>NW_028301610.1:8750000-9375000 GCF_987345545.1 Pholcus phalangioides | reverse complement strand
ATACTTCTCACTTATCTGAAGCGGAATTTCATTTTATTAAAGAATTTATTTGAGTTTATTTTATTTCATAAAACCTGATATCGCTTCATTTCTCTAGTGTTATCAGAGATGGTGTGATTTCAATATAGAAAAGTAATTTATCGACACGAGTTGTGTGTAATTCTTAGATTCGTTTTAATTCTACTTCTTCTATGTCACGGCCATTCAGGCATCCAAAAAAATAAAATTTTTATAAAATTATTTTAAGTAATTTTTCAGTTTATTGTGATATTCGAATACAAATAATTGCTATCGTTTCTTTTAAAAAAATTAAAAATGCTAAAATCTAAAGAAATTGAGTGATATTGTAATGTATTGAAATTGATTGTATTGCTGTAAAAACACTCTTAAAAAATTAATATATATTGACCAATTCCTGAAACGGAATTTCATTTTATTAAAGAATTTATTTGAGTTTATTTCATGACATAAAATTAAATTTACCTCCTTTATTTCTCTAGTATTATCAGAGATGGTGGAAAGTGTCGACATGAAATCTACGATTTTTTTTGTTAAATATCCTACCAACAGAAACAGAATTACTCATGATCATCCAGATAATTTTCAATAACTATCCGTCAAAATTAAATGTACTTTTGGGATAATTTCGATCTACCGATTGCTGTGAAGAGACTTTATCAACATGAAATGAAACCATAAAGCTGACACTACTAATATTACATTCATCAGAACATACAAACACGAGCTGAATGCTCCAAGAAAATCTATATATGCTCGATTCTCTATGTAATTTCTAAAAATATTCAGAGTAGCGTGAGACTCAACACTTGATAGATGCTGTCAAGAGTCCTGCCAGAATCAGACCAGTATCTACTGGTCAATCACTGCCAGAACCATTGAGGTTATCATCAAGATAAGTCAGTCAGCTTTTCGAATTTTCATCCGAATTTCTTCATGCTTTTAGAATCTATTTCAAAGATGTAGAAAAAGCAATACGACTTTCATTCGAAAATATCCACCACACAAAAAAAGTAATAAAAATGATTCCACTACATATATTATTCTTATTCCGTTTTCTCTCATTTCTTTAGATCGAATAATATTGTCGAAAAAAGTCAAAAGCCAAAAAGATCTATATACTCTGTGTTTTCATTTATCACTGGATACGAGCGGGAGGAAAATGTCAGATTCTTTAGCTCCTTTTGAAATCTCACCACAAAATCGATATTTAAGTTTTCCATCTGAAGAAAGTGAAGCCCAGACTTAAGAAAGCTGGGACAAAGACACAGACCTACACACGCATGCACACCATTCATACATATACAAGTATATACAGAGAGAGAGACGATATTTCACTGGGAAAAATTCATTTGTCAGGAGATACAAAATCACGCTGAAAAGAATGGGAGAAAGAAAACACACAGAATCCCAAAAGAAGAAAATCAAACAGATTTGGAAGGAATTTCTGAGGTTTTTTTGAATTCAAACCAGAGACCTCAGAAATGCCATACCAAATGAATAAATTTACTGCATTGGAAAAATAAAAACCCCAGACGTGATCTTTTTCAAATGCGAGGCGTCTTCTCTGAAATGGATTTGTTGTGCGTGAAATACACATGATGTGTGTGAGCAAATAAAAGGGTTGTGTATGGTCCTAGATGGTCACGTATTGTTCGGTTTTTCTGCGCCGTATTGTCCGGCAAATGTCCATGCAGTTGTTGATTGAATCGGTCAAATGATGCTGCGTGGAACATACCGAGAAAGTACTGTACATGAGTCGTGTATTATGGTTTCTAAAATGTAAACATACAGTATTTCTTGAATGATTTGATGTAGGAAACTTGATACTGATTTTATTACCACGTTGATTAAAATTACCACGTTGAGAGGGTGAAAATTGCGAAAAACGAATGCAGGCTCCGAGTCCAGAGGAGACGAAAGTTGGATGTCAGTTGATCACTGAACGCGTTCGTGGATTCGCTCACCATATCTGACGTAAGCAGCGTCGTGAAACGCATGCGCTGAGGTAGGATCACGCACTGCGGACGACGTAAATTAGCGCTATTGCGGTAGTAAGCACGTGTAGCAGCAGTTAGTTGTCTGTTTCAATGACTATCGTGATGGGTAACTACACGAATGAGGGATACGCTGATATGAATCTGATTTACGGTCGAGCAGATGGCAATGGCCGCTTAGCACAGCGGATGTACCAGCAACAATATCCGATGAGGCGTTGTCCGCAAAATACTACCTTCGCCACGATCGAAAGACTACTACGACCACCACTGCGTGATGCAGGGAGACCGCGAATGTACGCACTCCTCAAATGGAAGAAACCGGGCTGCAACAGTTTGCCGATTCCCCGTCGACAAGTACACGAACGGTTGCAGCTGAACTCGATGTTTAGCACACGGCGGTATGGAATGGTCTGCATAGTGAAAAGATGTACCCCTTTCACATCCAGAAGGTACAATTCCTAACCGAAGACGACTATTTCCGTCGTGAACAGTTCGTGCGCTGGATGCTTGACGTCACCACACATTCTAATCCTCAATTACCGGAGGATCTCATAGCGCGAATTGTCGTCGCTGCGGCAGACAATTAAAAGCATACCTGGCATCTTCGAGCTTGTCCGGAAATCGTTTTTTCGTCGTTGTAGACTGTGCAGTGACGTCCGCGGCCGCCACTTCCAACAACGTTTGTAATAGTTAATCAAATAAATCTTTTTACTAATCAATTAAAACTTTTTGCAGTAAATATTCAAAAGTGAATTTTTTGCTGGTACTAACAACCCCGATGTAGAAAAGATTCCAACAGCAGCATGAATTCGATGCCACGTGATGATAATGTTGCCTCTCGATATAATGATAATCTCTCTGCGACGATATTTTTTTCTTTGTCCGCAGAATATTGTTATATCGAGGTTTTACTGTACTTTCTTTCATTCAAACCGAACACGACTCAGGCTCTATCGACTTCAGCCAATTTTAGCCATTGCCCCTGTTAATGGATGCGACCGTGTTGGAGAAAACTTTATCAGACTATTATGTCTCATACATAATACTGTATGTAATATTATATATATATATATACAGGGTGATCAGCGAATAAGCCCTTATTTCTATCACCTTACAGTGATAATAAAACGCAATACTTGATGTCGTTCCCCCCCATAAACCTATTTTGATAAGAGAAAGCTTGCTCATTCAGTATCTAATATATGTGATTTTATTGCAATTTGTATTCTTTCATTGCTTTGTATTTTGCATTGTTTTAGAGTTTTTTGCAATTTTTCTATCAATATTTTGTATAAATATGTGTTTAAAATTTTATATATGTACATTCTTTCTTGTCATAATTTTTATGTATGTATGTGTATATACAGGGTGATCAGCGAATAAGCCCTTATTTCAAAATTAAATATCTTTACAACACAGATCAATAGAATTACGCGGTAAACGGTACGTTTATTAGCAAAACTGTAAGAATGTTGTACAGAAATTTCGAAAATTTAGTTTTTTTTTAATTTTTTAAAATTTAAAAAAAAAAAAAACCGGAGATTTTGGGGTTCCGAAAATCCTCATTTGTGTGAAGAGAAACCACTGCATTCGCGTAAAGTTACTTCATGGGCTGCGGTATGCGCCATGTGTGCTGACAAATTGTTCCAAAATTATAACGTAACGTTCAGTAGTAATCGTTTCTCGCACGAAGAAATGGGCCGATAATGCCTCTGGCGCATACCGCAGCCCATGCAGTAACTTTAGGCGAATTACACAAATGAGGATTTTTGGAACCCCAAAATCTCCAGTTTTTTTTTTTAAATTTTAAAAAATTTTAAAAAAAACTAAATTTTCGAAATTTCTGTACAACATTCTCACAGTTTTGCTAATAAACGTACGTTTACCGCGTAATTCTATTGATTTGTGTTGTAGAGATATTTAATTTTGAAATAAGGGCTTATTCGCTGATCACCCTGTATATACACATACATACATAAAAATTATGACAAGAAAGAATGTACATATATAAAATTTTAAACACATATTTATACAAAATATTGATAGAAAAATTGCAAAAAAACTCTAAAACAATGCAAAATACAAAGCAATGAAAGAATACAAATAGCAATAAAATCACATATATCAGATACTGAATGAGCAAGCTTTCTCTTATCAAAACAGGTTTATGGGGGGGGGGAAAGACATCAAGTATTGCGTTTTATTATCACTGTAAGGTGATAGACCGGGCCTGTAGGCGGTTTCAAAAAACAAAATTTTCATTTTATAAATCGAAAAAAATGAATTTTTCTCTCCTGAAGATCTCAGATCCCATATAATCAACACTACCAAGTTTCGCAGTAACTTCTATAGTTTGTTGACTGTGTTTTTCAAATGTCGAGATGTAAATGCAAGAGGGTTTCTCATTGGAAAAGTCTCGCAAGTGGCAGAAGTATAAAAATTACAAAAACACATTTATTTAAACAAAAACTACCCTCACTCACAGTCAATACGTAAAATATACGACAGCACACCTATACAACAACATAAATATATAACTAACGTGCTCAACATTAAAATTGTTGTAAATTACCTGAGAGGGAGAAGACCGAAGTTGCGCACGTTCTGAGGAAACAAATTAGCACTTGCAGCACTTTCTGAATGGAATCAATAGCTCCTATGTCACGTCTATAATTGGTATAAATTTTATGAGAATTTTATGAGAGTACGTCGTGGAACTGAAATTTTAATTCCGTCTTCTCCAATTTTCAGAGAAATTTCCTCGGAATATTTACTTACCGACCGATGCATTTGGAATTTTCTGAAAGAAAGGGCTCTTCTTATTTTGTTCGAATTTTCATTTTCTTGGATATTTTATGGGATTTAATAAAGGAGGTTCTCCGTGGAAAGTGTACAGCAGTATACGTACCAGAATAAGCACTCAGAGAGTTTTGTTTTGTTGTACATTAAAATAAACTAAACAAAAGCGAAAGATTTCACTCGTACCATTTTAGCAGCGGCAAAAGAGAAGAAAAGTCTGTAATGTTCGCTTGTTTAATTTCATTCTCGAAGTTTATCGCGATAGGTCGAGCAGAATTTATAGCCTCCATTTCGCGCACCGAAAACACTGTTAGCTGTCGGAGCCTCGGCGTTACCTTTGGGGCGTTCGAACATTCCGAAATGCGATTTCGGCTTCCATTACGATGGGAATTAGCATCCCCATTTACAACCGAATTTGCTCCTTACGTTCAACGGCCTTCGATGAGACTTGAGAGGCTGTTATTTCTAGTGTATTCCCTCGGACATTGATCAATGATTCCCATGTATGTTTCAGGAATAGTACGATGGCTTTCTCGCTACCGATAAATGATGGGCTTATGTGTGTGGACACCCTCCCTTTCTCTCTCTCTCTAGTTCTCTCTCGAGGGAGTTTTGCCATATTTCGGATTAGATGTAGTACCTGTAAGACCATTGATTTTCCTTGAACTATGAGGTTTCTCATTTTGTAGCATTTCCGAACATTGTTATATGAAAAATACAATCTAAATGTACTTTACAGCATAGTCCTATATATTTGTGTGTAAATGATACTTTTTTCAGAGAGAAATCTGAATGATTATCATCCATCAAACTAAATTTCTATTCATATTATTCTATATTCGTTCAACCCTTTTGAATACATTGAAGTGGGCATTGATGATAGACACGAGTATGTAATCTCAAAGGTACTCATTTGCGTCTGAGCATCTGGAAAGCGCAGCTGTCGAGAATACTATAAAATTCCGTATTGTGGTTGTCGCTAACCAATATTTCTGACAAGCAGAATGGGTAAAGCTCGTAATTTCAAGACGCTTTCGATTGCATAATCAACTGCAAACTGGAAAACTGCACTTTTTTTTTACCTTCGACAGTATTAAGAGTACGAGAGAATACACGGATGGCGGAAAAGGAACGCGCTTTGCTGATGAAAAACGGCTTTAAGTGATTGGGGTCAGAATGGATCAGTCGTGTATCATCGGATAAACTAAATTCTCACCTGGGTTAGTGAGGAGTTCAGTTGGACAAGCAATTGACGGACCGTGCATTGCAGACTTCATCGTATCGGCCGAAGACCCACGAGAGTACTATTGCTTAATGCCCACATCAAGTGTTCATTATCTTGCCTGGTTCAAAAAATACTGTGAATGGACCATCGGTTGAATGCGAGTGGCTTGGCGTGATGAGTCTGGTTTCCAAGTACACCATGCCCATAGGAACCGGGGAAAATAGCGGTAGTGGAAATTTACGAAATAATGGTGGGGCTTGGCAATAGTTTGCAGGAATTGTCTCTGTGCAATTTTTCGACAATTGGTATTAGTAAAAATCACACGCAATGCATCTCACGTCAGTATGTAAAGCTGCTGTCTGATCACCTACATTTATTTACGTCTATCACGAGTTCCGACGGACGTGGAGTGTACCCAGCAGGACAACTAGTTCTCTCATGTGTCTCGATCCGCCACCCTTCTAGTTTCAGGAGCATTTCGTGGACATCGCTGGGAATTGGCTATCCAGCAGCCAAGAATTTAATTTTAAGTACACTTGGGACACTCTAGAGAAACGACACACGCCTCGTGCAACACCAGTGATGCTTCCGGAATTATGCACAGTTGCAACTCATTTTTGGGTAAGCAATGCCGCCTGTACATTTTCAATAACTGATTGAATCCACAATTGGAATACAATACATACAATTATGTATTGTATTCCATATTATCCGTAATATCCATATACAGGGTGATTACTTAATTCTCCTTGCCGCATTTTACTGGCAAACCGTTGATCCTTGAGGCATACATCCATCTAGAAAAATTATCTAAATAACGTGTAGAACTCGGTTACGTCATTAATGTTGCAAGGGTTGTATAGTTATTAAAATAAAAAGCAACCTTTTATTCGGACACCCTGTACTCAATATCCCAATGGAAATGTTGTTGCCCTGTCTCTTCCGAGGCCAACAAAACAAATTTAATTTTTTTAAGTGCAATATTCGCAGAGATATTTGATTTCAAAAATCGGAAGAAAAAGTTGGGAAAGAACAGCAAAACCCCAAACGAACAATGCTTCTTTCCCTTATTTTATGCTGTTATTTCCCAACTCTTCTCAGATTTTAGGATTCGTTAATTTCTCTACAAATATTGCACTTAAAAACGTGTAAGTTTTTCTGTTGGCCTCCAGGAAAGACAGGGCAACAACTTTCTAATTGGGTTTTTGAGGACAGGGTGTCCGTATAAAAAGTTATTTTTTTGTTTTAATAACACAGCCTCTTGCAATGGATGATATATCTGAGTTCTACACGCTATTTGGATAATTTTTTCAATTGGAAGTCTGCTTCTGGGATCAACGGTTCGCGAATAAAATGCGGCAAGGGGGATTCAGTAATGACCCTGTATGTTAAGTATCCATAACTCAGCGACATTTCAGTTGTGAAACAAATTCGAAAAGTTTTCCTTGTTTGAAACACAGAATGTAATCGAGAAAAATTGATAGAGTTCGGTTACATGTTATTCACAGCAATTAGCCCTTATTCGAATGCAGCGCGGAGAAAATTGGAAAGGCTAATTGAAAAAAAATCTGGACATCGAAATGCCTTTCGGTCAATAAGAAGCAGCACATGTACACCACTAAATGGTGAAGGAATTTCGTGCGTAACTATTTAACCTTCTGCCTGAGATTACCACTTGATTACCACAACAACTCTTTCATCGATCGCTGTAATATCTCCGGCCAAAGTTGATTTAATCAACGACAGTCTTTCGCGTAAGGATTTCTTGTACAGCAGACTTGACAGATGGCTCTCTGTTGTTGTTTTTATCGGGGTCTACTATTTTACTTGATTTTAAGACTATAATAAACACAATATCGATTGAATATCGATTCCTGTGTGATCCTGATTTAAAAATAACACCAGAAAAGTAAGAAAAATTGCAATAATTCCATATATCGAACGAAGGAAAAAAAAATAATAGAAATTTTTTTTCCTTGCCCTTAAAAAGAGGTTAAAGAAAAAAGGTTGTGCTGCAACTAACATGAATCCAACGACACTTTATTACTAGTAACGATTGTCGGTGAACTCGTCCTCTGGCTCATCCAATAACCAATAGCAGCTCAGGGAAACTCGTACATGACAGAAACTATCGAGATATCGAAAGCTGATGAAAACTGGAATGCCGCTTGCTCTATTCTCCTTTAGTTCTGCCGACATTTTATCAGGAAAAAAAAAGCCCTTCTCCTATACTACAATTCAGGATAGATGAAGAAAAAAAATCTCGGAAAACGTTCTTTATTGTTGTAAAAATGTTGGATTGGATTGAATTGCGTTAGAGATTGTTCTTATCGGGGAAGTTCAAGTGGAAAGAAAGGTAATGACTTTAGCCAATCGCAATCCACGACCGACGAACCGTAATCAGTGAATAGACTGCTGGGGTATATGTTAGGCTTCCCTAAAAAAATAATATTTGGTTATGTCTCATAACTCGGCTAAACGGGAATTAACTGTATATTGTACGTGACGTTAACAGGTACAATTATCTGCGAGACGAGAAATGTGATAATAGATATCGTGTGTAAATTTTGTACCTAATGTGTGTCTCGTTCCTATTTCAGATATATTTCTTGAAGCAAGAACGCTTTGGGTTGTACTGGTAACGGAGATGAAATTCCCTCGAGGACCATTTTTGTGTGTGTTCGTACTCATCTTTGCTAGAACGAAACACAGTAGTTAGCGACATAAGTTCCTGTATTGATATCGATATTAGACGTTTAGAGCGGTGACTATAAAAGGACCAAACCTGCATCACCGATGCCCTGAGTCACCACCAGATTCGCGTATGAAAAAAAGGTGAGTCGATATTATACGTATTGTTACAGATGGGAATGACTCTTATGCCCCCGTCCCACAAGAGTGGGCTAGGGGACCATTGGTAAGATAATTAAAGTTAAAGATAATAAAGGTCTTTGTCAGGATTCGCGGTCGTCTCGGGCCTCGGGGAAGCAATAATTTTTATGGCTTTCAATACAAAGGCAGCGGAACGAGCGTCTTCCTTTGTTAATAACCGAACAAGTAGGGATTGCTTCACGCCGGCTGTGGTTTTTGCGGTTATGTTCAACAAAGACTTTTATTATCTTTAGACTTTTATTAACTTTAATTATCTTACCAATGGTCCCCTAGCCCACTCTTGTGGGACGGAGGCTTTACTTGCTTGTCCGAATCAGTCACTTTCCCAGAAACTAGCAATGAAGGGAAAAGTTACTGTAAAAATCACAAACCACGTTTTCCGCCTGGTACAAACACTTTTTTTTGTTCTCTTCTTTTGACAACAGTACCGAGTTTTCTTCCTGGTACAGAGGTTCTGTTCCCTCTCTTCCTTTAACAATACCTCATAATTTTCTGCCTGCTCAGCTGTTTTCTTTTCTTCCTTTAACAACATCACATTTTCTCCCTGTTTACCTCTTCTGTTTACTTTCTTGACAACTACGTAGAGTTTTTTGTCTGGTACAAAGCTCTTCCTTTGACTGCAGCAACACATTTTCTGCCTGTTCAGCTCTTTTGTTTGATTCTTTTGACAACGGATCAGTTTTCTGCCTATTCAGCTCTTTCGTTTTCTTCCTTTGACAACAGCACAAAGTTTTCTGCCTGTTCAGCCCTTTCATTTTATTTCTTTGATAACGGCACAACATTTTCTACCTGGAGCAGAAGTTCTTTTTGTTCTCTTCTTCTGACAACTAAACACACACGAATGCCGAAAAAATCGTTAGAAACTCATTCATTAATTTACCATATTTTTTTACGATTTTTTTCATCATTACTTTACAGCATGCCTGCAGAAATATGCTAGTAAACTATAACGATTTAAAGGGGAAAAAAAACAAATCTCACCATATCCCCGTATCCTAGTTTGAAAAGTGAAATAAGAGTTCCCTAAAAGTGTAGAGCTTGATATTGAGCATTTGCGGCAGCTTTTATATAACTCCTATGGGTTTTAAAAATGTCGTATGTATTTTCCCGCAGAATCAAACATCACTTTGGTTATTGAAATGATTAGAAGTCACTAGTAAAATTTTTAAATATTACATCATGGTCTTGATCGTTTTAAAAAATTAACGTACGCTGATCAAGGATGATCATCAGAGATATTGCTGTTGAAATTAGTCAGATCTGCATCAGTATGAGGTTTCCGAAAACTTAAGAAATTTTGATAAAAAATGTTTAATTTAGTTTTATTTTCTCACACATCGTGGCCTAAAGTTCGACATTGACTCGTGGTGAAGAAGAATTATTGAAAATTTATGTCGCATATTTTTTAGAACCAGTGCGTATGTGCGCAAATTTCACTGTAAGGAATAATAGCTGAATGCCGTTAATCTAACATAACCTACTGCTTATTGGGGTCCGTTTTATTTAAAATTAGTATATGCTGTTGACTATTGTCTAGAAATTTCATTTTAGAAAACCTTATTATTTAGAATCGAATCTTTTCGAGTCGTGTTTCCGCTTTCCAACTGGGCAACATGTGGTATACGAAAGTGTCACTTCTGACATTTACCTTTCAGCTGAAGCAACGCCGTTCGTTATAAAGCACGCAAAGTGTCAAAAGTCGTGTGACACATATGATAAGTTTCAACACGTAACTTGTCATACAGTGTCGTTTTACGTTTAGAAATACGTATATCGATGGAAAAATTTCCCAGTTACATATGTACAGATTTATATTTTCTTTCGACTGTATGCCACAAATAAATCACATTTTGGAAAGCTGAGAAAATGTTAGAACCACATTCTTGTTGACAGCGAATTTATTTATTCTTTATTCTCGTTTAGAAACACAGACCTTTTAAGTTTAGGAGAAAGGAAGGATTCCTTTCATATTTGAATGAATTATGAAATTAACTGATGCCACACAGTATTCAAACTCGTTCAAGAGCAACTGGTTCAGGGTAATATATTACAGGCGTTCTAACCCGAAAGCATGAGATGTGCATTGAAAAATTTCTAACCTTTTCCGTTATTGGCTATCGGCACCCGAGTGGCGTGGTGGCAAGATGCTCGTCTACCGCCGTGAATGTTGCCGTTGGGTCCCAGGTTCGAACCGGGGGAAGAATATAGAACAAGATATTTACCCGATCGTGATGGAGGTGACCGCCGATAAATGCTACCTTCATTTCCAACCCAATTCGTCAATGACAGTTAATTCAGTATAGCGATGTTGCCAGAATTGGTGTGTGGTGGAGTAATTATTGGATATCGGTTAAGAGTAACTTGTAAAGTGTTCTTCGTTTGATGCGCGCCATCTATCTTCTTTAAACAGAAGGCTTTTTCATGGTTTTCTCCAATGTTTTCTTCCAATGTTTTCTCAAGCATCCAAGCTTATAGTCTATTCATAAATAGCCGATTCATAATTTTCTCAACACAATAGTATCCAGTTTTAAAATTTTGAAACTTATATAGGCTGTTTCACCATAATTGACCGAAAGGAATATAAATTCCATGGTTCATTTTAAAATTCAACAAAACTATGAAAAATGATGAGCAAAGGGAACGAAATTTACCTGTGATAGTTGAACCTCCCCCAAAAATAATTATTGGGGGAAACGCAGAAATTAAAATTTGTATAAGAGCCCCAGTCTAAAAAATGTCAATCAGTAAATTTTGCGCCTTTCTGTATGAAACTCAAAGAAATTTACCCCGTAAAATTTGGATCAACATTCGCCGAGATATTACGGGTTTTCTCATCTAATGATATTTATGTGGGACTAACGTGAAAAATTTACATTTGGTACATGAAAAGGGAAACAAAAAAAAAAATAAATAAAGTAAATCATTACTGAAGGGGAAAAAACAATTTTTCTGAATGAACAGGACAAATTATGAATAATTAATTTAATGATTATTTTTTACTGTCGACAGTGATAATATAGATATTTACGAAGAAGAATTTTCTGCATACTAAAAGGAAACACAACACATTGCTCATGAATAATTCTAAATTAAATTAAGAGAATTTGAATCAAGAAGTAAAACTATTCAGATTCAGTATTTTCAACGATTAAATGCAAATTTTCAACACGTCATAATCCACGTATAACACCATGCTTTATTATGCTTTATTATTTTATTTCTATTCATTATTATTCTGTTCATGTTTTATTATTCTATTTATTATTATGTGCTTCCAATTAGATAATTGAATAGTAATAAAAATATTCACAATATCCTTTTAATCCAACTTGCATTATGGCTAAAAAAGACGAAATTTATTCTTTTCTCAATTTTTTATATCGAATGCTAGTCCAGCACTTTTACAAATATAATAGATAGTAACCCTCGGCTGGCGATTTTAATCGCCATACGGGGTTCCCCGGAGGGAGCATTTATTTTCTCCAAAAGGAAAAATAAATAAAAATTCTGGTTTACATCCTACCCTAGGGAGCACCATTAACATCTCGCGAGCCGTTTTTAAAAACATATATTTATTGATTTTCTCTATTTGGTCCTCGAAGGCTACATCGACTTGGAAAAATTTTCGTTGAAAAGTGCCAAAAATCACGAGTTTTGACAATGTCTCGATGAATTTCGATCCAAAACTTACTGGTAAATTTCTTTGAGATTTATAAAGGAGCGAAGTTTACTGATTGACATTTTTCTTAATTGAGGGCCATATACAAATTTTAATTTTTTGTATTCCCCCCATTAACGATTTTTGGGGATTTTCAACTGTCACAGATAAATTCCGTTCTCTTTGCTGATCATTTTTTTATAGTTTTTGTTGAATTTTAAAATAACTCATAGAATCTATATTCCCTTCGGACAATTATGATGAAACAGCCTGTATAACAGTTCAGATTTTAATTCGACCTTACAGAAAGAAAATGTTACTGCATGCAGTACGGTGCACACCGTATGAAGTAGGCGAACTTTATTCTTTTGGGTCCCATTTCTCCAACGTAGGTGCTTCATATATATAACACACACACACACACACACATTGTTCA
Source organism: Pholcus phalangioides (assembly GCF_987345545.1). Classification (NCBI taxonomy): domain Eukaryota; kingdom Metazoa; phylum Arthropoda; class Arachnida; order Araneae; family Pholcidae; genus Pholcus; species Pholcus phalangioides. The sequence goes on along the minus strand of NW_028301610.1, from coordinate 9,361,972 downwards.
AGAAGATTTCTCCAGTCGTCGAATTCCTGAAATACAGAACAAAGAAATGGAAACTGCCAGTCTTTCTTTCCGGCACATCTTGCCAAACGGTCCGTTAAAAATTTACCGTATCTCATCCCAAGGGGAGCGACCGAATACCGAACATGTTTTTATCAGATCCTCTCGGAACCCATTCCGAATCCTTTCTTTCTTTTCTTTATTATTTTTCGTTTCCATTATTATTTCTTTTGTTTTTCTTATATATATATATATCTTAGAAAGAGGAAAATTTGATTTATCTCAAAAAGGTATGAAATAGAAAAAATATATATATAAGAGAAGAAAAACAAAAATTCAAGTAAAAACTTCTTCCGCCTTATATATGTCCGCTGCCATTCTTTTTATATTATTATCAGCCTTTCTTAGAGTTGTTCATCCGTTTTAATCTTCAGTTATCTCCGTCAAATCGTCCGTTCATTGAGACAGAGGTGCGGTCTTTGTGCTGCTGCTGCTTCTTCTTCTTCAAGATTTATCCAACCTCACTCAAAATGAAACGCCAGAGATTTATATATATATATATACGTTTATACCATACTTTTATTTCACTTATTTTTTTTTGTTTCGTGAAGGTTTCTTTCTGGATATTTCTCCAATTATTCCGTCGTCTCTGACAAGTCTTAAGATATCTTAGAGAAGTATTTGATTCATGAGTTTAGTCAGTTGAAATACTTTTCCCCGTCTTTCTGTTGTTTTTTATTGGTTGTCTTTTGAATAAGAATGTTTTTTAATGTCGGCTTAGGATGTCTTTTCAGATTTAGATTTCTGGAATTATATGCACCCTCTCTCATCGAAGCGTAGTCCCTTTTTATGGCACAGTGGAGTGGTTGCATTTCAAGGACCAAAATGAGTTAATTGATCTGCTGATCGCCATACGACAGAGAACAGACGGTTTAAAAATTGACGGCCTAAAGACAAACGCATAGACAGAGATAGTCACTAGTAGTCATCAGTAGCCCTGTTTACATGTGCAATATAGCGGTGGTATTAGAAGTTCTGGAACCCGCTTAACGCCGTTTTTTTTTACTTCGTGGGGAAAAAATGGGGAGCAGGCCTTGTCCCCCTCATTCTTGCAAATCTTTGAGGGTTGTAACCCAGGGGCGTAGCCAGAAATTTCGTTCGGGGGGGGGACCAAAGTGACAGAACAATGGATTTGGCCATCTTTTTCCCTTTTTTCGGTAATTTTCTCACATTTCGGGGGGGGGGACCAGACCCCCAAGTCCCCCACCCCTCGCTACGCCCTTGTTGTAACCCCCTACTCCTTTCCCATAATTCTTGGCTCACGCGAACTTCTGATGACTTTGGTAAAGTGGGGGTGAAATGCCGGTCCATGTTAAACGGTCTTTAGCGAAAATCCGTGAACTCAACTTTAAACAGGATCTTTCCATTTCCCATGTAAACGGGCTTGGTATCACGTGTAGCGAGTAACAATCGTTTCTCAGTAACGCAAAATGATGCCCTCAGGTGTACGTATAAGGCCAGGAATTGATGGTCAGACCGGATTCTGAACGACTAACTGAACAAAACCGGGCAATGGAACAATAGGCGATCTCCTTCATCGTAAGCAGGCATTTGCAGAATGAATGAATGCCAGAAATCTGCCGCCTGACATATTGCTGAGATCTCTTCCAGCCCAGCTTCGTGGCATAGTCTCGAACATTTCATTATTAAGTCAAAAAGAAAAGCAATTACAAGCATACAAAAACATAACAGTACTGTATACTGTTATGTTTTACTGTATACTGTACTGTTATTATTCCCCGGACAATTGGGTACGGCAGCGATCAATGGATTTTGTGCTGAGAATAGGGATAGGAGTTCCAAGGTTTCCTTAAAAGAATGAATGTACAATTTCATTAGAAGCAATTATGTACTAGCACTGCCTTTATCTCATCAACCGTTCGTCGTAAAGGTATGATTCCAATTTAAAAAAATGTTCAACAGGCGTTCAAAAATGTCTCTGTACCGGTTTTGAGAGTGGAAATACAGCGTCACAAAATAAAAAAATCTAAATTTTTATACGGTCCCCGTGTGTTTAAGAACCCAATTGCAAAGTTGTTGCCCTCTCTCCTGATGCCAACAAAAAAAATTCCATGTTTCTAAGTGTAATATTCACAGAGATATTCTCTCGAATTCGAAAAACGGAGGAAATTTGGGAAAGAACAGCGATATATAAATGCAGAAAAGCCGTCTTACCCGCATTTAACGCTGTTCTTTCTCAAATTTCCCCCTTTTTCGAATTCGAATATCTCTGAATATTGCACTTAGAAACATGGAATTTTTTTTTTGTTGACATCAAAAGAGACACAGGGAGACGGTATAAAAATTTAGATTTTTTTTTATTTTGTTGCACACTGTATTTTCACTCTCAAAACTAGTACAGTGTAATTTTTGAATGCCTGTTGAGCATTTTTTAAACTGGAATCATACCTCTACGACGGACGCTTGATGAGATAAAGGCCATGCTAGCACTTACAGGACACTCTGTACACGTAGAATACATAGGAATTCTCACTGTATAATATAAAATGTCCACCACAGCGAATGGCAGGCATTAGCTGTAACGATCTGAGGCAAATCAAACAAGAAAAGTGGTAGCTAAATTTGATAAAAGGCTAACCAAATTTAGACGCTTTGTTTGATTAATGAACACAAATTATTTGGCGAATTCATCATTTATTTACTAGCCAAATGAAACATTTCGTTGCAATTTGGTAGTGTAATAGCGGTCAGCAGCGGGCTTACATTAGCGGCCAGCAGCTAATCAGAGCTTCTTTCAGAGCCGGTTCTTTTTTCTACGCTAATCGGGCGGCTGTATCCGGGAGATATTCTCTACATACTTTTAAAACTTCATCTATAAAGCAAATATTTCACATTCACTAGTAATGAAAAACCTACAAATTATACTGCTCACTATATACACTGTTATCACAGCTTCAGTCAACACATATCTATAATAATCGTTTTTCGTATAGTAACTAAATGAACAAAAGCACAAAATATGATAATGTTGTAGTCTAGTCGTGCTAGTTAAATCAGGTAATAGATTAGCAAGATCCGAGAGATCAATATAATTCTAGAACTTAATCACCGGAATAATGTCAATAAACCTGATTCGAATTGTTTCGAATGTGAGTTATCGTATCAACAACGGCGTTTTGTACCAAACAACACTGTTATCTATACCTCCGAGGCAGTTCTTTGTAACTAAGTTTCTACAGTAGCACTTATATATGCCTTACTTTCTGGTTGTGCCACGTGTGTGTGGATCTCGTCGCCTGTATATCTTCCCAGTTAAGCTTCGCCATCCATAGCACTACACTTAAGGCTTACTTTGTGAGCCAGTGTTATAACACCAGATACTGGAATTCAGGGTTGGCCCTTAGGCACTTGCGTATTATAGCGAAGAGGGAAGGAGATTCTCACTCCTATGAAACTCTGCCGTAAGTGATGTCTTTGTGTCATGAATAATGCAGCAGGGCGTTGAATAATGCATGTTAATATGGAAGCGCTTCTGGGACGATCAGGTCTCTGCTGTCTCAGACTCTCTTGCACAACCTCTCGCTCCCCCCCCCCCAGAAAGGTGAAATTTTGGTTATCGGATTCACCCTGTATATTACCTAAGATGAATTAATCTCACTTGTTAAGAAGGATTTGTAGGAATCTTTACATGTTACACGTTCGCATCGAGGCCAACCTCCAAAAAAGAATATTAATACGGAACGAATTAATGATGAAACCGCACAGCAATTTATGGATTTGCATATTCATTTCGTGAAATATTTTTGGATTTTCTGAATTTTACGTTTTGAGCTCTAAATTAAGTATGACTGAAGACTTATAAGTGCAGTCATTTCGTATTGTGTGTATGCATTTCTAAATATTTAGAAAATATCTGTCAGGTATAAATTTTAGATCTGATAATATAGCACGGAACAGTGCCAAAATACTATGATCGGATTATTTTTTGAAAGAGAATAGATTCCGATACTAGTGTCTGTACCGGCGAAATAACACGTGTTATTTCAGAAGCGGAAAAAATATCGAAAATATAGCATATAGGAACTACAGTGTATTATTATTTTCTCCATATTCTTTCAATTTATATGGGAAAAGAATTTTATTTTCTTCCCATGGAAGTAGATTCAAGCACTCGTAGTATTTTTCCTAAGGATAGAAAAAAAGAAGGAAGCACTCAAAGCCACTCTTGTATAGTGCAATAAGATCCGAGCATCTTCTGAAGTAAATTTAAGACGGTCTTTTCTCGGTCGAAAATCTTACGGAATTTTTCCCAAAGGGTTTTTTTGGGGGTAAAAGCTAAGATGCAGATCTAAACTTAGTTTCCCCCCTCCCCAAACAACAGTTCCGCTGATTTAACTCGACCAAGAGAACATTCTCAGGTCCCAGTCCCAAAAGCCATGTCTCCGAATTCCATGTAATTTCGCTTGTTCCACACAACCGAACTTGAGCTCATATACGCACGTACGCAAACATATTCATATAAACACATGCGAAACGGCAGAGGTGCAGCTGACACTCGTGCTTATAAATTGTCCCGTTCGTTTGCCTTTTACTGGAAACAATGCACTACAACTCTTGCTGGATGTTAATTGCAACTCGCATCTGGAAGTTGCACTGTACAAATTGCTCTTTTAACAGCCACACGCCGCTTTTGTGTCGCAGCCATTTTATCAACTTGTCTTTTGGAGAGAACTATCCACCTTCTTCACTCTCCCACCTCACTCTCTGAAAATTTGAATTTGTGCTTCCACAAATTAATTTAATTCCTTGCGCAGCAAAACCCACGAGGACATTTATTTAAACCAATCTTCTCTTTACAAAGGGGATGGTAAGAGAAGGAAAAGTCACAAAGATTTAATAAATTCTCTTATGCATATGTTGAAGAAGAAGTTCCTCGGCAAGAGTTACGCGGGAACGGGAAAAAGAGAGGGAACCGCCATTTTTAGTGTAATTAAATTACTTCGCCTTGTGACGTTAACATGATTTTCAGAATTCCTTGAAACTGCCAGCTTCTATTTTCCATCTTCATCATCGAGACAAGTGTGTCGCCATTTTTTTAAATATATAGTCAGCCCTCGGCATTCGTGGATTTCATATTCGCGGTCTGTGTTTCCCAGTTTTCCGAAAACACTGTTGCAGTGCGGATTCCCGTATCGGAACCAAATAAAAATTGCACGTGTTGAATAAACGTTTCAAAAACTCCTCCTAAAGGTTTTTCTAGTGCTTCTGTAAATGTTTCTGGAAGACTGTATTATTTAAATGTTTTTGTTAAAATGAAAAACTTGAAAAATAAATCGAAATACTGTACTGACAACAGGGGCGTCGGAAGTATTTCGAACCTGTGGGTGCTCGTTTTGAATTTCATGTAGGACATACGTGCTCAACCCATGACCCGCGGACCAAATGTGGCTCTTGGAGTCATCTGATGTGGCCCGTGACAAATAATCAAATCACTCAAGTGGCCCATGAAAGATTATCGAATCATTGAGTTGGCACATTTCCAGATTACTGCATTGGTTAGCGGCAGGGCAGCCAGCAGCTAGATTCTTTGTCAGCTGGGGTATGCTCGCATTTTGGCACCCCGGTGTAATGTAGAAGTTAAAGGGTGAATTCGTTGTCCCCTCTAATTCAGCGCCGGGGGGCACAAGCCTCACCTGATACCCCCTATTTGCGGACCTGAAGAACAGCACATATCCAGATCACTTGAGCGATCCCAAGCCCATTTCCTAATCACTTTATCGATCCGCGGCACATCTCCAGTTCACTTAATTAGCTCGTGGTGCATTTACCGATTACTTAAGTGACTGGTGGCACAATCCCAGATCAGTCGAGTGGCTCGCGGAGTGCTTTCAGATCCCTTTAGTACACAGCACATTTACACATCTCACTTAAGCAATAAGTTAGTATGGGTTGAGAGATACCGCTCTGTATGCCTTTTAACTCAACATCTAGCATTCAGCCATTTGATTGGATGTTATGAAAACATTTCATTGTGAGCAACATAGTGCAAGAGCTGCGTAAGTTTAAATTGGCAGTGGCTCGTTTCCATATATAGACCCATCTATGATACGTTTTCCACATTAAAAAATTGGTAGAGGAAGCTTTGTTACCATAGTCCAACAAAATTTTTGAAGCGTGACCCCATTTTGACAAGAATTTTATCGCAACCGTTTTCCGGGACATTCTTGATTTCTTGCTAATGAACGTGCTTCAATTTCCGTAATTAATGATGAATGAAATCAAATTATTTTTCCATATTTAGTTGGCAGAACTGTTTCATTATGAGATATCGAACTATCCACACGTGTTTAGCTTTGAATCCGGCGGACGGTGCCATCAACAGAACCGCAAGTTAGGACGGATTGCGTATCTTGCGCATAGTAATAGTGCAGAGTGAATAACTTGGTGGTAACCAAACTCAGGGTCACCAAACGCAGTGTCCACTGCAAAAATATGCTCGGTTTCCTTCGTAGGAAAAAGAATTTTAGTAGATTTGTTATATTATTTTGAATATTAATAACTTTTTCATGGTTGTGACACAGCCACCCTTGTTTATTATACAAAATTATTTTTCAACTATACAGAAGTATTTTCTATATTAAGCGAACGCCCAATTTACTTCCCAGAATATTTTTAACCTCGCCCTCTGCTTCTTCCCGATATTTTTAAGCCCCCGAATATTTTCAATGACTTCTCTTCATCAAAAGAGCTCCTTCATAAACGACTCACTAGCGTTATCAATTGTTCATAATCTAAAATTTAAACATTTCCTGCACATTCACATCGTTCCGTATTTTTTTAATTTTTAAAAAATATTTTGAAATTGGTTGATAATTTCTGAACCCCTTTTCAGTTTTGACGTTTTTACTTGCGTTGCGAAAAATTAAAATAAATTCCTTGTTCGGACGTTTTAATTTTAAAGAATTTCTCGTCCCTTCCCCAACTTCATTAACGCGAATCCCCCAGGGGGTCGCGACCGACACTTTAGGAACCACTGCCATTGGCTAACAAATTAACTGAAACGAAGAAGGAACGGCTAACAAACAATGTAATATTCTTTCAGAAAACATAGCCGAGAGTCTCTGGACAGCCCCTTCTACTTCTTCCGCACAAAGTACATATAAACGAGACGTGTCTAAAAAACAATAGTTTATGGGGAAAATGTTTCCGAGGAAAGTTTATGGTTTGTGTTATTCGCTGTTTTTCCGTATTCGCGATTGCCCCTGGGGGTGAACTATCTCTGCGGTCCTTAGCGGAAAAAAAGTAGTTGAGCGCCGAAAAGTCCTTAGCTGGCCAGTAGTTCGACTTTTCGATACTATCTCTAAGCTAAGGACTTTTTTTTAGTAGTTACTTAGGACCGCTGCTAAGGACTGCCTAGCACCAGTCCTAAAGCAGCAAGAAAAGTAGTTCACGGCGGCCATCTTGGAAAAGAGGAAATTTCGTCTCTGGCCGCGAGTTCTCGCTGTGATATTTAGTGATGAAATATGCTGGTTTTTTTTCGAATTAAACAATTTTTTACGATAATAATGACAGATAAAACTTAGATTATGTCTTCGATGTCATCAAAGTTGAAGTGATTCATCATTATATCCTGCAAAACCAGATGTTGACATCGGCGATCGAAGCCACGACGAAGTGCTAGCATGTTCATTACTGAGGTAAGAATTATTTTATTGCTATCGAACTATATAAGAAGAGTGTTTAGAAATATTCTTAGTATTTTTTTGCTCGGTAAATGCGTTATTTAAAAATATAAATGAACATAATGTCACGCAATCAATGGGGCAGTGGATCCCACTTGGTAATGCTGAAAAATATCAAATAGCCCATGTATACTTTGGATTGTATTGAAAATATTTACATGGCAAATGAAACATAAATCTGCAATTACGATAATATCAGATTGAAATTTTACATTCTATGTTTTTTGCCGTATTAATTTTTTTCAATGAAAAATTATGTCTAAATAAATTGAGCATGTGTGTAAATAAATAATTTGAATATTGTTGGCACAATAAAAATTGTGCTTGGATGACTATGCTATGAATAATCGCCTATAAATAAGGAAATTGAAAATTTGTGTTTTAGATCAACCTCCCTTCAATGCACAAAGTAACTAATAAGCTACAATTCATTGATAATAAATTATAGCACCTAAATGACAAAAAATTTAATTATTTTTTTGTGATGAGTAATGGTGAAATTGAAATAAAGCATGGTGAAAATTGGCAGTAATGTTAAATATTAATTTTTGTAAAACTCGTGCACTAAAGGATAGATTTGATATTTTGAACTGTTCAAATGAACAATATTGTAATACTTAGTGGAAGTTAAATTTTGAGAAAGAAATCATGTGCCACTTCCTGAAAAATTGCACTTTGTAACTCGCTCTGAGATGAGGAATATTTAATAAGGAATCATTATATTGTTTTGTTGATATGAAAAATGAAATTCGTACAATGGGACTAAAAAACAAAGTTGGAATTTCAGGCACAGTTTTTATTGAGGTATATACATTATAACTAGAGGAAGCAGATTAGTGTTCGAAACGTACTACTACTTCAGTATTTGGGTTATGGCCTTGCTGTGTGTGTTCAAATTTAATTTTTTGCCAAAAATTGTTTTTGATTTTGTGTGTATGGGTAAACACAGAAAACAAATTTCCATGTCGAATATTTAAGAACTTTAAAATATAACATTTTGAGATGTTATGGAAGTGAAACTTTTAACAAGCATTTATTTTTTAACAATGTTGTTAGTAAACAGCTGAGAGATTATATATATATTAGTGTATATACATTTGTGAGACTTTTCTAACTCCGAAAAATTTTGTTTCCCAGGAACTTGGCTGTAGGTAGCTACGAAGTTATGTGAAGGTTTTCAATGTTACCACACAATTCTCCCAGAGCAAACAAAGGTAATTTTAATTCTTTGTATTTGACTTTGAGCAACAGTTTCCATTATTATTTTCATGTAAAATGAAATATTTCCATGCATGATTTAATGACATAAATTGTAACAATCATCATTTTCACTGATTTCATTTGTATCAACAACCCTAGTGGAACAAATACAGTCGAACCCGATTTGACACCACCATCCCACCCACAGAATTTTGACGTTGTATCAGATCATAATCATAATAGCGTTTCGGAGAGGCTGTATTACATAAATTCACATGTTTATTAAGAAATTTTGTATTTCAGTGTCTTATCTATGTTGCACCATGATTAAAATAAAATATTTTATACACATTCAATTTTAAGTTGAGAAAATTCATAAAAATTGTAAACTGTACAATCACTTGAATATTTCTCAATATATAACTCAACAGAAACATACTTCCCTCTGAAATTATTGTAATTTCAGCGACACATTTTATATGTGCAAAAACAAAATAAGCAAGGGTGAAAGGTGGCATTGTTTTTAGTCCATACCATATTGGTTTCTCTCGAGAAATATCTTGCTATGAGTAATTATCTTTATAATAATTTTTTCAGATACTATTGAAAGAACAACTGTTTTTGACATAATTGAATTGAGGAAATTAAGATAGACGATTTCTTAATGGCTACCTATACCACTCAAAATTTGACCAGTGCAAGTAAAAACATGTACTGTTGAAAAACTTGTCTTGGCTATATAAATGAGAGGGAGGACATTAAAAAAAAACTTTTAGAAGCTTTACTAACTGAAAAGCAATATTAATTCTCTGAAAAGCGTGTTATATTTACTGATGAGCAAATTTTGTGAATGAAAATATTAAAACAATATACTTGACGACAAATAATATCATACTTTTTAACTAGTGAGACCATACAACACTGCAAAATTTCTATGTTAATTTAAATAGGGGTTCCCCGATCCACAAGAGGTTGCTAAGGATGTGTTTTAGAGCAAAGCTGAAAGAGTAGAGTGAAAATATATAGTAAGCTGCGTGCCAATAGGTTTTTGCACTTCATCTGTCTGACCAAAATTTTAGGGTAGAAACATGGCTCGAAAAATTGAAAAAGGCGCGGGCCAAATTTTTTGGAAGCCAAGCATATTTTTAGAAGAAATAATCCGAAGTAAAAAAAAATTATATTCAACTTTTTCAGCACTTAGTGATGATCTTGACATGTTGGAAGATTCAGACATAAACTCCAAATATTTTATGATCTGCATAGAAAATTTTAGGTGTCAGTATGAAATTTTTTTTTGCAATGTTGGCTCTTAAGATTTGCCAAGCCCTAGGTAAATACATCTAGACATGAACATGTGCATCTATGTGGAACGCCAGGCCTCCCTTGCAAAACACAGTTTATACATTTTGGATCCTACTGTGATAAAATGGTGGCGAGACGACTCAATGTCGACTAAGTGCTATTGTGCACGAATTATCTCTACTTATACAACTAAAGACTGTGTTATAATTTGAAATAAAATATACAGTACATTTAAATATTGATAAACATAATAAAGGTGTTTTTTTTTTCTTCCTCTTTTTAATTTCAGGTAAATCAACATTTGAAGATGCAGATGAAAATTTATGAATCTTAAAAAATTATATTCTTGAAAGATGCGATTTCTAAGAAAAGTACAACCAATAAATTGTAATTATGATAACTCTCTATGAACATATGTTTGAAATAAAATGTTTTTGTATGACAAATCATGTGTGCAAGTTATTATTCAATTCATGTTTCTATTAATCAACTTCAATCAATCATTCATCTTCTAATCAACTCAAATGAAATATATTGTCAAAATGAAAGTTATAAGGTGAAATTATTTGTTGGAAGCTAAATATGAAACAGATAAATTGATGAAAGATCTTTAATATAGACGTATACATATTTTAAATATTGAAGTATTCACTTCCATTAACAGGTAAGTGCTCATTCATAGAAAATCGTGTTCTGATATTTTTTAATACTGAGGAGAAACCTATAGTTTAAAATATAGAACTACAATACGCAGCAAGGCAGTTTATTATTTTAATTATAAATTATCAATAATTTAATATTTTAGTTGCTCCGAAAATAATTTGCAATTCATTGTTTCAATGAATTTTGAAAAGGAATAAAAATGGATAATAAAAAATCATTTTGAACAAATTGGTCTTAAAAAAAGTGGCACTCAATATTAAAAATAGTATTCAGCTGGGGCCTCAAGTAGGCCCCCGAGGCGAATTGGGGGCCCAAAAATCTACAATTATTTTGCATAATAACCCTTTCAAGAAGAGCCCCCCCCCCCCCAAAAAAAAGGGAAAGGCACACTACGACCGTAGGCTCAACTAGTGCCGGTAACCTTAATTTAAAATTTTGCATTTTGTTGTAAGAATTTCCTTTTTTTCAAATTTTGATTTCATCAGTATGCGACCCGCTTATATGCCGCTGGGGTCCCAGATACTCGCTTTTTCAAGTATCCAAAAGTGGGATCCATGAGCTCGGACAAGAAAAATACCGAATCTTATTCTAAAAAAAGTCGCAAGATGAAAAATGCAACGTCTCATACGTTTACAAAATAATTAAACTAGCTGGCGATGTTAGAGTAAAAAAAATTGCAAAGCACGGGTGACTTTTTTCGAGTCCCTCGAAAAAAAAAGTTTGTTTACAATCAGTTGTAAACATGAAATCGCTGCCACCATCCACTGCGGAAAAACGATTGTTAAATAATTAGTAGTAGTTGTAGGCTTCAAACGGCATCCCGATTGGTTAGCGATCTGTTACTCTCGAAACCAGAAATTTTCTCTCCCTCTAACTACTGTTTCACGTCACGTGACCTTAAGGACTGGTAGTTCATAGTACCTCTTAACTACTAGTAGTTGAAGCGGTCCTTAGCTGCAGTCCTCCGACCGGTAGTTCATTAGGACTAGTAGTTACTAAGGACTGCAGAGATAGTTCACCCCCTGGAACGTAACCCCTGCGAGTACCGAGGGACTACTGCATACTTCTTTTCCGTGTTCGGAAAACTCATCGCTGGGAAAATTCGCCGACAACAGTTCGACATGAGTGAATGAACGAGTGAATGAGCAAAAGTGAGTCATGAACCAATGAGTGAGCAGTGCTAAGATGCTGGTCTTCCACTATGAAGGTTACCATCAAGGTCCATGGGTTCGAATCCGGGCATAGAACGTCAGAAGCAAGTCATTTACCTACCGAGCCTGGCGCGACCACCGATGGATGGAGCAGCCTTCATTTCCCACCCAACTCCACAGGTTGGAAATTGCCGTATGGGGATATATGACCGGAGTTGGTGTGCGGTAAAGTAGTGAGTGAGCTAATGAGTCAGTGAGTGAGCAAATAAGTGAGCTGATGAGTCAGTGCGTGGGTTGATGAGTCAGTTCGTGAGCAAATGAGTCATAGAGTGAGGAAATGTGTCAGAGAGTGCGGAAATGAGTCAGTGAGTGAGCGAATTAGCTCTATATACAGTGTTTTTTCTATATTATTAATTCAACTCACTAGGTTGCTCGCTCCATTGCACACTCAATAACCTGGTCACTTACTCTGTCACTCACTCATTGACTAACTAGGTCCCTCATTCTCACTCGCTTATTCACTATCTAGGTCACTCATTCTATCACTAACTCACCAGGCTGCTCACTTACTAACTAGGTCACTCACTCTGTCAATCTTTCACTCACTGGCCCACACAGCCTACCACTGTGTCGCTCACTGTGACATTCACTCAGTAGGTCTCCCACTCACTCACAAGGTCACTTACTCTGTTACTCGCGCACCAACTACTGTATAATTTACTGACTCACTCACTCTCTCTCTCTCTCTCTCTCTCGGTCATTCCTCGCTCCCTTACTGGGTCACTGACTTGTATTGAACTGTTGTCAGTGAATTGTTAGTCGGTGAATTTTCCGTCGATGAATTTTTGGTCAGTGATTTTCCCTAGCGGTGAGTTGCCCTAGTGGTGAATTGTTGACGGTGAATTTTTCGTAAACCCTTCTTTTCAGGGTTAAGACTCTGAAGTCCCTTTTACATGGAAATAGATAATTCGGGTTTAAAATCCGCTTCAAGGATTTCCACCAAAACCCGTTTATATGGGTCGGCACTTTGGCCCCACTTTTCAGACGTCGTCCCAGGTCACGTGAGTCAGCCGGTTCAATTCGCCGCGCAAAGGGTTATAGGAAGAACAGGTTACATTCCCCGAATATCATCCCCAACAAAGAAGGGACAATTCCTACTCAACTTTTTCCCCTACGAGGGGAAAAAGTCGTCAAGTGGGTGCTAGAACCCCCAATGCTACCCAAACATTGCACATGTAAACGGGGCTTGAGAGACGTTCGTCAAGAACAACACCTTTCGAGAGGATATAGAGTTCATTTAAAATGAAGGGTCTTGGTGTCAAACCATGTTGCGTAAAAGGTCTTTAGCGCATGAACAGACCAGATATTAGAACTCGAATGATTGCCCAAATAGCAGTTGCGGAATTTTCCCCATGGAGATAACTATTTTTTTTTCAAGAATTTTCTCGAAAATTTGTTACCGAACCGGATTCCTTTGAACTCTGTAGACAAACATTGATTCAAAGTAATAAAGTAGCAAAATATTACCTTTCTGGTACGTAATTTAAGACCGCCCTCGCTGTTCTTGTATAACAAATACACTAGAACCTGTCGATAACGGACACTCATGGGACCAAACATTTTGTCCGCTAATGGGGAGGTACGATATACAGTGGCACCTTCATTTATACAACGTTCACATTTATACGACGTTTGGCCTCGGTCGCAATTGATTCCTATACATTTTAATGTTAAAATATATTAAAGCCCTATTCCACAGGACCGGGGATCACAAAAGTGTCAGTTAATGGGGAGTGTCCGTTAGGGGAGGTTCAACTGTACTTCTGTCGCATAAAGTAGATATAAACGAGAACGTGTCTAAAAAAACCAAAAGTTTATGGTTTGTGTTTGTTATTCGTAGATTTTCCGTATTTGCTGTTTCCCCCGGAACGTAACCCCATCGAATACCAAGGGATGACTATACACTTCTTTTCAGAGTTAAGACTCTGAGATACGTTCGTCAAGAACAACACCTTTCGAGAGGATATCGAGTTCATTTGAAATGATGGGTCTTGGTATCACAATCACGTTGCGTAAAAGGTTTTGATCTTTAGCGCATAAACAGACTAGATATTAGAACTCGAATGATTGCCCAAATTGCAATTGCGAAATTTTTCCCAAGGAGATAAATATTTTTTTCCCCTAGAAGAGAGTTTCTAGAAAACTTGTAACAGAACCGAATTCCTTCGAACTCTCTAGACAAATATTGATTCTCAAGGATATCTAGTAACATAATATTACCTTTCTGGTACGTAACCTAAGACTGCCCTCGCTGTACTTGTATAACAAATATTTACTTTACTATCATCCGAAATCTATCTTTACGTTTATGGTCGAGAAAATCCTCGTGTGTCGTATAAAAACAAATTATCTGGACATCTGTCTATTGGTCCGAGAGTGTATGTGTTTACCCATTGCTACTCTATATCAAATCGACCGAGAATTAATGAAGGAGGTATCTTCAAAAAATCTTCACTTGGAATTGGATTTGTTGAATGTTTAGAATCGGATTCTTTCGCTTCTAAAAATTCGATAAAACGAATCCTTTCAATTATATACACTGAAGTGCCAGATATACCGGTGCACCCACCTAATATCTTGTAGGTCTCCCTCGAGCACTTGGAACTGCTGCAACGCGACGTGTCATGGACTTCACTAATGTGTGAAAGTATCATGGAGGCAATTCACACCATAATTCTTGCTGGACAGTTCACAATTCAATAACGGTGAGGGATGATGATCTCTTTTGTATAGCTCGTTGCAAGGTATACGATGTCTGCTCAATAATGTTCATGTCTGGGGGATTTAGTAGGCTAACGGTGGACGCTGAAGTCAGAAGAGATAATATGACAGAGCCTCCACCAGCTTGAACAGTTCGGGTCCATAGCTTCATGGGATTTTCCCCATACCCGTACACATCCATCATCCCAATTCAACTGAAAACGCAATCCATCAGAATAGGCAACGCGTTTACTATCAACAGTCCAAAGGCAGCGCGGACGAGCCCAGGAAAGGAGCATAGTTTTGTGCCTCGCAGTCATCAAAGGTACTCGAGTAGGCCTTGGGCTCCGAAAGCCTATATCAAGGATGGATCGTTGTACAGTTCACACGCTGACACTTGTTGATGCCCCAACATTGAAATTTGTAGCAATGTTTTTAAGGCAGTGTTGCACGTCTATCTTGTGAAACAATCCTTGTCAGTCTGTTGTTGGGGGTTAGCCCTTCATTAAAGGGGGGGGGGACGGAATTCGTGATCGTATAGGTTGAAAATACATTCAAAACACAATTAAAACAACTCGGAAGAGAGACAATAGTTTTTAAGTAATTATCAAATTATATTTAGGCACATATAGTCATTCAAACATTTTTACTACGTTTCAGACGGCAATTATAATTTCTTAGTGAGATCTCGATTATCATTAAAAATTTATGTACCAGGCCTGGATTAGAAAAAGGGTGTTCACTACATTATAGTTCTATTGTGGATCGTCGAGTCATTAGTTGCTGCGAAGTACAGGCGCGAAAGCCGAAGATCACCAGATTTCATATACATCGCCCTGTGGCGCCGATTCCAAGAGAGTTGCCTAGATCTTCAGAAAATTAGATCAACTATGCCAGATAGGTCCATCTCGTCTCCTGGAAATCCAGGGTGATAGCGTCTCCGAAATTGGCGTGGGCCCGTCCAAGTCAGCATCTGCTTCCATCTTGAAGACTCGTGGTCCCGATTCCTCGTAGTTGTATACTCTACGTATGGGTTGCGTGCTTAGTTAATTTCAGGCGTTATTTTTAGATTTAAGATTCAAAGAATCAGAGTATTACTGGTTTGTATATTGTCGCATTTAGCTGGAGCCCGAGGTCAGACTTTGGAGACGGCGCGAACGAGACGAGAGAAGAAGAGAGAAAAAGAGCGTCGCCCCAAGGCAAAGCTGCGTTAAAGCCGGGTTTTCCAAGGAGTAGAATTTCTGCGCCGTGTGCAGCGTGAAAATGCTGATTGGTTAAAACCCTGAAATTCAGGTTTTTTTAACCAATCAGCGTTTTCACGCTGCGCGCGCTGTAGAAACCTGCTCCTAGAAAACCCGGCTTAAGAGTTAACCTTTCAAGCGACTTTGCCCCAAGGCTACTGCAAAACAGGTTTCTCTCTCTCGCTGAGAGAGCTTGGCTTGTGTTGGCAACGGCCCCTAGGCGCCAACAGCCATTTGGTGACACGTCTTTTCCTGCCAACACCTCTGTCGGAAATTTGTTGCTTTTCCGGATTCCTTTTATTCATGACATATTCTTGCGATGGTGTCGAAAATTGAAATTCAACATCTCTGTCTTGGAAATGCTGCGACCCATCTCACAAGCGTCGACTACTAAGCCCCATTCAAAGTCACTTAAATCGTGATAACCTGCCATTGCAGCAACATCAAACCGATGTAACAGCTTCTTTAAATACCTATTGTCTTACATAGGCGCTGCTGACCACATCGAGATACACTAATTGGTAACATTTCTTCCTTATTTGAATATGCTTGTCTGTACCAGTTTTTCTGGTTTCTCAGTATATATAGCATAATTACGAAGCATATTTTTGTTTCACTTTTTCATAGGAGCGCAGTCATAGGAATCCCCCGTACATATTCTTCATACCGTTTCCTGTGACAGTTTCTGGAAAAGATGTCATGGTAAGTGTTAGCTTTTAGTTATTTCTCTCCCCACCTAAGTTTTACATGATAAACGATTTCCGAAGGTGGTAATTTTCAACTTAAAGTACATCCCAGCGACAGTTTTTTTGGATTAGTTGCTCAAAATGGCCAGAATAACTAGTTATTTTGCTTAGACTGTAGAAAATGATAGCCTATCTAATTTATGTAGGAAAATGCAGGGCCGCCATTAGGGCCGTGCGACAGATGCCGTCGCACCGGGCCAACGCTTCATGGTGCCCAGCACTCACGGTATATTATAAGAGGCTTTCACAAATTCTGAAATTTTTTATTGCATTAATTATGAATTAATTATTAATTCTTTAATTATTTCTTCCGGTAATTTTGAATATCCATCGATTCCGAAATTATTTCTTACTTCAATTCTGAATTTTCATCCATTTATCACTTCCATTAATTCTAAGTCTGGAATTATTTCTTTCATTAATTCTGAATTTCCATCTATTCTAGATTTGTTTTTTCTTCCGTAAATTTCGAACTTCCATCAATTGTGAATTTTCATTGATGCTGTAATTATTTCTTTCAATTATTTTTAATTCATCAATTTTAAAAGTTTTCTTAAAAAGTAAAATAAAACTGATATTTTCTTCCAAAAAGACGTTTTCCACGTACTCGGTTACCTTAAGTGTTTTAGAATCATTGAAAAATCCACAGAAAGTTCACGAAACTGACCAGAGACCATCCTCTCTCGAATTCTTCTTCCAATTAGTGACACTTCCCGAGTGAACTAACGTGGATTTCACACGTACATGAGATGACATCCCACGAATCCTCCGGAATAACCCTAACCCCAAACTGCTCACGGGGGGTAACATCTGTTGACAGTTCCGCTCTGTATGAGCCGTCACCGATTCATAAATTAGTCCTTCACCAAACCCTAGACTGACATCTGAAGCTCCGAAACAGTTTGGAAAGGTCCTCCTGTAAGGTTGCCTAGTCAAGTGAGGGCCGGGGGGACGTTTAACCCATGATGGATCGCGAATCATCTGACGCCATTAATATGGATCCCGTTGCCCTAATTAATTGACAAACTGAGTGATCATTCCCTCTGTGAGTAGCAGGAAAGATCATCCCTATTTTAGAACATATCCGCGATTCATTAAAATCATCAGCGATACGGACACCTCTGAGAGCCTGTCCCAGACATGTCATTCTCTCTATATTGCCTCTGGTGTTTCCTATTGAGTATACCTCGAGGTCATCTAAGGCTTCTCTTCACAAAAGTTCTATTCTATCGGCATAATTCTATTTTATTCATGGGAAATGGCACGTTCTATATAATTCCGAGACGTGGCGTGACCATAAATATATATGCATCTAATACAACATCGAGAATATCGAGCATTCGCAATAAATATTTATAGATATATAGCAAAGACGTATATATTTGATATAGATATCATTCTCTCCCACAAACATCTCACTATATGTCGTTAGATCTTGCCGAAATGCATTCTCAAGCGTATTTCGCAACTCATTATAATACACAGGATGGAATGAAACTACATAAAAATCTTCCTCCGACGAAAACACGAAGCACAATGTACTTGTCTTGTTGCAAAATGCATAGCTCTCTGTACAGTTTCATAAATATCATTACAAAACTTACAAAAAGTAACACTGTCGATGAAACCAGGGGGAAAAAAACAGATCCTAGACCGTAGACAAAGGTGTACAGCTCGCTAGTGTCAAATAAAACAGAACTGGATGGAAAATTCGAGAGCCTTAGAGGTTTTTATGTCAACATACTGTATTCATAAGCATAAAACAGAAATATGTTCACATAGCGATACCATACACCCAGAAGAAAGCAAACCCGATTTATATTCATGGACACATTTCTTGTGTGACAGGTTCTCCTTGAAATATAAAAATGCGTCAGTCTAAATTCATATTGGTATTCTCTGGGTGAGGGACTACTAAAATTTATTGTTGCAGATTGTATGGAAATTATTTACGGCTGTTTGATTTGATGTATCTATAAATCCTTTTGAAGAAAATTTTGAGATATATTTGATACATTACGTGAATTCCCAATCAGCAAAAAGATGATGCACAAATGTATGTACGAGAAAAAAGGCATTCCTGAAAATTATGGAGGCAGTTTCGATGGCTTACGGTGATAATACATTGAACATATTTTCCGTGATATTTTGTACTGTTGGCGATGTAGAAATTTTGTGTCACGTGGTATGGGGTTAATATACAGGGCGTTTCAAAAAGAACTCTTGAACTTTGAAATGACATAACGTAGAAACGATGATAGATAGAAAGACGAAACAAGTAGTTTCTCTCAAGGCCGACCTGGAATTTCAAATAGGCAGGTCTGTGAAATCGGTTACAATTATGGTCAATAGATGGCGCCACAGTCGTGGTATTATGTCCTTCAACCAGTGGGTGATACTGTGCTTTGTAAACATGGATCAGATCAATTGCGCGGATTCGAAATTATCGCCTTCCCTACCAATAAAAACAGTGAAGAGTGAAATTTGAATCCAATTTTCCGAAATTTATGCGAATTCCCACAGCTTTTCAGGACCCTTGTTTAAACGACTGTGACGTCATCTATAATTGCAAACTGTAATACTTTTACAAACTGATGTGTTTAAAATCCCAGGCCATCACATCACACAAACGCAACCCTCCTACCCTGTTTCATCTTCCTATCTATCAGTTTCCAAGTTAATTCATTTCAAAGTTAGGGACCCCTTTCTGAAACACCTCGTACATAATTTACCCCTTTTTCATCCCATATATTTTACTCAACAGTGACGTCGATTCTTAGTGAGTTGCTTGTTGACTAGATCATACCTCCTCGAGTTAAATACGTGATATTGCGATAGTCAATACGGGAAAATTTCATTAATAAATCACCAAAATATGCTTACAGTTATCAGAAAATCACCAATCATCAGAAAATACAAAAGGCACAACAGATAAAATGCCCAATGATGTGGCTGAAAAAAAGATGCCACAAAAAATATTGATGTCGAATACATGTATCTAAACTATATTGAAAATACAACAACCCAACAAGATCAATAATGAACCAGTAATTATGATAAAATATAAATATACTCATAAAAAATAATGGTTGTCTCAACTAAGAATGGATAGCTTCTCGATTTACCCCAATATGTTTATCGTATTTCTTTTCAAACGTGTCAGTTGTGTCAGCCTTCACAACTCCTGGAGGTAAGCTATTCCATTTATTCCCAACCCTATTAGAGAAAAACTCCCTGCAACATCACAACCTAGAATTGCTTCTTATCAAGCGATACCGGTGTCCCCCTTGTCGAGGCAGTTGATTGACGATGTATTAATAACTCATGGTCCTTTTTATCCATCCCGTTGAAAATTTTGAACAATTCAATCATATCCTCCCGACAGAGATTGTCGTCAGATAGGTTAGTTTTACCCGACTGTTGAGTAATTTTCCCTAGCGTGTAGGGTAGGGCTTTAGCTTGGCATTGCCCTTATGCAGTGTTAAGCCCTAATGGGGGGTTGAGGGCTATTTTATAGATATGTACCCCTTTAGCATACAACCCCCACGACGGACATTTAAGGAGTGGCACGCCCCCAACCTGGCTCCGCTGGCTCTCGATTCGGGAATCATTTCCGTCTCGCCCTGCCAGATCTGTTCTGAGACGGATGGCCAGATCTACAGAACTTGTATAGAATCAAGTCTCACTTCATAGCTTGAGTCGCGTGTGCCATCAAGAGCACGCGTGGCTCTTCTCTGCACTCCCTGGACCAAGTCAATGTCCCTCTGTAAGTATGGTCTCCAAAACCTGACGGCATACTCCAATCCAAGATGAATTAAGCTCGGAAAAGTGGAAGAATGACTTAAGAAGAACGCGAGAGACCTATTTTCGGGAATGAAACTGACCATCCTATTCGATTTTTTGACCACATCTGAACAATGTTCAGAAAACCTGAGCAGCTCATCAATAATAATACCCAGATCGGTGATCCTAGTTGCATTTGGAATAATAAGACCATTCAACTCGTAAGTGAAACGCGGGTTGTCCGAACCAAAATGAGCGACCATGCACTGGTCAACGCTAAAAAAACATGCTCCATTCATTTTCCCACTCTGTAATCTTGTTTAGGGTGGTCTGGAGCAACTCCCTATCCCTTTGATTCCCGACTACCTTCGTTATTTGCGAATTTGCTAACAATTCCATCGAATAAAGGACAAATTCGATTTAAATTTAGTACAGAAAAATCACAGCAGAAATCTAGTGAATTAGAATGCATTTCTTTAAAAAAAGGGCTAAATGCGTGCTTATATTTGATAGTAATGCAAATTATATGCACAGTATTTCACTGCGTACAATCCGTGGAATTACACGTTGAAAAACATAGGAATTTTCTTGTGTGGATTATATACCGTTACGTGTTATACAGGGTAGGCAAAAAGTCCGTGTAGAAACTTTAAAAATTCATAAAAACCGGAAAAATAACCGAAATGAAACAGGGTTTGCAGGGTTAGCATCGCTAGGTCAGGCTAATTTTTTTAACACAGGAAAAATAACTCAAATACAGCCGATAGGTGGCGCTGACGTACACAAGTCAAAGAAAAGATACGCAAATAACAAACAGAATGCCTCCAAATCGTTCATTACAGGAGTATGTGTGACCACCACCACCACAGGGAATAACACATTGATGGCGAGTCACAAATCCAGCAACGGCAGACTGCAGCAGGTCCACATACACGGTTTACAACGATGAACTGGTTGTGGATTAGGAGCGCAAGTTATTATAACCGTCTCATTTGCATATTTCCACCGAAGTCGCTCGTACCAGAGCCACCTATCAGCTGTTTTTTAGTTATTTCCCCCCCCCCTCTCGTCTTAAAAAAATCCCCGTGACCTAGCGATGCTAACCCTGAAACCCGTTTTTTATTTCGGTTATTTTTCCGGTTTTTATTCATTTTTAAAGTTTCTACGGACTTTTTGATCCTCCTGTATAGCTACAGCTTTTTGATTCTAAGAGATTCGAATATACATAAATATTTTCAAAATTTATTTAATAAAATATTATTTTTTTTAATTTATAGATTGCAGATTGGTGTAGAAAGATTGACATTTTTTCTCTATAAACAACGTGACAAATACCTTCTATTTCCTGAAGATTTCATTATTCATGAATGAAATTTTCACTATTGATGAATGAAATTTTCACTATTGATGAATGAAATTTTCACTATTGATGAATGAAATTTTCACTATTGATGAATGAAATTTTCACTATTGATGAATGAAATTTTCACTATTGATGAATGAAATTTTCACTATTGATGAATGAAATTTTCACTATTGATGAATGAAATTTTCACGAGCGTTTTTTATACGCCACTGCGGAATATATGAGGACATTTTTTTTTGTCAAAGTATCAAAATTTGCATCTGCCGATTGCACGCAAGAAATTGCAATATATACACAATTTCACACAAAATAAAGAATTCACATTTTCTTTATTGAAAATATCGGAAAAAATTGGACATTTTTTTCTTTATAAAGTCAGGACAATCAATGAATGCGAAAAATACGGGAAAAGTCCCGTAAAAGAACTCTTTAATGACATTACAAATTTTTCTAAAATTTTCCTAAACAGAGGTTCTTAACCTTTTGTCCCCCACGGACCCTTTGCGCCAATATAAGACGAAGGCCAAATATTCCTTCTGCGAGTGAGATGAAGACCACGAATAACTTTAGAAAACAACATTCAACATATAATTATGCAAAAAAATAATGTAATATAATAATGAGTTAATTGTTTTCTCATTTACGTTCACGTAACCGCGGAAACCACTTCGAGAAACACCACACGAGGGTTCGTGATCTCTGCTTTAAATGTCTCACAACTTCGGAATATTGTGAAAAAAATGTGTGTGCATTTTATTTTATTTCACGTTACGCACAAGTTTCTAAAAAACATTAGACTTACAAAATTGTGATTCTGATGCAACCTTATTATATAAATTCTAAATATTCAAGTCATAGACCCCAATATGGAGATGCGGACAGGGCTACAGCCTGAATGAATCCCCAGGAATGGAAAATTTTGTGTTTTGCAGGGGCCTTCAACCGTTCGGTGGGCCAAATTGAAACTTCCCACGAATCCTGCGGGCCACCAGTTCATATAAATGTTCATGTAATTTAGTGACATCTCAATAGAAGGGACCAATCGGGCCCTGAGTTAAACAGGGACAAAAATAATATAAGGCTTTTACTTGTTCTGAAATTATTTCTTTTCTTAATTATGACTAGATTTGAAATAATTTTTAACATTAATTCTGAAATTTTTTTTTGATTAATTACTGATTATTAATTCAGTGATTGATTTAATCTGAAATCATTTTGAATGATTCTGTAATTATTGATTTCGGTGTAATTGTGAAATTAAATGTTTCTTAATATCTTTTAAAATAATTTCCTTTAATAATTATGCAATTACAATTTTTTTTTTGATGCGGAAAAAATTTTCTATCAGAAAATACGAAATTGTTTCTCTCATTGAATTATAAGTTATTTTCTTCACTAATTCTGAAATTATTTGTTTCAGAAATTCAAAAATTATATGGTTTTTCTTCAAATCATTCTGAGTTTTCATCAATTTGTTCTGGAATTATTACTTTCGCTAATTCCGAAATTATTACTTTCATTGATTCCGAAATTATTTCTTTCATTAATTCTAGAATTAATCGTTTTTCACTGTTTTCACAAATTCTCTGAAATGATCAGCAGTCACGACGAATAGCTTGGAAGGCCATGCTTTAAAGACCCCTGTTTTGCAGCATGAATTCAGAAGTCTAGGGGCTGTATAATGTGGGGGAACCAGGTTTAAAATTTCAAAAGACCAGAGATTAAATTCTTTAAAAAAATTATATTTTATAAATATTTATATATATATTTATAAAATATTTTTCTGAAAAAATAAAATAAAACTCGCTAGTCTTAAATGAAATAACATAAAAAATTTTCTTAACACAGTTTCTTTAAAAAATTAAATAAATTCTTCATTAGTAATTTCAACAAAAAATAAAACTGCAGCGTCTCTCTTATGTGTTCAGGTTGTGAATTTAAAAATTAAGGGCTAGGTTTTATACGTCCTAAAAACTTAGATGAATATATTTAAATAGAAAATGCTCTATAAAAATGCATTTATGTCCTAAAAAACTAGAAAATTGAAAATTATGCTCTAAAAAACTGAATATTTACAGTTTATTATTCTCTCAGTATATATTACTCTCTGCTCTAAGCACAGCTTCAGAATTGAAAAAAAAATTCGCATTTTCGTATTTCTCACGGACACACAAGATGTTGAGAACATGTTAGAGTCACATTAGCGAAATTTTAATTCTAATGTAACTTTATAAAATTCTAAATATTCAAAAATCATAGACTCCACATGGAGATACTGACGGGGCTTCTGCCTTGTATTCCGGAATTACTTTTTATTTAAATTTTTTACAGGATAAATTCGAGAAGAACAATGCTAGAATTTGAGAGCTTTGATTTATAAACTCAAAAAATCATGGATTAAATTCCTTAAAAAAAAACTTTTATGAAATTAATCTCGGATATATCCTGATAAAAGTAATCTTTGAGTAATGAAAGTGAAAGAGCTCAAGCTCTTAACAAAAATACATTTGATCAAATTACATTTTTCTGCAAAAATAAATTAAAACTCGCAAATCTTAAAAATGGAATAACATAAAATTTTTCTCAGCAGTTTCTTTAAAAAATAATATAAATTCTCCGTTATTAATTTCAACTTTAACTATAAAACTTCAGCGTCTCTTAAGTATGAATTTCAAAGTAAGGGCCAGGATTTATATGTCCTAAAAACTTACTGAAAATGCTTTATATAAAAAATGCATTTATGTCCCAAAAAAAACGAAAAAATATGCTCTAAAACTGAAAACATTCCGTAAAAAACAACATTTACTGCCCCTCTCCTCTAAATATATCACAGCTTCAGAATTGCGACAAAATTCTCATAAAAGTTGTTAGAAAATGTCGGGTTACATTAGCAAAATTCTGATTCTAAAGTAACCTTATAAAATTCTAAATATTTAAGTCATAGACCCGTTTGCTGACGGGGCTGGCTTCTGCCTTGGAGTCTCGAATGGCATTTTTTTTGCATTTTTACAGCATAAATTCGGGGCATAGGGGCTGGAATCGGGGGGCCCTTGATTAAAAACCCAAAAAATCATGGATTGAATCCCTTAAAAAAACATTTAATGAAATTAATCCTGGGATATCTCCTGATAAGACGTTGTGCTATCGAACAATTTCTTTAAAAAAATTTAATGAATTTCCCCCTTCCCGTTGGTATTTTTAATTCAGAAAAAAATAAATAAAACTGCAGCTTTTCTCTTATGTGTTCAGGCTGTGGATTTCAAAGTAGTAATAAATAGGGCTAGGATTTATATGTCATAAAACTTATAGAAAATTCTCTATATAAAATGCATTTATGTCCTTAAATAATTAAAAATTCGCTCGAAAAAACTGAAAATATTCCCCAAAAAACTGAATATTTGTTTACTTCTGCTCTAAATGTATCAAATACAAATACAAATACAAATACAAATACAACGCCACAACAGGCAAAATGCCCAACGAGGTGGCTGATAAAAAGATGCCCATAAAAATATGGTTGTCATATGTTTCAAAAATACAGCAACCCAATTAAAAATGCAATTAACACAAATTACAAACAATATATACACATGATAAAATATTATACAATGCCCATAAAGAATACTTATGGTTGTCTTATTCTAAGAATGGATAGCTTCTCGATTTACCCCAACATGTTTATCGTATTTCTTTTTAAACGTGTCAATTGTGTTACAATTTACTACCTCCGGGGGTAAGCTATTCCATTTATTAACAACCCTATTGGAGAAAAATTCCCTGCGACACCATAACCTTGCATTGTCCCTCACCAATCGATACTGGTGTCCCCTTGTAAAAGCAGTCGATTGGCGGTGTACTAAAAGTTCATGGTCCATCCTATCCATCCCATTGAAAATTTTGAACACTTCGATCATATCTCCTCGACACCTGCGTTCATCCAATGTAAACATATTCAAAAAATGAAGTCTTTCTTCATAACTCAAGCCCTGTGTGCCAATAAGGACACGCGTAGCTCTTCTCTGCACCCCTTCAACCAAGTCTATGTCCCTCTGTAGGTATGGTCTCCAAAACCTTACAGCATACTCCAGTCCAGGACGAACTAAGCCTCGAAAAAGCGGAAGAATGACTTTAGGAGAACGCGAAGAGACCTTTTTGAAAATGAGACCAAGCATTCTATTCGATTTTTTGACAACCGCTGAACAATGTTCAGAAAACTTAAGTCGCTCGTCAATGAGAATTCCCAAATCGGTGACTCTAGTTGCATCCGGGATAGTGACACCATTCAACTCGTAAGAGAACCGTGGGTTGTTCGAACCAAAATGAGCGACCATGCACTTATCTACGCTAAACGTCATGCTCCATTCATTTGCCCATGCTGCAATCTTGTTTAAGTTGGTCTGGAGCAACTCCCTATCGCTTTCATTCCCGATTACCCCCATTAGCTTCACATCATCTGCGAATTTGCTAGTAATTCCATCGATACCCTGATCGAGTTTATCGATAAAAAGTGAAAAAAGTATGGGGCCAAGGACACTTCCCTGAGGAACTCCACTTGTGACGTCTGTCCAACCAGAGAATTCCCCGTTCACCATAACTCGTTGCGACCTATCTCTTAACCACGATTCTATCCAATTCAGCAAGTTGCCCCCTATTCCAATCTCGTGTAAACGCTTCAAGAGTTTGCCATGTTGGACCCGATCGAATGCCTTCTGGAAATCAAGGTAAACAACGTCGACATTTTTGCTCTTACCCAAAGCCTTAGTCACGTAATCATAGAAGCAAAGGAGGTTAGTTACACATGACTTCCCCTTCCTGAACCCATGCTGATTATCCGACAATACATTATTCTCGTCTATCCACTTCACAAACTGCCTTTTGATGATAATTTCCAAAATTTTCGAGAGGGAGCTTGTCAAACTCACTGGACGATAATTTGACACCACTTCTCTACTACCCTTCTTAAATATCGGAACAACGTTAGCCAGTTTCCAATCTCTCGGGACGATACCCTCAGCAACACTACTCCTGTATATCTGTGCGACTGGCCCCAACAATTCATTAGCACCTTCCCTGAGAACCCTGGGATAGATATCATCTGGTCCTGGTGCTTTGCTTGCACATACATTTCTTAGAAGATTTAGGACCTCCACGTCTTCTACTTGAATATCGTTGAGGGTTTTATTACCCCATGCAACACCCGTATATCGAATATCATTATCTCCATTAAAAACCGACGCGAAAAAGTCATTGAAAGCACTACACATGCCTACATTGCTCTCTACTTTTGAGCCTCCTTCATCACAGCTTCAGAATTTCGAAAAATTCGCATTTTAGTATTTCTCACGGTACACACAAGTTTCTAAAAATATATATAAGCTTATATTAGCGAAATTGTGTGATTTTAATGCAACTTTATCAAATTGTAAATACAGTCGAATCCCGTTTTAACGAATACCGTTATAGCGAAAATCTCGTTTCAACAAATACCATTATAGCGAAAATCTCGTTTCATACCATTATAGCGAAAATCTCGTTTCATACCATTATAGCGAAAATCTCGTTTCATACCATTATAGCGAAAATCTCGTTTCATACCATTATAGCGAAAATCTCGTTTCAACAAATACCGTTATAGCGAAAATCTCGTTTTAACGAAAACGTTTCTAATCCCCCAGATAAGTTTACATAGGAACAATGCAAAAACCTGCGATTCCTTTATAACGAAATCTTGTTGCAACGAAATGGTCTCCTCTGGTCTCTTGGAGTTCGTTATAGCGGGATTCGACTGTATTTAAGTCATAGACCCCCCCCCCCGCTCCATGTGGAGATGCTGACGGGGCTACAGCCTGAGGGTTCTGAACTTCTTTTGCGTTTTTTACGGCATAAATTCAAGATCCTAGGAGCTAGAATGCTCAGGGCCCTGAATAAAAAACCTCAAAAAACCATGGATTAAATTCCCTAAAAAAAACTTTTCATGAAATTAATCTGGGATATCTCTCGATAAGACGTTGAATAATCGAAATCTTCGAGTGATGAAACACATCCTAAAGAGCTCAGTAGTATCGGGCCCGGTATACCGCCGGAAGTGACGTCACACTTCCGGTGTTGAGATATAGTACGAGGTGTCTTATCTCTTTTCCGGTGTTAAGTGGCAGCTGTTGTTAATTAAATGACTTCCGGTGTTGAGATATAGTACGAGGTGTCTTATCTCTTTTCCGGTGTTAAGTGGCAGCTGTTGTTAATTAAATGACTTCCGGTGGTGAGATATAGTACGAGGTGTCTTATCGCACTTCCGGTGTTTAAGTGACATCTGTTGTTAATTATCCGACTTCCGGTGTCTTATCGCTATTGGCTGTTGCTGCCTTATCGCTATCGACTTCCGATGTTTATTAAGTGGCATATGTTTTCTATTAAGATACTTCCGGTGGTGAGATATAGTACGAGGTGTCTTATCGCACTTCTGGTGTTTATTAAGTGACCTCTGTTGTGTATTAGGTGGCCTCCGTTGCTTATCTCTACAGAATGCCGACATCCGGTCATTAAGTGACATCTGCTTTCGATTAAGGGACTTCCGGTGTTTTATCTCTACAGAATGACGACATCCGGTGTTTATTAAGTGACATCTGTTGTTAATTATCCGACTTCCGGTGTTTATTAGGTGACCTCCGTTGTTTATCTCTACAGAATGCCGACTTCCGGTGTTTAATAAGTGACATCTGTTGTTCATTACGCGACTTCCGGTGTCTTATCTCAATTCCGGTGTTTATTAAGTGACATCTGTTGCTCATTAAGCGACTTCCGGTGTTTATTAAGTGACATCTGTTGTTCATTAAACGACTTCCGGTGTCTTATCTCTACTATTTTCTATTAAGAGACTTCCTGTGTCTTATCGCCATTATTTTTTACTTCTGTGTTGACTTATTTCTATTGGTAATTAGGGACTACGGATCATTGAGGACTACGGACGCTGTAAATATTTTTGACAAGCTTCTAGACGTATCGAGTGACTATATTTTGAAAAAACGGGACATTTCACTCCAGAGCGTTTCCACCATCTAAGAGGGGGCTTTTGTCCTAATTTCCGGTTTTTGCCAGAATTCTCACCTTGTCTCGGCACTTCCCGTCTCTTTCCTTCCCCCAATGATATGTGTTTTGACGACGTTATGTTACGACTTTAAAGCATGTCTTTACGCCCCTGTTATCACTGTTATTCGCTGATGTATTTATGTTCTCTTACTTATCCCTCTAGCTGACAGTGTTCAACCATATAGAAGGCATCCGTGCAAAGAAAGGATCCGAAAATTTTAGCAGTTCCTTTTATTCCAATTTGATTGTATTATGATTTCAAACGTATCCTAAAACAATGTATTTAGAAAAAAGAAAAATATCTAGTTAAGAATCTCAAATTTATTTACAAATCAAACTTCTATTTACCTCAGACTTGTCTCAGTAAATAGTTTGCATTATGTTGTTTGTCAGTCGTTATAACTATTTTTTCCAACTTGCTTCTCACCATACAATTTTTTTCTAATTCGCTGTCGATCTACTGTATTGCCGTTAACGCTGAATCGTTTTAAAATAAGAAACATTGTAGAAAAATTGAGAATTAAAAACGATTTAAAACAAATTTTAAAAAAGTAAAATAAAAATGACGTTTTATATAAAAAAAATTAATCGAAATAAGTCTTCAAAACAATAAAAATAAGATATAATTACAGAAATAAATAATTTTGAACGACTAAAAATAATAATCTAATATAAATAAAATAACAAAAGTAATGAAAAAATGAAACATGAAATAGTAACGATGAAAAAAAATGAAGGAGTGAAAAAAACTAACAATGAAAATAAAATGATTACACAAAGATAATAAAAATCAAATAGATAAAATAATTACGATGAGTAAATTAAATAAAGAATTAAAAAATAACAAAAGAACGAATAAAACTAATGTTAAAATTTGAATAATTAAAAAATTAAATGAAATAAAATAAAATGATAATACAAATAAAATAACAAAGACAAAAATCCAATAGATAAGATAAAGACATGAAAAAAAAAATTGAATAAATAAATGCAAAAACTATCAATAAAATTAACATAGCGGTAGTAAGAATAACAATGAAATTAAAATATTAAATGATTAATAAAATGAAGCAAAAACAAATGAAAATAAAAAATAATAATACTATGAAATAAATAAAATACTAACATAAATAGCTGTATTAACAACTGAAAAAATAAAACAGATCAAAATAATTAACTATGAGATGGTTGTTTGAATATATATTCTTACTAAATTTAAATGTATTCGAATGTGTTTCTCACCAAGCACCCTCGCTGCATACAACGATTTCAATATAACATTACTGAATTCTTCAGCGGAAACTTCATAGAGATTTTCATCACCACACTATAAACATTCAATTTTTCCTGATTTGAAGAAAGATTTTGCTGATTATATTCAAATACAAATACAACGCCACAACAGGCAAAATGCCCAAAGAGGTGGCTGAGAAAAAGATGCCCATAAAAATATTCTTGCAGCATTATTCCTTAGATATCACTGTTCCATACCATACATATGCACAAACATCTAAAGTGCACGCAGTCAACTGCTACCATTCACTGAAACGAACATTTTCTTAAAAGACGAGAGGAGAGGTTTCGGTTACTGATGACAATGATAAAGGCTAAAAAAAAATAAACTGCGGTTTCTGTTATGATGTGTGTCAACTAAAGAGTGGACATCCTTCATGACATTGGTGCGAGAAAGAATAAAAGTTACAATGTTCTCAGAAGCAAGTGTGTGTAACCAATAAAATAATTATACTCTAAGAAAAGGGATAAAAAAATATTAAAAGTGATAAAAACGATTGAAAAAAAAATTCAATATGAAAGTCAACTACCAATATGAGTCTTTTTTTTTTACTATTTCTAAATCGCATGTCATATCATAACTTAGAATGACTATATTATTAACTGAGCATTATTTCTCTCTAAATTATTTAGTAGGAATCTTTCATTCATTATTCCTTTCGTAAAAGTTCTCAGTGAATGCTTTCCCAAAACAGTTTTTGGTTTTCAATCTTTGATTCGGTTATACTCGATTTTTTTTTTTCTTGATGAAGGACTGAATTCTCAGTGGTTATCCTCTCATTCAGTTTACTATCTTTTACTAATTTTGACACATTCCACTTCAAATCAAATTGAATTTGTTCTTTTTATACATGTAGAAAAAGGTGAATTTATGAGAAACATGTTTACCATCTAGAGGCACCGAAGATTAAGCAAATTACGTTATAATTAAGGAAATAAATAAAATAAACAAAATATTAAAAAAAACGCACAACATTAGCAAGACAGAATTATTAATGTCAAATAAAAAATATAAAATAGACAAAGAAAAACACATACAAACACAACATAAATAAGACAAAATTCTTATCTTATGATGAAAAGTGCAAAAGAAACAAGGCTTTAAACATTGAAACAAGACAGATTTTACATTTACTTTCACACAAAATTACAAGATTTAACGAAATGAAATGATTTTTTATACATAAATTATTCTTCTTAGATTATTTTCATTTTTTCATATATTCAACGGAATGGGTTAAATCTCGTTTTTCTAGTTTTTCATAGATTTCACAGCGATGTTCAAGGCCTCACCTAACCGTTATGCTTTAAAACGAATCAATTAATTGGTTTGTTCTCCGACTGCCAAACAAGAGCAGCAATACTAAAGTTAAAAATTTCCATATTTATCTAATATTGTAAAATACACTTTGTTAGAGTTTTTTCAAATCTGGAGTAACTACGTCGATTGCATGTATTCTTTTCAAACAAATCAAGACGAATCTTCCGTATTAATTCTCTTCTCATACGGTGGTTATGAATTCATTTTTCTCTCATCTTTGAAATTACATAGGTTTCGATGTGATTCGCATATGATGGTTAGCTATGTATTTGTTCTCATACATTTCTGCATTTGTTTTGTCCATAGCTTTGATATTGCAATCATTTGCATCCATACTGCAATTTTCAACTTCTCTATTCCCGCGAAATCAAAGGGATTTTACTAAGATCATCGATTCATCCAACGTCTTTTAACTCATACTCTGGCTTGTTTTTTTTCTCTACTCCATAATATATTTTCCACTTTTATATTTAAACCCAAATTAACTTCCATTTTCTAAACTAAATTTTTCAAATGGATTTGGATTCATACAATTTTCGAATGATGTTCAATATGATGAGATTTAATTCAGCTCTTTCACGTGACATTCTTTCAATGCATTAATTTATTTCCATACATTTTACCTGATTTTTCAAATTACCAATTTTTTTTGATAAAAACACACTTATGTATAACTTTTCTGTATCATCTTTACCAATTAAAACAGAAAACCTTGATCGTTTTGAGTTACTAAAATACGGATTCGATTATTTTACTCTTTGTAGGCCTATACAAACTCAAACTTATATTTGGATCTCATCATTCGCTATGTTTCAAAGAATTATTTTTAGATAAAACTTGCATTTTCGATAAA
Organism: Pholcus phalangioides; assembly: GCF_987345545.1. Lineage (NCBI taxonomy): Eukaryota > Metazoa > Arthropoda > Arachnida > Araneae > Pholcidae > Pholcus > Pholcus phalangioides. The sequence continues at coordinate 9,329,447 of NW_028301610.1, read as the reverse complement.
AACAAATTTGCGTCGAGGTTTCTTTCTGCAATTTCTCTAATGTTTATTATCTCTGTATGGTTTTTTATTGTAAGCAAACAAATACACACACATACACATTACACAAATACGGGCCAATAACACACGAAAAGGAATTCAGAAGAAAAAGAAAAAAAGACATACACATATAACGAATATACACCATGTGGCCTCAAGGGACAGAATTTGAGAGTTTTTTGTCATGAATTTTATGAGTCTCAGCTATCAGCTAAATGACATCGAGGCTTGATAACTCCCATCTCGAACATCATATCAATTACGAAACACCCATATCATTAAATACACAGTGATTCTCACCCATATGACCATTAATGCTGGGGATTATACTTTGATTAAGACAAATTTTATCACTTTAAATTCACTTGAAACGTATATGCACCTGGTAAAAAATTTAATTCCCTCCTTCCCCCGTACAAGACTATTGAAAAAGACGATTAAGTCAGCAACATTTGTGCGTCATTCTTAACTTCAAGAATTTTGAAGTCCTATATTACGACACGATCTTAACCATTCGATGGGTTTATCATCCAAGATTGTCGTTTAGGACAGATACAAATAAGGTGAAAAAAAGGCGTATCATCAATATAGTGGAAGAGAAATCATTAACTACACAAGTATTACAGTGGGTTTATTCAGTAAAATAGTTAGTATGCTTTAAAAAAAAGGAATAAAAGAAAACATTAAAAAATTATAAAGAAACGCTAAAATTGGCAAAATCATTGAAAATGATCAAAAATACACTGAAAATTGAAAATTATAGAAAAACATTAAAAGTTAAAAATATGATGAAAAATTTCAATGTCTTGGACAAAAAGTGTGTTTGCCTTATCCTTGCAAAGGATTACGAACAAAAATTATTGTGTTAAAAATTATTTTTGTTGGTAATCCAAATTGTAATTGTAGCAAGTGGCAAGCAATTTTAGCGTTTCTTTATAATTTTTTAATGTTTTCTTTTATTCCTTTTTTTTAAAGCATACTAACTATTTTACTGAATAAACCCACTGTAATACTTGTGTAGTTAATGATTTCTCTTCCACTATAAGATGATACGCCTTTTTTTCACCTTATTTGTATCTGTCCTAAACGACAATCTTGGATGATAAACCCATCGAATGGTTAAGATCGTGTCGTAATATAGGACTTCAAAATTCTTGAAGTTAAGAATGACGCACAAATGTTGCTGACTTAATCGTCTTTTTCAATAGTCTTGTACGGGGGAAGGAGGGAATTAAATTTTTTACCAGGTGCATATACGTTTCAAGTGAATTTAAAGTGATAAAATTTGTCTTAATCAAAGTATAATCCCCAGCATTAATGGTCATATGGGTGAGAATCACTGTGTATTTAATGATATGGGTGTTTCGTAATTGATATGATGTTCGAGATGGGAGTTATCAAGCCTCGATGTCATTTAGCTGATAGCTGAGACTCATAAAATTCATGACAAAAAACTCTCAAATTCTGTCCCTTGAGGCCACATGGTGTATATTCGTTATATGTGTATGTCTTTTTTTCTTTTTCTTCTGAATTCCTTTTCGTGTGTTATTGGCCCGTATTTGTGTAATGTGTATGTGTGTGTATTTGTTTGCTTACAATAAAAAACCATACAGAGATAATAAACATTAGAGAAATTGCAGAAAGAAACCTCGACGCAAATTTGTTTTTATCGAAAATGCAAGTTTTATCTAAAAATAATTCTTTGAAACATAGCGAATGATGAGATCCAAATATAAGTTTGAGTTTGTATAGGCCTACAAAGAGTAAAATAATCGAATCCGTATTTTAGTAACTCAAAACGATCAAGGTTTTCTGTTTTAATTGGTAAAGATGATACAGAAAAGTTATACATAAGTGTGTTTTTATCAAAAAAAATTGGTAATTTGAAAAATCAGGTAAAATGTATGGAAATAAATTAATGCATTGAAAGAATGTCACGTGAAAGAGCTGAATTAAATCTCATCATATTGAACATCATTCGAAAATTGTATGAATCCAAATCCATTTGAAAAATTTAGTTTAGAAAATGGAAGTTAATTTGGGTTTAAATATAAAAGTGGAAAATATATTATGGAGTAGAGAAAAAAAACAAGCCAGAGTATGAGTTAAAAGACGTTGGATGAATCGATGATCTTAGTAAAATCCCTTTGATTTCGCGGGAATAGAGAAGTTGAAAATTGCAGTATGGATGCAAATGATTGCAATATCAAAGCTATGGACAAAACAAATGCAGAAATGTATGAGAACAAATACATAGCTAACCATCATATGCGAATCACATCGAAACCTATGTAATTTCAAAGATGAGAGAAAAATGAATTCATAACCACCGTATGAGAAGAGAATTAATACGGAAGATTCGTCTTGATTTGTTTGAAAAGAATACATGCAATCGACGTAGTTACTCCAGATTTGAAAAAACTCTAACAAAGTGTATTTTACAATATTAGATAAATATGGAAATTTTTAACTTTAGTATTGCTGCTCTTGTTTGGCAGTCGGAGAACAAACCAATTAATTGATTCGTTTTAAAGCATAACGGTTAGGTGAGGCCTTGAACATCGCTGTGAAATCTATGAAAAACTAGAAAAACGAGATTTAACCCATTCCGTTGAATATATGAAAAAATGAAAATAATCTAAGAAGAATAATTTATGTATAAAAAATCATTTCATTTCGTTAAATCTTGTAATTTTGTGTGAAAGTAAATGTAAAATCTGTCTTGTTTCAATGTTTAAAGCCTTGTTTCTTTTGCACTTTTCATCATAAGATAAGAATTTTGTCTTATTTATGTTGTGTTTGTATGTGTTTTTCTTTGTCTATTTTATATTTTTTATTTGACATTAATAATTCTGTCTTGCTAATGTTGTGCGTTTTTTTTAATATTTTGTTTATTTTATTTATTTCCTTAATTATAACGTAATTTGCTTAATCTTCGGTGCCTCTAGATGGTAAACATGTTTCTCATAAATTCACCTTTTTCTACATGTATAAAAAGAACAAATTCAATTTGATTTGAAGTGGAATGTGTCAAAATTAGTAAAAGATAGTAAACTGAATGAGAGGATAACCACTGAGAATTCAGTCCTTCATCAAGAAAAAAAAAAATCGAGTATAACCGAATCAAAGATTGAAAACCAAAAACTGTTTTGGGAAAGCATTCACTGAGAACTTTTACGAAAGGAATAATGAATGAAAGATTCCTACTAAATAATTTAGAGAGAAATAATGCTCAGTTAATAATATAGTCATTCTAAGTTATGATATGACATGCGATTTAGAAATAGTAAAAAAAAAAGACTCATATTGGTAGTTGACTTTCATATTGAATTTTTTTTTCAATCGTTTTTATCACTTTTAATGTTTTTTTATCCCTTTTCTTAGAGTATAATTATTTTATTGGTTACACACACTTGCTTCTGAGAACATTGTAACTTTTATTCTTTCTCGCACCAATGTCATGAAGGATGTCCACTCTTTAGTTGACACACATCATAACAGAAACCGCAGTTTATTTTTTTTTAGCCTTTATCATTGTCATCAGTAACCGAAACCTCTCCTCTCGTCTTTTAAGAAAATGTTCGTTTCAGTGAATGGTAGCAGTTGACTGCGTGCACTTTAGATGTTTGTGCATATGTATGGTATGGAACAGTGATATCTAAGGAATAATGCTGCAAGAATATTTTTATGGGCATCTTTTTCTCAGCCACCTCTTTGGGCATTTTGCCTGTTGTGGCGTTGTATTTGTATTTGAATATAATCAGCAAAATCTTTCTTCAAATCAGGAAAAATTGAATGTTTATAGTGTGGTGATGAAAATCTCTATGAAGTTTCCGCTGAAGAATTCAGTAATGTTATATTGAAATCGTTGTATGCAGCGAGGGTGCTTGGTGAGAAACACATTCGAATACATTTAAATTTAGTAAGAATATATATTCAAACAACCATCTCATAGTTAATTATTTTGATCTGTTTTATTTTTTCAGTTGTTAATACAGCTATTTATGTTAGTATTTTATTTATTTCATAGTATTATTATTTTTTATTTTCATTTGTTTTTGCTTCATTTTATTAATCATTTAATATTTTAATTTCATTGTTATTCTTACTACCGCTATGTTAATTTTATTGATAGTTTTTGCATTTATTTATTCAATTTTTTTTTTCATGTCTTTATCTTATCTATTGGATTTTTGTCTTTGTTATTTTATTTGTATTATCATTTTATTTTATTTCATTTAATTTTTTAATTATTCAAATTTTAACATTAGTTTTATTCGTTCTTTTGTTATTTTTTAATTCTTTATTTAATTTACTCATCGTAATTATTTTATCTATTTGATTTTTATTATCTTTGTGTAATCATTTTATTTTCATTGTTAGTTTTTTTCACTCCTTCATTTTTTTTCATCGTTACTATTTCATGTTTCATTTTTTCATTACTTTTGTTATTTTATTTATATTAGATTATTATTTTTAGTCGTTCAAAATTATTTATTTCTGTAATTATATCTTATTTTTATTGTTTTGAAGACTTATTTCGATTAATTTTTTTTATATAAAACGTCATTTTTATTTTACTTTTTTAAAATTTGTTTTAAATCGTTTTTAATTCTCAATTTTTCTACAATGTTTCTTATTTTAAAACGATTCAGCGTTAACGGCAATACAGTAGATCGACAGCGAATTAGAAAAAAATTGTATGGTGAGAAGCAAGTTGGAAAAAATAGTTATAACGACTGACAAACAACATAATGCAAACTATTTACTGAGACAAGTCTGAGGTAAATAGAAGTTTGATTTGTAAATAAATTTGAGATTCTTAACTAGATATTTTTCTTTTTTCTAAATACATTGTTTTAGGATACGTTTGAAATCATAATACAATCAAATTGGAATAAAAGGAACTGCTAAAATTTTCGGATCCTTTCTTTGCACGGATGCCTTCTATATGGTTGAACACTGTCAGCTAGAGGGATAAGTAAGAGAACATAAATACATCAGCGAATAACAGTGATAACAGGGGCGTAAAGACATGCTTTAAAGTCGTAACATAACGTCGTCAAAACACATATCATTGGGGGAAGGAAAGAGACGGGAAGTGCCGAGACAAGGTGAGAATTCTGGCAAAAACCGGAAATTAGGACAAAAGCCCCCTCTTAGATGGTGGAAACGCTCTGGAGTGAAATGTCCCGTTTTTTCAAAATATAGTCACTCGATACGTCTAGAAGCTTGTCAAAAATATTTACAGCGTCCGTAGTCCTCAATGATCCGTAGTCCCTAATTACCAATAGAAATAAGTCAACACAGAAGTAAAAAATAATGGCGATAAGACACAGGAAGTCTCTTAATAGAAAATAGTAGAGATAAGACACCGGAAGTCGTTTAATGAACAACAGATGTCACTTAATAAACACCGGAAGTCGCTTAATGAGCAACAGATGTCACTTAATAAACACCGGAATTGAGATAAGACACCGGAAGTCGCGTAATGAACAACAGATGTCACTTATTAAACACCGGAAGTCGGCATTCTGTAGAGATAAACAACGGAGGTCACCTAATAAACACCGGAATAGAGATAAGACACCGGAAGTCTCTTAATCGAAAGCAGATGTCACTTAATGACCGGATGTCGGCATTCTGTAGAGATAAGCAGCGTAGGTCACCTAATACACAACAGAGGTCACTTAATAAACACCAGAAGTGCGATAAGACACCTCGTACTATATCTCACCACCGGAAGTATCTTAATAGAAAACATATGCCACTTAATAAACATCGGAAGTCGATAGCGATAAGGCAGCAACAGCCAATAGCGATAAGACACCGGAAGTCGGATAATTAACAACAGATGTCACTTAAACACCGGAAGTGCGATAAGACACCTCGTACTATATCTCACCACCGGAAGTCATTTAATTAACAACAGCTGCCACTTAACACCGGAAAAGAGATAAGACACCTCGTACTATATCTCAACACCGGAAGTCATTTAATTAACAACAGCTGCCACTTAACACCGGAAAAGAGATAAGACACCTCGTACTATATCTCAACACCGGAAGTGTGACGTCACTTCCGGCGGTATACCGGGCCCGATACTACTGAGCTCAAACTCTTAATAAAAATACATCTTATCAAATTATATTTCTCTGCAAAAATAAAATAAAACTCGCAAGTGTCTTAAATGAAGTAACAAAATATTTTTTCTGAACAGTTTCCTTTAAAAAATGAAATAAATTCCACGTTAGTATTTGCAACTTTAAAAAATATAATAATAAAACTGCATCGTCTCTCTTATGTGTTCAGGCCTGTGGATTTCATAGTAATAAATATATAAGGCCCAAAGAATTTGAAGAATAGTCGCAGGTGGGTTTAACGCCGGGAGATTTTTTTTTTTTCTTCCAGTTTTTCCGGGACCCAGTCAGGAAGCGGTTTTCTTCCGGAAAATAAATTGGATACGCACCCCCCCCCTCCATGCCATAAACAATAAAAACATTGCGGTGCTTTTTTTTTCCCGGTTTTTGCGCGACTGAAGCGAGCGCGCACCTCATATAAAATATTTTTAAGAGGTAAACTGTGAGTGTGGCTTTAATCATTTTTACGAGGAAAAAAAAAGATTTTACCATCATCTATAATTTTATTTTCCGTATTTGCGGCCGTTTTGAACTTCATTTGTTACCGGCAGTGTGACTTGATTTCGAAAATTTGAAAGGTACGAGAACTAAAAAAATCGTCTCGCCGGCATTGACGAGATATCTCGCTGAATGGGTTGAATTCAAAATTTAGTAAACCTTAGAGTGCTCGATGGAAATTTTTTTTATGTGTCTACTCCACAATGATGTAGAATTTTAAAGTACAGAATAGTGATTTCTAATGTGTCATTTCTAACGTGAAAATAATTAAATTATGCTGGGGAAAGGGTTATAATATGGTGTGCAGAGAAATATGTCCTATGCACTTATTAATACAAGAAATACTAAAAACTGGTTGTTTATGTGAAGATACTAATTTTTGGAAAGAAAAATATCCACCTTTAACTATACGGGGACTCGAACCCACGCCCTGTCACATTCGGGACGAGTATACAACCACTACGCTATAGAAGCATGTCAAGTATTTCTTCCTTGAAGCGCATATATGCTGAACTTTACCGTGCGATGGACAGTGCAATCAACTAATGGCTCGTAGATTACACCAAGGCCACCAGATGGCGACATGTATAAGTAGGGAAAGACGTCTTCTCCACTTGTTAATACAATTCTCTCCAAAAATCCGTACGTGATGTGCTCGAGTAGCGCAGTGGTAAGATGCTCGTCTACTACCATGAAGGCTCCGCGTGTTCATTGCTGGAGTACGACATATATAACAGACTCTTATCCCTATTGAACCTGAGGCGACCACTGATCGGTAGCACTTTCATTTCCTACCCAACTCGATCAGTAGTAAATTCCTGTATGGCCGGAGTTTGTGTGGGGTAAAGTAGTCTGGCATCTTCGTATGAACAGTCAATTTTCAGTATATCTTGTGTTAACAAGTGGAAAGAGCATTTTTCTCTACATATATGTCGCCATCTGGTGGCGTTGTTGTCATCCACGAGCAGTTTGCAGTCACCGTTCACCGTGGGTATCTGTCTGGTAGTTCAAGTTCAAATCACCGTTCATCGCACGGTACGGTTCAGCATATATACGCTCCAAGGAAGATATAATCTATCTGCTTCTATAGCGTAGTGGCAGAGCACTGAAATATAAAAAGTATCTATATTTGTGTGAGAAATATTAAAGTATTTGTGCTCCTAAGAAGAGTCGCACCTTTGTGTGTGTGTTAAGCAATATAACAAAAACACACGCGTGACATTGCTGCTGAGTAAAACGTTTACTCCAAGAAACCTTTGAAATGCTTTCACCGTGTGTTGTTACCGAACTATCTTCGAAGTTTTTTATATTTTAAAAACATTTTTTTTTTTCAAAAAAAATCGGTGCGTGAGTTCGTGACGAAATACGTCTTGAGAAGCCTCAAGAATATAATGTTATAGTTCAATTAGATCAGCCTACATAGAGTTGAGAATGAAGAAATTGGTACAATAGAGATGTCCAAATTTCTCTAAAATTGTTAAGAAAACTGAATCTACGGGGGGGGGGGGTTTCCCGTAAAAATTCGTAAATAGTTTAAAAATTCATAAAGGAATTGGAAAATATTTGAATGTGGTTTGCGAAGAAGTTATCCTTACGAGAGGAAATTTTTTTGGTACAGGAAAAAAGTTAATTTTAAATTTTTTGTCGATGTGTAGGGGAGACGGCACGAAAGAAAATCACTGGAAATATGCAAACCAGAGTCCTATAAAATGCAGGGCGTACGATTAACAGCTCCTTCCTGAATTCTCCCGTTACTTTCCTTACATAAGGTTTGGTATTGTGATGTTTACATTGGTGGATAAAACGGTATTGGAGAAGTTGTGTTTCACCTCAGCCACAAATCACCGGCTAAAAGTTTACGAACTTTTCGGACGCAGAAGGGATTAAAGCAAGGTTCAGGTCCAATCACGCTTTCCGAAGCGGTTATTCTGGCCCCCTATCGACAAAAATTTGAACTATATATTTCTTCAGAACCAAAAACCTCATTCGTGAGAGTAACTCTTCCGCAAAACGCATTTTAAATATACCAAGTCCTTCGATTTTTATGAACTTTTATACTATTTACGAATTTATAGGACACCCTGTACTATGAAGATTTCTGGTGGTAAACTTGTGGTTCTGTTTTGTAAATTGAATAAGAGGTCCGATAGTGACTGCAATCTTTCAGATTGACCACAAAATGACCATAGTGAAAATAAAATAAAATAGAATAAAATCAGTCATCGTTGGAAACGGTTTCAAATTCCGACAATATCGACTATCAAAAAACAGCCATTACAATAAACTTTATTCTCCGTATTTCTAATTAAAACTTCATTATTTTACCGCTATTATTGAAGGTAATAGCGTTCATAAGCGGGTCTGGAAATAATTTAATTAGCTCGAAATTAATCGAATCGATAATTCAATTACAATAACCGTTTTGTTTATTTCTCCGAAACTAAAGGAATAATTAGTTAGGAATTTATTATTATTTTTACCTATTTTATTTTAAATACTCATAATTACCTCCTTGTCGTTGAATTTCTCAATTATTGTTTCCGCGGATTGGGAAATTCCCCACACAAAATAAAAAGTAATTTTTACGTAAATTTTTATTGCTGAAAATATTTCACATACATCGAAATCTCATTCAAGGAACGGATAATGCATTCTTGTATGTTTTCATATGCTAATTATACATAAGAAAATGATTTTTTTGACGAAATTTTCACTCGGAGAAAACGAAATTTTTCATCTTTTAGGTAAATATTTACACGGGGCGAAATCTTTTCAATCAATTTCCCATGCGTTAAATTCGAAGAGAATAGAAACACGGTTTTTGCCTAGAGTGAAAAAAAAAAATTCGATATTTTTTAAAGAAATTTCAAAATAATTTTTGCGAAAGAAAATTTCTTTTCAAAAATCGAATTTTCATCTCTTCGCGAAAAAAATATGGAATTTTTTTCTTCGAGATTCCGTGTTGTTACTACGGGTCTTATTTTTCATCTAGGCCCCTGGGTGCTCAGGTGCAATTTCCCGATTGCGAGATGCAATTTTTCCCTCAAAGTAACTCGGGGCATCCCTGACTTATCGCACGACACCATGTTTGGTAACACTGCTCTGTTATATGAAAGAGATCCAATAATCACACATTCAGGAGCACCCCAAGAGCCAGAGACGTCTCCTGAAGAACGCGTGAAGGTGCGCCTCCTAGGAAATTTTAAGTTATTAATTTAAATCAAGGGTGCTCACAATATTTAAAAGAGCGCGAGCCACTTCATTTGTTTGAAAACGTGCCGCGGGCCACTTCAGTGAGCCAGAACTGTGCCGCGGGTAACTTGAGTGATGGGGAACTGCACCGCGGACCGCTTAAGTGCTCTGGAACAGTGCCGCACGTCACTTAAGCGATCAGTAAATGCAGTGTGGTTCGATGGTTTGATCATTTTTGTTACACCACGGTCATTTTCTGCACGCGAGGGCTAGTTAGACCGGGACCTACAATTTATTGCTGTTTCCGAACGGCAGCCTTTTTTTTATACTTACCGAGAGGTTGGTGCGCTAACCCTTCGATGTGGGGCTCAAACTCCCTGCGGTAGTGATCTTTTTCTGTGGTCATGTCGTCGTTTCCGTTATACCCCTGTCCCTGTGTTAGGAATGACAAGAACGGACGGGTATCGAACCTGCGACACCTTTAAACGTCCTTTGATACTTTAGCCGAGTATCTCATCGACTTGGGCTGCCGTGGTTCACTTCAGTGGTGTGGAACAGTGTCACAGGTCACTCTATCTGTCGCGGTTCACTGAAGTGATCTGGAAATGTAACGCGGGTTACGTAAGTGCTGTGGAACCGTACTACAATTCACAATACCTCCTCTTGTTGGTCACTCATGCGATCTTTTAACGTGCCGCTCAGTTCATTTTTACAGAATTAGGTTTGAGGTAATAAAGATATCGCATGCGTCGGCCTGCTATATCCAATATCTACAGGTGAAATAACTTCTCCAATGACGTCACGAGTCTCATGCGGAGGCTTTCTGCTATAGATGATGTTGGTTAGGCTCACTGCACAAATTACGTACATTAATATTGCGTTGATACAACACTTATCTCTAAATGGCTACTTCACCATACATCATATCCGGCCATATCGCTAACGATTTGGGTTAGAAATAAAAGTGCCATCTATCGGTGGTCGCCTCGAGCTCGTAAGGGTAAACATCTTATCTATATTCTTCCCTGGGATCGAACCTGGGACCTGACGGCATCTCACCGATTACTATTATCTACAGATAATGTAAAAAATAACATGACTAGAGAGATTACAAAACTATTAGATTACCCGTATCGTAATAAAATGCAAAACCATTTTGGCGCCCTTTAGAATTTTCTGCAGCGAACCGCCTCTGCTAATACCTAAGGGTCAGCAGCAAACCTTTTCCCACCAAAAACATAACTCATCAAGATATATCAGAGGTATAATAATAGGTCATAAGCAGTATAAGGTCAGGGTTCATGCACGAAACAGGAATAAGGAGAGATTAAATAGATGATATAACATCGTTCCTTTTAGAATTTTATACGTGGTAGGTACGTCTCTGCAACAGCAAGATTTACGATGCAATAGAAATGAATGGACGTTAGCAACAATGAATTATAAACGCAGACGTAAAATGATGAGGATCGTCGATACTTTTGACACAATACTAAAGCGTTTTCAATCTGCGAAGGGAATTTCACTGGATGTGAAACACATGCTGTGGAATTCATCATTGATTTCAATGTTCCGAGTCATTTTCAACATGCATAACACTCAAACTATACATTTGGATAAATGGGAGCTCAGGTTTTTTCTTTTAGTGTTTATATCGGATGCTAGATGTTTTGGTTTTTCTGATTTTTGTCGATATCTATTTGGAGATATTCTTTTTTACTTTGAAAAGTAAATGACTTTCCAGTAAAGTATGCGCCCGAGTGGCGTGGCGTGGTGGTAAGATGCTCGTCTACCACCGTAACAAATAAATTATGTTATGTTATGTTATGAAGGTTACTGTCACGGTCCCAGGTTCAAACCCGAAAGAGGATATAGATAAGATATTTTCCCTAACGATCTTGAAGCGATAGACAGCGCCTTCATTTCCAACCCATGGCAGTAAATTGCAATATAGCGATATGGCCAGAGTTGGTGATGTAGTAAAAAAAAGTAGCCTACAAACATTTAAAGTTGTGTTAAATTCACTTGAAGCACCAAAACAAAGGTGATGCTGATCCTAGAGAATAAAGCTACTTTCTAGACGGCTGATGCTTCTTTGGTTTGTGATAGGCTCGGTCTAATAACGCGACTCTCTCAGACTAGTTTGTCTGGCTAATTATAACAGAAGCTGTACGAGGTGAAAGATTCAATATAATCTTTTACGATCAGGAAAACTTTGAATTTGTAAAAGTCGGAGAATTTTGAGTCTTTTTCGAGTTGAGATGGATCTGCAGTCTCTTAGGTTGAAGGATTCTAGGTATCCTGTGAGCTGCAGAATTCAGTCTCATGTGAAGAAAAGGATCCAGTCTTCCGTGAGATAAAGGATCCAGTCTTGCACGAGGTAAAATATCAAGTTTTTTGCTATTTAAAAGATTAAATTTCTGTGATATAAAGGATTCTAAGATTCAGAGTATTTCACGAGTTGAAGAAGTCAGTCTTCTGTGAGGTAAGGATTCAGTATTCTGCATGTTAAAAGGATCCAGTCTCCCGCGATTTAAAGGATCTAGTTTTTTGCGAGGTAAAGGATTCAGAGTGTCTCATGAGTTGAAGGATTCATAATGCGTATGGTTAAAAAATTTCGGAATATTTTAAGAATTTAAAGATCCAGATTCTTTCAGATTTCAGAGTCGAAAGATTTAGAATCCGTACGAGTTACAAGATTCAAAATTTTTTCTGAGTCAAAACAATCGGCTTGTGAAAGATTCGGAATCGTAACGAAATGAAATAGCTTCGTTACGTCTGAAAACCTCTGATTTGGTTGACTTTGAGAGCAGCATACTCTGAAATACTTATATCTCAAATTTCATTTGCATTCGTCCATTTTTGCAGCCGCTAGGGGCTTGTAAAATGAATTGGGAAAGGTATTTTATAACCACCCAGTACATTTCGCAATATATTCAATGTAAACAGCCCATCAAAAGTGTCCCGGATTAGGGTCTGTACACGGCACAAAATATTAGTAGCGTCTACGCTCTTTTGTCTTTTTAGAAATCACTCAAACGGAGAACTAAATCAACTGTGAAAGTGTTAAAATATTTTCCACTGTCGAAGCGTCAAAAAAAAAAAAAATATATATAGGAGAAATTCTTTGAAGAAAAATATAATTTTAAGGTTAAGACGGGGAGAGAAAAGTAAAATAAAAAAACGGTTTTATCTGTTAAAGGTGATTTATACATACATATATTTTTTTTGTTCTAGATGGCGGTAGTATCGTTAGTCATGGCCCTGCAGTTCTCGCTTTTTATCGCCACCAAAGCTGTCAATGCGGGTAAGTAAATTGGATCCAATATATTTTGCAGTTGGCACAGAAATCAAAAGTACGTTCTTTGAAGGAAAGAAATCTTTAGATATCCCAAGAAAAAAGAAAGTTCTACCCACGCTTACCCTTCCTTTCCAGTAAATACAGTGTATATCTCGCGGTGCTCATCAACTCTCTTGTCAAGCCCCCCCCCCCCTCCTCTTCCCTTATCTGTGTCATCTGGAATAAAGTTGGTGATCGCGAATGGCTCTCATAAAATTTAAGATTTATTACGTAGTAGATAATCCTCCAAGTCACTGTTACTGTTCGATTTTTCCTGTTAGGATCAAAAAATGGCGCCTTGCTGACTTACACGACGAGGGTTTTTCCTGGTGACTGTGTGACACTGGGCAGTGCTTTATTGACTCTTATAAAAAAGTGTTCATGTTGAGCATGTTTGATAAGGATTTTTTAATAGATTAAAAACATTTTATGAGACAAATATGATTTTTACTATTAGGGTCGATCGAACGAAATCCAGTCGAGTAACATGAAGAGATGATGGATACCGGCAGTGAAGGTATTGGTCAGTTCGTTACAATGGCATATTGGACAAGCTGCATGAATCTATTTCCATCAAGCGATTTATCAGCAAGCACGCTGGGTTCTTTTCTGATGGCTTTATGCAGCTAGCCCAAATGCAACTGTCCAAAGTCTTTATTCACGGACGGCATTCATTATCTCTTAAAGAAGTTTGATGCCTGTCTGAACACCAACAATGACTTCTGTGGAACACATAGATTCTGGTTCCATGTAGATTGAGTTAATTCTGCTACACCATCGGATACAGTCAAATCCTCTCTATTTAAGGGACGAATGTCCTGATCCATGTCCCTTTGAATAAGAACTCATTTATATCTAAATAACGGACACCTCTATTTAGGAGACAAAGTCTAGTTCCACAGGTGTCCCTTGTTGAAAGGTTTTACTGCATATCTTCCCATCCGCCAATGGAGCATATTTCATTTGATCGACCCTTAATAAATTCACAAAATTCTATGTCGCGTCATAGTATGTTTGTCCTCGTTTAAGGCTGTGAGTGCATCATATTCGATGACACGTATGGGAAGGACTACGGCGTGTTCACCTCACCGAACTGGCCGACACCTTACGATGATAACATCGATTGTCTTCTGTACAGCTTCATGGGTGGCCCGGATGACATTGTGGAAATCACTTTCGATGAGTTCGACGTTCAGAAGAAGAACCTCGAGTTAGTATGGCTATCTGTATCTTTCTTATTATTATCATTATCTATCTGTCTCTATAGTGTTATTCGAAAAGTTATCGCTAAACTTTTAATGGTAATAGACAGGGGGTCACAAAATATCATTGGGCATAGAATGTGCGTCCGTAAATGCTACGTTAAGGTGGTAGAGGGCTGTTTAGTGCAACTGAAAACATTATTTTTCTAGTAGAAGGTTTCATTTTCTGCTTAAAATTTAATTCGCTGCATTGTTATGTTTCACTGGTACTTGTCTGCAATTGATGCATGTGGAATGACGGTGGAGACGGACAACCACAAAATTGTACTTGGACTTTTGAATCACAAAAACGTTCGAGCGCATGCTCCGATCGATGCACAGATTTAACAGAGCACCATTCATAGTAGGCTAGGTCTCTTGCGCGATATAAGCTCATTGGAATGGAAGCTTAGCGAAGGTTACAATGGGGACCTAGTGATGAGCATGTGTGGTTAGAGCGAAAAAAATACATACAAATACAACACCACAACAGGCAAATTGCCCAACGAGGTGGCTGATTTAAGAACATCATGGATCCCCGAGCCCTTTTTTGCCCTACCTACTACTGCTACACCACACATGCACCCCGCCCACAACCCCCGCGGAACCTCCAACGAATCGGTACATGCGGGAATGTGCGTGTACGTGTAGTGAAACCTGACGTGAAGTTTTTTTTGTTTCTCTGTAATGTTTGTTATGTTTAGTGCTGCCATCTGCCACCAGTTTTTCAAACTATGAGTGAAGTGTTATGATTGAATGATTTTTCGTTGTAGGACTGTTGCTCTCTGTGGCGAGACTTTTTAACGGGGAGATCGGCTCGCATTTGCGCCTTGAAGTTGGGAACCACAGAAAACCAACTTCAGCCGACCACCACTGTGGGGTTCAAACCCGGATCCTCGCATCGCGAGTCCGTCACTATAACCACTCGACCACCACAGCGACAAAAAAGAAAAAATAACTGTACATGTGTCACGGTGGGCCCCTAAAGGGGGGGGCCTAGTGACAAAGCATGTGATCTTTGATTGCTAGCAGGGGTGATACGAGTCAGAAGACCGGTGTTCGGTCAGGAATCATGCACGTAAAAAGTTACTTGCTCATTCTTTCGGCAAATCCTTATATCAACTACATCTTCAAATTCAGTATTCACATGCCCTGAGAAATCCAAGCAGGGAAATAAAGTATTTTTAAGGCAGAAAAATGATATCATCAACTGAACTGAACAGAGATTTCTACCGCCTAAATGCAACATTTACGGACAAACATTCAAAACAAAAAAGTTCATTTTTAAGCCACTCAACCATCTTTTAAAGATTTGCCAGCGCCTTCCGAATCACCCATGTTTGAAACCTTGCTATTCGATATAACACAATTCGCTATTCTCACAAAATACCTATAACTTAGTTTTCGAATATATCCTATATAACAAAAGTTGATTTAAAATATATATTTATGAATTGGATTTATGGATAAAAATCAGCACTGCTCGCACAAATAACACAATTATAATGAGATAAGAGATACTGAAAAAATTCTCAAACTAACTGTGAAATCCAGGGTTGCTAGTAGCATAGTCTTAGTGCATATTGGCTTTTCGTCGCCATATCGGCTTCCTGAATTGCGGTTAGAAGCCAAATTCATAAGATGCCAAAATAACGCTGAGTACCACGAGTGAGAAAGATTTGGCGCTCATTTGCTAAACCGGTTCTCTTAAAAAAGAACGATAAAAAGAATATAATCGCTCAATGTCTCTCTCGTGTGGCGTATATAAGTCCATTCGCGTTCTTTACGCGAAGGGCGAATGGTGCAGTCGTGCTCGACCTGAGAGCATATGGCTCCCCTTGCGGTCCTGGGATATTCTAAGGCAGTGGTTCTCAACCTTTGGAAGCCCGCGGCCCGATTTCATTTATTTTTGTAAGTGGAAAGCCCGGTCAAACACATGATTAACGGAACATGAATGGGGGAAAAAGAAACGGCAGATCAGTCGCGGCCCGGTGGTTAAGAAACGCTGTTCTAAGGGAACCACGACAAGTGTGAAGGCGGGAAGCACAGAGAGCTGGGAAAAGATTAACCTTTCAAGTGAAATATTGCGTGAAAAAATATGATTTTCGAGTGTGAGAAAATGTACAGTAAAACTGCGTTAAGTCGTCGTTTTTCTTCGGTCCCGTCCAGTTTTCATAAACAACAATGTTATTAAACGCACGTTTACTCGTCACAAATTTCGATCAACTCGTCACTTAAAAATTTTGAGAAAGAGAGAGAGAAATAGATGATGTTTGTATGGTTCCCTTTAAAAAAAAAAAAAGGAGCTTGATAGCAGCATTGCAACATGATTAAAAGTTACGATAAAAGCCTTATGTGCCAAAACGGCACAGCTCGAGTAACGGAAGTCACGTTGAGGAAGCAGGGCCGTCTTAAAAGCATCATGGGCCCTGGGGCAAATCGGTCTTTCTGAGCCCCCCCCCCCCCCCCCAGCTGACTAGGAATGATTTTGCTTCCAATTTACATGCTCCATCTCGAAAATTTTAACGAGATATCATTATCGTTATTGTGTCCGGTTGTCCCATGCGTTAAGACGGCACTAAAGAATTTTCATTTTACGAAAACATTTTATGACCAAAGTTTTTGATACGTTAGGGACTGTTCGAGCTGCACCTGAATTCTGCATGGGGCCCCACTAATTCGGGGCTTCAAATTTAAATAAAATATATTTTTTGCAAAACCAGACATTTTTTCCCAAGCTGAGGTTTTCTAATGTCTGCTTTTCTCTGCCCAGGGCCCCCTCCAAGTCAAAAGTGAGTCCTGTGTGTGTGTGTTCAAGGTTACTTTAAAATTATATCATGAACTACTGACGAATAATTAAAACATAAAATCAAAGTTCATGTATATGTAAAATTAATATGCAAGAGTTTTGTTGTGATGAAAAGTTAACCATTCCAACAGTTTCTGTGTGATTAGTCTGAATTAAAATTTACTAGTATAAATCAAAGTATATTTTACCACAGCAAGTTAAGTACTGAGAGCTCAAAAAATATTTTAAAATTTTCTATTTTTTTCTTTTGTATAATCTATAAATTTTGTTAATATTCTAATTTTAATTCATGTTTTAATGAATGTTATATTACTTTAAATTTTTTGAACGATTTTCACAATGTTGCATATTGAAACTGACGCACTTCGCTTAAGCCAACATAATTTTTCGATAATGTGAGTGACGACTTATCGAGGTTTTACTGCATATACATTCAATACTCGATTTTACGAATCTCCAATTTACGAACTAATCTTCATATTTAATTTCATATTACTTTTGGATATGACTAATTTTTTTTTTTCTCGAATATAATGTTTGCAACAGCAGCAATCAGAGAATTCCTTTAATACTGTGCAAGTATTTTATATTTGTTGCTACCAAACTACTAAAATCGAAGCATTTACCTTCGGCGAAAGAGACATCGAAAATTTGATACACGACAATTTCCGGAATTGTCTCGATACCTTTTCCTGTATAACAACGAAAGATTGGATTTTCTGCTGGAAATTCTCACAACTCGAATCCTTTTTGGTTGCCGGAATTTCATTTTGGTGAAGGTTTTAGAGAATCGGGTAATTATTGCAATTCCACCGACGACGGGAGTGAGGGGGCGATCCTGTTGCTAATCGGCACTAGAACCGGAAAGGATTTCAAGCTAAATGGATTCAGAACGGTGACATGACATGCTATCTGTCATTCCGGAACACCGCAAAATTAATTTAGCTGATTGGCTTTGGCAATACGTGGTAACTAACAATCGCCGAAGTAGTCGAAAATGGCGGTTTTAAGGGGAGAGAGAGAGAAAGAGAGCGAAGAGAGAGAACAGTTTTAGCCATCAATAACCGCCCTGATGGCGACAAAGTTTCCATTGGAGACATCATGTTTCAAATGACAAGTTAACGGTGGTTGAGACGGAAAATAGATGTATTAGGTTCCTATTTTGGGTATTTTGATTATTATTGTTGTTGTTAATGCCATTACGATACGGTTATTATGTGTGATACTCGGTTTTCTACACGTTTTCACAATAATGACTCTAGTTAATTGGAAAAAAGAAGCTATCAATTATGTCCCGGGTATCCATTTAATTCAGCATGAATAAAAAAAAACCCGATGGTTCAATACCGGCAAGTAGAAATGCACTACAATGAAGCCAGTCAGTGTGTCTTCCATGTACCACATGTTGCAGTTACATATCTACCCTACCTCAAAGCAAATAGGCTGTCCGAGGATTATGTCACTCTCCGCTATCCATACCAAGGTTTTTAACAGCTGGCTGATGCGAAGATGGATTTATTAAAGAGAGAAACTTCAACTGCCCCTGCGGGGAATCGAACCCACGTCGGGTGAGAGCGCTCTAGACCATTAGACTACAAAGTCAACTAATATCTCAATCTCTCCTTCGAGCTCGTGTGCACTGAACGGGACCGTCCTTGGACGATCTGACCTAATTTAAGCCAAAGCTCACAATTGCTGGCGCTGCCACCAGATTTTGGCCTGAATTAGGTCCGACCGTCCATGTACTGTCCCATTCAGTGTACACGAGCTCTAATGAGAGATCGAGATATTCATTGCCTTTGTAGTCTAGTGGTCTACGGTGCTCACCCGGCAAGTGAAAGGACGAGGGTTCGATTCCCCGCAAGGGCGGTTGAATTTTGTCTTTTTCGTAAATCCATCTTCGCATCAGCCAGCCTGTTAAAAAAAATGGACTGTCCCTCCACACTACATGTGCGTGCGCATTGACGACAAGAACAAAGACTATTGTGAACAAGAGGTCTATAAAATAGTACAGTCTCGATTATTTCAAAACTGAACCAGCAGAGAGATCTGTGGTTGAAAATTGACTACAGTTTCATTAAGAACTCCGGCAGATTTTCGGTGCATCTGCATTGCCTTACAAAACAGTACGAAGTTGAATAAAATCCTTCATTGTTGGATGATCAGTCAAGAATCTCTGAGCGATTACTGCATGAGCTGTGACTGATTTTCTCAATCGATAGTGAGGAAGTTCTCTACCATTCCCCCATATTCGCGGGAATTAAGTCTCTGGGACTAGATTTCAAGAGCACTATGGATACCTGTTTTAAGACTCGAACTAAGATAGAAGAACCACATCGTTGAATTTGCTTCAGAACAGTTAGACATTTCACAGGCAGTAGTTGTCGTTCAGATTGAGGTTCTCCCGTTAAAGGCCTTTACCCATCTTGTTACCTTGAGGCAGATGCCTTCAGGTCTCTCGGAGTCTTCGGTGACACTGTAATGCTGCAGAAGCTCTGGCGTATCCAATTTTTATCCAGCTCCGTCTGATTCTGTTTTTAAAATGTTGTGACAGAACCAATTAAAAAATCACGCCAATATTATAGTCACGCGCAACGGATTTGAAATACAGATGGCAGCACCTATGAAACCCTCATGCAAACAACTACCTTGACTGAAATATTTTATACCATCGGGACACACACAAAATACCAAACATAATTCTGGCTTCCCGCTGGATAGCAGGTTCCAGCCGTTGAATGGAAAGGGTAGAGTATCATGAGGTCAAATAAGCCTATAGACCTCAAGAAACAAAAAATCAAGTTTTTACATATAATAATGCTGGCTGGTTCTACTTAAAGTATACTCTATTCAGAGCCCTCTCGAGAAAAAGCCGGTGGGAGGAACAACATTTAATTTGGTTTATGTCAAATTTTAAAGCAAGGGGAGACGATTTTTGCAAAACAAAATATCAAAAATGGTCGAAATGTGCCAAACATGGCGTTTCGTATGCAAGTTTATTGCGTTTTTGATGAAAATTTGCCTGATACAATGCACGATACCCCAATTGGAAAGTTGTTGCACCTGTTTTCTTCTGAGGCCAACAAAAAAGGTTCAACGTTCCTAAGTGCAATATTCGCTGAGATGTTTTTGAATATTAAAAGTTCGTCGTTCAAAAACTTCGTCAGAAAATGAATGGGTATCATTATTCGACGATCACGAGATGATACTGCCGATGAAAACGAATGACATTTCCGATCGCAGCAATGATACTCACATTCTGTTGTTCACGAGTACTGTTTCGCAACCATTTCCATGTATGATTTCCCTATTAATAACTTTAAGAAGCATCATGTTTGCTCGTATCGGTCATTTTTGGAACTAAAGTTTGACAAAAGATCTTTTATAAAACTTGACAAATGTAACCAATAGGCGGATCAATCAAGTTCGCTCGAATGTATAACAGATGTGCTTATTGGTTACATTATTTTTATCAAACTTTTATAGTGTAATACCGGCCTTAGGCCGGCATTACACTATAAAAGTTTTTGAAATGTTATTTTATAAAACTTGAAAAATGCAACGAATAAGATCATCGGTTGCATTTGCTCGAATGTAACCAATATATTTATTGGTTGGATTTTTTAAGTTTTATAAAAGAGCTATTATCAAACTTTTATAATATAATTCCGGCTTTACTAAAGTTTGATACTGTGGCGTCCACTGACTTTTTTTCCAGCGGGCTCTAGTAAAGAATAATGAAATCAATGATACCCTGTATATATGATATTCATTCATATGCATTTATTTCGTCATTTATGCAAAATATTAAAAATATCAAGGCCTTTTCAATGCATAATCCGCCCACGCCATTAATTTGCCAGATTCGGCGAGAATACTAGAGTATTTTACACACACATAAACCTACCTCTTTTCATTTTCAACACAAAACTCTTTAATTAAAGGGGTACACGTGTATTTTTAACGGTTATATCATGTAACTATTTGTAACACCGCGAGATATACACCATCCACAGAGAACGCGGTATTTCCCCGTTAACCATAAGAATAGCATCCGAGCAAGAAACTTCAGCATCTGTTTTAGAGGCTATATAGATACCACATCCCAAAATTATCCATTATCCTTCGTGCATCCATGCATGTACCTTCGAAACAATGCCTTTTATATTCTCGAAAGAGGGTTCAGTAATTATTCAGTTATTCAGGGCAGAAAATTACGCGAAGGAAAATACAAGGGTAGAAATACAATAAAACACGGCGGTGGTTATAAAAGCGAGTTTGGAAGCGTTACATGATGGTTTATGCGTATGTGTGTGTGTATCTTTGTAATTAGCGTTACATCATCATCACCATCATAGCACGTGGAACACTAGACCACTCAGACATATATAACAGTTTAGAGATTATGTATTTGGTTGAGCAAGATTAAAGTCCGTAACGCTGTACTCAAAGCTCTTGTAAACTTCGCGTGGTGTTGTTTATGAGACTTTCAGTATATATGAAACCATTCTTCAGTTTTCGTGTTGTTTGCGATGTTCTGTCTCAAACAATTCCAGGAAATCTTACAATCCAAGCGCGTTGAAGATAAGCTTTCCTGATTTTGCTACCGAAAACTTTGATGATGTATCGCATTAATATTGGTTTGTGTTGAAAGTTTCGCCAATTGGCTCCCGAAATTCACCAAATGGTGCCGGGTTTTCACCATCTCGGGTGTGTCGATTCCCACTTAATTAATGCTTCATTTCAATTTTCAATGATAAGTAAAGCAAATATGACCAATAATATTATATACGTATATTGCCATTCTTACAAGGTGTCCTACAAGTTCTAATGCGGCCTTTATCTCATCAACTGTGCGCCGTAGAGGAATGGTTCCAGTTTAAAAACTGCTCAAAATGTGTTCAAAAATCACCCTGCACCAGTTTTGAGAGTGGAAATACAGTGTGTCACAAAATAAAAACATGTAAATTTTTATACGGACACCCTGTCCTCGAAACTCCAATTAGAAAATTGTTGCACCTGTTTCTTATAAGGCCAACAAAAAAAGTTCAACGTGTTCCCAACTGCTATATACCTTGAGATGTTTGAATTTAAAAATCACAAAACTTTGCAAAGAACAGCATAAACGAGGGATAGAAGCGTTGTACGTTAGTTTATGCCGTTCTTTCGCAACTTTTCCCTGTGTTCTGAATTCAAATATCTCAGCGAATACTGCACTTAGAATCATGGGTTTAGTTAGTATTGTAAGCTTCAGGAAACACAGGGCAACAACTTACTAACGAGGCTTTTGACGAAAGGGTGTTCGTATCAGAATTTATATTTTTTGCTTTGTGACACTGTATTTTCACTCTCAAAACTGGTACAGCGATTTTTGAAGCATTTCTTTAAATTGAAATCACACTTCTACGGTGAACGGTTGATGAGATAAAGGCCACATTAGGACTTACAACCCTGTAAACTAAAAACTTAGGTCTGCAGTCAACTGCAGCCACCTACATCCAGCAGTGTATTGAAAATTGTTGATGATGATGAGCATGATGATACTGAAAACATTCTCATAGATTTGAAGAACTGAAAAAATTTGCATCAATTGTGATTCGATTTTGAATTGAAAACTTGAAAATAACTGGAATTATGATTAAAATTTTGGAAGTTTCGCCAATCTGGTAGCGAAATTCGTCGAATGGAACCAATATTCACCAAATAGTATTTACGTCGGTAATATTATCGAAATTTTTTCAATACTTCTTGTCTTAAGACATCATAAGCACTCTCTCTCTAGATTTCTTCCTCTTCTTTATTCAAGAAACAATTTCTTACATCGGCTATAGTACCAAGTTTCACCAGTCCGCTACCAAAGTTCACTAAATTGTGTCAATTCTTAGTAAGTGAACTCAATTCTCGCTAGTCTGTGGCAACTTTCGCCATCCTGTGATTCAATTTTCCCATTAATGCCCCACTCCATTTTTTCAATTCAAATAAAGCAAATTTAATTAATACTATTCAATGCGTGCCACATTCAAAGATTCAAAGTTGAAGAATTTATTTTTAATTTATATAATTTGCGATTTTCATCAAAATCACTCATATACAGGGTGGTTCCGAATTCATGGGACAAACTTTAAGAGGTGATATAAGACTCCTAAACCAGCATTCTTGGTCATAGAATGTGCGGTCGAATCGCAATAGCAAAGAGGGTGTTTTTAGAGAGTGCACACAACAGCACTTCACCGAAAGCAAATATCATATTTTTCTGACGGATTTGCTGCAATAAGTGCATACAACCATTTGAGGGCGCAGTGTATTGTAATGTGGTAGGCCTTCTCGAGAAATCGAATCGGTACGTGTGGTAGGCCTTCGAGTTTCGCCAGTCTGCTACCCAAATTCGCCAAACGGTGTCAGTACTCTCCAAATAGTGCCATTCCTTGCTATTGCTATCAGTTTGCGCCCTCTCGCATGAATCAATTTTTTTAATGTAAGTAAAACAAATCCGTAATAATTATTAACGCCGATCATATTAAAATGTTCTAATAAATTTGAAGCACTGAAAAAGTATTAAATTTTTTAATTGCATGTATGAAATTTCTGTTTTGCATGACGAAGGCACATTTATAGTAAAAAGTACTATTATGAACAGAAAATCAATTTTTAATCACATTAATGAAGAAATAAAATACAACTCAAGTGAAATTAAGTGAGTTTACGATTATTCATTTTCTTTTCGATACCAATTTACTAAAAATGTCATTAGCATATAGGATACTTACTATATGTTCTGGGATTAATCGTTTTAAAAATCTTTCTCGAGGCCCAACAAATAATAGAAATTCGAATTTTTTTTCTTCTTCTTTGTTCGAATATCTTGTATCCGCAAAAAAGTTTCAATTTGCTACCGAAATTCTTCAAAGAGCATCAATTCTCGCCTAAATTAAAGCTTCATTTAATTTTTCTTCAATTTAAATAAAGCAAATCTAAGTAATGAAACTCGTATTAATAGACTTCGATAAATTTGAAGCATTGAAAACAAATTATAGGAATTATGATTTGAGTTTAATGGCATGAATACAGGGCGATTAGTTAATTCTCCTTGCCGCATTTTACTGGCGAACCGTTGATCCTAGAGGCATACTTCCAATTAGAAAAATCTTCCAAATAGAGTGTAGAACTCAGATACGTCATTCATTGCAAGGGTTTGTGCTATTATAATTAAAAAAACCTAAATTAGAAAGTTGTTGCCCTGACTCTCCTGGAGGCCAACAAAAATCTTTCGCAGTTTGTAAGTGCTATATTAGCAGAGAGATTAAAATTGAAAAATCTGAGCAAAGTTGGGAAAGGACAGCATAAATGAGGGAAAGAAACGTTGTGTCCGTTAGTTTTTGCTGTTCTTTCTCAACTTTCTGCTGATATCTCTGCGAATATTGCACTTAAAGTGGAATTCGCTTTGTTGGTCTCAGAAGAGTTGGCAACAAATTTCTGATTGGGTTTTTGAGGACAGGGTATCCTAATAAAAAGTTGATATTTTATTTTATTTTAATAACTATGCAACCCCTTACAACATGAATGACGTACCTGAGTTGTACATGTTATTTTGATAATTTTTCTAATTGAAAGTATGCCTCTAGGATCAACGGTTCACCAGTAAAATGTGGCAAGGGCAATTAAGTAATCGCCTTGTATGTTTCAGGATTATAATAGTTTTCAATATGTATTTTATCGTGATCCTACAAACACTAGAAATTTGAATTCCTTTTATTCTTAGTTCAAGAAAAAGTAATTTCTTGTATTAACTTCAGTCAAGAGATCTCTGTGCCAATCCTCTACCGAAATTCCCCAAATAGCGTCAATTCTCGCCAATCGGTGCCAATTTCCACTATTATCTCGTATGATTCGATTCCTACATTAATGCTTCATTTAATTGTTTTCAATTTAAATGAAGCAAATCTGACTAATGCAACTCATATTAATAGATTCCGATAAATTCAAAGCATTAGAAAAACTCATGAATTAAGATTTGAGTTTAATGGCATGGTATGTGAGATATATACTACGTATATCCTAGGATTAATAGTTTTCAATATTTATTTTATCGTGATTCCCATAAACACTAGAAATTCGATTTCCTTTTATTCTTCGTTCAAGAAAAGTAATTTCTGGCATTGGCTCCAGTTAAGAGATACGCCAATCCATTACCAAAGTTCACCGAATAGCGACAATTCTTGCCAATCCGCTACGAAATTTACCAAATAGCGTCAACTCTCGCCAATCGGTGCCACACATTCCCCACTATCTCGCGTGATTCTATTCCCCCATTAAAGCTTCATTTAATTGTTTTCAATTTAAATAAAAGCAAATCTAACCTATACAACTCAGATTATTATAATAAGAATTATGGTTTGAGTTCAATGGCATGTATACAATGGAATGAATTCACTACCCTTCATAAGTAAAAAAAATCAATTAGTTATCATATTAACGAAGAACTTGGAAAAAAAAAATGCTGCGAATATTAGAAGAAAAACGATTGTTCGTTTTCGTTTCCATACAATTTCCGGAAAAAAAAACAAAAAAACTCACGAACATATGAGATACTATATGATCTAGGATTAAGAGTTTTTCAATATTTCTTGTTTCCAGACGTCATAAGCAGTAGAAATTCGATTTCTTTTACTCCCTCGTTCAAAAGGAAGCAATTTCTTTCATCCACGTTAATAGAACTAACTATTTTCTATTTCTTGCTGTTACATTTTTCGGGAAAAATCGAGACGAACGGAAAGATAACAAGAAAAAAAAAAAACCAGAGCAAAATGAAGCATTTTGGCCATCGGGGAAAATAATTGCTAAAAACAATTGCGAGTTCTAAAAAGAGGGACAGAAGCAAACTGACAGGTAATTTTCCAAGGCAAAAACAACAGAAAAAACTCTCGTCATGAGAACTATTATTTGAAAGACAAGCCCCATGTTTATAAACGACGTTTTAATCTAATAAATTCCTCTGTTTATATATTTAGTATTGTTTTTTTATTATTATTATGGGGCGAGTTTCCTTGAAATATCTGCTTTTTTCTATGATGAGATGATTTAGTTTTTGTTGATTTTGAGCCTTTTGTTTTCATTTTTGTTTCATTATGGATTTTCACGAAAGGGCGAGACATTAATTAAGCACAGTTAGAGAATTCTCTTTTCACTAACAGCTGTCAGAAGCAATGAAATTACCGGGCTCATTTTCGTATAAAATTTAGAAAAAACAAACTGTTTTCGCATCGAATAATGTATTTTTTTTTAAATTAATTTTTAGAATAAAGTTGTTAGCATTTTGTGAAATCTAAATAGATGCGTAGAAGTGAGAGTTAATGGCAGGTACGGTAACTGTAGATAGACCATTCATTTAATGAGTTTTATCATTTTTATGCCTCGGAATTATATAAGGGGGCTTATATAGAAAGACTGCAGTGAATCCCGAAAGCAATTTTTGTGGGGGGGGAGGAATAAAAGTGTGTGTTTGAATATCGGAGTAGTTATTGTTAAGTAAATGTTTCCTTACATACAGGGTGTGTGTCCTAGAACTCTACCGCTTGAATCAGGGGGTCTTCAACCTTCCTCGAGTCGCGAGCACTGTCGATATCCATCTTAAAAAGAAGAGCACTTTGACATGCGCATGTCTGAAATCTGTCTATTCTGCCTGAAATCTATATGTAATTCTTCAATGCAATTTTTACAGGGTGTTTAGTTTGACTTTGATCAAATCGTGCTCGCGAGCGCGAAATCAGATGCGAGCATTGAACGTTTTCGGTGCTCGCGATCAACAGGTAGAAGATGGCTGTTCCAAATGAAAGGGGTGGTAGTGAAAGTCAAGACAAACGATTTTAGTGATCGAACTGTCGCAAATGACTTACTTTCAGCGCTTATTAATATGGAATTTACGTGCCACTGGTACTGAAAACGAGAGAATAAAAAGTTCCTAAAGTGTCAGAGAAAAATATTTTTCCCCCGCAGACATAATATTATTGAAAAGGAAAGAAAAACAATACTATTCTTTCCGTAATTGCCAGTGACTACTACTACTTGACCGTACATGCACCTCGAAAAAATTCCTCTGGGAAAGTGTTTTGGAATATGTGTTTTGAGTGTATGTGTGCCCCTCAAGCAGGGTCGTCATTTCAACTTTTTCCGGGGGGGGGGGGGAGGCAAAACACATGTACTCAATGTATGTATATATATATATACCATTTTTAGTGTATTTTCAAAAGCCGGGGGGGGGGGCCAGCCCGCCGGAAATAAAAGTGAAAAATGAACTCGGAAATAAAAGTCATCTTGTCTCCGCCGGGACTCGAGCCCAGACCCTCTTGCATACCGGGCACAAGCATGCTACCATTTACACCACTGGAGACACGACCCTGCCTTCCTTATTTCACGCACTGTGGCGTGAGGCACTGAAGTAAAGACATTAATAACCTCTCTTAGCTTCAGGAATTGGCCCCCAGGTGGGACGGTTTTAGAGAGATAGATGGCTTTTTCTCAGCCCAGGATATCAAGGAAACATTTTATTTTCTGGATATTATGCTGAGGGGAACTCGGAAAGAAAAGTCATCTTGTCTCCGCCGGGACTCTTTTTCTTCTTAGAACTAAAGTTACGTTCACTTTAGTGTGTCGTTTTTACATACAGGTAATACGTGAATAAAGACTTTAAACGCGTTTTACGAACAATGCGATTTTTAACATTTTACTGAGTTTGAAACACAATTTATAAAAATCTATTCATTGTATCATCGCGAAACTTTAATATGATATTTTGCTATATATTGTTAAGATTCTGAACGAAAATCTGAGGTCTTTCTTAAGTATTTGTTAATACTACTTTTACTACGCTATTACAGCGTTTTATGCACGGTATGTAGAATGAAATTTCAAAAAATTCACGCGTACATTAACAGATTTGAGTGTAACTTATGAGCATACCATACAATTCTTTAAATTTTGATTCATAACCTGTGCCTTTACTAGATAAATATACTGCGAAAATAACAAAAAACATTCCATTCTTATAATTTTTTTGGTAACCGTGTTTGGAATATTACGTGAATTTTGCTTAAAATTTGACATAAAAAATGGCATTGGGTCGTCGAAAATTTATTATGGTTTCCACCATATATTTTGAAACACTTTTTATCAAAAAATGTTATTAAAGTTCACCGAGGAGTACCATTTTATAGAAAAGTGACAAGAAAGGATACCTTAATTCAATATGAATCGATTCATGCGCTTTTATTAATATTACAGATGCGTTTATGGAGACTTCGTGAAACTGTTTCTTCACCTCACCGAAAGCGCTGTAAACGAGCAGACTTCTTGGAACGCCGTTCTTTGTGGCAAAATAGCGGACATCGACCAAACGCATTATTCATCTGGGCACAGCTTGATTTTCGAATTCCATTCAGACTGGCAACACGGCAACAACACGGGTTTCAGGGGCACATACAGGTTTTTAAGCAAAAGTAAGTTGTTGTTTCATCCATAAAACATCAAATGCTGCCTGATTTCATTAATACCGTTAAAGAATTTATCAGAGACTAGACATTAAATTGCTGTTTTTCGTTGTTTCCTCGAAAAAAAAACTCAACCATATCGAGTTTACGTTTCACTCTTTAGGTCCGTGCAATTGGTAAAAAGAGAAGTTTTCCAAGAATCTTTGCGGTAAAAAGATCGCTTCATCTATCGGAAATGTCTTACATTTCTATTTTTAGATTACTAACAAAAGGCTCTTTTTCTGAAAAAAAAAGAGAAAAAGTGGAAGTAATTAATACGGATTCTTAAATGGAACAACATTGACAAAGTTAATGAGCTTCTTAATATATAAAGATAGAGAAATAAAATTTTGAAACTCCTATTGATTACTTAGAAGACTGTTTGGTTGTCTTTCATGAAGCGAGGAAACAAAAATAAAATAAAATTTCACCATTTCAGATCAAATATAAAAGCATAAGGAAAGATTTCTTCTCAAAATCGCTCTCTAGTTTTGTACCGAGCTTTTAGCTTTTAAGCCTTTTCGATTTTCGCAAGTTTATACGAGCTAAGGTTTCTTCTTATATGTATACAATGTATTTCAGCATTTATTTTATTCTATGTCTTTCCATTTTATCTGTAAAAGGAAACTAAACGTTTCGAAGTTTTGTTCCTAAAGTTGTTTTTTCTGACGTAGTTTGCGAAAATTTTTATGTATGTGCTAAGAGAAATTGAAAAGTAAAAGATTAGATCCTCGGATTTTTAATTGAAATTCTTCAGTTTTTATCACAAAATTAACAAGTAACTTTTTCAAATTTCCTGAATGTTGTGAAATTTACAGAAAAACGTTTCTCGCGAGATAATTATAAGATCCGTGGACTTAATTTGAATTGAGTCGTAATTTTATTTTTCGCTCGATTCTAAAGCTTATCTTCACTTTTTTTAGAAGGATTCATCTGGAATTTTGCTAAAATGTTGTATTTGTTGTTATTTTTCCTGGAACTTTCACAAAATCCGAATAGTCTTGAACCGAAATGATAGCAATAAAATTTAACTATAAAATATATTTTAATGTTTGGAAGGATCCTTTACCGTTTGTGTTGTTGACTTCACTGGTAAATCTACGCATAATTACTGCAAAGGTTTTTGTTCTTGAATGGCTGCTTCACTGCATATGTGCCTTCTATGCCATGCAGACTCATTTAGAATACTTTTCATATTCATTAAGTTCACCAATTACACTAGTGTCTTAATCTTATGCATAATCACTGATAGAGGTGATAAATTTCAAGTATTATGCATAATCGTCGTGTGTGATAATTTATTTCACTAAAATTATCACTTTTTTGTGATACCAAAAAAAAAAGTGATATTTTTTTTAGTATTCATCAAATTTACCAACGACGTTTCGGTATTACGCATATTCTCCGGTAAAAGTGATAAATTTATCAAGCTTACCAAGAGGATTGGTAAGTATGCATAACAGATAATATCACATTTGCCTTAACATACAAATGGTAATAAAATAGATAACCATAAAAATTTATCGGTCAGCTTTTTCGCCGTGAAGGCGTCTTCACTGTAAATAAAATCACCACGATGAGAAGCCTGTGTGTGTGCGAGAACTGTCTTTGTTGTGTATCGTGCTTTTATTTGGCGAAGTTTACAGTTTGTTTACTTACTTTTCAGAGATGTTCGAGGTGGACGGGGAGAAGTTACCAGGCACAGGGTGCGACTTCCAGTTCGTGAGCGGTAACCGCAGCAGCAACCGGGGTCGGTTCTACTCCCCGCAATACCCGAGCTCTTATCCACAAAACTCCAAATGCATTTATCACTTCATGGGAAAATATAACGAGAGGGTGAAGATTTTCTTCGAGCAAGTTCGGCTGCAAACCGGTGATCTCAGGTATGCTATTCATTTTATATACGGCCAACATTCGGTTCACGAACTTGATTCGTTCCCGAAGTCCGTTCGTGAACCGAAACTATTTTTTTCTATGGGAATCAATGCGGAAACGTATTAATCTGTTCCTGGGATCCCGAAAATCTCTAGTGTGAATTTGTCCGACAGCTTCTGTGATAACGTTAAGGGGACAATTTTCCCCCAGTTCAAATGAAAATTTTTTATTATTCTATATTTCTTGCTAAAAATGCTTTAATGACATTTCAGTATCAATATAATAACAATTTTGGGTTTCTTAGTTTTAAGAGCGTTAAAAAAATGCGTTTCAATAAGCTTGGCGCTTTATTTATACACCAAAAGGTGCCAAATTGGAACGATCACTTTTTAGTCATTTTTTTGTCCCCTGCGTCTCAAATTTCATTGAAAAGCATCAGTTTTTTTTTTATTTTGCTTTGTAGGCATATATCAATAAATTGTAGCATGCATTTTACTGTGTGATTTTATTTTCATGATAATTTTGGCAAAAAAAGTAGAATATGATGAAAAATTTCCAAATTTGTGCCATAAAAACAGGTTTATATTTTTTATTCATTAATGGTTTATCATAATACAAAATGCATGCTAAAATCCATTGATATGTGCTTACAGAGCAAAATAAAAAAAAATTGATGCTTTTCAATGAAATTTGAGACGCAGGGGACAAAAAATGACCGTTCCAATTTGGCGCCTTTTGGTGTATAAATAAGGCGCCAAACTTGTCGAAACACATATTTTTTAAACTAAGAGACTTAAAATTGTTATTATATTGATACTGAAATGTGATTGAAGCATTTTTAGCAAGAAATATAGAATAATAAGAAATTTTCGTCTGAAGGACCACTTAAAGCCAATGAAAATCACTGAACTACCACCACTACTACTAAACCAGACGTGCGCCTCGTCCATATTCATTCCTCTGCGGAATTTCTAACGAACTGGTACATGTTGGAAGGTGTGTGTATGTATAGTGAACCTTACGTGTGAAGTTTGTTTCTGTGTAATGCTTGTTATGTGTAGTGATGCCATCTGCAATCAATTTTTTAAATTATGAGTTTTTTTTCTCGACTCATAGTGAGTGAACTGTAACGAATGAACAATCGTAACGTTGTAGGCCTGTTGCTCTCAGTGGCGAGACTTTTTAACGGGGAGATCGGCTCGCTTTTTCGCGCCTCGAAGATGGGAGCCGCAGAAAACAAACTTCAACCGACCACCACTGCGGCGACGGTGAGGTTCGAACCCGGATCCTCACGATGAGAGTCCGTCACTATGACCACTTGACCACCACAGCGGCACGGAACTAACACTGTAAATTTCACCATAGGTGTGAAATAGATGAGATGAAAATTATGACGGTGCCATGTTCATTGCCATCTACTTATAATCTTAGTGACGAAGCCCTCAAGATCTTGTTGCCAAGATTTGTGAATAAAACTATGCAATAGAGGATGATATTAACCACTTCACGTACAAGCTTTTGGCAAGAAATGTGGATTATCTCTATTCAACGAATCGGTGGTAAATCTGGTAACCTTGTCCTAACCTAACCACACGTTAAAAAAAGAAGGGGGAGGAGGAAGAAATAAATATATATACAAAAGGAAAAAGTATAATAGATGAGGTAGATAAAGGTTTTTTTTAAATCCTCTTTCACCCTCACCCTACGTGTTCGCTTTCGCTTTTACATGCAAATAGTAGACATGCAGAAAAAAAGCATAGCAGACAGAAAAAAAAATCCTTAACAGAAGTGTAGAAAGAAAAGAGGGAAAGAAAAAGCAACTTCCGTAGAGATAGGGTTACTATAAAGCTTTGCGATGGTAAAGAGATAGGAAAAAACACAGAGATATTGTTTGAATTTATTCCACTGGTGTTTGGACGTAATATTACGCCCGTGATCGTAAAGAGGTTGAAATCATATTTCCAGAATTCTGTGAGTGTTTGCTAATTCTATACCATACATTATTGCAAAACGCATCTTTGAAAACTTCCTTAATGTAGAGCAGAGGTCTTCAACCTTTTTTTTTTAGCCGCGAGCACTGCCTGTACCCATCATCTAACGAAGAGCACCTTTACGGAAAATTTGACATGCGAATGCATGAAATCAGGATGATTTGAATCCTTCAATGCAATTTGTACAAGGTGTTTAATT
The DNA here is from genome assembly GCF_987345545.1 of Pholcus phalangioides. NCBI lineage: Eukaryota > Metazoa > Arthropoda > Arachnida > Araneae > Pholcidae > Pholcus > Pholcus phalangioides. The sequence continues at coordinate 9,296,604 of NW_028301610.1, read as the reverse complement.
GGAACGTTGATTAAGTGCTCGCGAGCACGAAATCGGACACGAGAATCGAGCACTCTGGGTACTTCGGGGAGCACCGCGGTGCTCGTGAGGAACGGGTTGAAGATGCCCGGTGTAGAGCTTCTTAACGTTTAAAATTATTCAACGAACACTTCTGTAAAATAAAAAATAATCCACATTTTAGCCACAGACATCTAAAATATGCTTTTTCGGGATTTTTCGTCCGTTTTGCATGCTTGTAAGACTTGCTTTTCACCATTTCGTGCAGTTCGTAAACTGAGCTGTTCGTAAACCGAGGGTTGACTACATCCAAACTCTCCTTCCAATAATTAATTATACTCACAGACAATAAATTATATCACTCGTAATTGAACAAAATTCTCAAATTAATCATTCAGAACAGAATAAAATATTTACAGTTATAAAAATGCCATCTTAAAATTTCAATATTTTCATTCCAACAGCCAACCTACAAATTATTTATGAATTTTTGGGGGTGAAAAATGCAAGTTGCAAGTAGAGCTAACCACGAAAATATTCAAATACTCTCTTAAAAGTAATTATTTCGTTAAATTTTTATAAAACTTTTGTTTCCATGCCTATAACTTGTAAAGACTAATTATTCACAATTAAGATTTTTTATTATTGTTATTATCATTATTGTTACGAAACAACAAGAGGGAAAAAATTGCTCCGATCTTCCATAGAAGTGAAAAAATGTCAGATTTTTCTTGCCACATATTTTAACTATTACATGCGAAATATTTCTATGGGGATTAGTTTTTGCTTTACTTATTAATCTCTTTGTCTACAGCTTATTATTCATTAGAGTACTTAATAACAACAATAAAAACTGCTCTTCGAAATATTAATTAATGAATTAGTTACATTGTTACCCAATGGTTTTGAATAATCACGAACACGAATATTTAGTTTCAACCGAGGTTATTTGTATTTTCTATCTTGCATTTTTTTTAGCCTAATTTCGAAACCATCACGCATGTAAATTTTTTTCATGAATTTTTTTTTTAAATTTATCTAGTTAATTGCACGTAACACACACACACACATTAATTAAAATTCATTAGATGTAGATTTTTTTTTTTCTGCGCTTATTTTATGCATAATTATGTTCTCGAGTACTGGATGTTCAGGAAACGTTAGATAACAGTGATTATTTAATGAATCCCATGTTGGAGTGAGAGAGAATTTCAACTTTGATCCGATATTGATGGCGAGAGACATGGTGTAATCCAAGGGTGGTCAATCTTTTGGTGAGTGCGGGTCACTACATTGTTTAGAAAAAGTCGCGGGCCACTTAAGTGATTTGTGAATGTGCCGCGAATCCCTCGAGTGCTCTGGGAACGTGCTTCGTTCCACTTAAGGTATCCGACTACGTTGAAAACGTCATTTTGGAAGAAAATATGGATTTTCATTTTTTTATTTTTTTATAAAAGCCCTATTTGTTGTAATTCCAAAACGGGCCTTGTTTTGTTTATATGATGCTTAGAATCGAAGTTACGTTCACTTTAATGTTACGTTTTTACATACAAGTAATACGCGAATAAAGACTTTAAGCGTGTTTTACGAAGAATGCTATTTTTGACATTTTACTTGACTTTGTGATATGATTTGTTAAAAATTGGTGCATTGCATCCTTACAAAATTTTAATGTGATATTTTGCTATATATTATTGAAGTTATGAACCAAAATCTAAGGTCTATCACATATATTTTTTGAAATTACAGTGTTTTCTAGACAAAATGTAGGATGAAATTTCAAAAAATTCACACGTACTTAAACATATTTTGGTGTAACTTATGAACATGTCATGCAATCCTTTAAATTTTGGTTCATAACCTGCAACATCACCAGCTAAATGCAGTGTGAAAATTACAAAGCATTTCATTTATAAAATTTTTTGCAATCGTGTTTCGAATATCACATGAATTTTGCCTAAAATTTGACATAAAAACGAATTTTTCATAGAAAATATAATAGATAGACCAAAACTTGTCACTGTTTTTGAGACACTTCCTATCAAAAAATGTATTTAAAGTTCACTCCAGAACCATTTTAAAGAAAAGTGACAAGAAAGGTAGTCGGATACCTTAAGTCATGCGGAAATGCTCTGTGGACCGCTTGAGTCATCAAGAACTAACTGTGCGACGGGCAACTACGCAATCCTTATTACTACTACTTGTTGCGGTGATGTGGAACTGCACCGTGGGCCGCTTAAATGATCTGGAAATGTGTCGCGGGCTGCTTAAGTGCTCTGGAACTTTGCCGTGGATCACACAAGTGAACTATAAATATGTCACGGCTCCTTTAATCGATCTAGACATGTTTCGTGGGTCACTTCAGTGATCTGTAAACACAGGAAATGTTCTTCATTAGTTCGGGCCCTGGGGCAAATACCAATTTTCTGGGAGGGGGGGGGACTTCTTTATTGCAGGAGGCATTATAAATCACGAGCTGTACCAACGGAGTGCTGAAACTACACCTGGGCCGCAGAGTAAAGTAACCTGGAAAAATGTCTCTTAGTTCATTTTTTACAAAATTAGATTTGTGGTGATCGCAGGTCACATCAAGGACTCCAGGGCAAGGCCGTCTTAAGAGTATCATGGGCCCCCGGGCCAACTGATTTTCCTGAGGCCCTACCAAACAACTTCTCGAAACTTTCAACCAGATCTCATTTTTCCCCTCTTCGCTTGAGGCCCTCGGGCCAACCTCATTTTAACGAAGTGATTTCTCCGGTCTCTTGGAGTTCGTTATAACGGGATTCGACTGTATATAAAACTCTTATCAGAAGGAGGTCGCACTTTAAAATGTTTGGGAACCATCACCTTAGAGCATATACAGGGTGATTCGGGACTCATCACTTTAAGGAGTCATAGAAACAAGCAGTTTTCGTTACACAATATATCGTTGAAACGCGAGCGTTGAGCCCCTAGGCGGCGCTGTCTTTCAACGCATAAAGCACTGATTTTGTCACTTCCAATCATTTCTACCGTAGACTGCAGAAGAAATGCTTTTTTCATGAATCAGTAGAAAAAAGCGGACGCGAATTTCATCTATTATGCAGTAGACGAGAATGCTCCGGAAGCCCAAAGAAATGACGGTAAGTGGCGAAATCAACGCTTTATTCGTTCAAACACAGCGCCGTCTAGCGGTTCGCTGCTTACGTTACGACCATGCATTGTGTGACAAAAATTGCTTCAATAGCAGTAAATAGTTCATGACGGCAATAGCCCCAGATGGTAATGCACATGATGACAGAGATGATGTTTTGTTGATAATGATCATTCTCCGCTGTATATGTAACTGGGTGCGAAATGCGGAGATGAAGCTTATTGAGGAGGCTGTCCATTGCACATTCCCGTTCAGTGAACATCGATGCTCTAAGGAAGAAGAATATCAGTGCTTCCATAGCGTAGTGGTCTAGCGCGCTCGCTAGAATTACAAGAGACTGGTGGCTTCATGCCCGGTGGAGGCTTGTATTGTTTTCCTTCTGAAAATTCATCTCTGAATCGCATCCTGTTATCTATCCTGAAAATTCAATTCAATTGTAATTGGAACGTGGTTGGAAAAAATCATCTTAACGACTTTCAACGTGAATGATTGGTAAACTTGAAGGAGACGGAGTTTAGCCGAAGAGTTTGGCATCATCTACAGCAATTATTCTTAACCAGGGATGCACTGGGGTTATTATTTAACCCCTTCACGATCACGCACGGAATATTTCATTCAAACGCCACTGGAAGAAACTCAATCCAGTTTTCTGTGTTTTCTTTTTCCTCTCCTCATCATCGCGAAGCTTTATTGTAACCCTATGGACGGGAATTGTTTTTTCCCTCCCTTCTCTCTATTATCTTGTTAATGATTTCGCCCCCCCCCCACATATAATATATCTTTCTACTATAAACATGTTAGAGCGAAAGAGAAATCTCTCTCTACTACAATCTTTCTCTTTTTTCCTCTCTATCACTCTTATCTACTATAAAGTTTTCCTCTTCTATTTTTCCTTTCCTTTCCCCCTTCCTCCTTTTTTCTAAAACGCGCGAACGAGGTTACCAATTTTATCGCCGATACGTCAAACAGAAAGCATCCAAATTTGTTGCCAAAAGCCTGTTGCCATGAAGGGGTGAAGAAGGTTCGGATGTGAAAACAATTGACTTGTTATTTTTACATTAATGTGTTCTGTGAAGGGGTCCGCTTTTTCATGTTTCAAGTGATTACTTGCGAAAATCCGGGAACTGACGTAAACTCTCGTGTAAATAAAGGAAGTATTCGACTTCCCGTGGAAAACGGAAAAACCAAACCGACCTGCTTTTAAGACTCTCATTCCAATGCAATATTTGAGAAATAGCGATCGAGAAAGAACTTAAGATTCCACAGCAGAGCCTCGATAATCCGAGGTGGATGGGACCGAGACCTCCGTAACACTCGAATTATCCGAAAAACAATGAAAAATGTTGTTTTTTCCATAAGAAAAAAGACAAGCAAAAGCAGTTATAGAGCTTTCCAATTATTTTGCCAAAATCAATTACGAAGAAAACAGTCAAACATGCTCCTCATTTTCAGCGCCCTCCCCCCTCCCATTCACAGAAAGTTGAAAATGGTTTACGTTTATTCCTGGGAATCTAATATTTTATTACACCCCACTTACCCATTATAAGGCTGGGTGCTGCCTAGTCCTTTTCAAACTGAAAATTACTGTTCAGTGCATACATACTATGTAGTATTCCTGAGAATAAAAATGAAGAAGTTGGGTCTCCGGAAGGAAATTTTCAGTGCCCCGGATTATCCGGAACGAACTCGAACTTTCGGGCTCGGATTTTCGAGGCTCTTACAATCATTTACAATAACTCTAGGCAGCACGTGCGAGTTCGTCTAATGAAAGCTTCTAGAAACACTCTTTACAAGAGCACTAGATCAATCTACCTAGATCTCCTTGAAATAGTAGGCCGACTCATCCACCATCTATTAGGGAAAGTATAGCCGTCGGTATTATTGATAAACAAAAAAAAATCGCTGTTCCCCCATCCTTCTTTTTTTTAACGATTTCAGAGACATGACTTGGAGATTACTCAACGAACACACTCGTCTGCATGGAGTGCAGTTGCGAGTTGAGTAGCGCGTAAAGGTCGTTTTCAGTGAACGACGTCAGACGCCTTATCGGTCGTCGGACTCAATGTTGGCTGTTGTCGCTCGCGCATAGGCGAGAATACGGGGAAACGGGGGGGGGCGCCCCCCCCCCAGCGTCAGAGGTGGAGTCGAAAGATCTAATGTATATGCGTATATATGAATTTACATCATCATCGTGCCTCCCCCAGCAATAATGACCGTGCCCCCCAGACTTCCAAGTCTATCTCCGCCTACGCGCTCGCGTAGCTTTCCTTATTCTTTTTTTCCCCCTTTTATGCCGTTCACCGCCCAGGCTCTATCGACAATTACCAACTTCGGCCACTGCCCTGTGAAAGGGCTGGGTGGGGTCGGGTGCTTTATTGTCCATGCAGACCTATATATATTACACACACGACAATAAACCACATATTACAAATAAAAAAACTGACAAACCATGATAACACTTCACACTCAACATGATATTATAAGGGAAACAAAAACACACACACACACACACACGACACAGTTCTATCAGCCAAGTCCAGCCAAATGCCACCGAATCATCTCATAGATGATAAAAAGGCCCCCAGAAATAGACCTTATAAACAACAAGACACTCAAAGTCATCAACACATCAAGTAGAGGGCTATGGTGGCTCTACTCAATAAATGCTTGAAACTGAGAATTTTATCTAGACACTTTAAAGTTGGACACATCTTTTTATTTCTGAGACCTGGAAGAGATGTGAACGACCTTTCATCCGGTGTCGAACGATCCTTTAGGCCAGTATCGCTCTTATCAACGATTGGGAAAGTGTTAGAAAACATTTTGACTCAAAGATTATACCATACTATGCGGACAAAATAAATTGGTGACGCCCCGACCCCAACATTACGGATTCAGACCTGGAAAAACTACGGAGAACGTCCTCTCGGACGTGATGGGGGAAGTAAAAACTAGAAGAGGAAAACAGAAAAACATGGCAGTAAAAAAAAATCTCACTTGACATCCAGAAAGCATTTGATAATATCAGATACCCGTCAATAAGGGATAAACTCGCGGAGCTTGCCGCATGGTGTCGCTTCCAGCGCACGATCGGCCTCATACTTCGTTATAGCGATGACGCACATCTCTAAAAGGATTTTTGTTCGGAATGACTAAAGAATATCGCCCGAATCACACCACATCCGTGAATATTTTAACTTTAAATGACTAAATAAAAGTTTTTTTTGCACCTTTAATCCAATTAAAAACCCTCTACTGTAATACTGTATAGAAATTCTTTTAAAATTCATATCGTACACCAAAGAAAACCATTTAAATAGGTTTAAGACACCAAAATTCCCTTTAAGGTTTTTATTTATTTGTTTTTCGCTTACATTCTTCACAAATCTATTCAAGTCTCTAGAACTTTAGGCTCTTATTCGGAAGTTTTTGTGCGTCCGTTTTGAGAGAGTAAAAAACATGAAATACAAAATAAATAAGAGGGATTTACACGTTCACAAAAGGAATATTCTAAATTGGATATTCGCTGAAGTGAAAGCTCTGTCTCATTGGTTCGGGTCAAGGCAGTGCGTTGGAGGCCACTTCCTTATTTTTTTTTACCATTTATTTATTTTGGGTACAGAATTCTAGAAGAACCGATTCAATTTCCGTCAAGGTACCTATCACTGCTTTCCTTCCTTTCGGTATAGCTAAAGATTTTTGATAAATAAGTGATCTGAAATATTTTCTTTTTAGCTAGAGAAAGTGGTCTTTTGTAAAACTGTTTCCCCTATTTCTATCAATTTTCTGTTATCATTCAGGAAATTCTCCTTCTTGTAGGAATTTTCAGGATTTTATTTTTGTTTTTTGATTTTTTTTTCCCCTCCTCTAAGAGCAAAAACACTCGAGGCTGGTATTTTTTTGTTTTTGTGCTGAGAATAGATTCTATAATTTAGTGTACGTGTGTTTTCATTTGTCGATTTTCTTTTCGTGAAACATAAGTTTTCTTTTCCACGATCTATCTATTAGAAAAGATTTCATCTTACACAGGGCGATTCGAAACTCAACGTACAAACTTTTAGGGGAGGTAGAAAACACAAAAACAAGACGGAATCACATAGGAATGTATGACCGGAAACTCCAACCTGATCAGCTGGAGGATAAACAAAGATGCAGAAACGACAAGCCAATAATGGATGGAAAAACTCTTTATTTAGCGATACGTTACACGAGTACGTGTACACGTTAAGTTTCATAACAAGCGCTCAAACTTCTTACCATCCACAGTTATGCACGCTTCATAACGGCGACGCATTGATCGTCGAACCCTTTCAAAAATACCTGGCATTTCGCGGACGTTTGCTGCTGCGACGGAGATTCACGCGACGAAGTCGGTGCGCCCTCAAGCATGCATAACTGCGGATGCGTTAAGAACTTTGAGCACTTGTTGTGAAACTTAACGTCTACATTTACTGTCCTCGCGTAAAAGTATCGTTAAATAAAGAGTTTTTACCCCCCCCCTATTATTGGCTTGTCGTTTCTGCATCTTTGTTTATCCTCCAGCTGATCAGGTTGGGGTTTCCGGTCATATATTCCTATGTGATTCTGTTTCGTTATTGTGTTTTCTATCTCCCCTAAACGTTTGAACATTGAGTTTTGAATTACCCTAATCTTGTTTAGAATCGCTCAAAATCTTATGTTCAACTCTTCTCGATACAACGATATCCTTTACTACGATAAAAATCCCTCTTCAACGATATTTTTAAAGAGGTTCTTAAATCACTACAAACATATGCTATTTTATACAGAGTTTGCACAAATGAATGACACGACTTTAAAAATTTATATTTTCAAAACTATTACACATCATAAGCACCGGAACCCGGGGGCTGATGTCATTCGAGCCCCCCCCCCCCAAAAAAATGCATGAATATACAATGGAACGCACCATTCCGCCTCCTGCGTATGGGCTTGAAACCCGTATATATGCGGGACGAATGGGGATTTTCTGCCCCTTCAATGTTTTCTTCATGTCGGCGCTACTACCATCTATTGAGCGATGTTGGAAAAAAAACGTTGAATGTTTTTCTTCATTTTTATGCATTGCAGATTATATTATGTGTAACAGAGACGCCGACATGAAAATAACATTGCGGGGGCTGAAAGTTGCTGGTCATCTCGTATATACGGGACCAAAGTGCGTACGCAGGAGACGGAAGGGGGCACTGCATTATTTTTTGAGAAATTATTAGTGGGGAGAGCTCAGCCGCCTCACAAAATTTATTTTGGGGGCTCAAATGGCCTCAGCCTCTAGGTTCCGGCGTCTATGATAGATGGCAGCTCTTTCGTAGAACGCAGTGACTGAAACCAAAATTGAAAAAAAAAACTGAACCATTCTTTTGTTTTTTTTTTCACTTAGAAATTTCTAAATGCACGCTGCACAGAAGTAGCGGAAGCAACCCTTGCACATTTCTATAATGTACATAAACTTTTTACTCTCATTGCCACCATTTTTAATTTCAGACACTGCGTTCTACGGAAGTGCTGTCATCTATTGAGCGATGTTGAAAAAAAAAAACCTTGAATGTTTCTCTTTATGTTTTTGCATCACAATTTATATTTTTTGTGTGCGTAATAGTTTTCAAAATATAATTTTTTTAAAATAGTGTCATTCATTTGTGCAAACCCTGTATTTCAATCGAAATACCCTTCAATATATTTTTAAATTCTTTACCTGTTTTTTTTCTTCCTACGGTATGTAATAACATTGCATTTTACGCACCTGTTCCTCCTGAGAGTGTTAATGAAGTTGCCGTGTAGTACGTTTTGAGTAGTATGCAATAGTGTAATGCAGTAAAACTTTTTACTGGGAAAAAATAAGTAACGATGTTATTAATTAACAAATGGGATAATTAACAATGGGATCCATAAGATACTCGCTTAAAGTAGTAAAGGATGTTTAGAGGTGTCGCGAGTTCGATACCCGGTTCGTCCTTGTCAGAAAATCTTTCCTGACACAGGGGTACAACAGCAACGGCGCGACGTGACCGCAGAAATAATTGCTACCGCAGGGAGTCCCCCCCCCATCGGGGAGTTAGCGCACCAACCTCTCGATGAGTATAAAAAACGAGCCTGCCGTTCGGAACCGGCAATAAATTGTAGGTCGCGGTCTAATTAGCCCTCCTTTGCAGAAAATGACCGTGGTGCAATAACAATGATCAATTAACAAATTAATAATATATTTTGCTGCCGATAAATACCCAAAGTGTATTTTCTAGTGTTGCCAACAATGCCGACGTAGAAGAATTGCAAAGAACAAAATAAATTCGGTAAGTTTGATGGTAATGTTACCTCTCGGTATGACGATAATCACTTTACAACGATATTTTATCTTGATCCGCAGAGTATCGTTCTATCGAGATTCCACTATAATACAGTATAGTTACATAAATGTTCAAACGCGTAGAAACTTTCTTGAGTCCATGAAAATATTCAACATGAAATGTTGAAAATAAAATTTCAATTTCCGTTGAGATTATATCGACGAATACTAAGCTAAAAATATTTCAGGACTTTAATGTGTTTTGTCAATTAACTAGCATTAACCATTTGTATATTTTGTCCGAATTTCGGTATACACGGTGTAAGCTCTTATCCTTATACAATCTTTTAAACCGTTGGTAATAGAAATATAATTTCAATTACAAATATAATCCAAATAACGAGTCAGATTATTAGATATGACATCCATTTTACTTGGTGTCGTATACAGGGTGTTTCCAAATTCATGGGACAAACTTTAAGAGGTGATATAAGACACCTCAACAAGCATATTTGATCATATAATCATATATCGCAATAGCAAAGGCGGTAGAGGGTGTTTTTAGAAAGTGCTCAACAGCACTTCACCAAATACAAATATATTTTGTCGACGAATTTGCTGCCGTCAACCATTTGCGATTTCATATGCACCTTCGGATGGCATTGGAGCTTGTTTTTTATTGGTGCAAGGACCATCAAGGTTATGCTGCGCCAACCAATGATTAAGCGGTATAATGAATTGTGGTCGAATTTGCGTTACCCAGATTGCACTATGAGGAGTCCTGCCACAATCCTCGAATGGTTTATTGCACTTATTACAGCAAATGTATTCGCTCTTGGTTAAGTGCTGTTGTGCACTCTCTAAAAACACCCTCTACCGCATTTGCTATTGCGATTTGACCACAATCTACATGTATAACTAAAAATGCTTGTTTAGGAATCTTATATCACCTCTTAAAGATTGTACCACGAATTTAGAATCACCCTGTATGTATAAAATTGATTTTTTTTTTTACCACACCTCCCCCCCTCCCCTCCCGTCTTATAACTTCCAATTGAAAATTTGTCGCCCAGTCTCTCCTAAGTTTGACAAAAGCAATTCCATGTTCGTTAGTGAAATATTCACTGAGATATTTGAATTTAAAAATATCTGAAATGAGTGAAAGAACCACATAAACTAACATACAAGCTCATTCTACACTTCAAATGGTGTTCTTTCCATTATTTTCAGCGATTTCGAATGACTAATATTGCACTAAGACACATGGAAATTTTTTTTAGACAGAAGAGACAGGGCAACAGCTTTCTGAAGTAAGCTGACAATGGAACTGTATAAAAAAATTAAAATTTATATCTCTCGGTACCAGTGTTTGCCAATACTCATCTAGACGCGTGATTCACGCATTAGAATTCTATTTGAATCCTCCAAATTTCATTGAGCAGTGAAAATACTCCTTCAAATTTTAGGTAATTTTTTTTTAAAATCGGGTTAATTCTCAGTTTTTCATTAAAAAATACCCCCCCCCCACCCTCGTTCGTACAGAAATACCCCTTAAAATTTTGGGATAGGAGTGAAATTACTCTTGAAAATTATTTTTTCGGTTAACACTGCTCGCTACATATACGACCTCTAGTAGCAAAAAAAAAAAAAATTAGCATATTTAAAATGGGCACGTTAATTAGATACTTTTTCTAATTGGAAGTATGTTTCTATCACCTACGGTTCAAAAGATAAAGGGTGTATAAGACGTAACACACTGCACAACTTTCCTTAAAATTATCCTATCTCCGAAGAAAATTTTTAGGATTTCATTAACTTTACAGGTGTTTTTGTTTTTTTTTCCAGGCTTCTCTGGAAATTGGTATTGATCCGGATTTTTGTAGGGATTCTGATTAACAAGAGCACGCGTGTGGTTATTTATAGAACATTTTGACAACATCCAGAGTAAAAACGCTGAAGGTGTTGTAGTTAGTAGTTTTTTGCGAGTGAAAGATTTCACATTATCAACAGCTCAAACAGAAAAAATATTTTACCAGTTTTACTTTTATCCAAATTTAAAATATGGCAAAAACAAGTCAATTTTTAAATAACTTCAAATAAAAGGGCTTTATTCCGGATTTTCATTTTTTCCAATCAATATCACACCTGATTGGATCCTAATCCTCTTATTAAAACGACTGTTTCTTAATTTTTATTAAAATTATGCTATTTATAGAATTTTGTTAACATCAGACTATTTATAGAATTTTATTAAAATTACCATGTAATGAATTGCGTCAATTTCATAAGCGTTATATTGTATCACTAATCTTTGTCAATAAACCGTAAAATATATAAATAATTATTATTGGTAATGAAATAATTTGATGCTATTTGAACTTTGGTTTTCTCATGAGTATTTGAAAAAAACGTGTGACTAAGCTTTACGATAATTCAGAAAATTCACTCATTAAGGGTATTATAATTTTGGATTATGTGTATTTTTTGATAATATTGATAACCTGAATAATTAAATTCATTTAAAATCGTCTATTTAAATACATCGTTAAATTGGTGGAATAATTACATATCTTTGTAAGCACTATTTCATTTTTTGTTTGTTTTTCAAAATCATTCTCTTTGTCTTTTTCATTTTTTTCCATATTTTGTTATTTTTCATTTTTTTCCATATTTTGTTATTTTTCATTTTTTTCCATATTTTGTTATTTTTCATTTTTTTTCCATATTTTGTTATTTTTCATTTTTTTTCATGTTTCTGCTTTTTACTATTTTTTACGGTATTTGTTTCTTGTGTATTTTAGTTTTCTGATTTATTTTTGTCTGTGTATATTTGATAATTTATACATTTAATTTTTTCGATTTTTCTTATATTTTCGTGTATTTATTCATGAGTCTTCTTATATGTTGCGTTTTATTTCTCGATATTTTCCTGAAAAATTACGTTTTTTTTCCTGTTTTGTACTTCTCTTTGCTGTTTGTTTTCCTAAGTTTATATTCCTTATTTTGAGTTTTTTTCACTCGGTTTTCCTTTATTTTGCGTTTTTTTTGTAGATTTTGTCCCTGCTCCAGGTTTTTTTGAGTTTTCTTCCTGCTTCGTGTTTTTTTTTTTCAAAATTTTTCTTGCCGAACGTTATTTTTGCATTTTTCCCTACTTTAGGGAACGAACATAGTGCACGCTGGTTTCGGATTGGGCTAGTCGTTGCCGTTGCTGATTTGTTGAAAACCGGAATTTCAGGTTTTTTAACAAATCCGCAACGGTGCCGATTCGCAGAATGGGAATGTGTGCAGCATATTCGTATTCGCACCCTTACGTTATTTTCAGATTTTTCCTGCTTAATTGTTTTTTCAGATTTTTTCCTTCTTCACTTTTTGTCAGATTTCTTCCAAAGAGAAAGAGTGTGCTTTACGTTTTTCAAATTTTTTTCCTTCTTTACATTTTTCTTCACGTTTTTCTTTCTCCGTTTTTTCCTACTTTGCGCTTTTCTTTCTCATTTTTGTCCTACTTTACGCTTTTCTTTCTCATTTTTGTCCTACTTCACGCTTTTCCTTCCTCATTTCTGCACTCTTTTATATTTTTCAGTTTTCCTATACTTCAAGTTATTTTCTTTCACAGTTTCAAATCTATTTCACGTTTTCTTATAACGATTCCTTTTTGTTTTAAATATTATAAAGTCCTCTTCTATTTTCATTGTTGAGATATTCCCATATTTTTTCAGTTTTCCTACATCATTTTCATCGCAGTTTTCCTTAATTTCTAACATGTAAACGAATGAAAAAACCTCTCGATGCAAGAGTTTTTTTTAATTCCCCTTAATTTTTCAATTTTTTCTACTCCACCAAAACCTCATCAATTTATTCCATTTCCTTTTAATTGAATCCACAAGCAGCTACAATGACGTAATAAACATACATAATAAATGTATCTCTTGATATTATTGGGAATCATTTCTACGCGAGATATTAACATTTATCACACTAAATTCATTACATAATCCTCGTTTCTCTCCAAATTCAAATTTTCATTAGTCCAAATTGGTTCTTATGGCCTTTTTTTTAAATTCAACCTCACATTATCGGGACAGGGCAGTATAAATAACATCGCAATAATAACAGCAGATATCATTAGCGAGAGATGGGCGTTCTTTATAATGGAATTACTTTAAGGGTTCTCGTACCTTTTAACAGAGGGAAAAACTATCCTCTATTAGGAATATCATTAAAAATACTGCTTAACCATTGATTTATTTCAAAAATTTTTACACATATTTTTGATTATATACTATCTTATGTCAGTATACAGTTTTATATATCGGTAATACTTTTTTAATTTTTGCAAATTTTCAAAGAAATGTATGAAAAATAACTTGCGCGCATGATAAAATAGCACGACATCAATATAATTGAATGGAAAGTGATTCAAAATAATTGTTCAGTTCATGAAATGAAGAAAACAACTGAGATTTCATTGACTCAATCTCATTTTAAATTTAATTTTAATATTTAAAATTTAAAATTTAATTTGTAATAAGGTTGGGTCCAAGAAATCTCAATATTTTACTCCATTTCATGAACTGAACAGTTTCCTTTATATTTTGAATCAATATTTAGTCAATACATCGACTTCATGCAATTTTATTATGCGTGAAGCTGTTTTAGATGTATAATTTCGTACAAATTTTCAAAATAAAGTATTGCAGATATGTAAAACTTTATACTGACATAGGATAGCATATAGAATTAAAAATATATGGGAAAAAAATTGAAATAGATCAATGGTTAAGTAGTATTTGTAATGATATTTCCACTAGAGCATAGCTTCTCACCATGTTAAAAGGTATGAGACCCCTTAAACATCGTAATTTTTCAGGGCTTTCAAAAAACGGAATTCGCACTGAGATTTTTTGTAATATAATCTAATATTTTTCATCTATATAGTAATTTACTTCTGACGCAATATATGTTTTTCATTGACAGGTTAAAGCCGAGTGTATCTAAAAACATGTGAGACAGAATCTAAGGTCTGAGGGTTTGAAAAAAAAAATGAAATATACGGAGAGGTAGCCATCTATACAGCTATATATACACTTAGAAACACTTCATAGGAAGCGTAACATTGTTGTGATTGATGATCTGTACCATGAAACGGGAAGTGATTTATAACGTACAGCTTTTGTTCTTGATACAGGGGAATGGGCGCTTATTTTCAAGCTCTGAAATTAGATATATAAAAATAAAAATAATAAAACTTCCACTCTATGAGAGTATCGAGACAGTTCCGTGACGACTGACCAGTGGCCAGTGTTACGATATCGAGAGAAAATTTATGATGCATTCAATATAAATCTACTACAAAAAAAAATCGAACGTATGATTCATTTGATAGAGGTTAATAGAAAAATGTTGGTTTTTTTTTGTGAAATATAGTTCATACATCAGATGAAATTTTCGATTTCGCTTGATATTTCCAATGGGATGTGTCAATTACGTTTATTTTGAAATGTTTTGTCAGAGGTTTTATGTCGATTTTTTGGAGAGATGTGAAAATATTTTCACCATATCGGATTTAAAAATTGATCAGGTTTTTATTTGGTGAGAAATTTGGTAACATTTTTTATCGGAATTTTTGTTTCGTATTGAAATTTCGCAACTTCCTGATGGGATCTTTTACGTTTTTACAAATTTTTGGGGTTTCATGAATGGTCAAAATTATCAAAATGGTCAAAATTAACATGGTCGAAAGAGCCTCAAAAACTATATGCTCTAGTAGATAAATCATTAAAAATATTATTTAATCACGGATTTATTTCAAACTTTTTACATGTATTTCCGATTGTATATGTTATTGTCTATGCTATATGTCAGCAAAGTATTCTCTATCTCCGATACCAATTTTTTTGTTGATTTTCAAACATTAAGGGGAAAAAATTCATCGTTAGCACGTTGCGCGTCATAAAATAGCATGACATCGATGTACAGTCAAACTCGGTTGTAACGACATCGAAGATTTCTTAAAATTTTGCCGTTATAATCGAGGAGTTGTTACAACCGAAGTTGACGTTTTCTAAGAAATTCCAATTATAAAAAATACGCTCAGATAAAGTCAAATACAGAAATGAAGTTGTTTTTTTTACTACGGTTAGGGTAAACCATATTTTATCAACAACAATATGGAAAATTGGGATCATAAACACAGAGCATTGCAGATTCTTACCAAAAATGTTGCCAATTGTCGGTGAAATTTACGAAAATGCATTGCGGTTTGAATGAAATTCGTTACACAAAAAAATCTAAGAAATTAATTTTTCTACGTTTGCAATTTGAATTGACTATCAACAGCTTATGACGTGAATATCACGTCAGTATTTCTTAAGGAAATGAATGTTTCTAGTCTAGCCATATCACTTATAACTTCCACACGTATTCGTTAATGTTCCCGGAGATACCGAGGATTGGTGGTATTATTGAATTATTGATGCCGAACAAGAATACGCGAGACATCTTCGGACTTCAATCGAGATTGACCTGATTCCTCCTCTCTTTCTTGTAAGAATCACCCAAAAGCCTTTGGTTGCATACCCATCACTTTATCTTGCCCCTCTGTCTTTCTCTTACCCCCTCACTTTCTGTGGATGAAAACTCTTATGAAAGAACATCGGGGGAATCATTTCCTCTAGGTTGGCCATTATCCTTAAATCAGAGCCAGAAACGAACCCAAGAGGATTTCTTCAGTCCACCGTCCTTATCATTTGGCAATCTACGTTGGCTGACTTGCTTGCCTCGCATCTCTGATGATTCCGAGACACCATAAAATATACATGAGACTCTTACATTGCTTAGAAATCGATGGAACCAACCACCGGTATCGGGAATCTTCCGGCGATGAGCACAAGACGCGATATCTTGAATCAATGCAACTCTACTTAAAAGGAGTTTGGGGGATAAAAAGAATCTCTGGTTGCTCTTCGAATTAATCATTCTCCAAGGCTCCAAATCACCATATCGTCACCTTTGAAAAGCCAAGATTAATTATCTTCAAACCGTCCGTGTTTTCTTAAGTTTTTCTGAAGCGCAGATGGTGACAGATACTTTTAAGTCAACGTTTCTCAACCTATGGTCCGCGACGATGTCATGGGTGGACCGCAAGCTCACACAGGTCTGACAATTTAATTCCCACAGAATGAAAAATTATTCAATTGTTGTACAATTCAGAGATATATTAGTAATGTTCATATTAGGTTCAAATAAAAATTATACCTTCATACTTAGGTTCCCCATATTGCTCTTCAATATTAGAATCCTCTCACTCGGCAAAATGCGGAAAATTGCGATCTTAAACACGGTGTATCACTTCTTGTGGCCACAAAAAAATAAATGCAATTTCGACAATTTTGCCCATTTCTGTTAAAATTTCTGATGCTTGGGAAAATAAAGGGCTGCTGTAAACAAAAATGTATTGCAGGAAAGAGACATTCAAATAACTAATGTGACCATATTTCGTTAAGGAAAGTTACGGATAAATGGGATCATAAATATGGAAAAATACGGGATATCCCTAATTTTCACAAAAAAACGTTGCTATAAGTCGGCAAAATCCCCAATTGTTGTTGAAATCGCTGAAAAAGTACCATTGGTAAAGGAAATGAAGGACTACTGGAAAGAGCGATTTGAAATGTGTGTAGCAATCTCTCTCTCTCTCTCTCTCTCGGGTAATTATTTAATATAATTTACAAAAACTTCCCTTATTCCCGATCTAGTGAATATCCAAAATTCAAATAAGCATCGTTGAAAAAACAGGACAAATGGTGTATAAGAAGTCGGAAAAAACAAAAATGCAGAGACAAGACATAAATCGAATCGTTTCAGACATTCCACTGGTCCTTGGATTGAGAAAGGTTGAAAACAGGGCCGGAACTAGAGGAGGACGCCCGCAAATTTAGGGAGCGGCAGTTTTAGGTGGGAAAAAAGAACACCGTTATAAAATGATCGAATTTTAAAGTCGTGGAGAGCAGCGAAAATCCTAGTTACGACCTTGGATGAGAAACGCTGTTTTAAGTGATATCTGAAGACTTTCGTAATGGATTGAGCGGATGGAACAAAAATTCTTCACTAAGCATAAATCTATAACATAGGCAGTGCAATAGGCACTGTAGCGCGACACGAGAATTGATGAGGCATCACTTTATACAAAAGCACAACATTTATTAACGGGAACACAACATTAAAACGGAGAAGCGACGTTAACACTAACAAAAAAAATAACAGACGAACGTAATCACGTGCTTTCATCAACAACCATCACACAAAAACGCGCGCGAACCAACTCTCTTCTTTTTACTCTTCCGGATGAAAGACCCCGTTCGCAGCGCCATCTATCTATCTCTAAAAACGTTGTAACAAGATTTTCACATGGTCAGTTAGAGTGTTTGCACAGCGCCTTCAAATTTTTTGGTCCCAAATTTGAACACATATTTGTAACTCTAACCAAACGTCCTATCATCAGAGCCGTCTAAACCATACATACTCAACCATGGCCCTCGGAGTCATCTGATGCGACCTGCGACCACAAACCTAATTCTGTAAAAACGTTAAGTAACAACTAAGTAGCACATTTACAGATCACTTAAGGGACACGTGATATATTTAAAGATCACTTAGGTGATGTCAAAGATTACTTAAGCGGCCCGCAGTACGTTTACAGATCATTTCAATGACCGACAGCGCATTCATATCCGAGTAACCCGCGGCACATTTACAGATGATCACTTAAATGACCCGATTCCCTTTTCCAGGGTATGGCCCGCGGTACATTCCTAGATCACTTGAATGACCCGTGATCGACTTCCAGAGCACTCAAGTGGCCCGCCGCACATTTATAGTTCATCGAGTGATCTGTGGCAAATTTACAGATCACTTAAGTTACTTGCGGCGCTGTGCCAGATTACTCAACTGGCCCGCGACACGTTTTCAAACCATTCGATGTTACCAACACTCACCTAAAGATCGAGCATCCTTGGTCTGAACGATTTCGGGGGTCGGGGCTTAAAAGTTTTTAGAGCTTCTTTAGATGTCGACATCCAAAAAAAGCATACACACTGACAAATACTATGCAAAAACATGCGCGCTAAAAAAAAATTAATGAAAATGTCGTCAATAAAATTACAAGACACTACTTAACTATTTACATTGCTTAGAAATCGATGGAACCAACCACCGGTATCGGGAATCTTATTCGATGAGCACAAGACGCGATCTCTTGAATCAATGCAACTCTACTTAAATGGGGTTCGGAGATGGATCAAAAGAATCTCTGGTTGCTCTTCGAATTAATCATTCTTCGAGACTCTAAGTAATCAAATCGGCACCTTTGAAAAGCCAAGACTAGTTGTCTTTAAGCCTTGTGTGTGTTTTGTTAAGTGCTTCTAAAGCACAGATGTTGACAGATAGTTTTAAGTGATACACGAAAACTTTTCTAATGGATAGTGTGGATGGATAAAAATATCTCATTGAGTGTAAAGCTTTAACATAGGCAGTACGTTAGGCACTGTAGCGTAACACGAATTGGTGAGGCATCACTTCATGCGCAAGTACAACATTTATTAACGGAAACAACATTAATACGGAAACGCGACTTTTACACTAATAAACATAACAAACGAATGCAATCTCACCTGCGTATCACACTAACAACACAAAAACGCTCGCGAACCAACTCTTCTGTTTTTTCCTCCCTTCTGGACAACAGTCCGCGCTCGTAGTGCCATCTGTTAATCTAAAAACGTTACAGCACGATTTCCGCATCGCCAGTTAGGAGACAGGGCCCAACAGATTATTTTCTACCAAATTTGAACACATATTTGTAACTAACCAAACGTCCTTCACCTTATCATCAGATCCAGTTCGAAGAATAGCGACTAGGAAGAAAAAGCATGGGGTGCAGAAAGAGATAGGGGTGGATGTCCGCTTATAGTATAAGAGGAGGAGGATAGAGAAAATGACCGGAGGGGTTCAGAAATGTAAGGGTGTGATGATGATGACGATACCTCCGCAGAAGAGAGAAAGAAAAAATGGAGAAACGGGCCAGTCAGCGGATAGCGAAAATCGGAGTGAAAACAAACCGGATTGTTCAAGTCGCGCACCTCGCTCAGTGGCTTTTTTTCTCTTCTTTGTCTCGCTGCTCGATTATGTGAGGTGTAGAACAAAACAATACAATTGATTTTTTTTTCGTCACTAATCTCTATTATACACTCCCGTACCTCGTGGTCGTTTCACTATGTGTTCGGCCTGAACGATTTCAGGAGTCGGGACCTAAAAAATGTTTCTTCTTTAGATGTCGACATCCAAAAGAGCCTACATACACTTGCAATGTATAAAAATACAGGAAATACTGCGCGAAAACATGCACACTGAAAAAAAAAATGAAATTGACCTCAATAATTCCAAGGTTACTTGACTATTTACATTGCTTAGTTACTTACATTGCTTAGAAATCGATGGAACCAACCGCCGGTATCGGGAATCTTATTCGATGAGCACAAGACGCGATCTCTTGAATCAATGCAACTCTCCTTAAAAGGAGTTCTGAGGGTGGGATAAAAGAATTTCTGGTTGCTCTTCGAATTAATCATTCTCCAAGGCACCAAGTCGCCAAATCGGCACCTTTGAAAAGCCAAGATTAATTATCTTTAAGCCGTCTGTGTTTTCTTAAGTGTTTCTAAAGCACAGATGTTGACAGATAATTTTAAGTGATATCCGAAGACTTTTGTAATAGATAGAGTGGATGGGGGAAAAAAATACTTCGTTGAGTGTAAAGCTTTAACAAATTACTTCTGAAATTGGCAGCTGCGCCGGTTGTTCATCGCTTTTGGTGATGAATTCCGTTGGTAAAAACCGAGTTCTAGTTACTGCCGGACACAAACGAGAGGGGAAAAAAAGTCACTGACAACAGAAACAGAAGATTCCCATCCATTTTAGTGAGAAAGTAACTAGTGATCACAAGATGGAAGAGAGAGAAACAAAAATTTTCTTCTCAAATAAACCCACAATTTTCTGTTCCCGATTGGCAACAGTTATTAACTTGTATAGAGGTAAACAGATCTAAAATTTCTAAAAATGCAGTAAAAAAACTCGGTTATAATTACATCACGAAAGTCTGTCGATATAACCGAGGTGTCGTGGGGTTGACGTTTTAAATATCTTTTCAGTGTGGAAAATATAATCACAGATGCAATCAAATAGTTTACATTGTTATTTCGTTATGATTGATGTAACCTTACTTTAGCAAGATTAATACGGGAAATTGGGATAATAAAACTCTATATAATGCCGATTCTCGCCATAAACCTTACCAATTGTCAGAGAAATTGCGTAAAAATATTACGATAAAAGTGATTAATTGGTTATTGTGCATAGTAACTGGTTAATACGCACACTTGTCAACCATAATGGTAATTTTGGTAAATTTATCACTTTTACCGGCGAATATGTATAATACCCACACAAGCATCGTTCGTAAATTTGATAAATACTTGAAGTTTATCTGTGATTATGCATAATACCCTAGTGTAAATGGTAAATTTGATAAATTCAAAAAAAAATCAAATGTGTCTAGTATGAGTGATAATGCAATTGTCCCCAGCACGATCCAACCCACGCGGGTAAAAGGCTTACATAGAGGAAGGGACAGAGCCCGGATCGTGTCTGGTCTGACAGTTTGCTATAACGAGGTCGTTGCGTTTCCATTGACGGTATACGAAAGATTTACTAATCCGATGAATCAGCCGGGACCGCCAATCACTAGCGTTATAGCCGGGGTGTCGTTAAAACTGAGGTCGTTATAACCGATTTTGACTGAATGTGAATAATCAAGTATATTTTCCCAAAAAATGCATTAGATAAATTTAATCATTATATTTCTAAAAATGCAACACATGAAATTCATAAAACTTAAAATAGGAAATTGAAAATATATGCTGTATTTTGAGGGGGGGGGGGGAAATACATACTCTGTGTAATCAAAAATTCCTAATTTTTGTGGTATGAATACGATGTCCCCGATATCCACTTTCTTTCCATAGCAACGGTATGTTCGACCAAAAAGATCAAAAGCAATATCGATTCTGTTAGTCAATACCAAAGTAAATTGTATACCAACAATGGCTTAGTGGAATGAATCTGTCTGGCAATATATATATATAGCTTCACTCACTTAGACCTGTGGAATGTTCGAAAAGGGCATTCCACAAAACATTTCGCTTCTGTCTCACTTGCATCATTTTTTATGAAAGGAAACAGATATTGCGTTAGATATTATGTATGGAGTTACTGCTTCACGCAATATCTCTCTCGGAAAACAATAATTTAATTCTCGAGAATACGTATGAGTGTTTCTATTGTGTTGTAGACAACCTAATACCGATCGGATGGCCAAAATATCCAAACAAAACGTGGGGGGGAAAAAAAAAGAGTCAAGCAAGTCATAGAATGCATCTGCAGTGGTAACCCTATTACTGCCGGATGTAACCCTATTCCATTTCACCGCCGAAAGTTCAGAAAGCACTCGCCAATCAGGAGATCTTTTTCCGTTTCTTTTTTCTTTTGTTTCGCAAGCTGCTCTTTATTCAAAATAGTATTCTGGCAATCGCATCCAATCAGAAGTCAAATAAGTATCTGAATTCCGCTTAAAACACAAGAAAGTGTAATTCTAAAAACATTTACAATTCACTCTCGGTGTACGAATAGAAAAAATGATTTGGTTTACGAATTTATCTCGGTTTACGGACGCGCAAGCTGGCAAAAGGCAAGCCTTACGAACACACCTAGCGAAGCATATTTCAAAAGTCTACGGCCACATACGGTTTTTATTGTTATTATTTTTAGTAGAATAGTTGGTCAAAGAGATGGATTTCGACTCTTCTAATCCAGCCCATGGATGAGCAGTCATTTCAAATTTTACGAACTCAACAACCATGGGCGGAGATACAGGTGGGGGGCGCGTCAAAGGTGAAGTTCACTGATCTAATGTATATATGCGTATATGAATTGACATCATCATCATCGTGCCCCCCCCCAAAAAAATAATGGCCTTGCCCCCCAGACTTCCAAGTCTATCTCCGCCTATGCCGACAACGTTTTCAATCAAAACTTTTGCAATAAAATCATGTAACCAGGGCCGTCTCAAGTGTATCGTGGCAATCGGGCTAAGTGATTTTCCTGAGAGCCCCTACCTGGCTAGAAATGTCTGACTACCAATCTACATACTTACCCTCGAAAATTTCAACCGCATCTTATTTTCATGAGGTCCTCGGGTGGGCCCATACGTTAAGGCAATAGGCTCTACTGCATGTAACTCGATTTTTATTGGGGTATCTTGGGTAGCCAGACTCATTTCCCAATGACTTACGACTTGAAAGAGCAGAAAATAACAAAACTTTGTCTCTTAAATTGTGGTTTTTGAAATTGAAAGAGCGAACTTTTTTTGTTTTGGTGAAAATATGTATAACGTCGGATCATGTGTTGTAAGGAAGTATCATGGAGGTTAATCAACGCAATTATTCGCAGGAAAATACGGTCTCTTTTGTGTTAAAGTTATTTTTTTTAGTATTAGGTCAATTATTTACATTGGCTTTACGTTACTCTCGTGAGCTTAAAGTACTGTTGTAGAAGTTTACACTAATAACCTTGGTCTCAGGAACGGATTCATTCATTTTGCATTTTGCACTTTGTAGTTTCCTATGGAAGAAATCATTTCGGTTTGCGAACTATTCGGTTTACGAAAAACTTCAGAACGAATTAAATTCTTAAACTGTACTAATTTTGTTGAATAAAAAACCTTATTTACTAAAAACATTTTTTCATAAAAAAAAAAATTACGATAAAAATTTAACTCCAGCAAAAAGAGTACTTTACGAAGTGCAAATGTCTGGATACTGAGTGAAGATGCGTTAACATATCAAGGGAATAAAACGACATTATCCTCTGTAGCTTAATTGTAGAGCACTCGCCCGGACAGGAAGGGGTTGGTCGTTCAATTTCCCACAGAAAAAACGCGAATTTCTTTTTCCGAAACTCATCTTTGCTTGGCATCCAGGCAATTGTACTTTGTATAATTAGCAGAGTGGTTCACCGTTTCCTAGTAAAAAGTACTTTGTATAAAGTCTATAACAATGTTTCAATAGTAATTTAAAATCACGACCTGTCCCTACAACACTTTAAAACGCCTTTTACCCGCATTTATGCTGTTTCCCCCCCCCCCTAAATTTTCCCGTATTTTGAATTCAAATATCTCGGCGAGTATTGCACTTAGAAAGGTAGAATTCTTGTTGGCCTCAGGAGAGGCAGGGCAACAATTTTTAATAAGATTTTCAGCACAGGGTGTTTGTATAAAAAGTTTTTTTTTTATTTTGATAACTGTATAGGAATGTAATAAATATAACAATATATATATATATATATATATATGAATTACACTTATATGGGTCCACACGTTATTTGGATACTTTTCTAATTAAAAATACGGCTCTCGGTTTGCCAGTAATTTGCGGGGCGTGCTGTTAGCTATGCACCCTGTATATAACTAAAGTACCAATTTAAATATATAAATTTACCTAATATAGGCCAAAATATTAAAAAAAAAAAAATGAGGTAAAAGAAGCCGGTCAAGCCATAAAATGAATCTATTAACCGCATCGTTGCCTGAAGTAATCCTATTTTACTATCCGTTCAGAAAATTTTTGTCAATCAAAGAATTTTTCCCTCTTTTTGCAGCTCTTTCCGGAGATCGTGTCCAATCCGAAGTCACATAAAACAAAGAAAGCACGCCAAATGCATATAATTATCACAATTTCGCTTGAAACACATGTTATACGTCAAACAGTAACAAATACTTCAACATAATCTAATCACTTCTTACAAATTCAGAATAAATGTTCGATGCAAAAAGTCAACTCGAGCATGAGGCTGCTTTACATGAGGTCTATAACAAATTTCAAATTTGTAGTTATAAGTTCGCAAACGAATGTTTATATTCAACTGTGGACAACCCTTGATACAGATAGCCAAAATATTCATAACAAAAAAGAGAAAAAGACGCTGGTCAAGCCATATAATGAATCTATTATACCTATTACTGCCTGAAGTAACCCTATTTCACTACCAATTCAAAGAATTCAATCAAAGGATTTTCTTTTTTTGCAACCCTGTTCGGGATCACGTCCTATCAGAAGTCACATAAAACAAAGGAAACACACAAAATGCATGTAATTATGCTTAAAACACGTAATGTAATACACATATCATAATAAAAAAATACTTCCACATAATCTAATTAATTCTTAGGAATTCGAGATGAATTTTTGGTGCAAAAAAATCAACTCGAGAATAAGATTATTATATGAAGTCTGCAACAAATTGCGAAGTTGTTCACAAACGAATGCTTTGCTGTTAATTTTGGCATTATGGGGAAGTATTTGTTATTATGATGTGTGTCTCGCGTTTTAAGCGAATTAAGATAATTACGTGCATTTGGCGTGCAGTCTTTGTTTTATGTGACTTCTGATTGGATGCGATCCCTAAACAGGGTTGCAAAATACGAAAAATCCTTTGATTGGCGAGAATTTTTTGAATAGGTAGTGAAAGAGGATTACTTCAGGCAGTAATAGGGTTAGCAGATCCATTCTATTTCTTCACCAGCTTCTTTTTCCCTTTTTCGTTGTGAATATTTTGACTATCTGTATCAGTGGTTCAATAGAAACATTCGTTTGCGAACTTTAACCACAAATTCGAAATTTGTTACAGACTTCGTGTAAAGCACCCTTATGCTCGAGTAGACACCCTTAATATAAAGCTGATGGCCAAAATATCCATAACGAAAAGGGAAAAAGAAGCCGGCCAAACCATATAGAACGAATCTCTTACCCTTATTACGGCCTGAAGTTACCCTATTCCACCGCCCATTCAGAAAATTCTCGCCAATGAAATGAAATATTTCCCTTTTTTGCAACCCTGCTCGGGGATCGCATCCAATCAGAAGTCACATAAAACAAAGAGACCTTTCCAAAAGCATGTGATTATTTTAATTTCGCTTAAAACACGTGCTACACATCATAATAACAAATACTTCCACATAATCTAATTATTTCTCACGAATTCGAGATATATTTTCGATGCAAAAAAATATCACCTCAAGGATAAAGTTACCGTACACAGAACCTGTAAAAAATTTCGAATTTGTGGTTAGCCCCTTTCCCTGGCTATCACGTTTTCAAAACAGATATATTTCTACTATTCGTTTTCTAGAGAGAGATATATATACTCTGGCTAAGATCCCAGAAATAGTTGTTTTTTTTTCCTCTCAGGAAAAAGACTTTCCTTTTGCCGGAACAAATCGCGTTAGCGAAGGAGACGACCTCGAAGCTTTCGTTATCTCTTTGGAGAGGTCCTTTGTGCTTTAACCCTTTCTTTTCTATTTCTTTTCCTATTTTTTCTTTTTTCTTAAGAGATCTTCGCATAATCAAAAAAGAAAAACCCCAAAAAGAAGAGAAAAGAAGTAAAACCAAAGCAGAGACCGATTAACAAAATGCCTTTGTTTCGGTGCGTCAAGAAAAATAAAAGCGGAGGGATACACGAAGAAAGGATGAAACCAAAAAACAAACAAAAAAAAATGATAAAAATGTTGAGAAAGCGAGCATAGTCTTATACAGATGAGACGATGGGGAACTCTTTGACGTCCCCGCATCCTTCTGAATTATTCCAGAGATTCGTCTGGGATGGAGAAACTCTAAGGAAGGGCTAAAAGATATCCAACTATTACCGGGAGTCCTATCTTATTCCTCGGCATCGTAAATTTTAGGGGTTTTTTTAGTTTCCTTGTGAGCTCAGAAAAATGTATAAATCGTTCCATGAAATAGTCTTATAAATAGGTTAAGGAAATTATTTACACGGAGAGTCTCTTGAACGATATGAATAAAGTATTTTGTGTGTGTATTTGAAGTGAAAATGTGTTTTAATGGGGAAACGAGTATTTCACTATTGCAAATGGGAAAAAAAAAAACATCGCGTCGAATTACGGTGGTCATATGACTTGCGTTTAGCGGGACTTTCACGTATTTTTCTCCTTTTTGATGGATGTTCCGGCCATTCTGATAAAATGACCCGTTTTTTCAAGAAATACATTCCAATTCACTGCAGATTTTTTGCGTGATTATCCTGTAGGAGGTGTAAATTTAAATTGCTTATAGCTCTTAATTACAAACTGATTGGAAATTTTCAATGATTATTAACATTGACAGTTTGGTAGCTTGATTTCTTGAATATGTTTACATGAGAGGAACGCAGGTGTCGGGGGGATACGATCGAATGTTTAAAATTTTCAATGAGATGGATAGGATAGACATGAGGTATTATACACGCCAATCGACTGCTTCGACAAGAGGACCTGTATCGTTAGTCAGGGACAATTCCAGGTTGTGATGTCACGGGGAGTTCTTCTCTAATAGGGATGTAAATAAATGGAATAGCTTACCTTCGAGGGTCGTGAATTCTTATTCAATTGACACGTTCAAAAGATGTCGTTTTGAACATAGTAGGATAAATCAAGAAGCTATCCATACTTAGATAAAACAATAATAATCTTTTTTATAGGCAATGAATTATATAGTATTAATTATTCGTTTATTTCATGACATATGTATTTATATTAGGTTGCTGTATTTTGGTTATATTTGATATCCACATTTTTTATGGGCGTCTATTTTTCAGCCACCTCACTGGGCAATTTGCCTGTTGTGGCCTTTGTATTTCAGCAAGAATTGGCGATTATTTAGGCTTAACTGGTGCATATTCATATCCCTTACCTCAATGTCTAATATTCATCTCGAAGAAATATGTCTATCCTACGTGGAATAGAAAACTGCAGTTTATTACAATGCGTTGGAAGTTTTCGTAGCTGCATCCATTCAGCTTGAAACTCGACGAAATCATTTTAGCATTGTGATATTGGTTTTCGCACAGTAGAATTTACTGTTTTTTTGTCATCGAGGTATGTTTAGTCATTTCGAAAAGTGTTCCTTGTGAATGTTGTACTCATGTTTATCCTATATGATTGAATATGTCTTGAATATATGGTGTTTTCCTCACCAGGATTAATTATTGGATGTATCAAATTAATCGATAACAGACTTTTTTTTTTATTCCGCTGCTATGATTAATGGCTAATATAATTCTTCTATGGTTCTTCTGTAGCTGTTTGAACAGCCCGGACGTCATCATGGTCCACGATGGTAGAGACAAATCAAGTCCCCTTATAGGTCAGCTGTGCAACACCAACACCTTTGTTGAAGTGGTTTCGACGACTCCCGATCTTCTGATCGAGTTTGTGAGCCGAAGCCACTTCCCCGGGCAAGGTTTCAAAGCTTCGTATATATTCGAAGAGGAATCCGTTGGTGCTGGATCTGATGTCCCTTCAACAGGTATGTATCGAACCACTTTTTTTTGTATGCTAGTCAACTCATTATTGGTGTGCAAACTAAAACGAAGGCTTTATAAAAGGGTATTTCCATAAATAAAGCCAAATAAGGGACATTTGAGGAGCTCATTTTCAAAAGGGAACATTTCCACTATTTCCGAAATGCACTTTTTAACAGTTTATGAATCTTTGGGATAAGCTCTGTCAGATTATGTAAATGGAAATATTTTTGGTAGAAATTACAATGTAAAATTTGTCGTTTCTATCAAAAGGAAACATATCCACCTTTTTCATACACTTCGGTATTTTATCTCTCGATAACGGACCTCTCGACCACGAACACCCACGGGACCGAAATTCGTGTCCGCTAACGAGGAGAGTGTCCATTAATGGATAGTAAGATACATATTGAGTCCCACCGGTGTATTTCATAATTGCGTCCGTCAGTGGATGTGTCCGTTATGGAGATTCCACTGGATCGTGTTTTTTATGTGAATGACGAGAGGTCAGTAAGAGGGTACCTTCCTGGGCTATTTAAAACGTTCCGGAATCAACAGGTGATGTAGAAATTTCCAGTTTTTCAGACTTGACCAGCTCAAATTTTAATCAATCGGTAACAATTCAATTGATTTTCTGTCAAAACGGAACTTTCCAAAATTCAAATGTGGGATAACTGTCTTCAATGTTGATCAAGAAACATAGTATTTTAATATACTTCTACCATTCCTACATGCTACTTGTCAGACTATTTTCTTCTCTTGTAAAGCAAACGTATTCCGGAGAAATCCGGTTTTTATTTCTACTGTAAATTTAGCCAAAGTGGGAATGTTTCCTTTTGAAAATAAGCTCCCCGTTTGATGCTTCCCTGACAGAAATTTCATTTTTCGTAACGGGAACAATCAAAATAATCATTGGTTTTCCGAACTCCAAATTCACGCTTAATATTGCTTCGCAATGTACAAACCAATACAATATGGAAACTTTCCACCCCCAAAGTTCCATCAGCATCTAGTGCACGTACAAAATGCACATAGGGAGTGCGCTAAATACTATTTCCACATGGCCAGTTGGGGCCCTCAATTTTTTACCCCAAATTTTAACATATATTTGTAATTAGCCAAACGTCCTTAACCCTATCATCAAAACCGTCTAAATGATTCCGTGGTTTGGGATTGAACGTTTCAGAGCTTTCTAGAAATCTACATCCAAAAGAAGCATACATGTACTTAGGAACAATGCATAAAAATAGTACACTACTTTAACGCATACCAATTCCGGTCATATCACTATACAGCAATTTACTACCGATAGAGTTGGATCGATAATGAATGCGCCATCTATCGGTGATTGTCTCTGGTTCATCGAGAAAGAAGTTGTTACATATGTTCTTCTCCAGGATTGAACCCATAGATACCTTCATGGTGGTAGACGAGTATCTTACCACGCTGACACTCTCGTGCGTAGGTATAAAATTACTTGCAGACGCTGCTCAAAAATATGCACACACTAAAAAAATAAAAATTTAGAATCAATAAAAGATCTTTATTAATTTGAAGACTGCTTTACTGGGGAAAATGGGTCGGGGCCTCGTTGATCCACCCGTTAAGACACCACTGCTTATTCCTTGGACCTGCTAGTACTTGCTTTACTCAGAGCCAACCTCTAGGCTGGACTCCTTGAAACCCCTGGCTGACTTATCCACCATCTTTTAACGGAGTGTGGCGTCAGTATTATCGATGTAGCCAATCGCTGTTCCCTATCCTTTTCTTTAACGATTAGACATCTAAAAAAAGGACTGGGTTTCCCTCTCAAGAAGGAGGACGATCATTCTACCCACCACTCTAGGTGTCTTACTTCAGGCAAACTCGGGCTGTTTGATTAGGCGGTTGAGGACGGCTGGATTAGTAGTTCTTCTCGGTGAGGGGTTGGTGGCTTTTTTTGTGCATTGTGAGAGGGTGGCTCTTTTGACCTGAACATCACTGAGTCTTTGCAACATGACCCAGTCATTCAAAACTTGGAACGGGTAGCTCTGTGCGACGGTTCGTTGTTCGGTTAAGATCGGTAGTCATTCGAAACAACGCAGCTGATATCGCCCCTGTCACTTCGAGATAGGGTCATGTCTGATTTTTTATCCATAGTCAAGGTTGTACAACGATAGAAGAAGATGAAAGTTAATGCCTATTTACAAGGATAAAGACATTTATTTGGGAATGTTTGGACAGTTGGCTGATGCGAAGATAAATCCAGAAAAGAAAATTCAACTGCCCTTGCAGGGAATCGAACCCACGTCCTTTCACTGGGCGGGTGAGCCGAATGATCACTAGGCTACAAAGGCAACGAACCGTCTTTCCTTAGAGCCCGCGTTCACTGAACGGGGCCGTACATGGACAGCCAGACCTAACTCAGGCCAAAGCTCACATTGCTGACATTGCTACCAAATAGCAATTTATCCGAAGATGATGCCACTTTCCGTTATTACTACGGAAGATTGTCGAAACCTTCGTAGTAATAGCGGAGAGTGGCACCATCTTGGAACTACTGTATATGGGAAGTTGTTAGCCTTTCTGTGGTGTCACATGTGGTAGGCACGATGGTGCTACCGAATTGGTGACCACTGCTTTACGGGTGGTTTTTACGAGATGATCAGCGGATCTCCAGGCGTCCGCAAGAGGTTGTTAGTAGGGTGATGCAATTTAAAACAAAATATAAACTGCAATGGAAATATAGTAATTGACCTTGCTGAACCAAAGTAATCCACTCGGGTAAATTGTAACTACGGCTGGTCCGATAAATCGATTAATCGACTGTTAATCGCAGTTGAAATTTTTAGTTTAGTTAGGTCGGGATTACACTATAAAAGTTTTGTAAAAGTGCTTTTATAAAACTTCAAGAATACAACCAATAAACTGATCGGTTGCATTTGCTCGAATGTAACCGATCAGCTCATTGGTTGTATTTTTCAAGTTTTATAAAAGCACTTTTACAAAACTTTCATAGTGAAATCCAAGCCTTAGCCAAAATTCCAAATTTCCAATTTGAGATCCCAGCTACTACGAAGCCGTACCCGTTACGGAATGAAGAAGGGCGCATTTATAAGACGCCCGTTACCTCTTACAAAGAGTCATTTCAGTCAGTCAGTCAGACATAACATTTTAGATGAGTGACCATATTTAAAAATATTTGAATCACTGTATATTGAATGTATACAATTTTTCGGCATTTGGGGGAATACGTGTCGATTTAATGAAAATTGGTGATACAGAAATTTCAGTTTCAAATTGAGTTTGATGGGCGTATCAGAAGACCAAAATTTATTCTTTCCACAGTGTGAAAACAACAGTTTTCGCATATTCCGTATATATTTTTGCAGACATATTTTTTTTTCTTTTGCAGCCACTTCGTTGGGCAGTTTGCCTGTTGTGGCCTTTGTATTTGTATTTGGGAAGCATCAGCTCCTCTCCCAACAAGTACTATCCGGCAATAGTTTCTAGCAAAACAACAACAATATGAAGATTGGAAGTGGTTTCGATATTAGTGATTAGCCTAAAATGATTAACGAAAAATCCAGTGCTGCAAGATTTGAGAAATAACGTCCAACATCTTAAACTGCTTCGTGCGGGGGCAGCCTTGATTTCTTAATTTATCCTATATTTGTTTAAATAGGTGTATGAAATGCATGAAAAACATTTTTATGGCATCAATTAATATTATGTAGTTACGAAAAAATATTCGATTAATCGATCAAAAATGTTTGATTAACCACTTTTAATTTTAATTTTAATTTTAATCGATTCCCAGCCATAGTTGTAACCAATAAGCACTGCTACAGACCTACAGGGGTTGGACAAAATAATATGAACGCCTGCGAAAAAAAACAATAAAATGTATTTTTTTTATTTAAATTATTTGTTTAATTTGTAATTTTTTTAAATTTAAAATTTAAATTATTTAAAAAAATAAAATAAAAAAATGTGAAAAAAATTGATAAAGATTTTCTCTCATTTCACAGGTTTTCATATTATTTTGTCCGACCCCTGTATCTCGATACGTGATGTGGGAATAAACTACGCTGATATGCTGATTGCATATACAGACTATCCCAAATTGTTTGCACAGCGGTTATACAGGGGTTGGACAAAATAATATGAAAACCTGTAAAATGAGACACAAAATCTTTATATATTAATTTTTTTTCACATTATTTGTTATTATTTTTTTAATAATTTAAATTTTAAATTAAATTTTAAATTAAATTTTAAATTAAATTTTAAATTAAATTTTAAATTAAATCTTAAATTAATTTTAAATTTAAAAAAATTAAAAAATTAAAAATAATTTAAATAAAACAAAAATTTAAAAACATTTTATTGTTTTTTTTTCACAGGTGTTCATATTATTTTGCCCAACCCCTGTATTTTAAATGAGAAAAGTTCATTTTTCCCTAATAAATATGAAATATTTCAGCAAAATTCAGATACAGCCGAAACATTGTCATTTCTGCGAATACATCCCATTATTTTATCATAAACTAGAACTGGCTTGGCCTCTAGATATTCATTCACGTTTTATAGAGCGTAAAATATTCAAATATTCAACAATGACTTTGATTACTCAATACATATATTTTTTTTATTTTCACGGGCTGTCCACGTTGATGCCCGGAAGCCATATCAGTAATCAGTAATCGAGGTTCATTATTATTTTTCCCAGCTAGAAATTATTTTCCTTTGAAAAATTTTCCTAAATTTTTTTTAATATCTCTTTAAAGAGCTTAAGCATAGATTTTTTTGATATTTTTCATGAAGATATTACAAGTTGATTTTTTTTTTATGGGGAAAAACCTTTTTTTTTGGCATGTGTTAGAGAACCCATTAATAAATATTCCATCACATGCATATTTATCATGAAAACATCAATGCTACCAGGATGAAAAATAAATCCCCGAAAAATCTTTAATGCACATTTAAAACTCTGTTGAGGAAAAATAAAACAATAAAGATTCTGAATATATTATACACAGGAACGACTGGGAAAAAAGTGGGGGGGGGGGGGCTTAGATTTTGTAAAAAAAATGTGTAGAGCTCAAAGAGATTCCTGAAATTTTTTTGGTTAATCTTTTTCTTTTTTTGCTCACATAATAAATATTGTACGACGACTTCATCGTTATACCAAAAAAAGAAAAATTTTAATTTACTCAAAATTTGTTGTTCCTTCAAGAATAATGTCCTTGCTGTGGTATTGAGTGGATTTGTGTATCGGAAAAATAATTTTAAAATATGAAGGGTGGGCAGAAGAAAGTCCGTGGAAACTTTAAAAATGATTGAAAACCGCAAAAAATGACCGAAGTAAATAACGGTTTGCAGGGTTAGCGTCGCTAGGTCACGGGAATTTTTTTTAAGACGGGGGGAACTAAAAAAACAGCCGGTAGGTGACGCTGGTACGAGCGACTTCGGTGGAAATATGCAAATGAGACGGTTATAAGAACTTGCGCGCGCTCCTAATCCGAAAATAGTTCAACGTTGTAAACTGTGTATGTGGACCTGCTGCACTCTGCCGTTGCTGGATTTGTGACTCGCCTGCAATGTGTTATCCCCTGTGGTGGTGGTGGAACACATACCGCTGTAATAAACGATTTGGAGGCATTCTGTTCGTTATTTGTGTATCTTTTCTTTGATTTGTGTACGTCAGTGCCACCTATCGACTGTTTTTTAGTTATTTTTTCTCCTGTCTTAAAAAAAAATTCCCGTGACCTAATCCTGCAAGACATTTTTTTATTTCGGTTATTTTTCTGGTTTTTATGAATTTTTAAAGTTTCTACGGACTTTTTCCCCACCCTGTATATATATATGTTACGGTAAACTTGATGAATCAGTTATTATACATAATAACCGGTTATTATGCATACTTACCAATCATCTTGGTATGTTTGATAAATTTATCACTTTCACCGGCGAATATGCGCAATACCCAAGTGCCGTCGTTGGTAAATTTTATTCATACTGAAAACATTGTCACTTTCGCCGACGATTATGTGTAACCAAGTGTCGTTGGTTAATTCAATAAATACCTAATTTATCACCATTTCACCATTACCTGTAATTATGCACAATACCCTAGCGTAATTGGTGAATTTGATAAATATGAAAAAATTCCGAAAGTGTCTATAGTATGTGTGATGAATATAGTCGGTCCCCGATATAATGATCTTTGTGATCGTGCCTATATACACTGAAGAGCCAAAAAAACTGGTTCACCTGCCTAATATCGTGTAGGGCACGCAGAAGTGCCGCAACACGACGTGGCATGGACTCGACTAATGTCTGAAGTAGTGCTGGAGGTAATTGGCACCATGAATCCTGCAGGGCTGTCCATAAATCCGTAGGAGTAAGAGGAGGTGGAGATCTCTTCTGAACAGCACGTTGCAAGGTATCCCAGATATGTTCAATAATGTTCATGTCTGGGGATTTTGGTGGCCAGCGGAAGTGTCTAAAGTCAGAAGAGTGTTCCTGGAGCCACTTTGTAGCAATGCTGGACGTGTGGGGTGTCGCATTGTCCTGCTGAAACTCTCCAAGTCCGTCGGAATGCACAATGGACATGAATGGGTGCAGGTGATCAGACAGGATGCTTACGTACCTGCCACCTGTCAGAGTCGTATCTAGACGTATCAGGGGTCCCATATCACGCCAACTGCTCACGCCCCATACCATCACAGAGCATCCGCCAGCTTGAACAGTCCCCTGTTGACATGTAGGGTCCATGGATTCATGAGGTTGTCTCCATACCCGTACACGTCCATCAGCTCGAAGCAATTGGAACTCGTCAGACCAGGCAACGTGTTTCCAGTCCTCAACAGTCCAATGTCGGTGTTGTCGGGCCCAGGCGAGGCGTAAAGCTTTGTGTCGTGCAGTCATCAAGGGTACACGAGTGGGCCTTCGGTTCCGAAAGCCCATATCGATGATGTTTCGTTCAATGGTTCGCACGCTGACACTTGTTGATGGCCTAGCATTGAAATCTGCAGCAATTTGCGGAGGGTTGCACGTCTGTCACGTTTAATGATTCTCGTCTGTCACGTTTAATGATTCTCGTCTGTCACGTTTAATGATTCTCGTCTGTCACGTTTAATGATTCTCGTCTGTCACGTTTAATGATTCTCGTCTGTCACGTTTAATGATTCTCGTCTGTCACGTTTAATGATTCTCGTCTGTCACGTTTAATGATTCTCGTCTGTCCCGTTCTTGCATGATCTTTTTCCGGCCGCAGCGATGTCGTAGATCTAATTTTTTACCGGATTCCCGATATTCACGGTACACTCGTGAAATGGTCGTACGTGAAAATCCAAATTTCATCGCTACCTCGGAAATGCGAGGGTTATTGTAAAAAGTGGTAAAAATCAAGTCTTTGATCATCGATATCTCAATGAATTTTTTTTTCTAATGTTTTGCGGGAAATATCGTTCTCTTACCATACAGAATAAAAGCGCAAATTTGGCCCTTTTCGTGTTTTTTTCAATTATGAATGCATGAAAATTTTGGTATTATATTTCCTACAATTATATGAATTTACAGAAACAGCTATCACCGCTCAATTTCTCTATTTTTACTTATAACTTTTCATAGTGTAGGCCTACATTGATTTTTTTTTCACTACCAATCAGTAGCGTCGGAGCCGGGGGTGTTGTGGGTGCTCGAGCACCCACGGTAATTTGTGGCACGGGTCTGAACGCCCCCAGAATTGATTGAGAAATCGTAATTTCCAATATATAAAGATCAAGACGAGAACCCACAAGTTCGAAACACTTCCGACGCCCCTGCAACCAACCACAGAATTTTCGTGTACTCCTCGCGAAACTCGCCGTGTACTTTGTTATACTAAATGCTCTCTCTGTATCTTTAAGCTTAACTATACTACACTTTAGTATCGAAGCAACAGGTCACTCATCACTTGAAAAGCATATAGTAATTTGGCTCCATTCCCTAAGCCAGGAAATCCCAAGCATTTTTTATACATCATTGTCACTTTTATGGAGAATGGGAAAAATTGGAATGTAATGTGGCAATTATTGTTATTTTTTTTGGATATAGAAGTTATGGAAACTAGTTAAATGGGTTATAATTATTATTAGAGCCGGATTACATGCACTAAAAAGTGGTAAAAAAATACAAATATGCACTTAAAAATGCAAAAAATATGCATTAAACACCCCAGAATTTACACTAGAAATCTTGAAAAAGTCAAAAATTTCGAAATATGTACAAAATTTCGAAATGTGGGCATTTTGCCTGTTGTGGCATTATACAGGGTGATTATAAAAAAACTATCCCGACATATGGGCCCCTAACTATCATACCATTCACAGAAACTGAATGAAATTTTGGCATAAGGTATTTTGAGGTATGCGCTCAAGAATGATATGGAAAACAACAGTGTCACTCTAACAGTTACGGTTACAGTGAGAAAATTTCGAAAATATCAAATGGCAACACCAAGTTTTTTGTATTGGAATGTGATCTCCATTGTGAAAAACCCTAAATAGCGTTCGAACGGCAACTGTAGCATAAAAATCACCGGCGGTAGATAGGCTAAAAGTGAGGACAACCAATAAGGACAGAGAAGCAGCATAAAATAAAGCATTTTATTGTGTTTTCCACATGACCTTGTGGAGGACTAATCAGGCTGGGATCTCAGCCGAAGAAACGGTGAGACGAATGAAACGAACATTAATGCTCTGGTGAACGGTAAAGTTCTTTTTATTTTTTCCTTGCCTAGCTCCGGGGATTTTCGTGCTACAGGTGCCATTCCAACGCTATTTAGTGTTTTTCAGTATGGAGATCGCATTCCAATACAAAAAACTTGGTGTTGCCATTTGATATTTTCGAAATTTTCTCACTGTAGCCGTAACTGTTAGAGTGACACTGTTGTTTGTGTTGTTTTCCATATCATTCTTGAGCGCATACATCAAAATACCTTATGCCAAAATTTCATTCAGTTTCTGTGAATGGTATGATAGTTAGGGGCCCATATGTCGGGATAGTTTTTTTATAATCACCCCGTATTTGTATTTGTATTTAAAAAATGAGAAAATATGCATTAAAAAATTACCATGCAAAAAAAAAAGGCGGATGTGTTTTTAAAATGAATCTTTTCTATTTCTTCGTGCGTACGTATTTTCATTTACAAAAAAAAAAAAATATCCCCTCATATATGAATTTTATGAGAGTGAAATAGAACCTATGCAGTGGGTCGTCGTCGGGGGAACCCCATGCATGGGTCCGAAAAGTGTAGGCGTTTCTGAAGGGTGGCTTTGCCTAATTGCATTGAAAATGCCAACCCTTGTTCCCCGACGCCTGCCTTCTCAAAAACATGTTGGACGAAAAAAAAGACAATGAAAAAATGTCAAAAAATACAAAATTTGAAAATAAATATACAGAGCTTCAGATTAAAAGCTCAAAGAAGCATGAGAAAAATATACGTATACAAAGTTACAGGAATACGATAATTACAGGGAATATTTTACAAAGATTATGAAAAAAGTCAAAAATAAATTAAAAAGTCCAAAAAAGTAGTCAAAAATCACCGGACGTACGTTATGAGTGGG
Organism: Pholcus phalangioides; assembly: GCF_987345545.1. Lineage (NCBI taxonomy): Eukaryota > Metazoa > Arthropoda > Arachnida > Araneae > Pholcidae > Pholcus > Pholcus phalangioides. The sequence continues at coordinate 9,259,118 of NW_028301610.1, read as the reverse complement.
GAAAATCGTTTTTGTTTGAAAGAGAACTTAATACAATAATTATACAGGGCTTTCGGCTACTATGACCATACCCTAAGAAGAGAACTTTTTTAAAATTTCGTTGAAGAAGGCGGTTGGAATACTGTTGCCAGATGTAGCTTTGACAAGGTTGAGGACTTTTTGAAAAATTATTTAAAAATTGGGTGAGCTTAAATAAACCTTCAAAAATATGCACTTATATACCGAAAATTCTTTGATTTTATGCATTTATATGCATTAATGCTAAAAAGGCCAAAATATGCAAATGCATATGTGGATATGCATTTGCATATAATCCGGGCTCTCATTATCATAATGTTCATATGTCACATTAAATTTCCTCAGTCAACATCTGTGCCCCACACTAACACCGCTTATGCCACTCATTAATATAATTTTCTCTAATTTTCAAAATACTGTTTCTTGCACGTTTAATCTTGCGTGCATAATAATAATAATAAACGCCATCTTCATGGTGTTTTTCTCGCTTTCTACCTTTTTCTTGCTTGACCTTCGCACGTAGGCCAGTGTACTCTTCTATACAGATATTCGTACTTCTTTCTAACCAATCAGATGAACTCTCTCTCTCTTTTCCCTTAATTTTTCAAACTTTGAGCGTCCCCTCTTTGTATTCGGGCTCTTGTAATACTGGTTTTTGTAAGATGTAGTCACGTGACGGTGTAGCCAGCACCTCCTAGAGATAGAAGGCCTCCGCACTCTTCTTGTGACGTCAGCAAGTAGTCCATTTTCCCTCAGAATATTCAGGGGGAAAAATTCCCTGCTCGTGCCAGTATCATCGTTGCGAGGAAAAGAAATGATCGAGCTCAGAATTGACGATTTCTATGTCCCACATCCAATCACTATGCGGTATTTGTGAATCAGGAAGATTCTACGCCAAAATAAGAAGAAACGAAATAGGATGCTGTGTTTCAAAATGTGGCAAACTTGCTAGGTAGTCTGAATGACGTTTATGGCACACAGTGAAGAGGCCTTCTATCTCTAGGAGGTGCTGGTGTAGCTCCCTTTATGAGCCGGACAAGGGCCACTCTTAAATTTTTGTTAAATTTTATACAATCCCCCGTTATCATTTATTTTGTCGAGTCAAGTCTATTTCGGGTTAAATCTATGTAAAGTTCAATCTAGTTTATAGGGAATGTAATTACGTGAGCTAGACGGTTGGGAGCGGCGTGGGTGCTCCTACTTCAAAGCGAAAAGAGACCCTCACTTCCAACGAACCCGACGGATCCTATACATGTTCAGAGAACAAAATAAGACCATGACCCGCAACCAGTGCCTGGCCGCACCAGCTTCGGTTTCGTCACGGCGACACCCAAGATCGCCAAAGAAGATCATCGGATTGGCCCGCAACCAAGGCCTGGTGGCGTTGACGTCCTCCACAGGTCGTCTACATTTCGGTCGCAGGGGTGGGCACTCTGCGCCGCACTGCGCCAAAATTGACATCTTGCCCCACCCTGCTCCAATAGTGTATTTCTACATTTCTGCGCCGAATAGCCAAAATAGCGAATTTTGGCTCAGTATGCCCCGAATTTCGGAAAGGACGCCAAAAATGTTTGGTTCCTGCTTGCCGCGAAAAGATTCTTTCTGTGAGAAGAGCGTGTTTTATTTCTCTGTACTTTTCAGCATCACTCCCTCCCATTTTCTGTAGTCGTGCTATCTTGTGACTTTTTGCATTTTAACGACAATTTTCAATCAAAAAATATTTAATTTTTATTTGCCCTTCGCAACTTTACCCCAAGACAGTTTTCTTTTAAAGTGCGACAATCATGTCGAACCGATAATCCATGTGGTCTCTCGTTGAAAGATTTGCCGGAAGTCCAGAAAAGTTTGAGAAATCAACGAGAAGGTAGCGGATTTTTGTTTTTTTTAAATCAATTTTCGAATTTTCCCGGCAAGTTCCCGCGCTCGACTTTGTACCCGAAAATCGGATTGGTATAACTGCGGCCGCTTATTTAAACTCTCGGACCCTCATCTGGCGAAACCCCGATAATATCCGTGATCGTGCAACTGAAGATGGTTTGCAATGGTCTTTCAGCTTTAAAGCGCAAATGTGAGTCGGTTTTTCAAAAAAAAGAGAAAAAAATCGGCACTGCAAGCAGCAGAAATTACTATAGTCGATCGTCGTTGCGTCAAATCCCGATGTTTCGTGAAAAAATTTTCATTCCGAGAGTAAAAGAGCAAGTCCAGCAGACAGAGCAAGACAGCTGAAACCAGTCGTCACAGAAAGTTGTAAAATTTTGTGGATGACTTAGTAAAGGAATGGAAATTTCTTTCAGCCAAAAAAAAATAGTTCCAAATATCGCCACCAGAGGATGTATTACTTTGAAAACTTGCAGTATACATGCAAATTGTTTTCGACGTCACAGCCGTTATAAAACCTAGAAACATTCGCGGAGATGCAAGACGAAGATGTGCTCTTCCACACATTGCAGGATGTGTTAAGAATGTTCTTAAAAGACATTTTACAGAAGAACGTATCATCTGCCGGCACTTTACTAATGTTCGGCCTTCTCGATCCCCAGCTCGCGGCAACATGACCACAGAAAAAGATTGCTACCGCAGGTAGTCCCATACCAAGGGGTTAGCGCACCAACAACTCGGTAAGAATAAAAAGGCCAAATTGTCAAACGCTGCCTTTCGGAACCGGCAATAAATTGTAAGTACCAGTCTAATTAAATAATAATTAGCCCTCGTGTGCAAAAAATGACCGTGGTGCGATACAAATAGCCAAATAATCAACTGAAATACTCGATGTATATAAAATGATACTGTTTTCGTAAATACATATTTTATATTATGAAATATTTGCTTTGGATTATTGTAAAAAAAAAATTAAGTTTTATAGTGTTCATGCAGTTGTAACGCTTCCAATCATAGAATCATAGACGTAATAATTTCACAAGTACGATTTGGACTCCAGTTTGGACAAAGGTTAGATGGCAGGTTTAAGATGAGTATCCAACAGTGGAATTTCGGTTAAACCATCAAGTGGAGGCTGTTCAAAATGAAATTAACGAAAAGCTTTGTATATTTTTCAAGCATTCGTGAGAAGTTTGAAGCAGCCAAATGGAAATTCTCGGCTTGGTCATTCACTATTCAGTAAAATCTGCATCAGCTCGATGACAGTAGCAAATGAGTTCTGGAACATATTGCTTCCAAACATAAGTACCATTACGTGATACAGCTTGCAGTTCTCTTCCCTAATACAATTTACTCGATGATCACCATCAATAGAATGAATGCAGAAATCAAATTCTATACCTTGCTGCACGGGAAAGACTATGCTCTGTATTTGCAACAAGTTCATGTTTCAAGTGGTATGGAATCATCAACTTCAGAGAAATATAAAAATATGATACGCGTTTATAACAAACCCAATTGAATTTCCAAATCCTTTGTTTATACCTCAAACACAATTTCAACTTGAAAATTTAATAATCCATTTCTCGATCCTAAGTTCCACGTTCGTTCATCGAAGGTTTATTGTTTTTTCCTGAGAGCTTTACACGATTGCATTTGTCCTTATGAAAATTCTGAACTCGTATCATCATTTCAGACATGCTGAATTTCCAACTATTGAACTCCTTAAATCCCTCTGAACAGATTTTTATTAAGAAAGGTAATAGTATATACATCTGTTATCATACATTTCTGTGGATTCTTCGAACATATTCTTCAATATTAAGCTTTTATATATAGTGTATTATTTTAAACAATCCCACGCGTTAAAGGTATCAGGTGTTTAAAAAATTTCAAACTTACCCGGTATTAGTACTTTTCAGTTCACGTCGTGTTCTATTTACACGATTTTTTTCTCTTTTTGCTAGAATGGAACCAAAACTACGAGTTTGATTCTAATATGCTGCCAGATCATGTTCGTGAAAATATTTTTTCCTCTTTTTCCGGTGATATGTAACAGGAAAACTAATATAGATTCCATTGCACGAGTTATCCGACGCCTTTCAATTCCTCGAAACATTCCGTGATTTTGCTAGGATTTCAGAATTTCGAGCATATGTTTGACAAGAATTTTTAGATATGTCGTATCGTGTACTCCACGTACTGTTGTAATATCAAATTCTCACTCAATCTATTTGGCTCCAAGCGAATACCGATGGGTTGTATATTTTGCATATAAAAGTTCAAACAGTTCGCCAAAATATATTTTCGATATTGGGATGGATGGTCATACTTCCCAGTCATGGGTTGCAGAGAAAGATAAGGGAATTGTGTGGTCAGCTGAACACTAATGTGAATAAACTGATGTGGTCCGAGGAATTTGACCGAAATTAATGATACGGGAGCTGACAAATCAAAACGTTGCTTAATCAGCTTAGTTGAGTCTACTCCAACTTTCTGTACCTGACACACCACTTTAGTCCTTCGCACTACCAGGACGTAACTAAACTTCCTAGAGTTTAAAACTGGTTTCGAACGACTGGACAAGAACATCCATGAACAATATTCCACATAACTCTGCTTTATTTAACCTCTAGACTTTCCTATAGGTCAACTATTCTGGAGAAAATATCCCTCTCTGTTTTGGTAAGTCTTTCTGTCAAAAAAGGGGTATAGTGTATCAAAGAAAAGTCAAATAATTCTCCAGACTCCTCTTTAACGAGTTCCATAGGCTCTGAAATATATTTAGACTAGGACATAGATCAATATCATCCTGGAACTTACCACGGCCTTTAGCAAACAAAAGTTTCAATTTATGAATAAAGTTTGTCACCAAACATGCCGAAGAAACTGAATTCAAGTCTAAATCAGCGATAATTGCGCTGACTTTTTATTTTGTTGCTGACCCTAAAGCAGAGTTTTCTTAAGAGCAGGTTTTATGCGCTGCCTGCATCATGAGAATGCTGATTGGTTAAAAACATAAATTTCCGATTTTTTTGACCGATCACAGTTTTCACTCAGCAAGTCCCACACCAACGGCGTCACGCCACACGGGACCAAACAAAAACCGGTTTGGAGGAGAGGCTCAATAAAGCGCTGGTGATTCTGATTTTAAAATCCACTGCATTGTTCATCGTGCTCAGACAAAAGCCGGGTCCAGAATGGATGAATGTATGAACTCTGCCATCGAACTTATTCCGTTGCCGAGATTACTTTCAGCCAAGCTTCGTGGCAGAGTCTTGAATAGTAAAGCCGGATCCTAACGCGTCACGCTACGCGATGCCACGCCACTCAAAAACAGGTTTTTGACTGCTAAATCAGTCACAAAATCCCCTCAAAAACTGGTTTTTGAGCAGCTCCGAGCAATATAGCGCCGCGGGTGTAGAATCAGCCTAAGAAGATCAACCTGGTGTTGTCACATGAAAGAAATCGACTCGTTTTTGCGCGCTGTGCTAAGACACTCCAGTAAATCGGCTTTTGTTTGGTTTGTCGTGACGCGATCAGCCCGAACCCACAACTTAACTAAAACAACATTAGATCATAACAATTCCTTTTGAGATTGTACAGTAAAATTATTCCATGAATTATTTTTGGCAGCGAGATAGTGCCAAATATATTTTCAAATAATATTTTCTTTACCAAAACTTTCTGAATTGAATGGTAATACACGCGTGCCTTTGTCGGTGAACAGAGATGAACTTCCACTGCCCACAAAAGTGGGTTTTTTGCATTCAAATGATTTCCTAGCCTTAAAGAAATATTTTGAGTATTATTTCCATCTTTCTTTCATTCTTCTAGAACCTGAGAATAATGGGCCAAAAGTTCACACGACGACGGAAATGACAAGTAAGCACATTTATGCCGATTATTTCGAAGACATATAATATCGAAATTGGTTCATTACCATACTTTTAACAAGAATCGTCCAGCCTTATGTAAATAACCTTCACAAAGAGAAAAACGCTTACCCTTTTTCTCTCTGTCTTGTATCGATAGCGCGAAGCCATTTTGCATCATGAATAATATCTAGAATGTCTTTAAAATAATATAAATGGCTGAAACTTTTACTTTGTTTTTCTTTAAAAAATCGATGAGGATTCCATGAAAACCGAAAAATCTTAAGATTCCATCGCCATTATTTTAATGTTCGATTTCAGACCTAAGAAAACTTTTGGCTTCCATCCTTTCTTTAGCCCATTGCGATACGTTATAATAGTATTTGATGGTTTTTAATAGGAAAAAAAAAAAGAAACCTCGATGACTTTTCTTGGATTTAATGCGAAGTCAGTACGTGATCGATATTCGGGAATTGGAAAAGGTCTAGAGAGGAATTTTAAAAACAATATCTGTATAACTGCTTCTATTCTGTCCTCCCTTGCTAAGATTGAACAGCCACAACTGTATTTTTTAACATGACTTATCTATTGAAAACAATTTTTTAAGCAGGGGTAATGCCTGTTGCATATATCTAAGAAACTTTTATGGTTTACTGTGCAATTGGATTTTGGGCCGTTATTGCGAACAATAGTCTCGCGCTTCTACATTAAGCCAGAAGTAACCTCCAAAGTGTTCATCAATTTTCATACGAAGGTTATCTTTAAAGTAAAGAATGTTTGACAATTTCTTTTTAAAAATTCATAACTTTACACATGTGCAATGTCACTTGCGTATTAATCTGCGTTATTGTGAATTGTGTAGTTTTGAGCAATTCTGCAATTAACCCTCACAGAGCATAAAAATACTGTATATCTAATATAGTACACTCTCGACTATCCGACTCGCGACTGTCCGGTCTCTATATTATCCGGCCTAGTTTAAAATTACATACATAATAATTCTCCATGATTCAAAAGCTGCACAAAAACGGGTTTAGGGTGTGGCTGCGTAAAACCTTCTGCGCTGTGCTAGCCAAACCTCAAAACCGGTTTTTGCGCAGTTCAGATAGTAAGTGCAGGAACATCGTGTAGCGGGAGAGGATTATATAAAAGGGAGAAGCCCTCAATCATCTACATCAAGGACTTTTTCAAAAAGCTAAAAACTGAGTTTTGACATTTTCATCTTAGGGCTACCTTTTGACACTTACGTAATCATTTATCAGTTAACAGTCAAATAAGTTCAAATAATTTTTGTAAGAAACGAGCGAACGTTTTTTCGAGATATTCCGAGATAGTTCACCCCGATATATTTCGTCAAACTTTATCTGCTTTATTTCTGTCACCCCGAGATATTTCATGTTCTAAAAACGCAATGAAGCTGTTTTACAATAAAACATGTTTCCCATCCTTCCTCCAACTAATCAACTACAAGTGAGCGGAGTCAGCCCTTGTTCAACGTTAGATAAGAAGAAGGATCGGGAAAAATAAAGAAAGAAAATGATGAACGCTCAGTATAAATGATAACAAATATTTTCCCCAAAAATAGTATTTCTCTTCCTAGAAAGCACAACGCACATGGCAGCTGATTTTTTTTTTTATCATAGTCAGGTAAATGTAAGCGGTGGGCGGTGTAAATTTTCTTGTTGAGGGGAAAAGCAGTTATCTCGGAAAAAAAATTCTTCATAAAATACGCGGCGTTTCAGGAAGGTTTCGCAAATGTGGCAGTTATAATGTGGATCAGGAAAATTTTAAAAACCGCTTAAAGGGTTAAATCGTACTTATTCATACTGTACAGTGTACATGGTTTTATGTTTCCTGCAGTCAAGTGAGACAATATAACTTATCTTATATATAAAATGTGTCCAAATATTTTTATTCTTGGGTCATTTGTTCTGTAATAAATTTTTAGAACGTGCAGTTCAGTACATAACAAGCATTTATTAAGTACTAGTCTATATTTAGAGGTAGGAAAATATTAATAAGAGCTGGTTTTTTGGTATAAAAAGGTTGTTTTCGAATGTGGGGGAGGGGGGGGGAGTTGAGCATTTATAGAACTCCGGCCTATCCGACTTTTGTGCTATCCCGCCGTTCCGCCACAATAGGTGAGATAGCCCAGCATCTACTGTACTTCGAATGGGGCTTAACATTCTTATATGCCCGACCGGGTACATAAGATGAGCATTATGTGGCAAATATATTCAATTACAAGTAAATGGAAAACATTGATCGGATGGTATATGAACAAGTGAATTTACGAGAGAACTCTAGTAATTCAGGTATCTTTTAGGCAGTAAGTCTCAGAAAGGTATGAAATTAGAATATTCAAACCCAAAGCGATAAAATTGTAACAATTCAAGATTGCGTTTATATATATATTAACCTATACATTTGCTCAGAAGCAACGCGGGACACGTAAACATTCTATTCAGACAATTCTCGTTAAATTAGCTCCCAACAAATCTACTTATCGCATTAAAATGAGCACTAGCACACACGATACTGCGAATTCACGTGCATTTCCCACGACAAGACAATCATGCTCATGTTACGCATTAAAAAAACTCGACACTTTTTATAATAGAAGCATTTACTCAAGTCAGCGGATTTTATCCGGCATATATGCAAACATGCATCTTAGTATGTAACATTAACACATAAAACGAAGTTTGAATACAAGAAAGTTTCTTCTAGAAAATGTTTCGGTATAGCTTAGCAGCTTCTTCTTTGCCTGTGTTAAAACCCTAGCCATGTATGTCCTGCTATGAAAGGAACTTTTTTGAGGCACTCCAACGGCTCTAGAGTAAAGAATTGGATAAACTGTCTAAGAAATGCACTTTAAGAGTTCTTTTTTGTGTGTTACAAAAAAAATTTTTTTTCTCTTTCCACTATTTTCAGGATTTTTGAGAATTTTTATTTATTTACTTGACTTTTTTCTTTCTGTCCTTGTCATTCGGTCAACATGGAAAAGATGTTAGGTACTGATGTTTACTGCATCTGGAAGACGGTTTTTATTTTTTTGCTGCTGTTGGGTAACTGTGCAGTCATAAAGCTTCTGTAATGGACCTCAATTCAGAGCAGGAAAAAAAAAGGCGAACCTCTCTGGTTACCTCTTTAGAACAAGATCCTGAAAACGGACCGAACTTTAGATATAAAAGAGGTTATGCAGTTACTTACTCACAAGAAACCTACTTTTTGGAACTTTCTTCAAGAAAAACTGGGCGGAACGGTAGTGAATTTTCTCTACAAGTTTCAGAACATACCTACTCCTCTATTTTCTATATACGAAGGTGGATCAAATATAAACCGGAATTTTCCTCTAGAAGGCTGTGGTGTTATTGGATGGCCCTCTAATGACGCGTGTACATGCGCGTGCTATGCTTTGTATTTGAGTAGTTTGCTGAGATTTTCCATCCATGTGTACGGCCGTCACGAAATATTTCATCGCGAGACTAGCAACATGCACCAGACGAATGTCAAACTAGGAACGACTCACCGATGATCGGCACATCAAAGGAACACTTTGATTATGTATAGCGAAGTGTGTGTGTGTGTGGCGCTGCAGTCGGAAACGGGTTGCGCGAGAGGAGAGGGGAAAAAAGAAGACAAGCAAAATCACGAAGAACAAAAGTCAAAGCGAGTGGGCGTATGTATACACTTTAAAGGTTACTGGTAGGTGGTTTGGATGTTTGTCATGTCTTACTTCTTTTCGTCTGCATCAACTCATATATGTATTCAGGAGTATAATGAGCGTGCAAGAGGTACATACACACACATTTATTGCATGTATATAAAATATTATAAAATTTTTGGCTAAATAAGGCGTAAAACCGTCTGTTCGTGCTCAGTTCAGAGAAGAAACATTTGCGAAAATTTAAGTATATGATTGGCATAATTTTTTTTACTAGCACATGTGGCAGTCGAAAATGAACCCCACTCCGGATGAGCATTAGTGCAGAAAACATTCATGCTCTTCGCGAAAGTATTGGGATAGGTAATCATATAAAGCTATCAGAAATAACATCAACAGTTGATAAAGTATAATATTAGCTATATATATATATTTGGTAGAGAGAGAGCTCAATCTATCATTGACGATAGCGTGGATCTTGAAGTATTGAAAAGTGTCTGCTGGTAGGGTTCCTTGTGCCGGTCTTCTCTACAACACAATGCAAGGCCACAAACTGCTAGATTAGCAACTGAAAAACCGAAGGTGGTTCACTGGACAGCTCTGGCACACCATCCCGACATTCCGGATTTTTCCCTCTGCTACTACTATTTGTTTGTACCGCTTAAAAAAAAACGGTGATTCAACTTAGGAATTGGAGAGCATTTGTGCACAAATGGCTGTGTACACACCCCCCTCTTCTTTCTTCAAGAAAGAAATTGGAAAAATTGCCAATCCGTTGAGAAAACGTACTCCAAAATCTGAAGATTGTGAAGAAATTAATGTGATATTTTTGTATCTTTTTATTTCTTTGAAAAATTACTAAAAAATAATTCCGGTTTATATTTGATCCACATTCTCGTATTTATTTTTTATTTATATCAAACACGGTGACACAAGCAGAAAGTTCGACAGGATCACCATTAAAAGCCAATGTTCTCTTAGCTGACACATTAAAAAACTATTCTACTGGTGGTCAAATTCGGAGATAGTCTCAAACCCAACAGACCGAGATAACATTTCATTCCTCCTGTCTGGAAAATTCTCGAAGATCGGTGATAAATCACACGGCAAACATCAAGTGACTGACTGTCTTACCAGAAATTCATAGAATATTTGTTGTCAAGGTCATCTAAATGTTTTTGCTTGGTCAGATGGTTAATATCTGTTTGTGATGACTCGTAGAACCATTCACGTCAAACCAGTAGAATGTTTGTTTCGATGGACAGCTTTCAAATATATTTGTCATACGATGGTCATCTTTTAATGTACCCTGACAGTCATAAGCGAACGTGAAGTTCTACTCGAGGTCTAAAGGCGGCTCTAAGACGTGACGTGATCCCACGTCACGTCAGAGTACTATGTATTGGCTTTTAGACGTATTCTTGTTTTCTTTGTGTGGGTGAGTTGCATAAATACTTTCAGAAATGCTGAACGATGCGGAAACGTCTCCGAGTAAATTATATATAACGCGTTGTCACCCCTTGACAGTAGAAAAACTCGCTAAAATGTCATGTTGTAGAGCCAAGTCGAGTTAACGTATGTGTTTCCGAGAAGGGTCGTACAAATCCATTCACAGTCTTGTTATAAATGTACTTACTGCATCACTGATTCCTCCAATTTTGAAAAACAAATAATCCTATGGGTCACGAAGTCGATCATCATGTCATTGATTTTGAGACGCGGGTAAAAAAGGTTAAGAACCTCTTATCTATAGTTTTCTGTGACTGCTGCCGTTTTACTTCATCGAGGATTTGGGCTTTGACGAAGACAATGGTCAGACCGATAAATAAGTTGATTTACGTACGATGGTTTCCATTTTTTCGATTCCTGTTTTGAATATGAATTTGCTGATGAAATGTTAAAACTGATCCAATGTATAGTAGCGGCTTTACATAGAGCCAAACAAGGCCCTACTTTGAGCCTCGCTCTTTGGGCAGGGCTTCGCAAGTACAATTGATAGAAAAAAAATTCTCTTTTCCTTACAAGCCATGCGACATATTTCTTCATTAATTGTGGGTTTTATATTACAGGGTGATTCAGGAAAAACTCCCTAACTTTTAAATGACATAACTTGAAAACAGTGAAGAAAAATGAAGCAAATAAAGCAAATTCGTTTAATGGGCAGGTCCGGGATTTTAATTACGCTGGTTTGTGAGATTAGATGCACATTTGGGTGATAGATGGCACCACAGTCTCGGTGCAATGTCTTTATACAGTGGGTGATATTTTCCTTCGCAAACTTGGTCAAATCACAAAACGATAGGTTCGAAATGTTACTTTGCCTAACAATGGCGTGACTGAAGTGAAAGGTATAGTTTAAAGCCAGTTTCTTCCATTACCTCTACTGAAATGGATGCGTAAGTAAGCCTCGCAGATCAATTGTTCAAACTGATGCATCGGTTGAAGATACTTACTGCAAACAATGACCTTCAAATATCCTCACAGAGAGAAGTTGTGAAATTAAAAGACTGTGGCGTTATCTATAATTAATTTTGCAAATCGGTGTAATTAAAATTGCAGGCCTGGCCATCAAACATACCTCTGTTTTCAAGTTAGGGAGTTCTTTCTGAAACACACTGGAGTCTTTTATTTATGATGCATCATCTTCATGCCTGAAAGTTATTTTTTGAAACTGCAAAGATGAACTCAGCTAATGATGGAATACGGAAACGAGAGATAACCAGCAAAAATCATGACAGTTGAAGAAAAGAGTTGGTCCAAACAAATGCATAACAGAAACAAATCGTCATTTGTCATTTAAAAATAGATCTCATGAAAAAAAAAGAGCCTGAGCCATCACATATCCTAGGGCAGTGTTTCTCAACCACCTGGTCGCAACCCGGTACCAGGCCCTGGCATCAGTCAAACCGGGCCATGAGTGATTCATCGTTTAATTCTTCCCGATTTATTTCCCATTAGTCGTGTTTATGACCGGGCCTTCCACTCGAAAAAATACTCAACCGGGTCGCGGGCTTCCAAAGGTTGAAAACCACTGTCCTAGGGCCATCCAGGGCTATATAATAAGGACTGTTTTTTTTTTTTTTTTCATGACGCGCCGAAGCCAGTACCAGCTAACGTCATTGCTCAAACCACAGAGTAAGAATAATACTTTTCATATCTTTAGTCTATGGCTCAAACAGAACCGAAGGCGCCCGCTTTGCTACCCTGTCAATTACGATAGCTTGCAATCACTGTACTGCCCATTCCACTCTAAACTATTTCCAAAATTACCTTTCGATTATTGTCATTAGTATCTGCCTATTCATTGGTTTGTTTTTTTCGAACTATTGCAAAATTTAAATTAAGAAATTTTGCATTTGTTTGTGAGGTAACTTCCCTGAGAATATTTTTCTCGGATCCATTTCAGTTGAATCACGGACGTTAGTTAATTTTTATGGGGTTGATTGAAAGACCAATCGAGACAGATAATTTCTCAATTACTTTTTGAACTTTCTAATAATTTTTTATTATCTTTTTGTTTTCATTTGAATTAGGTGTAGCTTTTAGAAGTTTTGGACTCCGTTATTGTCAACACAACTGCAACATAAAAACATGGGTAGCAAATATAAAAATAAAATCCTTGACAAAAAAACAGCCCTTGCTATATAGCCCTGAAGACGAAAATATCAAAATGGTGTTAGTACAGTTCAATTAATGACTCGCATAAATTTACGTGTTCGTTGTTTGATTTCTTAGTATCCAGTCAGTGTGAAATTCTAGTCACCAGTGACGTACAGAAGAATGGCACGTTCAGCAGCACGGGATTTCCAGAGCCTTATCCAGCCAACATCCACTGCACTTACAACTTCAACGGCCGAGGTAAAGAGAGGGTGCAGATTCTCTTCACGGAATTCGATCTGTATAAACCTGAAGATTCTGGTAGAGAGTAAGTTTATAATAATATATACAACCATACACTTTTCTTAATGATACAGGAATTATACAAGAATAATTGAAACATTCCACGCTTCATATTCAATAGAAAGTTCCCAATTCATTACATGGACTTAAATTTTATACATTCTTTTATTAAATAATCTTTTTCCTTATGAAGATTAAATTAACATAGATATTAGTTCAAAATCAACCTAAATATAATTTCCTTTTTTCTTATAAAGACATTCTTTCGACTTTCATTTCAAGGTCTAATAAGTAATATTGTATCGTATATTTTACGCTATCCTGAATGTTATTCGAGAAAAAACTAAACTTGATGCAACGAAGTCAGCTCTTTAACAAAACTAATTAATAATTATTTATTCATTAGTTCGCGAGAATTAATTACCGTCTTCCGAAGAATAACATTATCTTTTATTGTTATATTATTATCACTTCTTTTTAATATCTAATCATCATTTGTATTCTATTTTTGTATGTATGAGATGGCCGGTTGTAAATGTAATTGTTTTTTGTTTTTTTTCCGTATATGTACTTACATTCTCGTACATATTACTCGGAGCGATGCGTTCGATGTTTCCATCGTATTTATTCTCTCAAGGAAAAACAATAATTGAATTTGGTGCAAATAAGCTATTAATTGATGAAGGGAAAACAAAGAACTGGGATGCATTCCCCTGATACATTTATACGTTGTTTTGATAAAGAAATTATTTCAGATCATTATGGTTGACCAATAGGTAAGGTATTACGCTTAAAAGATTCGTATATTTTTCAAATCTCCGTAGAGGTGATGCAGTTTTTCCGGTAATATCTTCTTATTTGGTCCCCTCTGGAGCGTTTATTTGGCGATATTTGGCGTGGTTTTAATCGAGTTGGATATCACATGAAAAGGTTGAGTATTATTTTAAAGTTGTTCGTATATTCGTTGGCTTGTCATATTTGAGTAGGTAAGTAATGATTCTCGATGATTCTGAAATTAGCCACCTTGAAGATATTATTATTGGCAGAAGAGAGAGAGAGTGCTATGTTTTATTTCATTTAATTCTTCGGTAATGAATGCAATTAGTGACGTAAAGTTTAATACTATCATTATTCAATGTTTTTGGAAATGAAGTCTCGTTTACTTCGAATGAAAAGTTTTCTTTAACCCTTTTACCGGAATGGTGGAAATCACTAAAGCCCGCGCAAAATACTATATCTTTTTTTATGAAGTAGACTTTCTTCTGATTTTCAGCAGGTGCAAAGTAAGGGCGATAGAGAACTGTGTTGCAGTAAGAAATCAGCTTTAAAAATTATTTGTGCTATTCATTGCTAAAACGAAAGACGGCGAACTGCTTTTCCAGAAGGCGAGATATTTCACTAATGTCTGTGAGGAGGTTAGAGAAAACTTTTTTTGGTTGTGGATTTTTTTAATATTTCCCAAAATTTTTGACTGGGCTGGTATAAATGCCTCAACTGTGAATCGGCAAACGTTACATTCATTAAGTGACATGTTTTCTCTTTCTTATCATCCGCTTTCGTCAAAAAGACTTATTCTTGGATCATTTTTATAAATGCATTAGTCAATTTATAGATCCAACTGAATAACATAAGGCCAAAAGTCCTTATGTTGATCTCACCAGACAAGTAAATTTACGTCAAGACGGTCGACGAAAAGGTAAGTTGATACAGTCGAACTCGTTTAGGATTTTTGTCAGGAATCGAGTCTCTGACAATCAGCATAGCTGATTGATATCGCAGGTTCTAATTCTTTACATTCGTATTGCTATTCATTGAAGGGATTATATAGCAATATTCCTCAGCTTATAGGATCACTTTTTTCATGTATTATATTTTACGTGTATTCACACAATATTTAAATTTATATAATTTTTCATCATTTTATGTGTATATGCACTATCATCGTAACAGGTGCTTACTTCATACGAAAAACGCATCGTAGCCATCCATTTAGTTCATGGAACAAAATTGTGTGTATTATAAACGAGTTCGACTGTATCATGTGTTTTATTTTGCTGAGTTCACTTATTTGTGGTCGCCTTTTTTCAGATGCGAAGGAGTGGACACTGTAACGGTATTTATAACGATAAACGGCGAGAAAGAACGCGTGGACAACTTCTGCGGCAGCAAACTGCCGGCACAGCTCATGTCTAATGGACCCAATTTGATCGTGGAGTTTCGGAGCACTTCGGCAATAGCTTCATCTCATCAACAAGCTGCCATCTCTTCTTCGTCATCTTCTTCATCATCACTTAAGTCTGGAAGCGACGGCAACGAAGGCAATTTCACTAATTACGTAGGATTCCGCGCAATTTATAGATTTGTTACGAGTGAGTTACCCTTGGTTCCTTAACTGTAAGTTAAAAACCTTTTAACAATGCCGGTATAGATTTGGAAGAAAATAAATATTTGTATCAGAATCAATAACTTTGTAATCGCTGGATAACTAAACCTGGTAAATGCAATAAAAATTCAGAAATTTATTTTTTTTATGGGCTAAAAAAATTTTATTTTCTGAAATTGTTCGACTTTTTCTTTTTCAATACTTGAACATATTATGTGAATGTATTTTCTCTGTTGAAGATACTTGTTTATGGTAGATCTTATGAAATAGCTAAAAATACGCATTTTGTTTTCAGATTTTGGAATATACGCCGGAAAACAGGATCCGCAGTCAGGTGAGTTTCTTTTACGTACTGTTTACTAAATTCAATTTACTCTAAGTACCACCGTGAAATCCGAGAGAATTTCCATAGTATTTGAAGAGTGGGAGGTGTTCGAAGAAACTGCAAGACATTTATCTCTTACTTGTTATTCTTCTCTTTCTTCACGGTAAGAGAGTGATCTTGGATTGAGGTGTGTTGAGATATCGAAATGGGATTTCGAACCATAGCATGATTGATTTCATGAATAGGATCACGTGATATTTGATTGGATTCGGTACCCTTTTGGGTCCCGTCCTCGATGATTGAGCGAGTATTCACCGCTATTGATCTAGCACGAGCAGGTTTCGGGAGTATCAGTGCTTTTCCAAAGGGTAAATGGTAGGGAAGAGGTGGAAATCCTTCACTGTTGCTTGTGCCGTTATGCGAGTAGCACGCGAAATCGTCTTCGAAGCGGCAAGTCTTTATCGCATTAAAAGAGAACGTGCCCGCTAGAACATAGTGTGTCATCAATCATGTTGTTAACAAGCTTATCAGAGGACTCGTTATTCCTAGTTGTCACCTTTATACTACGGTTCCTCCCTCAGGGTCGATATGTTCAATGTTTGGGCATGCTAGAACAGACTAGTGAGCATGCGTAGAAAAAGCCGCCATTAATCTTGTGCAACCCGAGCAGAGAAAATACAGAAAACACTCACACATTCCCCATGGTTGTCTTCAACTATTTCTTGCTCTTTTCTTCTGATCTGTGAAGAGATGAACCACCTCTCCATCAGCCTTTGGGGATTTATAAATTCTTTCTTGCTCAACTTGTCTCGTATCTTAAATAAAGGAACAAAATTGGATCCGGTGTAATTCACTGCAACAGGTTACCTATGTTTTCAAAGAATTTAGTTCCTATCCTTCCAATAATCATTCGGGTAGTTGAACTGTCGAATGGTAGTTTTCATTAAGAATGTTAAATTAAAAATAAAGTTCACGCACTTACTTGAATTAAAAGACGAATTACTGGAGAGAATAAAATCTGTTTTTTAATAGTTATTTTCTCTATTTTTGTTTTCAGTATGCGGCTTCATTTTCAGTAGTAGCGAGCGTACTAACGGTACATTCACGTCACCTAATTGGCCCGGTTATTACCCTCGAGCAACTGAGTGCCATTATTTTTTCCGAGGCTCAGCAAACGAAAGAGTTCACATCACTTTCGCATACTTTGACGTTGAAGGTGTCACGCCGTAAGTATTATGAATGTGCTGTAACAGCTAACTTACAGGGTGTCCCAAAACTGACTAGCCCATTTGAAAAATAAATTAAAATTTTGGTTAGGCTATGTCAGACGCGGCCGCAAGTTTTGACGTGAATACATTCTTTGTGACTTGAACTTGAATCGCTTGGGATGTACTGACATAATGAAATTGCTGTCATCGGATTTGCCTTTGGTATAACTAACAGATGACACCAATGTCTTCTATTTGCGTTGTTAACTTCTCAAGATATAGCGCAAACGATTTCGTTACAATGCGGGCCTGGTGACCACACCGAAAAAGAAGTACGAGAAGAGTGAGTGATATCATTGCATTTGTCTCAGAAATGCCTATCAGACGGCACCATTGGTTTCTATTTGCATTGCGAAACTCGAGATACAGCGTAAAACAATTTCGTTAAGCAAGCGGGCAGCGAGCCTGGGGTGGAACAGAAAAGATATTGAAACGGAAATGGTATTGTTGGATTTGTGTTGGCGAGATTTACCCACAGACGTAAAAAACACTGACATATTCTGAATATATCCTGAGATATGAGCGTTTAGATTATTTTGTTACGCAGCTTTTTGCAAATACACCCAAAATCGTCAGATGATTTAAAAGACGTATTCACGTCAAAAAGAACGGGAAACGATAGAAATTCATCGTTTGCTGCATTGAGCTCGGAAAAACAGTAAATTTTCAGTCAATCAGAATTCTATAAATAGATACAAATTTTTTCAATGGATAGCACTACAGTTTTGAAAAAACGAAAATACTATATTTTTAAAATATCGGTCATTTACAGCAACAACATATATTTTTTCCATATAAATGTTTACACGCTTTGATCAACGCCCTCGAAATTCCAAAGGAATCCAAATTGCCTCCAAGTAGGGCAGATGCTACTGTAATCATGGCCTAGCTTGCCTCCAAGATAACATGAAGAAGACAGTCGGAAAAACAGCTCTATAAGAAGAAAACTGCAATATCCATTTTGCGAATACCATTGTTTACTCACCAACAGCAGATGCCGTGTACTGAAGTGGGGAGGGGGTAGGGGGGTTACCTGTTCCAATTCAGAAATAAATAAAATAGGATCCAAACTACACTCAATGCTGATTACCTCTGGCAAAAAAACAATACTCGCAAAAAACTAATTAATACTTTTGAGTGTATAGAAAGAAAACCCCATTCTTGCTCCAGGCGAAGTAATAAAACTGACCAGAGACGATTGGACCCCTGAAGAAAACTGACCACAATTCATTAAAAAAGAGACGAATCGTTATTTTTCTTTTTTTGCTCCAACTCATTATGCTGTGCTAGACATATTTGTCAAAATGTCGAGATATTTCAAGTCCAAGTTTATTGTATATTTCCTTAAATAATTTATTGGCGATTCATCATATATTTACCAATACGAGCTCGGATTACACAATCACCGGTGAGTATGAAAAACTAAATTTATTAAACTTACAAAAATGGTTGGCAACTATACGCAATAGCCGGTGATTATGCATAAAATAGCCGGATTTATAAAATTTCAGTAACATATATAGCGGTTCTGTTTTACTTGGGAAAAATTATGGTGGTGGGTTTCTCCTTTTTTTGGAAGAAAACTGGCGCCATCTGTTGTGGAAATTGATGGAAATGACGTCATCAAGGGTGCGCGCGCAAGCGTCCTCCTTTCTCGGTTTTCGAACCTGGTTACCCTGGTACAGCGGTTCTCAACCGGTGCTCCGCGGAGCCCTTGGGGCTCCTTGTGCACTCTCCAGGGGCTCCGCGGCCGCTCGAAGAAAATTTAAAAAAACTAAAATTTAAAAAAATAATTGTAAATATTTTTAAATAGTAAAAATAAATCAGTAACTTTGATAAATAATTAATAAATTGGCCTACGGGGCTCCGCCATAGAACTTTTTTACTTGAAAGGGCTCCGAGAGAGTCAAAAAAGGTTGAGAACCGCTGTCCGAGTATATTCAAAATCGCTGCCGAGACGTTTGTATGGGTTTTTGCGAATTTTGTAGACTTCACCATGCTGTTGCGGCAAATGGTTGATACTTTTAAAATATCGTATTTTAGTTGGTTTTTTTTGCAGACTGCAGCACCATCTATTTAAAAAATCTGCAACTACATTACTCTCGATAATCCGGCCCGTCCAGTGATCCGGCGTTTTCAGGCGGGATTTCGTTGATCATAAAAGAGGAAAACACGTCACAGTATGTCTGTACGCAGAAGTTCATGTTATTGAAATGGGCGTTTTCAACTAACTTCCAGTAATCCGCCGATTTCGGTAATCCGGCATAGCCTGGTCTGATATGTGCTAGATAGCGAGTCTATTGTAATTTTAAAATTCTGGCTGAGAGAGACCGAAAATTTATTGTTTTCCCATTCACAATATGCAAGAAACGGTGAATTATTATCGCTTCCTGTTTTTTTTTTTTTTTTTATTTACTCACCCACTTTTCGAACGGGCCTGTCAATTTTGAGTCACCCTGTACATACTGTGCTTATTTCATTTATGTTGTGGAAATCATGCTTGCTCAAGCTCTAAATTATATTAACGTGCATTCTGGTGGCCTAGTCACGATGGCTTTTCGACATGATGAGATGTGGTTTTTAAAGTTCAGACCATAGCTTTATAAAATTTATAAAATTTTATAAAATTTCTGATTGAACTAGGAGGAAGCTTTTTCTATTTATCTGTTAGTATTTTTAAGTATATTTGCACGTTTGTTCTCGATTCTAGGTGCACAACAGAGACTGCAAGTGACTACGTTGAATTTTCCAATTCTATGACGGTAGATAGGAATATACCACGTCACTGTGGTCTCAAAAAACCGAAAGTAATCGTTTCCGAGGGTGATTTCTTCCGAGTAACATTCAAATCAAATGACCGGTTTGACGGAACCGGTTTCGAAGCTTTTTACCAGTTTAGGAATTTTGTGGGTAAGTTATTACGTGTGCATCAAGGCTTCTTCATAATTTAAGGGGTCACCTACTTTTATATATATATAACATGGTAAAAAAAACTTTCTTATGTAGAAACATTATTAAAAATATTATTCCATTCATTTAATTTCAAATTTTTACCACATATATTTGAATAGCTGTTACCCGCGGGTTCGCTCGCGTGGATTTGGTAATCTGAAAATTGTTCGGCGATGATTCCGTCCAATAACATTTGAATCCTTTATGACCCTCCTTGGGGGTCTCTATATTACAAAATATAATATTGAACGAATTTCATATATTTATAGCTTCCAATGCTTTGGGTTCAGCGATGACTGCCCCATATAACTTTTGACAGCCTTCCCTTATGACCCCCCCCCCCTTTGCAGTATGAATTTTGAAAAATCCCTAGTCGGTGAGTTTTTATATTATAAAATAAAACTACCGACCAAATTTCATATTTATAGCTTCAGCGATTTGATAAAAGATCTTTTACAATACTTGAAAAAACAACCAATAAGACTATTGGTTACATTCGGTCAAACGTAACCGATGCACTTGTTGGTTGCATATTTCAAGTTTTATAAAAGCAGTTTCATAAAACTTTTACAGCGTAATGCCGGACTAGGAGGAATGCAAAATTTTGTACTGGCATAGCGTACACAATCAAATATACGTGATAAAAATTGAAATCAATCAATGGATAAATAATATTTTTTGTAATATTTCTACATATGAAAAAGTTTTTTACCATAATAAAAGAGGTGGGAGACCCCTTGAGGCAATTTGTGTACTCGATTTTTTTAAATTTCCTACGTTAACGAAACGCAATTAAGTTTTCACTGAAGAAATCAATCATGCTTGATTGACTCTTTAATATTTCTCACAACGTGATCGACCACAAATCCGGACAATTTGCATAGAGCTATACGGAAAACTCTCTCTTATAAACCCTAATTACACCGGAATATTTTTCTCGCAGAAAAGACCGACCGCATAACCGTGTTCCCCATGTTTAATTCCAAACACATTATTCTTTGTCGTAGATTATGCTTTAAAGCTACCTTTGCCGCAAAATTTTCCCAGACTTGAAGTGAATGCAAGGAATTAATTCCTTCCGATCGTACGATTTCCGGGAAACGTACGGCATAATTCGATTAAATCCACAAATTAAGATTCAAGACAAATAGTAGATCAGACTAAATTTTAATCTCTGACAAATTCTCGCGGAGATAAAGCGTCTCTTGAATTCCCCTATACACTAGCGCTTCTCAACATTTCTGAATCCAAGGACCAGTAAAATGTATGAAATAAATTGACGGACCTCATGTGTCCCGTATTACCGGCCATTCCCCTGTAATTTCGATTGTTTCGATTATTTTTCTATACATTTTTCCCGTTTTTCAAGTTCATTTGGTTTTTTAATATTTACTAAAGTCGTAAATACAAAGTGTTTTAAATCATAATATATAAATTATATTATGATAATTATGGTAAAAACATAAATGTTCATCTCAGATATTTGTATATTTGTCAAGCTCAGCATTTTTAATAACAATTGATGATTGTTTCTACTTCTGGCAACGTATTTAATAACAATTGGAGATGTCCTTTATTTAATCCTATTTAAAATCCCAGTTCACTGTATCATTCTCAGTATATTTTTCGCGAAATACATTTTTTTATTACGGTTTGTGGCATTCCTTTATTTTTCCACTTCTTCAGCAATTTTAGCAATCGAATTACCGAATTGCATTTAAGGGCATAAATTGCATTTGGCAAAATTCTGTGAGATCCCATATTTAGGATCGAATTCCCTCGATGATATATGTATAACCTAAGTACAAAAGTATCATTTTTATTTGAACCCACACATACTGTTATTACCAATATCAATCACAACGGTTTAATAACTTCATTCGGTTGGAATTAAATTATCAAGTCTGCCCGGGGACCGCCTATGCCATCGTCGCGGACTATTTTTTAGGTTGAGAAACGCTGCCCTATACCAAAATAGCTCAAAATCACAGAATACTACTACGTATGTAATGGAATAGTATCCTCAGCTTCTCATACACGTATCAGCGGAACATACGTTATTGGCAATTATTTTGTCACGCTTTCAGAAACATGTCCGGGAAATTCCACCGTATACATGAGAAACACTTATACCTTCAATATCCTTTCTATTAGGGGATAGAAAAAAAGATTGCTTATTCCATCGTTTAGTTTGAAGATAAGGTATCCCGTTTTTGTGCGTATCCATTGAAAAGGAGAAAAAAAAAACGAATCGACGCATATTTCCGTAGCGGAAATTGCATAGCCTTCCAGGTATTCCAAATGATCGGAAGTGTTTCTTGGAAAACATTCAAGATGTTGCGGCTGTTGCAGATTATTCTAGGGAAAGATTCTCCATTGTTGACATTTTTCTTATTCGTGATTTTCTTGCGAAAAAACTCCATTGCGTTCGTCGTTCTAACGTGAATTTCTGCGAATTTGATATGAATAAATGTTGTCATTTATTGGATGGGAATTGAGCTTTGCATTCACTACTTTAGCCGGTCCGTACTGTATAGCGAGTGATAAGAACGATTTTTCCCTTACAAGAAAACATATCAAATTCCCGGGAAATGGCTTTTATACATCAAAGGAATAGCTGATCTCGTTGAACTTGATGTACTGTAGTAGAGATGAATTGCTGGAACAGATAATGATGTGCATTTTGTTCCTTTTTTTCCTTTCCTCGTTATTATTACATTCATAGGTTATATGAATGTAATAGTAATTGCGATCTTTAAAGACTGGTAACGTATATCTACCAATGTCCACTGATTACATTAGAAGTAGTTCATAATTGCTTCCAACGAATCTCTCTCTGTGACGAAAGATGCCGCTTTCAAAGGAGGTTGTGCCCAAACATGCCGTCGTGAATAGATATCGTCCATATGATAGGTAGCTATACAAGCTTAGTAGGCGGGGCCCCGGTATCATGACGTCAGCGTTACGTCATCTGCCGACAGTTCTCGATAATTCAAGTAAGGAACTGCGGTAGTCAATTAATATTTAGTATGAATAGCGATCGTTAGCGTTTTATTAATGTTGAAGATCTTAATTTTCTGTTCTCTTTCCAACAGACCCATTGACTATCAAACGCGTTAAATCGGATGGTACACATCTTGTCGGTAAGTAAGAATATAATTTCTAGCTAGACGTATAAGTAAATTGACCATATGGCCCGTATTTTAACGGTGCTTTCTCGTATGTTTCTTATTTTTTGGCCGTCCCGACTTTTTAATAGAAATTTTCTTTTGTTTAAAAATAGAGTTCATTTCAATTCATTATCTTTACTACAATCGTTGATAATTTTCGTTACATTACAGCAGCGGTTCTCAAACTTTTCTGACTCGCGAGCTTTTTTAACGTATAATTTCTATGGCGAAGCCCCCGTTTGGCTCAAGGAGCCCTTTTTAGTATGTAACTTATATGGTAGAACCCTTCAGATCTCTTCTTTTTAATTTATTAATCAAATTTACTGATTTATTTTACTTTCCTCGAGCTGCTGCGAAGCCCCTGGGAAGTGCTTACGGAGCCCAGGGCTCCGCGGAGCATCGGTTGAGAACCGCTGCATTACAGCTGCAAATAAATGTGTATAGATCTAAATATTTTAATTGAATACACTCTTATTCACTGAAGATTTGTCCGTGACTTTTATGTTTTTAACCAATTTACATGCCAAAACTCTATTACAGTCGAATCCCGTTATAACGAACTCCAAGAGACCATAGAAATCACTTCGTTATAACGAAATTTCGTTATAAAGGAATTCCAGGTTATTTAAAAATGTCCCCATGTAAACTTATCTGGGGGATTAGAAAAGTGTTTGTTAAAACGAGGTTTTCGCTATGACGGTATTCGTTAAAACGGGATTGGACTGTACTTAACGTAACTAAAAAAATTACATCAAAATGATGACATGAATGAAATATGAAAGGAAAACTATTTGTGAGGGGAAAAGTTTTATTACTCACCGGTGCTGCGAAAGCCAACTTTGAGTAAATATGCCATTTTTTTCGCTGTAATTAGAAATTATCATAAATTAATAAATTCAATACTTGTAACAGTCTTGGCTGCTGATTTGAATTTATATAATCAATTTGAATACAAAATTGTTCTCAAAAGAGTGCTCATTTTTGGACACAATACGGCAGGAAAGAGAAACTGTTAAGTGATTAAATTAAAATGGTTAATTATTAATTAATTAGTCATTATTTATTAAAAATTTTAGAATATATTTTTATTGAGATTGTAACGTTTATAGCAGTCATCAGTTCAAAATTTAGGTACAATGATCAAAACTAAAAATTCCACTGCTTAACACCTACGTTCACAAGCTATTGGCAAGAAATTCGGATAATCTCTATTTGATGAATCGGCGATAAATATGGAAATCGTGTCCTAACCTAACCGCACGTTAGAAAAAGGAAAAGGAGAAAAAAAAGTAGACGAAAGGGCAGTAAGAAGGAAAAACAAATGGAAGGTAAACAGTATAATAGATAAGTTGATAAGAGAGTAAGTACGAAGTAGATTTCTCTCTTTTCCCCCTCACCCTACCTGTTATCTTTCACTCTTAAATGTATATGGTAGAAGGATACATCACATGGAAACAATCATTCATAGGCGTATAGAAATAAACGGAGGTGAAAAAGAACGACATTTTTTCATAGGGTTACAGCAAAGCTTACGATGATGAGAAGAGAGGAAAGAAAACACAGAGAGAACTCTTGTTTGAATTTATTCCACTGGCGTTTGGACGGAATATTACGTCCTTGATCGTAAAGAGGTTAATTAAAAATACAAATACAACGCCACAACAGGCAAAATGCCCAACGAGGTGTCTGATAAAATGAAAACAAGCGTCCCAAAAAAGGGACAATGGTATACAATGGGTCAAAGGAAATTTAGCTTTTCATTTCCCGCTCATCGATAATTTTGTTAAATTTCAGTTAGAATATTTTAACAGCAATTGGTGGTGTGGTTATTTTAGTGACAGTCGGCGAGATGTCCCATGTTTTTACATGTTGACTGTCCCAGCTTTCTCTATTTTTCTCGATTGAACACGCGGTCACTCTAATTACACGTACACAATGCTCTTCATCTCGGTGATGAAAACCACTGGGAATACAGTATCATTATAAGAGATAGCCTTTATAACCTTTCATGCAAATGAAATGTTTGTGTTTTGTTTTTTTCTTTGTTACAGAACGATGGAAATGGCACCAAGCAATACCAGTAATTGTCCTGGTGATAATCACTTTCATTAAATCAAACTGGTAACTATACGGGAAAGCAACTTGTACTAACTAGAACCAACTAACGCATTTCAGTTGTTCATTTGTGTTTTAAATCCATCGTCACAAAGAATGAGATATACAAAAAAAAAAAAAAAATGAAATATATAAAGGGACCCACCTGGCCAAAAGAAGCATGGAGTGCTTACGCAGGATACGGTCTCCATGAATGATGTCGTTTCAACTTCGCTCAACTTGCATCAGATGGGCATGACAACAACAACAACAACAAAAAATAATACGGAATCCTCCAACTGCCCTACTATCTAGGAAGTGCCTCACACACTATTCGCCGAAGAAAAATAAAAAAAACAATGAAGAGCTGGATACAAATGACTGAAATGAAAGAGAAAAAATATATAAGGAACGATATCTCCTATATATGTTCTCTCGGCTAAAATATACATCATTCAAACAGCGAGAGTCGAGCTCTTCACGTTTACAAAAGCCAACTTGTGAAACATCTGAAAAACCGAATATTATTACAGTATCGGGCCGAGAAAACGAAATGCCATTGTGAAACTTCGATTTAACTGTTGTTTTTCTAACAAGGGATAGTCATATCTGTGCTGATAATCGATCTCTGCTATGTATATATATCAAGTGTTACGTAAAATCCCTGATGTTTTTTTTTTAGGTGATCCGATCACTTTTTTTTTTCCTCTGAAGATACATAGTTTTCTTTCATGTCAAGCTAAAAATATCAAAATAACCTTTTTTTTTGCTCTTTTTCCCACAAATAGAATTTTTAAGAACAACTATTAATTCGTATCTGTAACATTTTTATAGTTGGACATGAATAGAACGTAATTTGAAATTCATTAATCAGCAACACCCTATCTCTTGCTCTCTCTCTCTCTTTGGACATCGTGTTGAATTTTCTTACAAGAGTATAGAGTTGTGTTGGATCTGAAGGTTTAACAAAAAAAAAAAATTTTAATCAAAAACTATTTTATCAAATTTTTCTGCTTGAGTTTTTAACGGTTACAACGTACTATCAAGCGAACGGCATTTTTGAAGAATTCCCAGAACTCTTCCCGAAGTTCTCAGACTTTCCGCTATACAGGATTTTTCAGCTCGAAATCAACGACTAGTCTAATGTTATTCATTGTCACTTAGTTTCGACAGTGTTCTGTCGCCTGTTTTCTCTTACTGTTGCCTCGAAAACTCTGTTGCTATTGGACTTTGGTGAGCTGCAGCGTTCCAGTCCAGAAAAAGTCTTGAGACCGGTGAAAAATGTTGTCGGTAATTGATCCAGAGTGTGAAAATAGTGTCTGGCAAACCTGTTATTCCTGGATTTCTCTTCGTATAGTCCACACAATATCTGAGCCTAGGTCCTAGAAGAAATACAGTAGTAGATTTACCAGACATTACTTTCAGACAAGGTCATGAACTCCAGAATTCTCAAAATGTCTTTTTTTTGGTACATTATTCAGGTATTTTAGCCACTCGGGCTGCTACGCCCTTCCTTTCCCGATAAGTGCAACTGTTCTCTTCAAGCCAGAGCAATGCTATTCTTTTATAACGTTGAAATTAGTGCCATATAAACGAAAAACGATCGTGTAATTAGTTTCTCAAATAACCACATTTCGTTAATAGCGATTACGTCCCCCGAAAACCAGGTAATATTTAGGAAAAATACTATCAGACTCATTTTATTTCGAAAACGCGTGTGAAACAAAGATATATATTTCCAAAAAAAAGTATAATATGAACATTTAAATTTTTAAATTTCATTGTTTCATTGTTGATTTTTCCTTTGTATATATCGAGTTTTGATTTATCATAAATGAAACCTGTGTATTGCTTTAAATATATAATACACACGATAGAATTACTAATCCGTATTTCAAACGAAAAGAGTAAAAAAAAACTTGAGAACGATTTCGCATCAAGTTTTATTGCATTCCTAATGAAATAATGGCAATCACGAGCTTCAGAAAGTTGTAAAAAAATTCAGGTAAAATTACAGAAATTTTCAGCAATACAGTTGCTGATTAAACGGTTCCCCTTGCTGATTATATCGTGGAAAAGCGTTTTTATTTTGGATGGCGATGCAATGCGTGTATGGCTTCTTATTATTTCGTCTTGTAAAGGATCGTGATAAGGATTTATTCTAAATGCTCTTGCGTATGAGTTCACGCGTCTTGTTTTCATAGACGTTTTCTACCGAGGGTCAATTCGTAGTTGGAAAACAAATGCCAATTTCTACACAATCAATTTTTCTGCCAAACTGAGATCATTTTCAATTGTGAGAGCATTTTACTTTCTTCTTCCAACTGAATTGTAAATTCCGTGTTTAAAAAAAAAAGTGTTGTTGGGTTGAAGAAGAATGTAATAATACATTATTGAAAAACGCACCTCATGTTCTGTTTGAGTGAAAAGAGGAACAGCTTTCCCTCTCTCCGAACGTAAATGTGTATTAGATATTGTTGAATCGATTTATATATATAAATACCAACACAGAAAAATTTGTTTATTAAAAATATATATATACAAAAAAGTTATGTAAAATTCTAGTGCAAAAGTTATAATCAAAAAAAGATGTATGAAATTGTAAATAAACGCTCTTGAGTTTTTGTCTTCTTGCGTCGTCTTTTATTTCATTCTCCATGTACAACAATGAAAGCACGTTAGAATTCAATTTTAAAGTTCTCGGGTTTTTTTGAACTTTAAAATTGAATTCTAATTCACATGATGGCCACGAAAGCCTTTTTTGTTTCAATGAAGCACGTGGTATTATTTGAACCTGAATAAATATTGATGAAGAAAGTTATACAGATTTTAAATATTGCAAAGAAGTACACGATGCTTCAGAAAGGACTCTGAAATAACATCTCAGAAACAGTGATAGATAGAAAGATAAACCAAGTAATTCGTTTAATAGGCAGATCTTGGAATTTTTCAAATACACTGGTTTGTGAAATTAGTTACAACTTCGGCTAATAGATCCCGCCACAAGCACTTGAACAGTGGGTGATATTTTTCTTAGTTAGCAAATGGGTCAAATCACATTGCGATGGTTTCGATATGGTCGCTTAATTTATTTATTTATTCACGTCTCAACAGGCCCAATTAGAGAGATGGACAAGAGAAGAGAAATACAAAAACACGAGTGGAACAATAGAAATACATACGGAAAAGCATAATAACGTGAATATCCAATACTCAATATCCAAAATATGAAATATTTTTAATGGCATCTTATCCGGTGCGCCAACGAGAAACCTTTCGATAGTTTGTGGGCACTTGAAGTAACAACCCCCCCCCCTATTGATAAGTGCCCTACAGAGCCACTTTAGTGATCTCTAAATGTTTAGTGGATCCAAGTGCTCTGGAAATATGTCCGGGCCGCTTAAGTGCTCTGGAACTGTGCCACGCATCACTTAAATAATCTGAGAATGTGCCGCGGGTAATTTGAGTGATGTAGAACCCCACTGGAGGGGCCACTTAAGTGCTCTAAAACTACGTCACATGTCAGTCAAGGGATCTCTAAATGTGTCACGGATCGCTTAAGTGTTCTGGAACCATGTCCCGGGTCATTTAAGTGATCTGAAAATATGCCACGGGCCGCTTAAATGTTATGGAATTGTACCACGGGACACTTAAGCGATCTGTAAATGTGCCGCTTAGTTCATTTTTACAAAATTAGGTTTGAAGAGGGCAGGCCGCATCAGATAACCCCCAGGGCCATATTTGGTCCGCGGGCCAAGGGCATTTATGCGATTTATCATTATATGGCTTAGAGTGTGGGTCGCAATAAATTTTGAGTTCATATCCTTCAGATGGCATTGAAATTAACAGAAATTGATTACAATAACAAATAAAGGATATAAAGGTCTTTTCTTCCGAAATTTCAATTAAAAAAAAAAATTGGCATTAAAAAAAAAAATTTTTTGATCGTGTGGGCCCCCCCCCCCGTGTACGTCTCTGATCCCACCAATATGCGTTAGGAGGTAGGGGGCAGTGATGACGAAATTTTGCTGATAAGGGGGGTCAAAAATGGCTAAAAATTTGCTTACGTAATACTTGAACGGCCCCTAACGTCGAAATCTGTTCTGGTCTCTTTCTAGAATCAGTGAGTCTAGATTGCTGTGAGGACTCCATATAATAGTGCAGTACTCTATAGTTTCGGGAGCACATAAGTCCCGAAAAGTGATAATGACATGACAAAAGAGAAGAGAGTGGAGTTTAAAGCCCCATCTCTACTGCCATGGATGAATGCGACTTAGATGAACTGTATCAAATAACACACAAAAAAAAAGGCCGTGAGACACCATCTAATAGTTAAAATTGTTATTAATTGTGCAAACAAGTGTTAAAACCCAGGCCTGCCCATCAAACCTACCGCTTGTTTCGTCTTTCTATCTATCACTGTTTGCAAGTTATATCGTTCCAAAGTTAAGGTCCTGTCTGAAAAATACCGTGAATATAAAAGTGATGCGGTACAAAAATTCACGAATTTTAAATCGAAATTGTCAAGCTACCCATCCGAATCCTGGAAACATACCAACATAAAATCGATCTTCACTATAATCCCCAGATAACGGAACCGTCCGTTAAATCAATGCCCGAAATTCTCAATTTAATCAACGCTTCTATTCGAGTGGACTATAAAGTAACTAAATCCAATCTAGTTCAAGAGTTAAGATATAGTATTTACGCCAGATATGCAAGGGGGGGGGGTCCATCGACGGCTTGAAGATGCAATAATCCGAGATATTTTTATGAAGTGAATTTCCAATAAATAAGGGTATTGTATATTCTTTCTACGAAGCTACTAAATCCAATTGAGACTTGTCTGTTGGAACACATTCCACTCCCAATGAATCTGGGTTGGATGGGTTTGGAAGAATAAGTATCTAGAGCATTCAGGTAAAAGATTCAGGTAAAAATTTATTTCCACGGATTTTGAGCTTGAGGATGCGCGCAACATAAAAGAATGATGAAATTCAATAAATCGTTGATTGGAAACTGAGTCTTATTTATCGTTGGATAGTTCCACAGGGTGTGTTATACTCAATTCTCGACTTCGTTGAAGTATCTTATGGCTCACAGGCAACATTATTTTGAGAACGGCAAAATCAAGCAAAGGTTTGAAATGAGAATCATTTTTCCTCTTTTGTTTCTCATTCCTTCAGGTTACACGCAAAGTAGATTTTGTATTTATTTATTTTTTTATTTATTTTTTCCTATCGAGTTATCGTGGCCAAAGCCCGAGGTCTTCACCAAGATAACTAAATGAATTATCAATAACTCAATTATTGCTGTCCTCTACTCCAAGAGAGATGCTGTTACTTGCTCACATCATTAACTTTCGAACCTTGGGGTACTTCCCATAAGGGAATATGGGACGCGTGTTTGGGCTGGTTCAGATTTTCCCATGGTCATCGGGTAATTTTATTTATTTTTGGCATCGTGAGATTTTCTTGGACATGGAATTCTTGAAATATACGCGTGTTACAAAACAGAAATGTTTCGACTTTCTGTCTCTGGAGATTTGAATTAACTACATTTTGTTGATACATCTCTTTTCTATCGTCAAGGAGTTCGTGGTTTGTCCACTCGTAAAACTTTGTGTAACACGTGCTTTCAAATCATGCGCAATCAGGAATTATCAACTATTAAAGAATTTTCTAATAAATTATTCTCACAAAATATAGAAATTTTTAATGTCGCTTCTTTTTCAACTGGTCACGTAGAGGAAACATATGCCGATTGCTAAACGCAAATTGGAGATATTGTTAAACTTTAAGGTCTGAGAAACAAAAACTCGTATAGAGAGTAAATCTATTTATTGTCTTTTTTCGAAAAAAATGTATTAAAATTGTCATATTAGATAAGAAAAAGAAGCGGCTTCAATAAAGAACTTGACACATTTGATATTATTCATCTACAACTCAGACTAATTGGTTCAATATCCTTATACGGAATAAAATATATGTACAGTCAAAATAGAGCGAGAAATAGAAATACGTGATTTATTACATTACTTCATCAAATGACGACAGCAAAATTTTCGAATGGAATAAATAATGAATGGCGGTCTGCCTAGATTTTCTGAGAAATTAGCCTCAAGCAAAATTCGCACTCATTGGCAAAGTGCTTTCAATGCACCTACTCAGGTTTATGTAATGAAGTTAAGTTCAATAGAGAGAGAGAGAGAGAGCCGATTTCCTTTACACGCATCACTATTCCTAAAATCTAGTTCTACACCAACGCGTAAATAAAGACCGAACCCATAGCATGAATTGAAGGTAATCATATCCGAGCGGTTCTCAACCGGCGCTCCTTGTGAATTCCCCAGGGGCTCCGTGGCCACTCGAGGGAAAAAAAATCCAGTAAATTGAAAAAAAAGAACTAAACATTTTTTAATAATAAAAATAAATCAGTAACTTTTTATGAATAAATAAAATATAGGCCTACGGGGCTCCGCCATAGAAATCATATAGCAGAAAGCGCTCAGCTTTTCAAAAAAGGTTGAGAACCGCTGTCATATCCTATTTTACTCTTATTCTTTATTCTTATTATTGACAATGTACTCAGCAGAATACATGTTTCTTCAGCTTTTAACTTCTTGCGCTGAAAATTAATTCTCAGAAGCCCGTGACTAACTCGTCCAAAGCGAGCTCTTTTATCTGTAATAATTTCTATTAAAGTTTTAAGCAGATTGTGTGTAAAAAATGCATATAGTCGCACACTATTTAGATAAATATAAGTAAGGTTTACAATGTTTTTTAAAGAATTTTATTATTAATTCTGTACAGTATGATAAACTTCAAAACAATGAGGAAGATGCAATGCAACGATCCATTTTAGGATCTAAATAAATATAATAAATAGATAAAAATAATGCTTAATAAAAAATAATAAATGTACTATTACTGACTTGTGATTGTTATTTATTGTACCGCAATAAAACAAATAAAATTTTACAACAACGCAGTTCACTCTGCAATAGCGCTACTGATTGCACGCTCGAATATCGCGTTGCTGTAATACCTACTTACTTATTATAAACAGTAAATTCATTAGACGTGCATAGTACGTCGTTGCCACTTTAGAAGCAGATAACAAGCAAGAGGTTAGTTAAAAAGTAATCGGGTGGTGACACAAAAGTTTCGCCATGCTATTCCCACCAGAGTAGCGGGGTTCCAATACCTTGACGTCGAATACACGTCGCACTCGACGACATTCCTCGCGCGTCTCTCTCGAAAGCAAGAGCATTTCCCCATTCGCGTTATACTCTATCAGCCTGATAGCGCGGATCCAATCACGTGATTCATCTCATCCGCTTCACTCACACAATCTCCTTTTTCCCAACAAATGTAACCGAACGCAGAGACCATCCACAGGTCTCCCAAACTACACGATCAAAAATCAGTTGAAAAGAAAAGCTTCTACCATAAACACACACACACACACAAAATCGCAAAAGTCATCCAACCATGCCTGTTACTACACCGGAACGTCCGTTAATTAATTAATTACCCAATTATCTTATTAATTAAATTTTGATTTATTATTAATCTATTTAGAGAAGTCAGGTCCTTATAAAGTTATCTGATTTTACCTGACTAATACCAACGCTTTAATTGTCTTTGTTAGGGGGAAAAAGAAGTAGAAAGAGTTAACTTGGTAATGTTTAATGGCCAACTCGCGTGATTTTGTTTTGCTCTGTTAATGATTTTTTTTCATGTCAGGATACATAATGCTTCCAATTAATTATTTTACTTTCCTCCCCCCCCCCCATCCTGAAATATTTCTTGAAACAAGTGTGGGGTAGGTAGCGACTAGGTTCTGATATTATCAGATTTTTTTTGTTTTTCGCCCCCCCCCCTTGGAATACTTGATATAAAAACTGATAATTCAAAGCACCTCGGGCATGAAATTATTTTTCGGAGAATAAAAATATCGGAAAATTATTGATCGCGTTACATTAAAGAATTTAAATTGCTTCTGTAATATTAGGAAGGTTTTACTCATTAGAAAAAAATGGGAAAAAAAAATCTCTCCATAGTCTTAAGTTCGTCATTAATTTTTAAAACTCTATTTTCACTAACCTAATTACTTTTTTTTTTACTTCGAGAGAAACCCTCTTTATGCAAATTTTTACAAGGATAGAGAAATTATAGCGACTTTTGCTGGATTTTTATAATTGGTTGTTACGAAAAAATATTTATATCTTTTCGTTCGGTTTTTTTTTTTTTTTTCATATAATTGCTAATTATTTTGTATTTAAATCCGGTACAATTTATTTAATAAAAAAAATTGCATTGCGTAATTATTAAAGGATCTGTATAGATACCGTTGGTCATTTAAAAAGTGTATTATGTGATACGTATTATGTGAACTGATGGTGATCATTGATAAGTTTTTAAGTTATATCGGTGGGGGGATCAGTTAAAAAGAGAACAGAAGTTTGCTGTTGTGCAGTAATTAACTTTATCGAAACCAGTATCTAGCACGATGTGTGTGTCCGTAAACTCTATTTACATATTTTAATTGAGTTTGGAAAATCCCGGCACAAACGTTCAGATTTGCTGTTTAGACGGTTGTTCGATCCTAATCTAATAATGTAGATGCCGATGGGAATAGATTTTTAACATTTTAAATGAGCGGATTGTTCAGTCATCTTCGAATTTTCATGAAATCTTGCAGAAACAATGAAGAATAGTTTCCGTGTTAACTTCCGTGGTTTATCCATAGATCTATATTTCTCGTATGATATCCCTAGAGGCAGTAGATAGCGAGTTAAAGCGTAACTATTATGCTAAGCTTCCACCCCTGCTTCTCCTATCGATAGTGAAAAGACGCTTCTCTTTGTCTTCAAAGCGATAAAATACCAAAGAATATCATCTATTTTGTAGATCGCAACATTTGGTTGCGAAATAATCAGCTTGATTTTTACAACGGGAATGATGTCGGTGATATCGAGCAAGAGCATCTTTGAGTAAGGAATGACATAGTGTGGAGTTCAACGATATCTCTCAACTCTGTGTTAACAAAATGATGAACGCCGATTGAGATAATAGAGAAGTCGAGGGAATCGGGCTTATATTCCTTCGCTATCGTTGAACGTCATATAAATATCTTGTGAACGTGATAGTACAGTGGAACCTCCTGTAACGGACAATCCCTTTTAACGGACACTTTTCTGATCCCTAGTAACGTGGAAAAGGACTTTAATGTAATGTTTTACTTCCCGTTAGGGATACTCTCGATAGCGGACACTAAAATCTCAGGCAAACTCTAATTTTTCCAAACTTTAATTTATTACTCTTTGGTCATAAACCAAGAATTTATCATATTCAACTAAGATTATGTTTAATCCCAAGATCATATTGATAAATCATCAATATTAATTACTTAATTAACGGCACATAACTATGGATGGTTCAGAATGGTGAATGGTAATATTAATTTTCCGTCTTG
The DNA here is from genome assembly GCF_987345545.1 of Pholcus phalangioides. Taxonomy (NCBI): domain Eukaryota; kingdom Metazoa; phylum Arthropoda; class Arachnida; order Araneae; family Pholcidae; genus Pholcus; species Pholcus phalangioides. Next base: position 9,224,108 of record NW_028301610.1, on the reverse strand, counting down.
ATATGCAAAGAAAACCAACATTACAAAACTGATAATGTTGTTATGAATGGTTTTATCTTCACACATTTATTTTAATTTAATTTTTATTGCAAAATATATTTTGTGCACGTATGATTTACCGGTAAAAATAACTAATTGGTTTAATGAAGAAAGGTTATAAATTTTTTCATGCTTATCAGACTTTCCAACTTTATTTGGAAACTATACATAATTACCGGTGAAAGTGATAAAGTGCAGTGAAATTTAATCACACTCTCTTTATTAAGACCATTGTTGATTTTTCATAACCAACGATGTATCACTTTTACAGTAACATATATGCATTTTTAATATAAAAATATATAGGAACCCATTGCGACCCGATGCCAAATGTCGTATAAACATGAAAGTCGTATAAACGAGTTTCAGTTGCATACAGGGTGTTCTGTTAATGGACCGACAAACTCATAGGGTTGTTAGTAGACATCAAGAGGAACAAAAATTGCAATTGAACATGGTGTCGCAAACCACGTTGAGAGGGTGAAAATCGCCAAAAACGCATGCAGGCTCTGAGTCCAGAGGAGACGAAAGGTGGATGTCAGTTGATCGCTGAATGCGTTCGTGGGTTCACTCACCATATCCGACGTCACCTTAAATCACTCGTTTATGCGACGCCTGTGGACATACCGGAGGATCTCATAGCACGCATTGTCATCGCTGCGGCTGACATCAAAAGCATACCTGGTATCTTCGAGCGCGTCCAGGAATCGTTTTTACGTCGTTGTAGACTGTGCAATGACGTCAGCGGCCGCCACTTTTCCAACAACTCTTGTAATAATTAATCAAATAAATCTTTTTGTAGTTATTATTGTAGTTTTCGTCGTTCCAGCGTGACGTCGAAAACTGCATACGTTTTTCGCAATTTTCACCCTCTCAACGTGGTTTGCGACACCATGTTCCATTGCAATTTTTGTTCCTCTCCTGATATCCACTAACAACCCTCTGAGTTTGTCGGTCCATTAACAGAACACCCTGTATAGCTTAATCCCCATTAGCGGACACTCCCCGTCAGCGGACAAAATTTTTGGCCCCATGAGCGTCCGTTACTGTATGATTTGGGTTGTCATCAGCATTGGTGGCGGCAAATCAATGACAGCATGCTGGTACATTGGTGACGTGTGGAAATCACATAACTCTATTCGAACGAACCGTGCCAAAAACTATTTCCATCAAGATAATATCGACACAGCAAACATTAGCAGGGAATCATTGCATAGTGTCTAGATAATCTTTTTAATCAGCACGAACCCCAGACTTTTCTATAAACAAGACATTTGGGCATCAAAAATTAAAGCTCTTGTCTTCCCGCAAAACAAGGACGTACTGCAGAATCTAGTTAGCACTAAATGGTCAGCAATACCTAACCATCGCATTCGAAAGTAGTGATGGTGAGATACAATCTATGCCAAGGTAGATGAACTCACATCATATAATGAATGTGATGAATTCATCTACCTACTCTTACCTATCACCCAGTATATTCAACCCCATCATCGGCACTGTGGTGATCGGCTGAAGTTGGTTGGTTTTCTGTGGTTCCTAACTTCGAGGCGCAAATGCGAGCTGATCTCCCCCTAAAAAGTCTCGCTACAGAGAGCAACAGGCCTACACACACAATAGTACAATTGTTCAATCATTATGCTTCACTCATAGTTGGAAACAATGATGGTAGATGGTAGCGCTATACATAATATAAGCATTACACAGAAAGAAACAAACTTCACGTTAGGTCCACCACACGTGTACACATACATTCAATCATGTACCAATTCCTTAGAAATTCCGCAGAGAACTATGGACGAGGTGCATGTGTGGTTTAGTAGTATATTCAGCCATGAATTGACCTACCACGGTACAAACATTCAATCATTACACTTCACTCACAATTCGATAAAAAAGATAGCAGAGCACCAACACACACACAATTCGCACATAACTGGATACACCCTCAGATTGTTGGGTACAGATGCACAATTCCGGCACAACTAATTTGGTAGTAAATTGCCCATGGCGATAGACCAAAGTAGCGCTCGGTCTCAGTCATTCGACGGGTGTGAGATTTCAAAATAATGATCACATGCTCAAAACATGATGTTCTATTTTCGCTGCCAGGTAGTGTATATCCGTTTGGGAAAAAAAATTCACTTAACACGGTGAACATAATCAATCCTCTGCCATTTTTGTGAATAATACAACTCCCAAATCTCCGGGAAGAGTTATCAAATCATTTTAATTATAGTTTACAATTTAGTGCCTCGTCCGTATTATATAATCGATAAAATTTCTCGTTAGTTCCTCACCCATGTTTCAAGAATGGCACTCTAATCATCTTTAAAAGAGTGTTTGGTTTTTGACTGTGAGAGAGAATTTCCAAAACTTTGAAGCTCTCTGAATGGAACAGCTTCAACTCGTGCCTAGATTAGACGGTCCAGCGGAACGTTGTAACAAATTAGTGCAATAAACAGTGAGTTTGCATCTTTCTTAATTATCGGCAGCTCCGGCAGCATAGCTCATTAAGATATAAGTGTAGAGGAATTTCAGTTTCCTCCTCCTTATCCAACCCCCACAGTAGAATCTTAAGTCACTCTTCACCCCCCCTTTTAAGGTCGGTATCTCCTTAGAGGTTTCCGGTATCTACTACGTGACGCTCTATACGTTAATTACCTTCGTGTTTATAATAACATTACTCCGTTAATTAGTATTAATGTCCTCTGGCTTCATGCTGAACATATCAGAGCTTTTTTAAACAAAGTAGCAAGAAACGAGTTTTATATTCCACGCGATATTTTTTCATTCGATCTCAATTTTTTATGATTGATTGACTCTATACACGAGCTCTCATTTTTTTGATCAGTTTTCGGGAAAATCCTGAATTAATTTCTTTATCATTGAAAATTTTTTTGCCTCGGCTCTGAAATTTTATTAGGGAATTTCAATATCCGCACACTCAAAAGGCTTTGCTACCCTTAAAAACGGAATATTTTAGAATTGCAATGAGATCGATCCGTATAAGACTGATTTTTTTCTCATTTAATGAATTGATTTTGCAAAAGTCCATTCTTTAGAATTCCTCATATATTTTTCTATAATAATCATGATGAATATTTCCAGTATTATCAAGATATAATCCTGCATTTTCTCGGTAGGTTATGACCGCGACTAAAGATCCAAACATAAAATGGCCACCCTGTTGCGCATAATAATGCCGCTAAAAGCTTATTCGCTTTAATCTGAGCGAGCTTGTGGTAACATGAAATTATCAATGTGAAATTGTGTTAACAAACTCGGTGGGTTCTCGGAAAGTCATTAAGAACAGCGGAATTAATTTCGACGATTTGTCTTCTGTGGGGGTCTTCGAGGTCATTTAATGCTCCTACTGTTTATTATCTGCAGTGGTTAGCTTTGCTTCCTGTTGAAAGGAGGATTTGCTGCTTATAGTGTTATGATATCTGAATGAAAATACCCAGGATATTATATGCGCAGAATGTCCGTGACGTTTCAATGGAGAGCCCTTATAAATTCCCAAAATACAGCATATGATCTCGTAATATATATTCTGTAAATTTTTCAGCTTCTTATACATAAAGTAAGCACTGGTGATAGGATGTTGAGACAAATTCGATAACTAAAAATGCAGGAAACGAGTCTTTTCTCGATGGTTTTACATTAATTTTAAAAATTTGGCTGATCATAAAGAAACGATTGGCCAAAGTGATGGAAATCACTTTCAATTGGTCAAGAAAATTTTCAGATTATAGAACATGGAAGAGCTAACTTATTTCATTGAGACAAAAAATCAAACACCGTGCCAGTCCATCCTAAATAAAATCGCGTAGTCGCCAATTATTATCACTAAACAGAAGTGATTATCTTTCATTATGACCAAGGTCCAGATGTTGTTGACCTAAAAAATCCTGAAGAGTGATAATAAAAAATGGCCCAAAAATTCGAAAAAATGCCTTAAAAACTTTTATAGAAAAATTCCCAAAAACGACAAAAATGCTATTAAAATAACAAAAAAAAATTCTTTAGAAACTGAGGCAGTCATTATATTAGCTGAAGGTAAAAGGAAAAAAATTCTTTTGGTTATCTATTAAAAATCGCATTCGTTCTCAACATTAGGTTTCATCAAAAATTGCCAAAATGGAATTTTTCAAATAAATAATTCATAATTTATGAGTGAGTTAAGAAATATACACAAGAACAAATAGAAAATTCCGAAAAGCCAACATAAACTTCTTTCAACATCAACAGATGCTATTGGGGATATTTGGAGGGGGGAATCTGATCTACTCACAGTGTTAATTTCTCTTCAATTTTTCAAAACTTTTAGACGTTCTCGTAAAGACAACAACAATTTTTCTGAAGGCAATAAGTCAGCTGTTTTTCCCCTTATTTATTTTTCAAATTTCACGATTGCAAATTGTCCTACTCCACTTTTAGCACACTGACTTTATCGATACTATTAATAAGCTCTACACTATTCGGCAAGAACTGAATGGTGGAAACCAAAATGCTGAAAATTTATCTTAGTGCGTCATCAGTTTAATATTCCCAAGATAAAACAAAGCTTACAAAATCTTACTGCATGCAGCATTCTTACGGATCAAAATCATTCAACATGAATTTGCAGGTTTCTAAATGCCCCCGTAGTACATGCAAGTACTGTACCACGTTCACACTTTTTATGTGACGAAAATTCCTCCCTCTCAACATCCCATACATGATCGGAATTTCTTGAATTCACTTTCGTTTATTATTTGGTTAAGTGTGGCCAGCTCTTGGAATTTTTACTTAATAACTAAATTTGCCGGGAATTGATTCTAAACTAATTATGGCAAAAAATATAGGTATGCATATCGCACATATTTGTCAAGTTCAACGTTTTTTCCACAATTTTTCAGCAATTTGAATAAAAATTGGTGATTGTACCTACTTCCGGCAACGTTTTTGGTTATGTTCTGTATTTTACCCTATCTAACTAGGTTGGGGCAACCGGGGCGATATCCCAGGACTCTGAGCCGAATCAGGATTTTTTCGTGATAATTACGTCCACGTTAGTTATGGCAACCCATCAAACCACAGTTACGATGCGGTAATAAATTTTTTTTCCTCCAAAATTTGGCAGAAAAAATATATGTTTAAATAATTGTTTTTATAGTTTTCCCCTCAAATTTCATTTTTTTTTTTTTTTGTAGCCCCGTCGCGAATTGGCCGCGTTTCGGGTTTTGGCAGCGACATATACATCGTAAAGCGTGAATGTAAATTCACTCTCTCAAATATATATAGTTATCCTTCACGCTTTTTTTTCTCTCAAAACATGGTAATGCCAACAACTCAATATGTTTGCTCATCATGGTTTATCTTCTTATCCTGATTCAATATGCTATAAATTTCTTCCACGCGAATAGTACCGATTGGTAAAAAAATAAAAAAATAAATTTATATACCACCTCACTTTACCAATGACGATAATACACGGGGAATAAGAAGAAAATACAATAAAGAAGAGGCACATCCAAAATGTGAGATTTGATTCTGTTTGCTGACAAACGAGTTAGGTATCGATCTTCACAATGGATAAAGTTTGCCAAAATAATCCAATGGGCTTTATATAGTATCTTTTTTCCAATAAGACGGTGTTTCTATATATTGATATTTTCTCGAATCAAAGCATTATTTTTTTAAAAAAACATAGTGTTTTACCACTATAACGATTTATATCAACAGATATTCAAGTTGTAAAGTTATATCATATACCGGGTGATTGAAAATCACATTAACGTTAGAAAACTCTACACATTTCACCGAATAATGAACTTACAGCTTTGAAAAAAGCATAGAATGGCATGAAATAACGGAAATTTGAGCCGAAAATGTGTGAATTACTGCAGTAATTCAGCTTCGTGGGCATGGTCAAAGTCTTGATGGCAAATGAAATGTCCGTCTTCAAACAAGTCTTCAACTTCTAGAATCATAAATTAGAGAGAAACATACATTTACAAGTAGCTCTCTAATATATTAGTATCTGGTTTTTGATTGCTCTAAAACTTTGAGGATGAGAAACGATGTTCAATCAAGAAATCACCCATGCCTATCAAGCTTCATCAATGCTTCCTTGGCTTCATGATATCTGTTGATGGTGCATGAAGCTGATCCAATGAAGACATTGCGGTGTTAGAAAAATGCGAGCCATCTACAGCGGAACGTCGTTTAAACGTCACTCAGTTATGCAACTTTCAAATTTATACGACGTTTTTCTTCGCTCACAATTGGTTCCTATACATTTTAATGTCAAAATAATTCATTTATTCGACGCAAAACCTCAATTCTTTGACGTTTTCACTTCGACTTGAACTCCGAATCTTTCGAAAAAAAAAGTCATTTATATCCATCAAATGCGTACAGTCTTTGTATGCAGTGAAAACGCGTTGATGCTCCAGTTCTTCTTGCATATTGTCACCGCAAAAGCCATAAATTTTACTGTGAGTGCTGACGTATACGAAAATAGCCAGAGAGCTTTCTGATGGCCATTTAAAGTGTACACTTAAGTGATTTGTTTATTGCGTGTTTCTGGGATACGCAGACGCGGCAAGCCTCAAAGAAACGGGTTTCAGTTATTTTGGTGACCATATGTCCTTTCAGAACTTTTTCTCCCAATGTTTTCAGCGCTATCCTCAGAGCTAACCATAATAATTATGGTTAGCTATGCAACACTAACGATCAAAGGAATCTAAATATCGAAATCTTAGTGATCCATATATAGATATATATATAGGAATCGACATATGGAAGACGGCCAAAGCCCGAATTTTGGAAATCGGCCTTATCAGCTGGGCCGGCCAGTTCGCGAAGTGACCAATTTCAGACTTCGGCAGTAACGTATATATATATATACATAAATTTCTACTCATTATTTAACCCATGGATCTTAAACGCGTGGCAGTCGGGTCACATTTAGCCCTCGGAGCTGTTTGTTGTGGATCGCCGGCAATTTTTAAAAAATGGTTGAAAACATTGAAAGACGAATAGTTCTAGAAATAATGAAAGAAATAATTTCTGAATTAATGAAAGAAATAATTCCAGAATTAATGAAAGAAATAATTCCAGAATTAATTGATGAAATTGATGAAAATTCAGAACTTTTGAAAGTAATTTTCGAATTTTTGAAGAAAGTAATTGTGAAAAAACAAACTTATAAATCGATGAGAGAAATAATTTCGTAATTTGTGTGATATAAATTATTTCACAATTAAAAAATATATAAATGCATAATTATTGAAAGAAATGATTTCAAGATATTTTGAGAAGAAAATAATTTCAGAATTATTGAAACAGATAACTAAAAAATCATTTAAAGTGATTTCAGATTAAAATTAAATCGAAATCAATATTAATCCGTTTTTTATCAGAAAATTTTCCAGAATTGGGGAAAAAAGTGATTTCAGAACTAAACAAAATTGATAATCAATGAAATAAATAATAATAAATAATTTCACACACACACACACAGAATAAACGGCAGTCTTCAATTATTTTAATCCCAGTACATACAACTCCAGACCCCATTGGACCCTTCTACTTAGATTTCACTGTAAATTACATAAGCCCTTGTAAAAAAAATTTGGATTCTTCCCCCCTTGCAACTATAAATACTTCAGTATGAGTTGTATTTATTGTTGGTGGGCCGCGAGCTTCGTGGACAATTTCAATTTGGCCCGCGGTGTCTGAAACGTCGAAGGTTATATTCACAACAGTAAATACTGATATCACACAACCGGTCTTTACATTCCATTCAACGAAAATATTAATTTATTTATTTTAAGTAAAAAAATTCGAAATTTTAACAAACTGATCTGAACAAACAAGAAAAAAATCGATTTAATAAATTTTATTTTATTAAAAAAAATATATGTATATAAGGTTTATTTTAATTTCAACTTCTTAAATCCAAAAAATACAAAAGTATTGATATATGTTCGCTATTTTATTCATAAAAGAAATAAACAATAGACTTATTTGAATAGATCAAAGCTGTGATAAATTTATTTTTTAATTTATTGAAGTGCAAACGATTAATTGAAAAACAAAACAAAAAATCAGATAAAAATATAATAATTTCATTCCAAAAAAAAACTATATTAAAAATAACACCGTGTTTCTGTACTCAAGTATTAACTAAGTACACGGAATTTTTTGAATTGAATCTTTTGTATGCTATAATCGCACAATGACAATTTTGTTTGAAGTTCTTTTCCTTTCTTCGATTCATTTCCCATGAAATTGATTTAAATTTTTCTTAATAAAAAAGAAAATTAAACAAACGGGTAAAATATTATCTACGTTTATGTAGAAAATCAACAACAAAGAAATTGATATAACGCTGTAGTTTTTTTTTTTTTTATTTTCCCTAGAGAATTTCAATTTCATTATTAAGTACTTGAAGAATAGCTTCATTTTTACCACTTGAATTTCACACAAAAGTATTTAAATTCTCTTCCTTTTTACTTTCTTATTTGTTTTGAACTTATTCTGATTCGAAATAAACGCAAAAGCAACTCTCATTACTAGTTTTATTATTATTGTTAATTAATTAATTATTTTTTTGAGGAACCGAAAAAAAGTAATTTATTCAATTTTATTATTAATTTAGAACATTTATGGAAAGAGATGTGTTTAGTGTGAAAATTGGAAAAAATTTAAAAAAATTTTTTAACGATTATCGATTTTCTTTTATATTTGTAAGGTTTTATTGATTATCTAAGGTTTTTTCTTGGTTGTTTTATTACTTCACCAAACACCAACTCTGGCCATATCGCTATATTGCAATTTACTGCCATTAATGAGTTGGGTTGCAAATGAAGGCGCCATCTATCGGTGGTCGGCTCAATCTCGTTAGGGAAAATATCTTATCGATATTCTTCCTCGGGTTCGCACCTGGGACCGTGACGGCAACCTTCACGGTGGTAGACGAGCAACTTATGACCACGCCACTCGGGCGCTGGTTCTCAACCTGGAGCCATATGGCCTCCTTGTGGTCCTGGGATATTCTAAGGGCCCCCAGAAAATGGCCCCCAGATGGCGAAAGTAGAGCTAGGTGATTTCTTAAGCTCAAAATGCATCAAAAAAGGGAATTTCTAGATATTATGCCGAGATGAACTCTGAAAGAAAAGCCTACCAGTCTCCGTTGGGAGTCCGAGTTCACCTCGGCATAATAGCCAGGAGAAGTCTCTACTGTATATGATATATTTAGCTATTATACATTTAGCTACACCCGAAAATCTGTTTCAGAAGATTTGACATGCACTCGTATGTCACGGATGAAAATCAGATGAAAGTGGAGCCGCGACAAATGGTGAAGAAGGCAAGAATACATTGGAGCTGTAAAAAATAAAGCTTTCAAGCGCAATATGGTGGAAAAAAATTGACTACTTTCAGAATCCAGCAGAGTAATCCATGGAGCCAAGGCCATCTTAACCCATGGGTCCATATGAGCATGACCCGGGGCCTCATATCCATACCATGATTATGTCTGGTACTATGATTTTAGTATGTAAGTACTTATGTAAATACATAAGCTGTTACTTCCAGCTAAGTATAGAAACCCTAAAACATAACCTTGCCCTGGGATGCCTCGACGTTGAAACAACCATGCATAACCCCACCGCACCCCCGAGAAAGACTCTCACTGAAATCTAGCCCAAGGTAGGAGGGAGATCCAGTATGATGCATCGAGAGAGCCTATTTATTGTGTAGGTTTGTTGGATCATCCCGTATTTTACACAGACCTAGTTTTCCCCATGTAATTCGGCTCTCAAGAGGAATGATCCCCCCACCTTCTAGATCTGTGTCTGGGGTCAGAGATCAATCCATAGATCAATCTTATTTATAAAATTTTTGTTCAGAAGAATTTAGTTTTGATTTAATTCAATTCAAAAAGTAGAAGTAGTCTCTCTCTTGGTCTTGGATCAGGAGGGGCGGTGTTGATATATACATATATATGTATGTAAATATATATATGAATATGATATATATATATATATATATATATATATATATATATATATATATATATATATATATATTACATTTCAGTATGGGTCACCCCATGGTCAACAGATCCTTTAGCGGGTCCCAAGACTTTTTGGTTGACATCCAGGCCAGAACATTTAGCAGGCGTTATACATTGATTTTCTAGTAAATTTATGGTGTAAAAAATATATTTGTAAAAAAAAATCAAAACCTCCAGGCTGGAGCTATGCCAGCATTCTTTTTGTAAGAGCAGTAAGTAAGAAAATCTTATTCACGGCATAAAATTCTTCTGAGCCATACGATCGGGCTGTGCTACACATTACAATGGCAGACTGATTTCCTATGCTCATATTAACTACCATAGCTATAATACATATTGTATATGTATTGCATAAAATGTATATGCTATATGAAGGAAAAGGGATTTCTATACGGATTCTATTGCCACTGTGAACTCAGAAAGAAACGTCCACTAGTCTCCGCCGGAAATCAAATTCCAGTTCTCTTGCAATCCGAGCAACTGCACTAAACACTAGGCCACGTCATAGTGTATAGCGGCATTTATTTCTCTAATATCACGCAGACTTAGCGTGACGCGCTGAACTTCAGAAAATGGCCCCCAGATGGCGAAAGTAGAGCTAGGTGATTTCTTAAGCTCAAAATGCATCAAAAAAGGGAATTTCTAGATATTATGCCGAGATGAACTCTGAAAGAAAAGCCTACCAGTCTCCGTTGGGAGTCCGAGTTCACCTCGGCATAATAGCCAGGAGAAGTCTCTACTGTATATGATATATTTAGCTATTATACATTTAGCTACACCCGAAAATCTGTTTCAGAAGATTTGACATGCACTCGTATGTCACCAAGGGGGCGTTAGTGACAGGTTATGGTATGATTGCGAATCGTGCGCAGTGCGTTTTAAGGCATGGGCCCACCCGGAGCCCGGCCCAGGGGCCTCAAGAGAAAAGGGGGCCTCACAAAAATAGGATCTGGTTGAGATTTTCGAAAATTTGCCAGGTAGGGCCTCAGAAAAATCATTTGGCCCGGGGCCCATGATGCTCTTAAGACGCCCTTGATCGTGCGACAGCCATGACCCCTCCACAAAAAAGAGGATGAAAGGAGCTACGGCCTGTGTGAGAAGCGAACTTACTTTTTTTTTCAGTGTGAATGTACCATAAAATCAGAGTGACCGGTAATTGTTCTATCCCAAAACGGCTCCCAAAACGTCCGGCCTACGGGCCCTTCTCGGGATGTAGAGGTTAATAAACAAAGGGGTAATTAGATGAGTGCCAGGACTGCACTTATGAAATATTTAACCCTTTGGCTGCACACAAATAAGCCCCGTTCACATGTGTAAGATTGGGGATCGCTTTGATGATAATTACCGGCATGGCAGCTTCTTTCCCCTCGTAGGGAAAAAGAAGATGGGAGAGAAGCTCATCAAAAAAGCCCATCTTTCTTGGGGTGGATTGGTGGTTGACACCGACCTTCTCTGCCATAATTCTTTGCGACGCGAAAACTACCGTAAGTTCCTTCGTCAGCCGTCTTGAATCAACCACTTCCATTTCCGGAAAGAAGAGGGGGGGATTAACGGCATAAACTAAACGTTATGTGAATGGTTTTTAGCGAAAATCCCCGTTACCAGTAACTTCCAGGGATGTTTTATTGCACATGTGAACGGAGCTATAGTCGGAGATATATTTCTCGCTCTGCGCAATCGCAAAAAAAATCATTTTTTTTTAGTTTCCTTTTGTGGAAGATACATGGGAATCAAACTCAGACGTTTCATAAATTCAGTAAACTGAAAAAAGGAGAGAATGCAATACAAGCAAACCTGTCAGAGAATAATGAAAGAAAAAAACTGTAACATATTTTTTAACGCCCTCTATACGTCATTTTGAGAAATTCCTCTAAAAAAAGCAGTTCAGATCATCAGCGGATGATTGAGCAGACTACTAAAGTCAATCATCTAAAAGCAACGGGAACAGTTAAAGTGTTAACTTATTTACGGTTATATTTATTACGGGGCATAATATTATGTCCAAACACCAGTGGAATAAATTCAAACACGTTCTCTGTATTTTTCCCCTCTCTCTTCACCATCGCGAAGCTTTATAGTAACCCTATCTCAACAGAAGTTGCTTTTTCTCTACACTCCTGTTAATGATTTATGTTTACGCATGTAATGTATCTTTCTACTATATCCATGTAAGAACGAAAGAGCACCCTTTGAGTGAGAGTTAAAAAAAAGAAACTCTTGAAAAAATTCTCATATCTCTACCCTATCTATTATATACTTTTTTCTTTCCCCTATCCTCCCATCTTCCTTTTTGCAACGTGCGGTTGGGTTACAAGGTCACCGGACGACTGACGAGAATCATTAAACGTGACAGACGTGCAACCCTTCCGCAAATTGCTGCAGATTTCAATGCTGGGCCATCAACAAGTGTCAGCGTGCGAACCATTCAACGAAACATCATCGATATGGGCTTTCGGAGCAGAAGACCCACTCGTGTACCCTTAATGCTGCACGACACAAAGCTTTACGCCTCGCCTGGGCCCGGCAACACCGACATTGGACTGTTGAGGACTGGAAACACGTTGCCTGGTCTGACGAGTCTCTGTTCCAATTGCTTCGAGCTGATGGACGTGTACGGGTATGGAGACAACCTCATGAATCCATGGACCCTACATGTCAACAAGGGGACTGTTCAAGCTGGTGGAGGCTCTGTGATGGTATGGGGCGTGTGCAGTTGGCGTGATATGAGACCCCTGATACGCCTAGATACGACTCTGACAGGTGAGAGATACGTAAGCATCCTGTCTGATCACCTGCACCCATTCATGTCCATTGTGCATTCCGACGGACTTGGACAGTTTCAGCAGGACAATGCGACACCCCACACGTCCAGAATTGCTACAAAGTGGCTCCAGGAACACTCTTCTGACTTTAGACACTTCCGCTGGCCACCAAAATCCCAGACATAAACATATCTGGGATGCCTTGCAACGTGCTGTTCAGAAGAGATCTCCACCCCCTCTTACTCCTACGGATTTATGGACAGCCCTGCAGGATTCATGATGTCAATTACCTCCAGCACTACTTCAGACATTAGTGGAGTCCATGCCACATCGTGTTGCGGCACTTCTTCGGGTTCGCGGGGGCCCTACACGATATTAGGCAGGTGACCAGTTTTTTTGGCTCTTCAGTGTACATTAGATCAGTAGACTCCACCTTCACCCCCACCCGTATCTCCGCCCATGGATCAATGCCCCTTTGGTGGTGCTTTGGTCGAAACTTCAATCTTCGAATCTAAAGAAAATGAGTTCAAATATTAATTCTGTTATACAGTATTCCAAACATGAACGAGTAGATATTGGAGTCTTAAACCTCAAGTCGTCCAATTGAATAAAATAATTTCCTACATTTCAATAAATTAATCTGAACTCGTTCTGGTATGCGATTTATTTCTTAATCTAAGGTGCTTGGATAATTCAAAATAATTTCAAACTCCGATCGCGTCCTCTTTGGTGGATATCTCTGTATTATGGAATTATCTAAATAATTAAAGTAGCATTCGAGAGAGTATATTCATTCTACTTAAGAAAATCTATCTGCTCTTGTATCATGTACATGGTGTTCTGAAAACGAGAGAATTTACGGAACGTGTCAGCTATCGTGTATGAAATTCAATTTCATATTCACAAAGGCTCGTGATCTCTTGATCTCTACAACTGCCGGAATTAGGACTCATAATCGCGATGCAGCGTATAAGAGGCGTATAATGACAACACACAAACACGGGATTTATCATTCGAGAATTTCTAGTAAACGGGTAGCGTATCTAAACAAACGAATTATTCAAAATTGAGTCTTTTCCCGAACGTGATTGGATTTCACACAAGGGATCAGATATAGTAACATATATATATCAATGTTATCATAACTTTAGAGACTACATATTACTTATACTTGTTTGCTCTTATATTAACGTGAGAGAATCAATAAACTTTTTAAAAAATAAACAGTTTGCTTTGTATCAATTCCCTTGAGTCAGAATAATAGTTAGTTCCTCGAAGAATTTATTGCAAAATTGTTTACAGATGAATTTGATGTCTATCGGTTTGAAATGTTATGAAGTAACATCAAATTCAAGAGTTATACCTGAGCAAGGCCCGATTTTCGCATGGGCAACATGGGCAATTGTCCGGTCCCCATGTTTTAGGGGGCCCAAATTTATAATAGTATGTATTTTAGAGTGAGATAGATGGCTTTTTTCTCAGCCCGAGATATCAAGGAAACAGTCATTTTCCGGATATTTTGCTGAGGTGAACTCGGAAAGAAAAGTCATCACGTCTCCGCCGGGACTCGAACCCAGGCCCTCTTGCATACCGGGCAAGCATGCTCGGTGTAGATGGTAGCATGCTTGCCCGGTATGCAAGAGGACCTGGGTTCGAGTCCCGGTGGAGACGTGATGACTTTTCTTTCCTAGTTCACCTCAGCAAAATAACCCGAAAATGACTGTTTCCTTAGTATGTATTTTCATGAATTTTATTCCCTAAAATTTTGAAAATTCAAAGAATTTTGACTAAATCACATCATACTATTTCCAATGTTCCCACTATTCTGTGTTGTTTTGTCAGAACATGATAACTCCAAAATCACATTTTTGATATATAAACATTTTCATTGTCATTTAAAAATCAAAAACGAATACCGTTATAGCGAAAATCTCGTTTTAACGAACACTTTTCTAATCCCCCAGATAAGTTTACGTAGGGACATATTTAAACAGCCCGGAATTCCTTTATAACGAAATTTCGTTATAACGAAGAGATTTCGACGGTCTCTTGGAGTTCGTTATAACGGGATTCGACTGTATAACCAGAAAATTTGCATACTTGATCAATATGAAATCCTCCAATCTTAATAAAGATTCTGTATATTTTTGCAATGCAAAACTTTATATGCATCTGATCTTGCAAATACTTTTTTATACGAACTGCAACAAATTTTATCCTTGTTCAGGTTGATGGCACAGTGCCACAAACGTTAAATAACGATAGATATTTAGAAGAGACGTTTCTAAATGTTGAAACAGCATTGAATCATAATTTACAACATCATTCAAATATCAAACTGTTCTAGAGAAAGGTCATTCTTTTTATTGAAAAGGATCATGTCATTAGTTGGATCAAGTCTTTTACAAGAAAACTGTCATCTCTTTAGCTTTATTCTGTATTGAAGCTGAGATTGCTCAAAACTTAGATTTTGATGACATTATCAATGATTTTGCTTATATGAGAGTGCGAAAAAAGCATTTATTGTTTTTAAACTTTTCGCACAATTTATGACTGAGCGAAAAATCTCTGTCTCTGAAAAAAAATTAAGTAAAACAAAACACTTTATACTTGAAAGTAGTTACGATTTGATTGTTGTAGTAGCGCTATCCGTTGGAAACGAAGGCGATTTGATTTTGTCCAATGCACTGAATAAAGGCGCGTATACATTATCGACATTATCGAGAGAGCATTGTAATAAGGCAAGACCCCCCCCCCCCCTCTTTAGTGTTTTTAATGCGTTCGTAGGTACACAAACTGCCTTTGTGTCCCTTTGCTTTCCTTTGTGTTAGTTGAAAAAACCGACTCCCGGTGGTCCCGTTCGAACGGCTCAAAAACGATTAGTTCGTCGTTCACAACACCGTACGACCCCTTTATTACTGCTTATTTCGCACACTCCGGTTTTTGCCGGACGGAAAAATGCCGGCCGTCTTCTTTCCGTGGGTGGGGAGCAGTCAACAGAAGAAAAAATACGATCTTTTCACAGAGGACGGAAGACGGTCTTTTTCCTTCCAGTGGCGCTGATGCAGCCTGCCCGACGACTCTCAAACGACTAGGGCTGGGTTTACATTATCAAAGTTTTAGAATAGTTGTTTTATAAAACTTGAGAAATGTAACCAATGAGAGTATCGGTTACATTCACTCGAATGCATATCGACGTTTTATTGGTTGTTTTCCAAGTTTTGTAAAATATATTTTATCAAACTTTTATAGTGTAATCCCAGTCTAACATGACTAACAAAAGACAACGACCGGAGGGCAAACCGGACGGAATTTTTCCGGAAGAAACCGGTGTGAGTGTCTTGCAAATACTTTTTCATACGAACTGTAACAATTCTAATCCTTATTCAGCTTGGTGGCACAATGCTACAAACGTTAAATAACGCTAGAGTTTTAGAAGAGACGTTTCCAAATGCTGAGACAGCATTGAATCATCACTAACAACAACATTCCAATATCAAACTGTTCCAGAGAAAGAATATTTTTTTTTTATAAAAAGGATAAAAAAATCATCCGTTCGCTGAAGTCTTTCACAAGAAAAACTGTCATTCCTTTAGCTTTATTGTGTGATGAAGCTGAGATAACTCAAAAATTAGATTTTGATGGCATTATCAATGGTTTTGCTCATATGAGAGTGCGTAAAGAATTTATTGTAAGATAATGGAGAATGTTACATATTACATTTCTCATTTGAAATAGTGCATATGCTTTTTTGTGCTTACAAACAGCATGTACTCTATTTCAAGGGCGTAGCGAGGGGGGGGGGGACTTGGGGGTCTGGTCCCCCCCCCCCGAAATGTGAGAAAATGACCGAAAAAAGGGAAAAAGATGGCCAAATCCATTGTTCTGTCACTTTGGTCCCCCCCCCCAAAATGAAAGTGGTCTCCCCCCGAACGAAATTTCTGGCTACGCCCCTGCTCTATTTGCTGACGTACCAAATCTCTTCGACCACAGTCGAGGCCCCCTTACCTCTTTTGCCCAGGGCCTCAGTCATAGTCGGGCCCTTTTTTCAATCCTTGGTAAAGGTAGATGTGACGTTACACAACGGTCTTGATATCGGTAGTCATCTAAACAGGGTGCGCGTGGCATCATATTAAAGGTTTTATAAACAGTGGATAAGGTGTCCTATCAACGGTCTTGGTATCCGCAAATGTAACGTCTTATACACTGAAGAGCCAAAAAAACTGGTACACCTACCTAATATCGTGTAGGGCCCCCGCGAGCCCACAGAAGTACCGCAACACGACGTGGCATGGACTCGACTAATGTCTGAAGTAGTGCTGGAGGTAATTGACACCATGAATCCTGCAGGGCTGTCCATAAATCCGTAGGAGTAAGAGGGGGTGGAGATCTCTTCTGAACAGCACGTTGCAAGGCATCCCAGATATGTTTATGTCTGGGATTTTGGTGGCCAGCGGAAGTGTCTAAAGTCAGAAGAGTGTTCCTGGAGCCACTTTGTATGAATTCTGGACGTGTGGGGTGTCGCATTGTCCTACTGAAATTGTCCAAGTCCGTCGGAATGCACAATGGACATGAATGGGTGCAGGTGATCATACAGGATGCTTACGTACCTGTCACCTGTCAGAGTCGTATCTAGACGTATCAGGGGTCCCATATCACGCCAACTACACACGCCCCATACTATCACAGAGCCTCCATCAGCTTGAACAGTCCCCTGTTGACATGTAGGGTCCATGGATTCATGAGGTTGTCTCCATACCCGTACACGTCCATCAGCTCGAAGCAATTGGAACTCGTCAGACCAGGCAACGTGTTTCCAGTCCTCAACAGTCCAATGTCGGTGTTGCCGGGCCCAGGCGAGGCGTAAAGCTTTGTGTCGTGCAGTCATCAAGGGTACACGAGTGGGCCTTCGGCTCCGAAAGCCCATATCGATGATGTTTTGTACGCTGACACTTGTTGATGGCCCAGCATTGAAATCTGCAGCAATTTGCGGAAGGGTTGCACGTCTGTCACGTTTAATGATTCTCGTCAGTTTCGTTCTTGCACGATCTTTTTCCGGCCGCAGCGATGTCGTAGATTTAACTTTTTACCGGATTCCCGATATTCACGGTACACTCGTGAAATGGTCGTACGTGAAAATCCAAATTTCATCGCTACCTCGGAGATGCTATGTCCCATCTCTCGTGCGCCGACTATAACACCACGTTCAAACTCACTTAAATCTCGATAACCTGCCATTGTAGCAAGAGTAACCGATCTAACAACTATGCCAGACACTTGTTGTGTTATATAGGCATTGCCGACCGCAGCGCCGTACTCTGATTGGTTCCATATCTCTTTATTTGCATAGGCATGTACCAGTTTATTTGGCTCTTCAGTTTATATACGGTCTTATTATTGCTGAATGTTACGTATCAGCGTTTCCCAGAAATGTAAAACGGTTTGTACTTGAAAAAAGAAAGACACCTGGGTTGTTTTGGTTGTTGCGGTTTCCGAAAAGATTCCTCACACGACCTTTAAGAACACAAAGTACGCGAGATAAAATTCCCGTTCGAATAAAAATAATCCGAATCTAGCAAGAAATAATATGCATATATTTTTAAAGATTTTTCCCAAAAAATGTTCAGTAGAAAGTTGAACCAGACGCAGCAAAGAAACATTGATTCAGCATTTCCATCCGCACTTTCACAAAAGAACTATTTCTGTTTTCGATTTTACGGAAAAAAGAACACGAATTCCTTATTACATACGGAAAAGAAACATCGCAATTTACTTTCAACTCTGCAATCGCCCCATTCTAGAATATTTCTTCTTGTGTTATTATTATTATATTTCGAGAATTTTCTTTAGTTGGAGAAACAATTCGAGTTCATCCAGAATGGGCAAAAAAATACGATTTTATACATTTTAAATTTGAACTTTGTCATTTGAATTTCGGTTCTTCGTTTCTTACTGATATATTTCATTCGCATAAAGAACAAGTGTATTTTATTATTTGTGCTAGAAAATTTGTATAAAATAATTTTTGAAATTTGAATTGAGTTTAAAACTATTTTGTTTTCATTTATATCAGTGCTGATTATTGTTTGAGAAAGCCTAGTAGATTATAATTATATAGAAGTTAAACAATATAATTTACTATAGTTTCCATAAATTTTTGCAATTTTCTCACATTTCGGGAAGGGGGGGTGGATCCTTTGTTCATCCCGTAACTACGGCCTTGCCGCCGGATCCTTATTTTATGTATATATACGTATAAAAGACACTAGAGTAATTTTTCTATTCCGACCCTATTTTTGAAAATATGCCCAGTTTTTTCATCTTAGCTCAGTTGAATTCGTATTTACTAAAATCATGGACGAAAATAATATGTATAATATATAAATTATATTATGATAACTGCGACAAAAATTTTTAAATGTTCATTTCATATTTTTGTCGCACATAACCAATACTGTACTTACAGGCTGTGTGAAAATTCAGAGATTGGTTTTCATTATTTTTCCCTTCTGATCACCTTCCTTAGAGATGGCATTGGTACAATTTACGGAAAAAAATCCTGCATGTTTTCTGGATTCATTCACGTTCATGAAACTAAATTAAAATTAGGCTGTTTTTTCCTGCAGGAATATAAATTGATGACAATAGAGCCAGTGGCAACTTGACGCATGGTCCCACCCGGGCTCCTCAAGTGAATAGGGGTCTCGCGGTCATAAGATCACGTTACAATTTCAAGAGTAAGTATATAGACTAGTAGACATAGGTATTAATTGTTGGGGGGAGGCACAGGTAATTACGGCTATGATGCTAAGACGGCCCTGATTATTGCATGAAGAAAATTTTTGTTTCCGAAAGTAACACTGAATTTATGTATTGACATAGCCCTAAACCAACACCACTATATGTGCATCCTTTAATTCCCGTCCCCAGCCAATTTTGAGCAATTTCAATAATAATTCGGAATTTTGCAGTAATTTGGCATTGTTTTTGGTGACAATTCCTAATTTTCGGAATTTCCCCGTATTTCCAATCCTGAGAGAGATTTTCCGAATTTTTTTAATTTTTCCTCACATTTTATTATAAACACTACCTTCTACCTTCATTTCATGTTTTTAGGGCTGCAAGAAGTGTCTGGGATTTTTGATGATCGGTGAGTCAGTCAGTCAGTCAGAGTCAGCGTCAAAATAACGAAACTTTGAGTTAACATTTTTCGTGAACTACAGATGATAGAAATGTGAAATTCAGAAATTTAATTAAATTTGTAAAAAGCTTTAGATATACAAAGTTTCAGATACCTGTCCAACTCCAGTGCGGAGATATGGGGATCTCAAAAGTACTTCGAGCTGCTTCCAGAAAAAGATGTTACGGTCTTGCTTGTTTCGCTCGACTTGGCGGGGGCGCCGCTGTGGCCCTCCCCAGATTTAAAGAAATATTTTGAGAATTGAATATGAAAACTTTATATATTTTTTTGCAATTATATTTCATCAGACCCAGAGTTTCTGAAGTCAAATATGTATGAATACCGGGGCCTAGGAAAGCGAGTCCACTATACGCAGAGAATTTCTGGAATCTCTTTATATGAATAGAAAGAACCTCATGAAAGTGAGTTCACCAGACACAAAATTTCTGGAATCATTTCCATGAAAACCGAAGCGTATGAAAATCAATTCAGCATACTCAGAAAGTTTTTCGAATCTTTTTATGAATACAGAAGCTCATGAAAGCAAGTTCATCATATGCAGAGAATTTCTGCAATCCTTTAATAGGGGTCTCATAAAGCAAGTTCACCATACATACTTCGCATTCAGTTCTGTTTCTGAAATTATTTTTATGAATATAGAGGGCTATAAAAAATAAGTTCATCATTTATTGAGCTGTTTTTTTTCGAATCTTTCTAAGCATACAGAGGCCCGTAAAAGCAAGTCCATCATATGCAGAGAATTTCTGGAATCTTTGTATATGTACAGAAGCTCATGAAGCGAGTCCATTATTTCGGTTATTTTTCCGGTTTTTATGCATTTTTAAAGTTTTTACGGACTTTTTGCCCACCCTGTATATAATGACATGTCCTGACTGACTGATTCATCATCGACGAGCCGAAACCATTGGAGTTATGAATACGAAATTTGGTCAGTAGTTTTATTTTATGAAGTAAAGACCAACTAAGAAAGGATTTTCCGAAATTCGACCCCTAAGGGGGTCATAAGGGGGTTCAAAGGTTATGTAGAGAAATCATGCTGAGCCGAAAACACTAAAGCAATATTTATGAAATTTGGTCGGTAGTTTTATTTTATGACGTAAAGACTCACTAAGAAGGGTTTTTTTTTTCAAAATTCAACCCTTAAGTGGGTCAAAAGGGGGTTGAAGTGCTACGTAGAAAAATCATGCCGAGTTAAAACCGCTGAAACTATGAATTTGAAATTTGGTCTGAAATTTGAAATATGATGCAAAGACTCACTAAGAAGGGATTTCTCAAAATTCACTCCCTAAAGGGTCTCAAGGAAGAATTTTCGGATTACCAAATTCACACGAGCGAAGTCGCAAGTAACAGCTAGTTTTATGAATATAAAAGAGGCAATAAAAGCGAGTCCACCATAAACAGTTTCTGGAATCATTTTATGAATACAGGGGACCATGAAAGCGAGTCCACCATAAACAGAAAACTTCTGGAATAATTCTATGAATGTAAGGGGATTCCATGAAAGCAAATTCACCATACATGGAGAGTTTCTACAATCAAATCGGTTTATGAATACAGGGGCAAGTGAAAGCGAGTTCCCCCATACGCAGAAAGTTTATACATCGGCCTGTAGAAAGCAGTTCATCTACGCAGAAATTTTTTTGGAATTATTTTATTATCACAAAGGACTCATGGAAGTGAGTTGAATATAAACTTTTCTCCAGTATAGAAAAATCTCCCTAATATCGTCTCTTTATTTTCATGAAACTAATTTTCAATGGAGAAACTGAAGATAGCTTTTCGTACGGGTGCGTTTCTGGAATCTGTCTCATGCAAATACAGTGATTGAGTTCCATAGCTTCCCACGCTAGTCGAGTTTCTGAAATTTATAAATACATGGGCCGAGTGAAACTGCTGACCTGCTTCCTGACGAGCTTCTGTGGAACCGATCCTTCCCGATAACAGAATACAAAACCTTATCTCATGCAATCTCTTCTCGAATAAATCTCCCGCGTATACATACCAAGAACCCACCATACGCAATTAGTTCCCGGATTCCATTTCCACGTTAATGGAAAGGGTAGACAGTAACTAATACCTTGAATCCTAATCAAATCCGTTTCCCTCGTACATACCAATGTCTTCACTTACAGTATCTACCGATCGTATATTTTCCGTATAACGTCCTTTCAAATGCTACCTAATAATCATCATCGCCCCATTTCGAAAAATTGTCGAGTTGAACATGAACGAAAAAAATAAAAATAAAATAAAAAACCTGTTCTAAATTCTCTCTCAGTAAAGTTTCTCTCAACTTCTAATTAAACATTACTCGGGGAAACGAATTTGAAAATTTGAAAATTTTGCCGAGCATTAGCATCGGAACATCTTCTTTCTTCGAAACACACACACACAGCCCGAAGTTATTTATATAGATGAACCGTCCGTTCATTTTACTCCAGTATTCCAGCAAGCTCTTCCCGATACTTAAAATGAATCAACCCTCACCATAAAGAATTATCTAGAACATTAAGTGGCCTTGAATGTTCCCCTCCGACGACAAATTGCAAGAAAATTAATTCTACTGCTCTCTTAATGGTCCGTAAAGCCGTTTACATTTATTAATACCGTTTCATTGTTAATTTCACTTTATACCGCCGCCGTTCACTCTCCCGAAGGCAATCCACTAGACTCAACCTAAATACAGTAGTAATATCCCTTTCTCGCAACAAGATGTAAAATGAAAGTTCACAAATACAAATAGCTCAAGCAAACGTTTAATTAAAAAGTTTAATTTGGAAAGAAAAAAGAATAAAACAACTTCTTGGAGTAAATTTAATCGAGATTCGAATTAAAAACAATGAAATAAAGATTTTATTTCCTTTTTTCGTTTTCAAAATGGCAACATTAATTTTATTTAATACGCCGCATTTTCTTTAAATGACACGAAGAAGGAAAAAAACAACAATACAGACGTTCGTTTTTTGTGTTTTCCGCCTTCTAAAGAGACCACTAATGAGCAAAACCAAAATAGTCGAAATAAGAAAAGCAGCATTGTTTCAAGTTTTGTCATTAAATATGAGTCTAATGTTCTTAATGTTCTGAAGACTTCTCGACAAAATGAAAACATTTCTTGGGTGGGACTAAATTTTATTTAATTTTTTTTCTTTTTTTTTTGCATTTTTGTATTTTATGACTCGAAAACTATGAATTCAGTTGATGTATGTCGCGTCATCTAGGATCTAGATTGAACCTGTTTACTAATAACTGTTATAACCACGGCCTGGATATTGATGAAATATGCTTTTTTTTGTATCATTTATACATTTTTGTGGGTTTTTTTTTCAATCTTAGGGCTTTCCAGGATATTTTTTCACCTTTTAGATTTTTCGCCAATGGAAAGGATTGAAAAAATTACTTGAATACTGATTGAGCACTTATAAAAAAATATGCTCAAATTTCTTGATATGTTTTGGCTTCCTATCCATAAGCATATACAGGATTTTTTCAGGGAAGGGGGAAGTTGATTTTTTTATTTTTACAGCAAAAACATCTTACTCCCCCCCCCCCCCCCAGTACTCCAGTGATGGCTCCACATCTAGTAACAGGGCCCGCCAAACTACTTCACCAAACACCAACTCCGGTCATATCTCAATTTACTGCCATTAACGAGTTGCGTTGGAAAATAAGGCGCTACCCGGGCTGGAGAGTCCTGCCAGCCCCACTCTTGTGGGGGCCATAACGCCAGTGTTCTTAACCGATTCAATAATTATAATTCGTTTATTAGAAAAATTGATATTTTTGGTGAAATCTAAACGTTGAGAAAAAAAAAATTTGCATATAATTTTGATGCTATCAGAACTTTTTCGTTTCGACTTTCGAACATAACCGGTTTTTCAAGAAGTTTATTCTGTTATTTTCATGGCATTTTTTCTAATTTTTAGAGCATTTTTTCTAATTTTTAGAGCATTTTTTCAAGTTTTTAAGACATTTTCCAAGTTTGTAGGGCATTTTTTAATTTTTCAAGGTTTTTGTTTTGGGCATCACTGATCAACAGATGAAAAGTTCTGGAAGAAATGACCGTACATCTAATCGTATATACAATGTCTGATCAAGGCTATTTCAGAAATTTAAATTGAATTTCTTGATCAAAACACGTTTTCCTACAGTCCAATCATTCTGATGAATGAAAATTTTGTTCCTAAGCTTAACATTTCCGTTTCACGGAACTGAGCTTTCCGATTACAATCAATCCACATGTCCGCGGAAACGAAAGCAGATCAGGCGCCAAATAGCGTTTCAACATGGTTATGGTCACAGATAATGTATAAGCTCCCTAATACTTTCTATAAATATTGCAAATTCAAACTAATGTATATTCAGAGTATATAAACGTATACAGTTTCTAGTTCGATGGCTTCAACAGTGATTTTCTCAATACTGTGTATATTTTATGCGTAAACTCTCCTCGATACGAACATTAAAACTCAAACCTGTAAAGTAATCACTAGCGTTAGCCAATGGCTTTCCAGCGTTTCAACGAATTTCCGAGAGCAAATGTGATCTTTAAAGTACTTCAAATGCTCAATGGTATGTTAGAATTCAAACTAGAACTTTTGCTTGTATTCTTTATTCGGTGCCGAAACTCTTCCCCTCCCCACTTTGCAAACAGTTACGACGGCAGAATGGATTTGAACGTTGGGTATATCGTTACCTGGGAATTGGAAAACGATGCAACTCGGGATCGAATGCTCGAGTGGCTCAAAAGAAAACGATGTCAATTATTTCGGAGAAGGCGTACGTATAATGTGGCGGCAGCAGTAACAATCCGTAACTCTATTTTCCGTACGAAAACCCGAAAGATTTCTATCCCAACATAAGAGGGTACTGATTATTTAGACGAGGATCAGAAATGAAAGCAAAGACCCCGCTTTTGAAGTGATCTCTGTCATGAAAAACTGGAGAAATTCATTTCTGTGAGTTTACAGATCCGAAATATCTCCAGAAAACGTATTCGCAGCTTATGTACTCGAATCCTTTTTAGAAGATTTTATAAGAGTACCAGAGTTTTCTAAATTCCTTTTGATGTAAAATCATTCACCCTTGTATATTAGAGGTTAGATGAACTTCATGAATATAGAGATGTTTGTGTGAGAGAGTCGCAACAACTTAATTTAAATATTTTCATTTACAGTGGGATTTGTGATTCGAGTTTTGGTGGATTTTGAGGTCAAAATTACATATTAGAGTGAAGTTTTAGTAATTTTCACGAGATAGACTCAAATTGAAATGTCAAAATTATTTTCCTGTACGCTCTTGAATCATCTGTTGTTTCTTTCCATTGAGTGTGCAATCCCTTAAAAATCGCGGACGAGATATCTCGTCCAAACTCAAATGGAAGGAATTCATTCCAGCTCTAGCTGATTTTTTTCACTTCTCTTTCTCATTATCGCGAAGCTTCACTGTAACCCCATGAACGAAAGTTGTTTTTTTTTATCTCCCTGTTCTTTCTATACTCCTGTTCAGTGATTCCACTCCATATAATGTATCTTTCTACTGTATTATATGTATAAGAGAGAGAGGAAAAACACACGCGCGCAGGGGGAGGGTGAAGGCGAAAGAAAAATCTATTTTGTAGTCTTTTTTCCTTCTATTTCTTTTTCGTTTCGTTTTTATGTATTTTTCTTTCTCTCTCTTTCTTTTATTTAGTTATTTCCCCTTCTTACTTTTTCTAACGTGCGAACGAAGAAACCAGTTTTTTATAATTCTTACGAGACTTAAAATAAAGATCGCCCAATTTTGTTGCCGAAAGCCTGTACATGAAGAGGTTAATCAACTTTCTTCGTGAAAATAGTTAAAAATATCTTAAAATCAACAATATCTCAAAATCATGGAAAAAAAGGCGTTAAAAAATGACTGAAAATCATGAAAAAATGCCGTAAAATCACTAAAGATCATAAAAGATGCCGTAAAATCATTAAAGATCATAAAAAATGCCTTAAAATTACTGAAAATCATGAAAGAGAATGCTCTGTCGCGTAAAATAGCGAAACATGCAAAATCATAAAAAAATATGCAAAGACGTAGAAATCCGAGCCCTAATCATAAGCCATACTAATAGTAATCTATGCACACGCACAAACCATGAACAATTTTTGTGAAACGTTCATCTCCGTGCTCAAATACTGAAATAATTTCAAATTTCAGAAATTAAAGGAAACAGCAACAGTCTTTTCAAAATCGACTTATGAATTTTTCATGCTCGGACGAGTTTCTCCAGTAACTTTATCAGAACTTCTAGTTGCTTTAGCACAGAGGGAGGGGGGAGGGTAAGGCTACCCAAACTTGCTCAAAGAAAGCCTAGAAGACAGAGCTGTCGAATTCTCTTGTTGATCTATCTTAACTGTGTTGTTAAATCGACCGTTAAGATAATCACATCAAACCTTGAGACATGGCTCCTTTCCTATTGTTCCCTGGCGCTTTTCTCCCTTGCATCTATTTCCACCAAATGAAGTCGAAACTAGATTAAACTTTCGCGGAAACTTTCGGGATTCATTAACACAGATTATCTTTCTATATATATATATATATGTGTGTGTATATATATATATATATTTCTCTTTCCTTATTCTCAATTTCTATCTTGATAGTTATGGAAATATGCATAAGATTGAGGGAAAATGACACAAACAAAATTTTAAGTTTAATTCGAATTATTAGAAATAAATTGATTAATTAAAGAATATTTTGCATAAACAATGAGGAAAAAAAATCCCGAATATAAATTAGTAGAAAAATATCCCTCCGGCAAAGTTTGAGGGATTACAAAAATCACAATATGGGTCACATACAGGGTGGGCGAAAAGTCCCTAGAAAGTTTAAAAATTCATAAAAACCGGAAAAATAACAGAAATTAAAAACGGTTTGCAGGTATAGCATCGCTAGATGACGGGAATTTTTTTAGACAGAAAAAAAAACTAGAGAAACAGCCGATAGGTGGCACTGACGTACACAAGTCAAAAGAAAGATACGCAAATAACGAACAGAATGCCTCCAAATCGATTATTACAGCAGTACGTGTTCCACATGACCACCGCCACAGGGGATAACACATTGCAAGCGAGTCACAAATCCAGCAACGGCAGAGTGCAGCAGGTCCACGTGCACGGTTTACAACGGTGAACTGGTTGTGGATTAGGAGCGCAAGTACTTACACCCGTCTCATTTGCATATCTCCACCGCTGTCGCTCGTACCAGCGCCACCTATCGGCTCTTTTTTTTTAGGTTTTTTTTCCTGTCTTAAAAAATTCCCGTGACCTAGCGATGCTAACCCTGGAAACCGTTTTTTATTTCGGTTTTTTCCCGGTTTTTATTCATTTTTAAAGTTTCTACGGACTTTTTGCCCAACCTGCATTTCTCACAAAGCTTTTAATTTATTTTTAATTTTATTTTTATATGCTTTGTGTGTGTGTACTTCATGCCTCGTGTAAATGCATTTATGCATTCTAGGGATTTTGTAAAGAGTAAATTTACATAGATGGCAGCACCAACTGACATGCATAATTGTGTGCATTAAGATGCGTGTACATTAGCAAGCGGACCATCTAATGTGTAAAAAATTAACGACTGATTCTTCAGTAATTTTTAGGACTCTTTCACGCACAACGGTTTCGTCCGGAGATATTCCGTCCTGTCTGCCCTCCGGTCGTTGTCTTGCTAGTCATTGTTAGGCCGGGATTACATTATAAAAGTTTGATAAAAGATCCTTTACAAAACTTGAAAAAACAAGCAATAAGACTTCGATATGCATTCGAGCGAATGTAACGATACTCTTATTGGTTACATTTCTCAAGTTTTATAAAACAACTATTCTAAAACTGTGATAGTGTAAACCTAGCGTTAGTCGTTTGTGAGTCGTCGGGCCGGCTGCATCAGCGCCACTGGAAGGAAAAAGACCGTCTTCCGTCCTCTGTGAGAAGATCGTATTTTTTCTTTCGTTGACTGCTCCCCACCCACGGAAAGAAGACGGCCGACATTTTTCCGTCCGGCAAAAACCGAAGTGTGCGAAATAAGCAGTAATAAAGGGACCGCACGGTGTTGTGAACGACGAACTAATCGTTTTTGAGCCGTTAGAACCGGACCACCGGGAGTCAGTTTTTTCAACGAACACAAAGGAAAGAAAAGGAACACAAAGGCAGTTTGTGCACCCACGCAAGGGGGGGGAGCAGGTGGATCTGGTGCCCGGGCGCCGTACCGGGGGTGCAGATTTCACACTTCAACTTCTCTTTCAACATTACAAGGAGGCGCCAAAATGCGTGCTTGCCCCTTGTGATCAAGCATCTACACTGCTCAAAACAATTAGGGGAGCACATGGTTTTAACAAAATTACGCAAAGATGTATACCGATAAGTAACATAAAATGAATCATCCATAATTTAAAGCCTAGCAGGAAACGGAAGAAGAAAACTTCATATGCAAATCAGAGTTCATGACGTC
Organism: Pholcus phalangioides; assembly: GCF_987345545.1. Lineage (NCBI taxonomy): Eukaryota > Metazoa > Arthropoda > Arachnida > Araneae > Pholcidae > Pholcus > Pholcus phalangioides. Next base: position 9,195,559 of record NW_028301610.1, on the reverse strand, counting down.
AAAAACCAGAAAAAGTAGATAAGGGCAGAAATCGGGATGTTGCAGAAACGTCTGTTTTACTGCCATAACTGTGAAATTCGATTGCGCAGTATTTTTTTTTTGAGACAAGGTGACTTGAGGATGTCTCAACAACGTGATTTACCGGAATCCATGGCATGGCGTGTTATAGGCAGACTGGAATCCGGGCAAACACAACGTAGTGTCGCGGACGCTGTTGGAGTCGCCAGAAGTGTTGTTGCAAGGCTGTGGAATCGATTCCAAGAAACAGGAAATGTTAGACGTCGACCAGGGCAAGGTCGGCCACGCGCCACTACAGCAACTGATGACCGGTATATACGGTTAACAGCCCGTCGAAACAGAACAGAGAATGCTACGCAGCTGCAAAGACGGTTGCTCTTGGCAACAGGACGAAGGGTGTCCAGCCAAACAGTACGTAATCGGCTTCATGAGGGAGGGCTCTATGCACGTAGGCCAATGGTCTGCATTCCGTTGACCCCACGCCACCGTGCGGCCCGAAGAAGATGGGCTGCTGAACATCGAGATTGGGAGCAACATGATTGGAGCCAAGTGCTGTTTACAGACGAGTCCCGATTCAGTCTGGAGTGTGACACCCGACGTGTTCTGGTATGGAGGGACAGGGGCACTCGAAATAACCCCGCATTCGTTCGTGAAAGGTCACAATACAGACGAGCTGGTTGGATGGTATGGGGTGGAATCGGCATAGGCATCATCATCATTCGGAATGGCACTTTGACGGCCCGAAGGTATGCAGACGAGATACTGCGACCTCATGTCATCCCTTACGCTGGAGCCATTGGAGATTCCTTTGTTTTCCAGGATGATAATGCCCGACCGCATAGAGCTCGTCTGGTGGAGAACATGCTTGAAGCTGAAACAATACAGCGTATGGAATGGCCAGCGTGCTCTCCTGACCTGAATCCAATCGAGCATGTTTGGGACATGCTCGGACGACGCATTTCTGCGCGACCAAGGCAGCCTGTTACTGTCCGAGACTTGCAGATTGCACTTCTTGAGGAGTGGAACAGTATTCCCCAAAGTCTGATCGATAACCTCATCGCATCCATGGCAAACAGGTGTGCAGCAGTCTTAGCTGTTCGAGGAGACCACACACCCTATTAAAACGCATGCATCACGTCTAAACAGTACTTTTTTTTATCGTTTACATGTAACCAAATTGTTGCCCTAAATCATCTTTTCATGTTTTTTCCATATTTTCAAAGAATTAAAGCTTAATTCCAAATTTTTTTACGTCTTTTTTCTGTATTGCACATTGATACGCGTGTACTATCCATTGTATGCCAATACGTGGCTGTCTCGCACGGTTTTCTTCACTTTTTTGCTTGCTCCCCTATTTGTTTTGAGCAGTGTAGAATAAGCAATACGAAATTCACGGGACACGGAAAACTTCATTATATGTGAAAATTCGAAATATCTGTAGTTATAAGTGAGTCCGACTGTACTTTTTTTACCCAACAACTTCAAACAATAACCCATTTTTTTTATTCTTGTTTCGTACAATCTTGGCAATCATCGTCCCTCCCAAAACATCGCCCTAGATCCGCGCCTGTTTTAAGGAGGAATATTGAAAAATGAAGCAAATTATTGCAGACGTGGTATAGCGTTTCCTGTGCATTAAAGGACAATTTACTTCAATTTGCTCGTTTTTCCAGCAGCATTTTACATTTATATTTCAAACTTTACTTTAAAAAAAGGATAAAGAAAGAAGCGCAAAAGTTCGCATCTACCATTCAATTCAGTCTAACAGGCAAAAATAAAAATGGCTTCCTGGGGCGAATATCGCTTAAAGTGAAGATTAGAAGTGAAATTTTCGCTCTTTCTTTTTTCATTTTTATATTTTCATTCCAGGATTTCCCCTCTTTCTCCGGTAAATGTCAAAAGAGAGATAAAGTCCTGGAAAAAAGGAGAGACAGCGAGGAACAAGCGATAATCTCGGACACATACATTGAGAGAGTTCTCGCGAATTTTTCTGGAACAATTCAATCTAGTTTAAGCTTCGTTGGTTAGTGAATAGATGCATCGAATGTCATTGAAAAAGGAACAATACGAATTTTTGGCATTTTAATGTTTTTCGAACTTTAACGCTCGAATCACCGTCAATGTTGTTGTATACTGAAAGTATGTAAGTATATAAGGGATGAAAATCTATTTCGACAGTTTAGTCTTGATGCGTGAGTAATTTTTAATATTATAAGGCTGGAGAAAATCTAAGATAAGTTCTGATGGTAATTTAAGAATTTTTATGCCGATTTTGTCACGTAGGGGGAGATATAACTGGAATTGTATTTGCCTAACGAAAACCTCTCCCTTCGTAGTAAGGGGAGCCTATGAATATTCTTCTTAGTTTATGAATTTGATATTTTATCCATACTCTTTGAGTTTCTGGACTTATTTAGTAGAAAATCTCATCAAAATAAGAATAAATTATTTGAATAATTAATTTTCTCGTCATTTAAATCAGTATCTGACCGAATCGGCTGCATTTAAAAAAGTTAGTGTGATGTAAATGTACTTTTATCACTCAATATAGTAGTATATCAAACATATCAGACTTTTGGTGTGAATGGATGGTTCTTGTTGATACAAATCCAATGATAACCCATTGGTATGAATATGTAACGGTAAATGTAATAAATCCGGTTATTATACATGATAAACCGGTTACTATATGCATGATGGCCGAGAGTTTTACTAAGTGTTACAAATTTCCCTAAGTTTATCTTTTCTACCGGCGACTATGCATTGTGCCAAAGCGTCGTTAGTTAGTTTTAAAAATTTCGCTAAATTAATTACTTTTAAATGCATAGGAATCCCACTGTATTCATCACACATACTAGACTTATTTGGAATTTTTTTCATATTTATCAAATTCATCAATTTCACTAAGAACCAGGGTATTACGCATAATCAGAGATAAAGGCAAAAAATTTCAAGTATTTATCAAATTTACCAACGACACTTGGGTATTATGCAAATTTGCCGGTAAAAGTGATAAATTTTTATCAAAATCACCAAGACGATTGGCAAGTAGACCTATGCATAATTACCGGTTGTCATGTATACTAACCGATTTATCCCATTTATCGTAACAAATACATCTTCAAGTTTGAGAATATCAGATCTGTGTGAGTACCTTTTGATTTTCATCGAACCTGTAGCACTGTATCTTAATGGAATTATTTTGTGCCGTATCTCAGAAAGTTTAAGATGCAGACAAAAGCCGGTGGCATTTTACAGATTTCGTTAAAAAAACAAATCCAACAATACCTCCAATGGTGCGAATACGCCTTAAAGTCTGTGAGTGCCAAAAACCGACGTCACAGTATCGTAACAAAATTGCGCTCTATCCCAGCAAATTCATGATGCAGACCCAGCAAATCATGCTAGTGAGATCAACGAGTTGCCGACAGCTGCAAAATGCATTCTGTCAACAATGGATTTCTCGGATTATCACAAATTCATTGTTGAAGAAAGTATATTGTTGAACCTTGTTAGAAGAAAATTTTCAAAATGTAATTGTTGCGTTGACAACAATGGTTTTGAAAAACTATAAATAGAAACACGCACAAGCAGTTTTTGCTACATCAGAGGCCGAGATGAACGAAACACAGTCTTGTTATAGAGTCTATAACCATAAATTATCTATTGTATTAACCACTAATTCATGGGGGGGCATAACATGGCAGTGTTTCGTTCATCTTTGCCTCTGATCTAGCTGGCCTATTATGCAATTTTTGATAGATTTACAAGTTGGGCTTTCTATGGTCTTTATGTAATTTTATGGACGTGCAGGTTCAAATTTCAATTGTATAAAACATGAAGGATTGGCATTCTCATTGTGTGGATGGAGTTAATGGATAGCATTTTCATTAGTACCACACGCAGACAGTCTATTTATTTTCAAGTGATTCAGACACTTTTTATCAACACTATGTGATCTTTGCAGAACACGCTGTGCAAAGAAAGATTAACCAACTCCAAAGTCAAATCATACCATGCACACCCCCCCCCAAGAGGTTTTAATAAGCAGGGTGTTCTGTAAGCGCTAATATGACCTCTATCTTATCAACCGTTTGTATGATATTATCATTTGTATTTGGTGTGTGTGTGTGTGTGTGTGTGCGTGTGCGTGTGTGTGTGTGTGTGTTTAAATGACAATGAAAGTGCTTATATCTCAAAAATGTGATTTTGCAGTTATGTTCTGACCAAACACCACAGAATTACTCTGTACCAGTTCTGAAAGTGAAAATAGTGTTTCACAACTAACTTCCAATTAGAAAGTTATTGCCCTGTCTTTGTTGAGTCCAACAAAAGAGATCCTATGTTTTAACTGCAAGATTCGCAGAGATATTCGAATTCAAATATAGCAGAAATGTTGGGAAAGGGCAGCCTGAATGAAGGAAAGAAGCTTTGCGTGTGTCCGTTAGTTTTTGCTTTTATTTCGTAATTTTTCTCCGATTTTTGAATTAAAATATCTCAGTGAATATTGCAGTTAAATACATTGATGTGATTTTTTTTTTTTTTTTGGTTGGGCTCAGAAAAGAGAGGGCAACAACTTTTTAATTGGAAGTTAGACGAAAAAGGGGACCGTGTAATAATGTAGCTTTTTATTTTGTGGCCCGCCTGCTTCCCCTAGTTGCGGCCCTGCTCTTAAGGACCTATTCCGTCCGTCCTGGAGCTAAATAAAACTCTATATACACAATAAACAGAACCCTCTGTAAATTTACTTCAGATTTTTTAGAAGTTGGTTTTTTTTTTGCTTTGGGCACCTATTTATATTTTTGATGAACGTTTCAAAATTCGATATGAATTTGAATGAGGTATTTATCTGCTTTTGGCGTTGAAGAAAAGAAATTTTATCCATGTGAGGTTCTATCGTTGGTATTTGAGAAATAAATTATGATTTTTCGTCATCATAATTATTATTTTATACACATAACTTTACCTTAGATTGGGGGTTCGCAAACTTTTCAGTCCACGGGCCAAACATGCGGTGTTTTGGTCGGTCGCTGGCCAGACATTTATATAAAGTGTGGCCATATGACCTGTATTTTACGGGACACATTACCGTAATTTTGGACGTCCGAACTTTTTTATTAAATTTCTCGTTTTTTCTTATTTTCAATAAGGCTTACTTGAATTTTTGGAATCAAGAATTAGGATTCTTTTTATGAATTAGTCATATAATTATCACAATACAATTTATATCATAATTAATTAGAGAGTCATATGCAGGGTGGGCAAAAAGTCCGTAGAAACTTTATAAATTCATAAAAACCGGAAAAATAACAGTTTGCAGGGTTAGCATCGATAGGTCACGGTACACAAGTCAAAGAAATAATACGCAAACAACGAACAGAATGCCTCCAAATCGTTTATTACAGCAGTATGTGTTCCACGTGACCACCACCACCACAGGAAATAACACATTGCAAGCGAGTCACAAATCCAGCGACGGCAAAGTGCAGCAGGTCTACAACAACGTTGAATGATTGTGGATTAGAAGCTGAAGTTCTTATAACCGTCTCATTTGCATATTTCCACCGAAGTCGCTCGTACCAGCGCCACCTGTCTGCTGTTTTTTGAGTTATTACCCCCTCCCCGTCTTAAATTCCCGTGACCTAGCGATGCTCACCCTGCAAACCGTTTTCTATTTCGGTTATTTTTCCGGTTTTTACTCATTTTTAAAGTTTCTACGGACTTTTTGCCCACCCTGTATATACACATATTCATCTCGCATATTTGTCAAACATATACGTTTTGTTTTCATCCATTGCGCGTGTTGTGGAAGTTCCCTGCTTCCCGCTAATGTTGATTTTTCAGCAATTTAACGACAGTTGGCAACTTTACTTTTCCTTGAAATTTTTTCTGGCTGTAATTAGCAACGTAACTTGAATTTGACAATTGTTTAGTGATAATTTGTAATATCCCGTATGGATCCGGATTTTCTGTTTCCCGTATTTTTATGAAGGAAATATGGTCAGCCTAGGTATTTATTGTGCCATTTGTATTGATGCTTTTCTATCGGAACACGTTTGATGGGCCAGATGTAACCCTTTTGTGGTCCGCATCTAGCCCGTTGGCCGTAGTTTGCCCACACACACACATCACCACCTTAAATCAAGTATTAAAATTTCTGATTTAAGTAGGTTTATATTATTAAATTTTATTAGTTTACATTTTATACGATTGTAGGTGTTAATTAAATTCTTGATGTCGTGGCAGGCACCTCCCCATGCTGTTATAGCGTAAGTTACGCTTGATTGGATCTATGCATGAAAAACCATTTTAAGGAGTTCCGGACTTACGTTTCTCAATATGTATAATGCTGCACACACACACACACACACAATTTGTTTTCTTATTCTATTATAAACATTACATGAATGGCTATTGCATTTCAGATCGTCTCATATAATTACACTTGAGTAGGTACAGGTTGTCCCAAAATGGACTGATGGTTTTCAAAATGTGATAGCAAGAAAACGGTGACAGATATTAGTCATTCTTACGAAATATAAATGTACAAAGTCAGGAATTGTTTTTCAGTCCACTTTCTTTTGGGTAGTACAAATTCTCACCACCAGATCGCGCTTCTCACCCAGAGCTTGTCAATCATTGGAATATACTCATAGAAATAAATTGAGCTATAAGGAAGGTTTCCTTACAGCTCAGTGTGGAAAGCGCGATGTTCTCGAAATGTTCACCGTCGGCCATGAATTTAGGGTCACCCTGTATATCATCAGTTCCATTGTATAATTCGATCTCAAAGAATAAATTGCTAAAATTTAAGTATGCTAAAAAAAATATTGTGTTACCCTAGGATAATTCACAAACCGAGACACATCATTCAAACAGGAACATCTGGTAACTGGAGAGAGTTCTGGTCAGCAACTTATTAACTTTAGCAATCGGATGTGATCAGGCGAAACAATTCATAGCCAAATGGAGAAATAAATTATCTAAATGGAGTGATAATTCAGAGCCCAAAGGTGTTCAAAATTTAGGACAAAACGAGCCACTTCATTGATTTGAAAACGTGTCGCGGTCCACTTAATTAAGTGATCTGGAACAGTGCCGCTTTGGTGATATGTAAATATGCTGCGGGTAACTTCAGTGATCTAGAACTGGGGCGCAGGTCACTCTAGTGATCTGTAAATATGCCGCGGGTGAATGATCTGTAACTGTGCAACAGGTCACTTAATTGCTCTGAAACTCTACCGCGATGATCTGTAACTATCTGCGAATCACTCAAGTGATCTGAAAATGTGCCGAGGGCCACTTAGGTGATATGGAACTGGGCGGCAGTTGTCACTCAAGTGATATGTAAATATGCCGTTGGTCATTCAAGTGATCTAAGAATGCACCTCGGATCACTTAAGTGATCTGGAATTGTGACACGGGTCACTCAAGTACTCTGCAGCTGTGCCACGGTAATCCTTAAATGCACGGTGTTCTGTTAATGAACCGACAAACTGAAAGGGTTGTTAGTAGGCATCAAGAGGAACAAATACTGCTATGGAACATGGTGTCGCAAACCACGTTGGGAGGGTGAAAATCGCGAAAAACGCATGCAGGCTCTGAGTCCAGAGGAGACAAAAGGTGGATGTCACCATATCTGACGTAAGCAGTGTCGCGTAATGCATGCGCTGAGGCAGGCTCACGCACTGCGGAAGACGTAAATTAGCGCTATTGCGGTAGTAAGCACGTGTAACAGTTAGTAGTCTGTTTCAATGAGTATTGTGATGGCTGACTACAAGAACGAGGAATACGCTGATGTGCATCTGATTTACGGTCGAGCAGATGGCAAGGGGCGCTTGGTACAGCGGATGTACTAGCAACAATATCCGATGAGGCTTTGTCCTTATTATTGTACTTTTTGTCGTTCCAGCGTGACGTCGAAACCTGCATGCGTTTTTCGCGATTTTTTCACCCTCTCAACGTGGTTTGCGACAACATGTTCCACTGCAATTTTTGCTCCTGTTGTTGTCTACTAACAACCCTGAGTTCGTCGGTTCATTAACAGAACACCCTGTATACTGCGGGGTCACTCAATTGTTCTGGAACTGTGCCGCGGGTCACTCAAATGATCTATAAATGTGCCGCGGGAATCTCAAGTGACCTGTAAATGTGCTACGGGTCACTCAAGTGATCTATTAATATTCCGCGGGCCACTGAAGTGAGGTGGAACCGAACCACGGATAATTTCAGCTGCACATTTTCAGATCTCTGAAGTTACCCGCACTTCGCATCACTTAAGTGGCCTGCGTCACATTTATAGATCACTTCACACTCGGCAGACTCCCAGATCATTTACCTCATTTTTACAGTATTAGTTTTGAGCTTGCGGGCCACATTAGATGACTCCGAGGGCCACATTTGGCAAGTAGCCATGGGTCGTTCATGTATGGTTTGACGAAATTGTGAGCCGTTTAGTGACTATGGTGACTTAATACTCGTTATTGTATTTGGAAAATTGTATATTTCATTTACTCGCCAAATCAGTAATTTTTTTCGTGATATAGTAAGCACTACAGTGATCTACCACGGAAAACCTGGTCATCAAAAATTAAAGAAAAATATATTACACATATGCAACGTCTTTATTTCCAAGCTATTTTTTAATGAAAAAAATATTTGGAAGATGAAGAACGTAGAATGTTTTTTCGATGAATTTATTTCGCAGTTTTTTTTTTTATCTTGAGAGAAATATGATCCTTATTTAATTAACCAGACTTTTTTCATTTATTTACTTTTTCTTCGTTATCATGTTCATGATGGGCAGATATGTCGGTTCATTATTACTTTCTTCATATCGTCCATTTTGTTTTCGTCCAAATTCAATAATCACTATTGTTTTCAGTAAACATAATATATCACTAATTTTTTTTAGGAATTCTTTTCTATAGATTCTCAGATAATTAACTTTCTCACTAACGTTGTTCAAACGGAAAAATTCGATCATTAAAAAAGCTTTATTGATTTTTTATTTTTATTTTTATTTTATTTTTTTTTTTTTTTTTTTTATTATTATTATTATTATTATTATTATTATTATTATTATTATTATTATTATTATTATTATTATTATTATTATTATTATTATTATTATTATTATTATTATTATTATTATTATTATTATTATTATTATTATTATTATTATTATTATTATTATTATTATTATTATTATTATTATTATTATTATTATTATTATTATTATTATTATTATTATTATTATTATTATTATTATTATTATTATTATTATTATTATTATTATTATTATTATTATTATTATTATTATTATTATTATTATTATTATTATTATTATTATTATTATTATTATTATTATTATTATTATTATTATTATTATTATTATTATTATTATTATTATTATTATTATTATTATTATTATTATTATTATTATTATTATTATTATTATTATTATTATTATTATTATTATTATTATTATTATTATTATTATTATTATTATTATTATTATTATTATTATTATTATTATTATTATTATTATTATTATTATTATTATTATTATTATTATTATTATTATTATTATTATTATTATTATTATTATTATTATTATTATTATTATTATTATTATTATTATTATTATTATTATTATTATTATTATTATTATTATTATTATTATTATTATTATTATTATTATTATTATTATTATTATTATTATTATTATTATTATTATTATTATTATTATTATTATTATTATTATTATTATTATTAAACTACTTGTTGCTTTTAGCTTTACTTTATGAGACAATTTATTTTAATAATTGGTGTTTAAAGCTAGGCCTATTTCGATTAGTGTACGGCGTCGAAAAAGAACACGCTAAAACCACCTACCTAATATGTTGGTGGTCATATAAAGTTTGGGGCTACATATGCTTGAATTCAACATTGTTTAATTCAGCGTATTTAATTAAGCGCCAGGAATTTCGTAATTTTGTACATTTGCCATGTCTTCGGGCTACCATTCAACTCAAACACACAGGTCTGCAACTATGGGGGAGCATGCGGGTCTGGTGCCCTGGGCGCTGAACCAGAAGGGGGCGCCGAATTCACCCTTTAACTTCCTCTTCTACATTACAAGGGATGCCGGCTTGCCCCGGATGACAAAGTACCTAGTTGTGGCCCTGCAAACACAAGCCATTTTGACTCACGTTGGCAAAATCGAGCTGTCCGCCTGAGATAAGGTCCATTATTCGCTTCTTGACCTTAAGGCCGGTCGTCCACTAGAAGCGACAACATGCGGCAAGCTACGAGAGCGGCAACAGCCGATATTGCGTCCGATGACAAAGGGCGTCTAACGTCGTCCATTGAAAGCGACCTTTACACGCTATTAGGTTTGCGACTGCACTCCATGCAGACGAAGTGTGTTCGTTAAATAATCTTTAAGAACTATTGAAAAACTATAATTTCTGAGGAAATTTATTAATTTATTTACCAAAGTCCATACTTAATGAGACATCTGACACAAAAACTCGAAAAAGGCGTTCTTTGTTTGTATAAATGAATAATTATATTTAGTCGATTACTGCCTACCATCACATCACGACCGTCGTGAGACAGTTTAGTTTTACCCTAGTGTTGGGAATTTTGTCCTTGCGTGTAGGGTGGGGCTTCAGCTTGGCGCTGCCGTTATATAGCGCTAAGCTATAGATCTGTATCTGTAGAAAAACCCCACGACGGACATTAAGAGGGGTGGCACCACCCTCGAATCAGACCTCATTCGCACTCGACCTGTTTCGCCGCCCTGCCAAGTATCATACTGGGCAGGACTGCAGCATCTGATTCGCGAAAGTAACCTGTATACCTTCGGGTGGGTCAGGCGTGCGTCATTGAGATTACCATCAGATCACAATCCGTGAATGGCAATTATCAAATTGCAGCTTCCATGTTCTCGGGGGATAGGGGGGGGGGGAGAGAGATCAAGGAGAGGAGGGAAAAAACGGAACGAATGGCGCAAAAAAACGTAAATAACCTACTACGCCGGTGCAGATACGACAAGGGGCATGGGATCCCGTTGGAATCAGAAATTTTTAGTTTTTCTCGTCTTCTGTCTTAGCCGGAAATCACTAGCTGAAGATCGCTGCTAATGGACAAGATTCTCGTACTTTCTGGGTAATGGAATCGGAAGCGACTTGAAGTGATGAACCAGTCGCGCACAGTTGTTCGTATACGAAAGGTGGATCCCATTGCACACACACAGAAAATAAGAGAACGTCCTCCACTGCAAACGATCTTGAGCGAGCAACATCAGCAGACGAGCGAAGAATTGCGATAAATCCGTTTAGAATGGGATTTTCGTGTCTTGTATTATTTGCGAATGAAAATATAGTTTATTTTTTTCGCGCCATCGCTCTTTTTTTTTCTCCTTCGGTTGGTCTCCCTCCCTCCTTCCACGCGTGTGCATGAAAGCTCAAAATTTCATAATTGCCGTTTATGGGTTGTGATGATCGATTAAATATAATTATTTATTTACTTACAACAAGTTTGTGGCCGGATGTCACATTACGTATGGCTTAATAAATTTTCTCCAAAATTTTAGTTTTCAATATTACCTTAAGATTAGTTAACGAACACTCTCATCTGCGTGAAGTACAGTCGCGAACTGAGAATCATGTAAAGGTCGCTTTCAGTGGATGGACGCAATATCGGCTGTTGCCGCTCGCGTAGATTGCCGCATGTTGTCGCTTCCAGAGGACGACCGGCCTAAGAAATGCCATGAGGGCAGAGATTAAGAGCCAGATCTGTAGAATGTATGGTATTAATGCTATGAGTGATGTGGCAAAGTTCTCGAATTCGTGAAACTGTCTTAAGGAAAGCTGGAAGATTGTTTGATTCATGGTGTCAATCGCAAGCATAAGATGATCTGTGATTATAGATGACTAGTACGAGTATAGGCCATCATTTATGTTCTTCCGGCCTTCCTCAAATGGTCTGCCCCATTTACGAACTTCGTAGACACATGGCATTTGGACCATATTTCACAGATACAGTAATTAATTTATCTCACATTTCTTACGGTATGTGAATATTTCCCGCCGAAGGCATGAAATGAGCATGTTACCAACGTGATTCAAAATGTCGTTTGTTGTGTGCGTAAAAGATGCCGGAAGATATTAAAAAGGCGCAAAATTACACGAACGGGAAAATAATCCTTAGTTTAAAATATCTTTCATAGAATCAATTCGTAGATGAGAGTGATGATGCCTTCAAGTGAATCCATTAAGTGTTATGTCACTATTTTATTATTTTATTATTTCTTTCATGAATTAGATTTATTACAATGTCATTTAAACTTTTTTTAAACACAAATTTGATTTATTTCCACGTGAAATGCATTAACATACGTTATACACATGGGGCGAAGAACATATTGTCGGTCCCGTTTTGAATGCGGAAAGAATTTATGGAGTTAAGAAAAAAAAAGTATAAAAATTCCCTAAAAGTTTAAAATTGAAAGCCGGCTCTGAGAACTTTCAGTTTGATGGTTTAGGATACAATAAATTTAGGTTCACGGTATTATGTCTATTTCCTGAAGCGATTCGGGAAATCGAACTATACGAAAATATTAAATGCCTGTGGGACGATATTTCTTCACCTTTGGAATTCTTTTGCAAACGCTGTGTAAAAAGGATGAGCGTCGTAAAATGATTTTATGGTTTTTTGCTTCTCATTTTATGGACTGAAATTTTCTTGTCCAAAAAAAGTGTTTTTCTTCGAACCTTTTCTCAGTGCACTTAAGGTTTTATATTCTTCGTACTTGTACGGAAATGCAGTCGTACCGTATCCTGTTGGAAACACCTACGAAAATCTGTCCTTCAGACTGTTAAAAAAAAAATTCTCAGTCTCGTGGTACCACTTTATGAACTTAGTGTGCCTATGCTTACAAGGAGACTTACGTAAAACACTGAAACTGTTATTAATGATGACACCATTTCTTAAGAGAACAGTACTGGGGTGAATAAATATCTTAAAAAACCGTTTCAGTTTGTTTAGGGCCACCCTTACCAGACATGATGACACCATTTCTTAAGAGAACAGTACTGGGGTGAATAAATATCTTAAAAAACCGTTTCAGTTTGTTTAGGGCCACCCTTACCAGACCAGGGGCCCGGTGAGAAAATAATAGCGAAGCCCCTTAAAATTTTTTTTTTCTTCTGTTAGAGAGGGAAATCTAAAATTCACAGAAAATGAAAATCATGAAACTTCAGAAAAAGCAAGAAATAATTCCAGCACCCATGAAAATTCAGAATTCCAGAATTGATGAAAATTCAGAATTCCAGAATTGATGAAAATTCAGAATTCCAGAATTGATGAAAATTCAGAATTTTCCAAAAAAACAATCCCAGATATGCTAGAAATTCGGAATTTATGAAAGAATTCCGGAATTATTTCTTTCTAGATGAAAATGCAGAAAATTTCAGAATTATTTTTTTCTAGATGAAAATTCAGAATTTATAAAATAGATTATTGTTACCGTAAATAGAGGGCCCAGGGCTCACGCACCTGTCGCACACCCTTAAGGGCGGCTCTGAGTTTGTTTGCCACGCAACTTCGTAGTGAAAGTTCATCCATCTCAGTTGTTTTCCATTGGAGTTATGGCACCTTTCCTAGCATTTATTGGTGATCTGGAATATAATCCGGGACTTTTTATATCACCGAAAGAGCAATAATGCACTGTTTACGAGGTGCCCTTAACCGTTATTTACTCTGATTATGAGGGTTTTGATGACACTAAGAATAAACACACTTACTCCCAGTTGCTCTACCAAGCCATGCTGTTGAATGGACACAAACTTTTCCGAGTGAGACATTAATGATTTTAGTGCAATTCTAGTTATATTCTCAATGACCTCATAATGCCTCCTGTGATGGACCAAATACAATAAACGACCAATTATGAATGAGGTTTTCTTTTTTATTCAGGCATGAATCAACCGTGTTTAGTGTTTCAAATGATATGTATTCTAAAACGTGTGTGGCAGAAATTAATCTCTTGATCTTATTAATGAGGATTAGAAAGAAATCATTAGGACATTACATAAGTACATATACGTAATACGAACAATTTGTTGTAACCTGCTCATCGATACATTATTTCAATGGTTACGCTTACATTATTTCATTATTCTAATCTCTAATAATATTCGTTATCCGTTGCCACAACTCTGTAAAACTTTCACTGTACAAAATTACATCTTTGTATACATCTATTCACACGTACAGCACTATGGACAATGAACGTGTCAGACAGCAATCGTAGCACATACACACGTGTTTTCTTTCCAACCCTCTCTCTTAGTTAAGTTTTTTCTTTAATGTCCCGATACATCTCATTGTCGCAAACTTTAATTGGTTATCACTGTTATCTAAATAGATATAAATTCTGTTAACGTGCTCCCTTGAAGAGGTGAAACTAGAGCAAGATTACCTGAATGCCGATATTGTTTCTTTTCGTTAATGGCTTCCATGTGAAGACATCAGTTTTATTAACATGATCTTTTATGAAACTGTACGCTTAATTCCTGGCGAGATATTCTTCCTTATAAATAAGCACTTTCCCCCTTTAACGATCTTGAAGCAGTTTATGTTGAAATCGCCGTTGCAACAATGCATCAAAACTTCCTCTCCCTCTCTCGAATCTTCGAGCACGAAAAGGTTTATTAATTATGGGTGAAGGAACACAAGTTTATTAGATAATCGATAGTATAATTAATCGTATACACTGTACCTCGCGATTGCATCAAAACGTAGGAAGATGAGTTGCTCCTCACAAAAGACTTCTACACCACACAACCTACACTTCCAGAACCTTCTGGATAATTCTATTGTAGTACTCTCTCTCTCCTTGCAGTTATGAACCTATCCCAGTTAACGCATGGTGGTACCCAATCTCTCTACTGAATCGATACAACAAATTGGATACAGTTATTATCGAACTGAGCAGTGTTCATTAATAGTTAACTTCAAGTTCTCATGGTAGCGTGCATCCTTCTCCCCCCCCTCCCTCCCTCTAAACTACTTCATCTGTCTACCTACCTATCTATCTATCCTCCATATGCATTAACAGTTTATATAAGGATAGTTTTGAAGTGACGGTTTGGGGCGAGCGAAAACGCACACTACAGATTCCCAACCATCAAAATCGAAAGATATTTCATAGCAAGGGTCTGACAGTTACGTTACGCGAACTTCCAGAACAGCTGTTGTACCAGATTAGGTGAGAGGTAAATTTGAGATGTGATGGTTCCGTGGACTTATGGAAATTTAGTTGAACATGAAATAGAAACTGTAAAACGAAATCCTGTGGTTCTGGGGGTATATTATTAACCATAACCCTAAATATATACTCATGCGATGAATTTCATTCAAAACAGATAGGTTTAATCATATATCTGGCTTCTGTCAGTTCGGTCCTGGGGTGTATCACCTCCTGGTCTTCAACTAGAATCCGATCTTTGAACTGTTTTCAGTCCTTAGCTAGAGAAAAAGTAAATTTTACTCTAACGAAATTATTTTTGACTCGAGAGAGAGAGAACTGGTCCTAACTTCGTACCAAGTACGCTCTAAACTGAGCAAGTGGTAAATATCCTCTGTTCTCATATGTAATTGATTAACTTGTTAAAGCAGGCACGGGCATCTTTAACCTATTGTTCGTGACCACCATGATGCTCTGTCGTGTGCCTAATTTTTTATTCGTTTAAGTTCATTCAAAGATGGGCATTTCATTTGAAAATGAAAATATGTCAGAGGTATCACTGTCCTCTCGACTCGAAAAACATAGGAGGCTCTCTTAATTTGCTATGTTCACAATTGTGCACTTTCGTCATTCAATTTCATTTTTCTAACGTTCTGAATCCTAAAACTTGGCGTAAAAATGAGAGTTTTTCACCGGCTTTTTTCTGTCTACATTTGTACGTCAAAATTTATTTGATTCTAAATAAATGCAACTAAAATGGGCCAAAATGTGCTACTTACGTCGCAGAACAATCAGTGCAACTGCAGAACAATCTGGAAGAATTTTAAGAAAAATGTAGAAAACAAAATTATGGGAATTTTTACTGCAGAATACTTCCAATCACCCGAGACCTCGTTGCAGAACAATGCAAAACATTCTGTTTTGGGGCTAAAATGTAGCTATCATGAAGGGTATAGTATATTTTTAGTGTTGAAAAATGTGACTTAAAAGCACGCAAAATGCAGAAAAATCAAGATGAAAGATTATTCACAAGAAAAAAAAACAATTTTAGAAAGAAACGTCGATGTTCTTTTAGGATTGGTGAAGTCGAAAATTTTTAAAATACTACGGTAGATATTGTATGGGCGTGCTGGCTTGCAAGTGTCTTCATAATTTTGTTCGTTTACAATCGAATTCGGCAAAGTATTTAATAATGTTACGGGTGTTTTGATAATGAGGATAAAATAATTCTACTGGAAAAATAATCCCAAGAACGTGGAGATGAGCAAGTGAAGGTGATAATACAGAGCCACCAAGATGTATTTGACAGCTGCAACCGTACCGGACCCTACACCAATGGTTACCGGAAGAAAACAATTTGATTTTTAAATGAAATCATTTTATGTGATACTAAAACAAGATGGCAATGCTTCAACTACGAAAACGTTCGTGCAAATCTACTTAATTTAAGGAAAAAATAGCCATTCCTCGACGGTTTAAGACATGCGCTTATGAGCTAGAAATGCACATTATAAAAAGTGCACAAGTATAAGACGTAGCCAATTATGGTTCAACTGTTTAACTGACACTTTCCGACTTCACACAGAAAATTATGAAGTTCATCGAAGACATCCAGCAACATTATAATATTCTCATTAAAATTAGATAACAAAGGAATCTACGAAATCATTACCAGAGAGAGAATGAGTACACGTCTAAAAATCATCTGGTATCAGTAATTTTTCACGCACAATGCATTTCCATCTATCGTTCAATCAAGCTTAAAATCGACTATCCTAATCAGTTGCTCGTGGCAAATATCCCCAATCGTCATAACACTTGCCCATCCACCGCATGATTAATATTGTGTCTCAAATAGTGGAATTGATTCGACTTGTTGACAACTCGAAGTTAATTGAAAAGGATGAGATTTGATGTTGTTTTCAATCGAAGCATGAGTTATGTTAGTGAATTGGAATACACACGCACTGACAAATCAACTCACCAAAGTCAGTTTTCTGTCAGGGAATCGATAATTCGCTTCCAGATGAACGACCATCAGAACGTCATATCAAAAACCTCATTTTATGAACTCTCAACTTCATGAATCAATCACGAAATGGGTATATCAATTCACCACACTGAAAAAATGTATAAGTGAATCACATATCACCATCTGTCCGCGTTCTTCCGCTGAAGGACACTAAACACTGGGGTTTATACCAAATTTAACATGCGCCTCTTCTTGCAACATCTTAATCCAGAGATCTTCATTCTTTTCGGAGTCACGAGTACTTTCTAAGCTCATCGTTATCAGAACAGCATCTATATCACAACTTTGACTCATACCTAAACTCAAAATAGCATAATTCTTGAATGCAACTTTGATGGATATTTAATTTGGGACTTAAATTCCACGCGTGTATGTAATCGGACAAAAGTATCGAGCTGCTCACGAGCAAAAGGTTTAAGATGCATTAAGCTGGGTCCACACTCGCCTCGCTGCGTGATTCTGAGCTGCGCAAAACCATATTTATGAGGGGGGGGGGGTGGCACGCAAAAATCAACCATTAAAATAGCCCGTGCTGTGCTATCCACACCTTAAAACTGGTTTTTACACGGATTGAAGCTGCGTTGCGCTGCGGGTGTGGATTCAGCGACTCAATAACCATATATTACTCCATTGAAAATAAACCAAATTGATACAGAAACCGAATCCATCGATCATTTGTATATTCAGGTGTAAAATTAATCTGAAATTGTGCTTTTGGTATAACAGACTTTTTATAAGAAAAATTCAATTTTTATATACTTTTCTGTTAATCCCGACCTTTAGGTAATCTTCAAACAATTAAGAAAATGATGAAAAAAGGAAAGAAGTCTCTTGTTTGAGCAACTGCAAGCAAGCAACCAGATCCAATTAGTTAGAAACACAGGATCAAAAGGTTTTTAGAAAAGAAAGCAATGAAATAGCTATTTTTAATTGCAATTAGATTCGGGAGCTATTATACTTGGTCCGGGACGTTTTGATTCGGTTTCAAGTGCCGATTTTTGAAGAAAAAAACAGGCCTGATTTGGATGTTTTGGGGTAAGTCGATCAAAGGAAACGATGACTTCTTCAACATTTTCTTCTTTTTACTATTCGAAGCAATTGAACCATGTTTTGCAAACTGAAACCTCTTGAAGTAGTCTTTTGTAGTCTGTCAGTTTCTCCTTTCATCTTCAGAGAAAATCCCAAAAAAAAAAAAAAACACTGCACACTTTTTTGCTTCATCTATTATTATTTGTATACCCATCATCAAAAAAACTTAATAGTATTGGACTGAAAAGTATTGGAAAAATGAAATTCCTTTCCAATCGATCAAATTACTTAAGAGTGTGGAATCGTACCGATTAAATACATACATGTGCACTTGAATAGACGCAATTGAATAGTTCCAAGTCACCCCAAAATTTATACGATTCATACAAAATCGCACGCAAAGATCGCGATTGACAGGGCTGTTTTGAGGAATTCGGGGAGGGGGGGGGGGAGGACTGAGGCAAAACATTTTTAGGGCCAGTCCTAGATTCTATAAAGTGTTTCCTAGTTATAAAGCGTGCTGAATTAAATTTCAAATAGCAAAATTAAGTTCAAGGATGGAGGCTCTCACTGTGAAATCTCCAAGTGGTAAGAAAACGCAGATTTGCATGTATGAGCCCGACACTAAACAGTAATTTGTAATGAGGAACCTCTAAAAAAAAATGAAACGAGTGGGAACCACGGAAAACCACGCTTGGTCTCATTTTCAATAAGGTCTCTTCGCCTTCTCCTAAAGTCATTCTTCCGCTTTTTCGAGGCTTAGTTCGTCCTGGACTGGAGTATGCTGTAAGGTTTTGAAGACCATACCTACAGAGAGACATAAACTTGGGTGAAGGGATGCAGAGAAGAGCTACGCGTGTCCTTATTGGCTCACGGTTATGAAGAGAGACTTCATTTTTTGAATATGTTTACATTGGATGGACGCGGATGTCGGGGAGATATGATCGAAGTGTTCAAAATTTTCAACGGTATGGATAGGATGGACCATGATTTATTAATTCGCCGTCAATCAACTGCTTTTACAAGGGGACACCAACACCAGTATCGTTTGGTAAAGGACAATTCTAGGTTATGGTGTCACAGAGAATTTTTCTCTAATAGGGTTGTTAATAAATGGAATAGCTTGACCCGGAGGTAGTAAATTGTAACACAATTGACACGTTTAAAAAGAAATACGATAAACATGTTGGGGTAAATCGAGAAGCTATCCATACTTAGAATAAGACAACCATAAATACATTTATGGGGATTGTATAATATTTTATCACGTGTATATATTGTTCATAATTTTTATTAATTGCATTTTTAAAATTGGATTGCTGTATTTTTGAAATATATGAAATTCATATTTTTATGGGCATCTTTTTCTCAGCCACCTCGTTGGACATTTTTCCTGTTGTGGCGTTGTATTTGTATTTGTAAAAGAAAATGGCAGCTTATCTGTAAAGGCGGCCACATACTAAATGCATTACCGGAAAACCAACTAACAGTAACACCTATATAAATGGTACCAATCAATTCTTAATTAATGAAGATCTAAAAAAAGTGGTCTGTAAGACGTCCTAAAACTATATCTCGAGGTTTGCTTGTTCATCAGTATAATGCACCAGCACACACTGCAGCCTGTAGATTGAATTTTTGAAGTAAAAATCGGTTGGAATTTATCCCTGTGTTTTCCTGAATTTCACCTCATCCAACTTATTCCACTGACTGTCCTGTGTCCTACTTAACTTTCGCAGTTTCATTTTATATAAAGAAATAAGTCTGAGGAGTGGAATGGGAAATGAGCCTCATAAATAATGAAGTCTGAGGATCCAGATGGCGCAGTTGAACGATAAAAAAAGAGGTACTCAATGCTGTTTAGATAGATTGGGGATCTCAGAACATTATTTAAAGGAATGAGAAAATTCATAGATGCTTTTTAATAACTCTAGGAAGTTGGAACATGAATGATTCTAATGTATACTGATTATAAATTTTTTTTATCTGAAAACTTTTGAACGCTCGTCGATGACAGCACCTTCTTAATACAAAATATATGCACAGCAGTCTTAGGTTTTCTAATGAGTGTTATGTGGTAAGATCTCACCTTACTGAACTTACCGGAGTTTGTTGGTCTGTTCTTTTAGGGATAATGGCTACAAGCGCCAACACCCAAGCATAGACCAACCTCGACAGCAAAGCAGCTTCCCAAAGAGGACCAATGAACTTAAATAAAAAACAGGAACATATAGGACAGGACACGCACACGAAAATAGAAAAGGGACATCATAAGAACACGCCCAATACCATCACCTCCATGTTTCGGCATTCATCACTACCGAGAGAAGACAACGCCGACGAAGAAAAGAATGAAAGACGGAAAAAAAGAAATAAGAAATTACAGGCATGTATCGTTTTGGTGTCTTCAGCCATTTTTCGGAAGTCGATACGAAGTATCTTTCTCCAGGCCCAAAAACTTCTGTTTTTCCCGTGCTAAATTGCCACTTGTTTTTTCCGGTTTTTCCTCTAGATATCTTTTGATTCCCTGTAATTGCTCGTTTCAAGTCCGATTTTCTTTTACTTCTAGATAAGAAAAATAAAAGAGAAAAGAAAAATTTGTAGAGATTATTTTATTTCTATACACGAAACATTGTTTGTCTTGCACATCTTTTGTTTCCTCTCTCTTTGGACATTGGTGAGATAGAAGGGTAAAAGGGGAAATGATTTATTCGGACTCTGGATAACAAATGAATCTTGAGTTCATTTGTCATGCGACTGCGACAGGTAATGTTCGTCAGCACTGTATTTTAGTATTCTACACGGATCAACAATATATATCGTTACGCTGACAGGTCTGGGTGTTATTTATTTCATTGGCCCTGCGACTGTGTCTATTTAATTTCGAGAAGTTTCTTCACAGCAAATGCTGTGAGAAGAATGGGTTTTTTACTATTATTATATATCTAACGATTATTTATAGGAATCAAACGCAGTCATCTTTTATCTATTTAGAAACACTTTCATCAACCGGACTTAGAGCCTCATCAATCTCTTTTATACGACTGGGACCTCTTATTATCAAAAATTCAAATTCAAATGATCTTTTTGACGTCTGATTATAAATAATCAAGCTAAGTTTAGACGATAGATAGCTTAAGCTTTTCCAGCTCTAGTCTCCAGTGATTTATTCGAGTCCGCATTGAAAGCACTTTTCCTGAGCATCAAAAATACGCACATGCATGCTTTCCTTAAATCTGGAAAATCTGCACATGCGTGCAGGCTTTCCCTTAAACCTCAACAATCTACATGCGCTCGGAGCATCGAGTATCTGCACACGTTTTGCTTGATGTTAAAGAATCTGCCTGCGCTCCTTCCCGATGCTCACAAAATCGGCAAGAATCTCCTAGTCCCTTATTTCTGTCGAGGTAGAGCCAGGACCGTCTTAAGAGCAACACAACCCCCGGGCCAAGTGATTTTTCTGAGGCCCTACTAGGCAAATTTACATTATACTTTTCAAAAATTTCAACTATATCTCACTTTTGTGAGGCCCCCGGGTCGTGCCCGGATGAGCCCATGCGTTAAGACGACACTGGGTAGAGCTTGCAAAAAAGCGTATAACTGAATAATTTTAGAGACAAGTAAGTTTTTGCACCTCTCTAGGATGGGAAGTGCCCTACAGTTTGACAAAAACTGAGAGGTTTCTCGAGTACGAATTTTCAAAACGGTTCAAGGTGGTGACTGGGGTTCCGTAGGATGTGTTTTAGAACAAATCAGGAAATACTGTGCAAGCAAATTATAGAAAAATCTAAACATCTATGTAATACAGAACTCTAGCAAGTAGAGAAAATCGAACATGCGTGTGCCGATTTTAGACCTTTAGTTGAACTGCATGCAGATTTGCGAAGAGCAGAAGAACATGGAGAGATATTGGAAGCTAAGGGAAAGCCGCTACAACAAAGAATTTGCTTCAGTGAGTTAAATAATTTGGGGGTCCGCAATTCACGAAACATCCGTGTTATATCACTACGACCCCACATAATTCCAAGGAATGCAATGCTAGAAAGAAATATTAAGAAACTATCTTCATGTACACGGATGGATTATGGAGGATTCGCTGTCAGACAGTGGTTACGAAAAGGATCTTATTGCGAAAGGAAAATTTTCTCATGCATCGCCGCTGCCCTAAATAAAGGATAAATGGTTCGGAAGCAGCGAAGAGAAAGTTTATGCCTTTTTATAGTCTTTCCGTCCTTCTTTTTTGGTTTTTATGGACAACGCAGTGAGTTACTTTCGACCTCCCAGAGCTCTGAACATGTCCCCTGCTGGCTATATATTACTAAGAAAGTTTGTACTTTTCCCAACGCCCTCGACCCTCAACAAACAAAACAAAGGAGAGAGAGAAAACACACACAAAAGTTCTGCCACTGACAAAAGTGAACAAAGAAAATTGTTCTGAGAGATATTGTACAAAATATATCTAACTATGGATCCACAACTACTGGAGCACCAAAAAATTGCTGTCTCGTGAGGGAAGCAGAGAGCGAGAGAGACATGCTTACGCTGCAATCTCTGAAGATCTTCATTTCTAATGCAGGAAGAACGCCATAAAATATACATAAAGTCCAACCCTGAAGGGAGGAGGAGAATGAAAAAAGAAACAGAATCGATGTACTAGACATTCTTGAATCGGTTTTACAGATATAAAGATCAATAAAACTCCTTTTCAGCAGAGTTTTGTTGCAACAGGATAGGAATGGTGGCCGAGGTGGTGGTTGGTCTGGCAACCATTCCCGTAGATGGTTTTCTTCTCTCTTTTCTTTGAGACGATTATCCACAAGATGAGGTATTTTTGTTCTCCTTTTATTTTGTTCTAGAGAACAGATATTTTCCTTAATTTTTTTTCACATTAACTGGAACAAAGTTTTCTTGCTAAACTTAATTACCTTCCTCACGGTGGTTAGTTTTCTGTAAAAACGATTCTGGTTGCAGTTCCGCGGAAACAGTTTTACTACAGCACTTGGTGGACTGTTCGCAAAAAAGGAGCGAAAAAAAGAATTCCTAATGGCCTTGTGGAGTTTGTATGACCATCGCATTAACCATTGTTAACAATTATAGCGTCATAAACACGCGTTGAAGGACTCACCACTTTACGGTTGGAGAGAATAGATACCCATTTATGTTGCCCCTCCGCTAAAGAGTGTCCTCGGCAACCTAGTTGAAGCTAATACAGTGTATGTATGCGTGTGTGTGTGTGTATAAATAAATCATCGAATCAAGTATCGATCGATGCAGGGACGTCCTCAAATACGCCCTTGCTCGTAATGATCTTGAGGTTTGTCGGAGCTGTAACAGTAATTATTGTAGTGTTGTAGCCTACCTGTCTTCTACGAGCGTTATTGATCCCCAGAGAAAGACCGTGGACTAAAATGACTTGACTCTATTTGCACAAACATTTGGATTCGGCACAATTATTATATTATTATTATTTTAATTACCGAAAACATATCCAAATATTACTCAAACAACAATTTGGCGATGTACAACACACAGCAACCACCTCAGTTAAAAGTATTTTCAGTATTGAGAGAGATTCTAAAATATTTTTTACAGCATGCTGTTTTTTTTAATTCACGAACTCATCAAATCAACGGCAATCAAACAGGTTTTCTAAACTTTTTACGTTCACGGCACCCTTGGAATGGGATTGAAGTTTCAAATATATATCGCGGCACCTCTGCCTGATCTCGAGGTACTTTGATTGCTCCGCAAGTAGCAACAACACACCGGTTGGAAATCTCTAAATTACTACCTTGAAGTATATCACTAAAGTATCTAGCGGAACATCATGCGAGAATCCTTAAGTTTGCTGTCAAACTTCAGAACAGACATTACAGTAACACATACTCTAGCAATACTTCATTATTTTAAGTCAAAATAAAAAAAAACCAGCTTTTTACTCATTTATACCGATGTTATCGCACTTTGAAACTGAAAAATATTAATGAATTATTGAAAAAATTTATGAAATTTCAAAAATTGTAGAATTTTTAATAACTGAACGATTCAAAAGTTGACGTAAGGAAACAGGAAATTTAAATGGGGGAAGAGAGGAAGGAATTCTAAATCCATCATTATAGTGGAGTAGTTGCAAGAAATACGAATAGATGGCACCACATATAACACCATCCACTAAAATTTGTCTTAATTAAGGCGTCATTCAAGTATTTACGTCAGGGAGGGGGTTTCAATTTGCTGACTTTTGATGACAAGGGGGAGGGGGTTTGGATTATGCAAAAATCATCAACCACCCGTTATGAAAATATGAAATATTCTTAATGGATCTTACTCGGTGTGCCAAAAACGAGAAAAACCTTTCAATAGTTTGTGGGCACTTGAAGTAACATTCCCCCTATTGATAAGTGCCCTACAGAGCCACTTTAGTGATCTCTAAATGTTTCGCGGATCCAAGTGATCTGGAAATGAGTCCGGGCTGCTTAAGTGCTCTGGAACTGTGCCACGCATCACTCAAGTCATCCGTAATTATATGCCACGCATCACTCAAGTCATCCGTAATTATATGCCACGCATCACTTAAATAATCTGAGAATGTGCAGCGGGTAACTTGAATGATGTAAAACCGCACTGCGGGGCCGCTTAAGTGCTCTAAAACTATGCCACGTGTCACTCAAGGGATTTCTAAATGTGTAACGGATCGCTTAAGTGTTCTGGAACTGTGTCCCGGGTCATTTAAGTGATCTGAAAATGTACCACGGGCCTCTTAAATGCCCTGGAATTGTACCACGGGTCATTTAAGCGATCTGTAAAAATGTGCCGTTTATTTAATTTTTACAAAATTAGGTTTGAGGAGGGCAGGCCACATCAGATAACCCCCAGGGCCATATTTGGTCCATGGGCGAAGGGCTTCCATGCGATTTAGCATATATGGTTTAGAGTGTGAGTCGCAATGAATTTATTAAAGATAAATTTTGAGTTCGTAGCCTTCAAATAACATTGAAATTAACAGAAATTTATTACAATAACATATAAAGGTATTTTCTTCCGAAATTTCAATTAAAAAAAATATTTTTTATCGTCGGGGGTGGGCGCACGAGCCCCCCCCCCCCCATGCGCCTTCTGTGTATGTCTGTGATCCCACCAAAATGCGTTAGGATTCAGACGGGCAAAGGTGATGACGAAATTTTTCTGACAAGTGGGGAAGGAGTCAGTTTCGCCGACTTTTGGTGACAAGGGCGTCAAAATCGGCTAAAAATTTGCTGACGTAATACTTGAACGGCCCCTAACACTTCCGACGCCCCTGGCTACAATAATCGATGGCTCTAAATTAATTTGATCAAGGATTCAGTTTTTTTCATTTGTTGCACCCTCTGTAATTTACACATCTCGTCCTCATTCACGGTGAGGGGAGCACTCTGTGGTGGCACCTGAATGCCGTGACATACTAGCTGGAAATCACAGCCCTATTATTACTTCATTCGATAGGCTTATAATGGTATTCCTTAAATATCTTGAGTCACCTTTGGCCGATACAACGTCCCCGATCGATCTGGGGGGTACACAGTTTTGAATCACTGATTTGGATAATTAATGCCGGCATGGCCGTCTTAACGTGGCCTTCGAATGCATAGGGAGCCTCGTGATAATGAAATTCTATATTATGATTTTTTCTAGAGAGCAAGCCTACGAATTGGTAGACAGGAATTTTCAGCTAAGCAGGGTCCATAGAACATCTGTTTGCCCGGGTGCCAATTGTGCTGTTAAGACGGCCCTAGATGCCTGTCTCACCAGGAACGGAAGATGACCGATACGACTATTAAATGGCGCAATAACGGCCATATCCAGAGATAAATTATTTAATTATTTGCTTTTTACACTAAAGGGCCTAGAACATGCATGCCCAACTTACGGCCCGAGAGACAAAAGTGGACCTCGTAGTCATTCGATGCGGCCCGTGGTCTCAAACCTAATTTCTAAAAATCAATTAAGTGACACATTTACAAATCACTCAAGTGACCCGCAGCATATTCACAGATCATTGTGTTTGTATTTGTATTTTCAAGCCAATGAAGTGGACTGCATTCTCCTAAAGGTTGAGCACCCTTGGCCTAGAATGACCGTAACCTTCTTAGGGCTCTAATCTAGAATTTCGGGCCGTGAATATAATATTTCTAAAGTCAAAACCATTCAAAGTATTTTATGCAGCAAATTGCTCATTGATCATTTTTGTCGCACCACGGTCATTTTCTGCACACGAGGGCTAATTAGACCGGGACCTACAATTTATTGCCGATTCCGAACGGCAAGCTTGTTTTTTATACTCGTCGAGAGGTTGGTGCGCTAACCCCTCGATGGGGGACTCCCTGCGGTAGCAGTTTTTGCTGCGGTCATGTCGCCATTTTTGTTGTACACCTGTGTCAGGAAAGTTTTCTGACAAGGACGAACCGGGTATTGAACTCGCGACACCTCTAAACATCCTTTGGTACTTTAGGCGAGTATCTTACCGACCTGGGCTACCGCAGCAAATTGCGTGCGGTAAGATCGGCTTAGGTACCACGAGATACATTTTGAGAATAAAACTGCCTTGTATCAGTTACAAAAGTGATTCCTAATCAATATATAGGGAAACTTTACATGCCGCTAAATAACAGACAGGAGTGTCCTCTTAAAGATTGGCCAGGGCTAATTTATAGATTCTAAATCTTGTATAGATAAGAATCTCGCTGATTTTTGGCGAGGGGGGGGGGGGAGCTTGTATCATTAAGACAAAAGACCACCGTCCATCACCCCACCACAAGATGCATATTTCGATTCAAAGGCAGGACCGTATCAATAGCATCATGGCCACCGGGTAAAGCAACGTAGGTCAATCTTTAGGTGAGTGCGAGCCGTTTCATTGGCCGCGGGTCATTTAATTGATCTGGAAATGTACTGAGGGTCCCTTTGGTGATCCGCAAATTTGCCGCCCAGTTCATTTTCACAAAGTTAGGTTTGAGGTCGCTGGCCAAATCGGATGACTGTGAGGGCCACATTGGGGCAGCGGGCCATGGGTTAAGCATGTACGGGATAAAGCAATTTTTCTCTATGGCTTAACAATTTTCATACAGCACTCGAAAATTGTTACCAGATCTCGCAATCCTGAGGGCACCCGGCCCAGATAGGCCCGTTTGGAAGACGGCACTGATCTAAGGGCTCCTCCGTAAAGATGGGAGGCGAATCGCTAATTTTGAAGTATTCGAAACCGAAACATTTCGCAGAAAAATATATTGTTGTCATTCGAGAAAATAGATGGCAGCACATACATATCCAAAATTATATCTTATAATATCTCTTATAATATACTTTTTGTTCTTATTCATATATTTCATTTGTTGCCTAATCCAGTGTTTCTCAATCAACGGGCCATGATTGATTCATTGTTTCATTTTTCTTCATTTATTTCTCATTAGTCTGATGAAGTGTTCGCCAATACGCATCTAGACGCGTGACTCACATCAAAATTCAATTTTACTCCTCCGAATTTCGTTCAGGAGTGAAAATACTCCTTCGAAATTTAGGTAGTTTTTTTAATAGTGTAAGTTACTCTTCCCACACTGATTACAAAATACCCTCGTTTCACAATAATACCCCTTAGAACTTTCGAAAGGAGTGAAGTTACTCTCCAAAATTATATTTTTGGATAACACTTGTCGGTTGTATGACGAGCCTTTTACTCTCAAAAACAAAATCAAGCGGGCCGCAGGCTTCCAAAGGTTGAGAATCACTGACCTAATTCCGCAAAAGCGACAAAAAAGTCCCAATTCCAACCCCCCCCCCCCCAAAAAAAAGGGGAAAGGGGGATGATTCTTAGGGCCGTCTTAATGCATGGGCCCACCAGGGTGAAGAGTGGAGGTCTCTTGAAAATAACGTGATACTATGATTTAAGTTAATGTGAATTAGTAGGCACAGGCACTTTCAACTTTCAGCTAGGTAGGTATAGGGTCCCTACGAATTTGCATAGACCATATGGGGACCTACCTACCTACCGAGCTGATGAGTGCCTGCCTAGAAAACGCGAAGTGCGGCTAATACGGTGAAAATTAAATATTAATTAAATTAAATTATTAATTAATGAATTAATATTTTAGGTACCTTTGGAAATTCTGTAGTGGCAAATGTTGGTGGTGGGGAGGAGGGGCAGGGCCAGCGCAAGGCATGAGGCGAAGAGGTAGTCGCCTAGGGCAGCATTTGTTTGGCAGATTTGTTATGACGGTGTTTTCACTTTCCCAGATTTTTACACATCAAAATCATTTCGAGAGGGGAAAGTGAGAGTAGATAAAAAAAAAAGCGCAAGTAAATACAATACTTTTGAAATGCTATTCAATGCGCAATTCATCTCAAACAGCCCCTTTTCTGCACTAGTCCGGCTGTGTCCAGCCTATCTGTAGAGACCGCCGACAATTTCTGGAAGTGCAGGAAAGGAGCTGTATTGAATCCATCCTTCGGGAAGGTTCAAAATCACACAAGTGATGACAACTTGTGTGCATTTAGTTCTTCAGGTTCAGGTGTCTGCAGAAGCTGGTTTCTGGAAAATTAGGTTCCTTCTCTTTTTCTAAAGGATCTTTTCACTCTTTATCAACATTTTTCCAGTTGACCTTTTGACCCAATACCTCAGCAAGTTTGGATTCCTTGTTGATCTTCCGACAAATGCCCCTTTCGGCCAAAACCATACTAGAGATAGTCCTATCAATATTGTCACGGCAAAGGAGCCACGAGTGTCAAAAGTGTGAGAATCACTGCACCAAATAATGCATGATCCACCTCCAGGGGGTCGCGACTTACACTTCGGGAACCACTATATTAGAGTAATAGACGTGAAGAAAGATACTCTTTTCATATAGTCATGTCCAAGGGGCGGCAAAACATTTACCTCAGGCGTCAAAATTTCTAGGACCGGCCACGGTGGGGGAAACTCTCGAGCCCACGGAACAGATACAAGTTTACACTTAAAGAGAGGCTTCACTGTAATTTGGGGAATATCATAAACACTGAAATTTTTCCACAGAATATTGAAATTTCATCATAGAAAAAATAAATTTGTTAACGTTTGAAAATTTTTAAGTTTCCAAATATAATTAAATTTTTATATATCGTTAAATTTTTAAATATAATTTATATATGGTAATTAAATTATAAAATAATAAAGTATTAATATCAACTGAAATTTCAATTTTGATGATATTTTCGAAATGGAAAAAAAAAAGAATTATATTTAGTAGACTTTGTGTGTGTAAAAACTTTTCCTCATGTTTCTTATTTTACGTATAAGACAAAAAACCTTTTTTAAAATCGCGAGGAACATGTACAGTGAAGAATCGACGTTGCGACGAATTGACACTGCTACAAACTTGTACTGCGACGATGGGTGGAGTTACGGGGGTCGTATGAGCAATGCCCCCTCCCATAATATAAGCGATGTGTGTGAGTGACCTAATCAGAAACTAGAAGAGGTAAAGGGGGCAGCTGCTCCTGGCAACAAACTTTAGGGGGCGGCGAATTTTGCAGGGAACAAAAAACCTTTAAAAATGTATCGCATTTTACGCTGAAGGGGGTGACGACTCCCCCAAAAAAATTATAGTTACGACCTTGGACCTAATATATGCATTTCTATTTATTAACATCATCCTCGTCTTGCCCCCCCCCCGCCCCTGATTTTCAAGTCTATTTACGCCCGGGGCCCATGCAACTATTTAGATGGCCCTTGTGACGGGGCCGTTATGTTTGGGCATGTGATGTACCTGCAATTTTTTTCCCTTACCCTATAAATTTACTTTAAAAAGGGCCCTGAAAAATCCTCGTCTGAGCTACACCAAAGATTTCAGCCCATGGTCCAGGTTTAAGGATGTGGGGACAATTGAAATTTGGCCAACAAAAATCTTACAATATGTTGAAGTCATTTAATGCCCTCTTCTGAATTTTCACCGCCCACGTGCTAATATTTTTTAAAAATTCTGCATTTCTGCCTCTGCTCTTTTTGAATTTCTACCCCCTTCTCTATTTTTTACTGCCTGTCCCCTTGCCCTTTTTAGACTTCTATCCACCTTTGACTATTTATCAACTCTTCTGCCACCCCCCCCCCCCCCCTCCTGAAGCAAAGTTGTATTCTGGGGCCCATACCTAGCTGCAGATTTACACGCATACTACAGAAAAATCATAATACCAGAGCTCATTATCACGAAGCCCCTGAGCCGTTCCCGGTCCGGCCGATGCGTTAACACACAGCTCTGACAAGAGACAGGGTAGTGTCATCTTAACGCATGGGCCCACAAACTAGATTAGGATTGGTTACGATTTTCGAAAGTAAGTATACAAATTGGTAGGCAGGTGTTTGTAGCCAAATGGGATGCCTCGAAAAGATCACTTTGCCTGAGGGTCCATGATGCTCTCGAGAAGGCCCTAACACAGGACAGCAGCTTGATCAAGGGTTCTCAACCTTTAGGAGAATGCGGGTCACTTCATTTCTTTGAAAACGTGTCACGGGCCACTTAAGTGATCTGGGAATGTGCCGCAGTTCACTTAAGACATGTTTAAATGTGCCGTGTGCAGCTGAGTAATCTGGAATTGCACCGCGGGCCGCTTAAGACGGCGTACATAGTGGGACGAAGAGATACGAGTTACAAGAATTGCGACTAGAGAAAAACATTGCATAGGGGTGGAGGAAGAGATGTCCATATAGTCAGGAGGACGGATAAAGATAGAAAAAATGACCAGAGAGATTCTCAAATGTAAGGGTGTGATGATGATGATCCATTCGCAGAAGCTCTTCTTTTTTAAAAAAGAGTGAGAAAGGGATAAAACGGACCCATCAGCAGATCGAGGTTTAAAACAAACGTGTTTGTTCAAGTCGCGCACTTCATTGAGTGGCCCCTTTCTCTCCTTTGTCTCGCTCTTCGAGTATGTGTGGTGTAGAACAAAACAATACAACTGTTTTCGTCGTTAATCTCTATTCTACACTCCCGTACCTCTTGATCGCCTCACTATGTGCGATCGTGCTCTGAAACTGCGTAACACGTCATTTGAGTAAATGCGTCGCGAGTCACTTAGGTGATGTGGAACTGCACAGCAGATCACTTAAGTGATATGAAAATATATCACGACTCCCTTAAATGATATAGAACCGCACTGTATGCAGGTCACTTGAGTGATGTGGAATTGCACTGTGCAGGTCAAGTAAGTGAGTAAATGTACCACGGTCAAATTCACCAGAAACTTGTCCATTGCACCAGCTTTCGAAAGAGTCTACAATAAACCATATCGGTGATCTAGTTAAGGACAAATTTAGTCTTTTGTTTGCAAGACATCACTGAAATCTACATTCGTCGAAGTAATTTTAGTAGGTTTTGGCGACAATTCGATTTTTCACTTCACCAATCTCTCAGCGCCTGAAGCTCGCCATTAAATACGGATATTCTGTAGATAGAGGTAATGTCCATGGAAGATTATTTATTTCCCTTTGGGTCGAAAAGTGTTCGTTTATAATTTTTTGTCTGTTTTCTCCATTGTGTGCTATTTGTTCACCTTATAGAATTTTTTTTGCAAAATCAAATTTTCACCAAAAAATCTGTAACCGCGAATTCCGAATTTTCATCAAATACCTACTTCGATAAACGTTGATTTTAGCCATGTATTGCGGACAAAAGTCTCAATTTCTCGTGAATCAGAACACAGGTAGGCTCTTTTGAAAGCTGGTACAATGGAAAAGTTTTATATAAATTTGACTTATTGTAGCTACAAGGGTGTTTGCGGAATCAACAATTAAAAATTTTGGCGACAATTTGATTTTGAACTTCACCAATCTTTCAGTGCTTGTAGCTCGGCATTAAATCCAGATATTTGTTTGTTTTGTTTTTCCGAATTTGTTTTTCCCAAATATGTGTTTAGTTTGCGAGTAAAAATTATTTTGCTCTTAAAAATATCACAAATTCGGGTTTTTTTCAGACTTGACGCATTTTTTTTCCATAATCAATTATGCACCATAACTCGAAATCGGTTTGAGATAAGACAGGGCTGGTAGGGTGTTTCATAATGCACTTGGGCTCGTCTATCACCCCCTTTCGTTTGGCAAAATAAGTCGGATTCACCCTGTATATTTTCATTTGTTTTGCTTTGTAAATATTTTTTATATACAATGAAAAACCTAACATTAGCCGCCCCCCCCCTCCCCCGAAAGGGATTCGGCAGTAAATTGCCCCTAGACGATTTGCCGGTGCTACTGTCGGCGAATCGAATTGAATTGGTTGAACATTATGGACTAGATACGGTGTCACACATAACCAATATGCTTTCTGGAGCGTCCCAAGCGAGGAACCTCCAAACATTATTGAAGATTTCCATAAATACGCATATACTATACGAGGTTTTTAATTTTTTTTCGATGTGGCCGAAGGGACCCTCCAAACTCATGCAGGCGGCCCTAGATGATGCGGGTTAATTTCTACAGCAACCCCTTTATCGGCGTCTCGAAAGCCATTTTCTTCTTACTATTTAATGCCTGAGAGTAGCGTATGTAATTTATCTCACCTGTGGTGCTCCGCCCTGTTATTTAGGCACCACCTGTAATTTGGGCCCCAAACACGTAATAGATTTTCTCATCATTATTATTTTTGAAAAACATCTCATAAAGTACCCAAGGTGTCATTATTGAAGGGGAATCCGGGTCTAGCCCTACCATCTCCATTGGCCTCTCCTTGCCGAAATTGCGAACCACATCATTTTCTATCTTGCGTTTTTACTGGACAAAGGTTTACTCGGACATTGGCCTACTGAAGGTCGCCAATTACTTTTTCTAAGGCATTTTCGTTCTATAAAATACACTTGGAAAAAATCCTATCCTCGGGCCATCTGAACGACTTCGGGGACCAGGGCCGTAACTAGGATTTTTGTCGCCTGGGGCAAACATTATTTTGCCGCCCCCACAACTTTAAAATTCGATAATTTTGAAATGGTGTTCTTTGTTCCCACCTAAAACTGCCGCCCGGAACAGTTGTCCCCCCTGCCCTCCTCTAGTTATGGCCCTGTCGGGGACCTAGATAGTTTCAGGGGCTCCCGATTCTCTATTTTTTTTTATTTCGGAGAAAAAAGTTAAACAAGCTCACCCAAAAAAATCTATGAAAAT
This sequence comes from Pholcus phalangioides, assembly GCF_987345545.1. Lineage (NCBI taxonomy): Eukaryota > Metazoa > Arthropoda > Arachnida > Araneae > Pholcidae > Pholcus > Pholcus phalangioides. The sequence continues at coordinate 9,162,070 of NW_028301610.1, read as the reverse complement.
TCAGAACTAATCGGTCTTTTTAATTATTTGAGTACCTGTATGATTCGACCCCGTTGGCCTACATTATTCCTTTGATCAGAGGCGCAGACATCAAGAAAACATTGAAGTGGCTGAGTGTTGCCAGTTGTCCTGTATATACTGAACTCAAGCCCTTATGCAGGAGGGAGGAGTGGTGCATTGCATTGAATATTCACTTCTTATTGCGGAGGGGCTCAGCCCCCTCGGCAAATTTATTGGGGGGGAGGGGTTCAAACAGTCTCAGAGCCCACGTTCCGTGACTATGCCTAAGATCACCCTTTTTTTTTTAATCAAAGATTTCCAAATTCTTTCCGTACACGGCAACAGGGCCACAACTAGAAACGAAAATTTACTCTGTGGCCCGGGACCAGTGTCCATTTTGGTGCCCCCCTTCGCAATTTTGAATGGGAAAAACAGTAAAGTGCCCTTCCGAATCCAGTGCATAGCGGAGGCCCCGCCCTCTAGTTTCGTCACTGCATGGAAACCGCGACTGCTTTCGAGGCAATTTCGGCGCACCATAAATTGATCTTATGGCAATCCGGTGGCATCCGGAAGTGCCGTATTGGGAAAAGATAAAAGTGGACAAGAAAAGGGCAATGGGCAGCAATTCAAAAAGAAGCAAATAGGGCATGAATTCGGGAAAAGTGCAAAATGGAGCAGAAATTCTAAAAAGGGTAGAACGGGACAAATTCAGAAAAAGGGAGAAAAATGGGCAGTAATTCAGAAAAAAGGAAAAACAAGGCAAAAATTCAGAAAAATAGCAAAACGAAGCAGAAATTCTGAATTTTTCAAAACAGGGCATAAATCAGAAAAAGCATAAACGGTTCAAGAATTCAGAAAAGAGTGACACAGACTTTCATGATGGATAATCGAAACCACAAGAGCACTCTCCTCCTTACCCAAGGCCCGCTTTACGCCAAATGGTATTTGCCCAGAGTTCCATGATTTTGGAAACATAAAATTTAAACAGCATAGACATACACACATATATTCACTGACTAACCAAATATCTTTGACCATAATAATTCCTGCTTTACCCAGGGGGCCCATCATGTCAAAGTCGAGCACTATCCCTATCCCCTTGGAAAAGTTTAGAGGAGACACTTTCCCCGTTGCCACCCCGGCTCTGGCGTTCCAGAGCATCGATATAACAATTATTATTATTATTGTAAACAAATACACACACATTACACAAATACCGGACAATAACACACGAAAAGAAATACAAAAGAAAAAGAAAAAAAGACATTCACATATAACGAATATACATTATGTGGCCCCAAGGGACACTTAAATCCTTCCAGGAAGTCAAAAAGAAATTGTATTACATTTTTTCGCCGCCACATTGTGAGGCGTCAAGTACCAGTATAACTATAGAAAAAACATCTAAGAATTTTAGGACATGATGTATAACAGTTTAATACAAATACAAATACAACGCCACAACAGGCAAATTGCCCAACGAGGTGGCTGACTTAAGAACATCATGGATCCCCGAGCCCCTACCTACTACTGCTACACCACACATGCACCCCTCCCCCGCGGAACCCCCCAACGAATCGGTACATGCGGGAATGTGCGTGTACGTGTAGTGCAACCTGACGTAAAGTTTGTTTCTGTGTAATGCTTGTTATGTGTAGTGCTGTCATCTGCCCCCAGTTTTACTAACTATGAGTGAAGTGTTATGGTTGAATGATTTACCGTTGTAGGACTGTTGCTCTCTGTGGCGAGACTTTTTAACGGGGAGATCGGCTCGCATTTGCGCCTTGAAGTTGGGAACCACAGAAAACCAACTTCAGCCGACCACCACTGTGGGGTTCGAACCCGGATCCTCGCATCACGAGTCCGGCACTATAACCACTCGACCACCACAGCGGCGTAAGATAACAATCTATATTTAGTGAAATTTAAACAAGATGTTGCGAATATTCTGGGTACAACATTAATACACATAAAAATATATAATTTTAAGCAGTAATATGTAAAAAAAATTGTTAATTTTATATTTATCTAGCTTTTTTATGAACAGTTTCAGAACATGTCATCGTAATTTTGAATGCTTTTTGCGTATTTGTAAATTTCATATTTTAGGAGCACTATTCATTAGTTTAGGAGCAGTAAATGAGAAACACTTTTGAAAAAGTTTTTTTTTGTTTTCGGAACTTCAAAATCATGTTTGAATTTCGCTGCTGTGCTATTTGTTTTTCTCTGAAGCCAATTTTTATTTTTCGTCGTAAAGTTTATCGTTCGGTAAATACACTCATGTCCATAAATTAAGGATAATTCAGAATCACACGGAAATCGAAATCTAAAGTAAAAATTTCACCTGCAGAACTATCACACATATCTGCAAGAATGATATGCAAATTTCAGGAAGCCACCAGATGATGCCGATAGTACGTCACAATGACGAGAGTGTAAGAGGGAGGTATATAAGGAATGGTGACAAAGAAGTGAAATTGTTCACAAGAGTTCTGTAAGGCGCTCAGTGCCATAAGCGAATAGTTATAACACAGAGGACGCATGCGGATGATTTTTTACGTGGTAGAATTATCGGCCGCCTGGAATGTGGGCGTACTCAGATGGAAGTATCCGAGGAACTTGGAATTGCCCAAAGTGTCATCTCTAGGCTTTGGCAACGATTCCAAGATAACAGAAATGTCAGTAGACGTTACAGTACAGGTCGCCCCCGAGTTGCAACGCCGAATGAAGACCGGTATTTTTTTCATGTAGCCAGAAAATCATTGAATTGTCAAAGCTTTAGCATGATAATATGCAAGGTACAGTCTATACTGTAGAGCCTCCACATCCTTAATCTGAGCCCAAGCCATAATTCTTCACGGGCACCTCCAATGTAAATTTATTATATAGAAAAAAATAAAAGCCCCGCTTTTTCCCGGGTAAGAGTCCTGTCAGTCTCATGTGGGAACCATGCCAGTAAAACTTAATTTGAGAAAAACAAATAGCTGGTATCTTGTATTGATGTATAGGGTGACTATATTTCAATGATACAAAACCGGGACCTCTAGCTAAATCTCGCCGAATATTGCCTATTTTTCTGTAATTGGAGAAATCGCGAACAAAAATTACACTAATATTATATTATGTTCTCTCATAATAGACCTGGGTCACTCGACACGGGACGTCTGGTCACCCTACCGATACACTGGTCTCGGCTGAGGGCCTTCAAGGCTTCTCAAGAAGCTGTTTCTTACTTATCTAGATATTCTTAGACGGTAAGAAAAGGTAAATTAGTGTTAAGCAGAGCATAAAGCGCGAAGTTCTCCATTTTGATAACTCGTCTTGATACCCTTCGGGGGCCCTTCCAATTGCCTGTCTACATTTTATACATGATTGCTTTCGTAAAACATTTTTCAAAATGGAAAAACGACTTTCCCATCCCAGTAAATATTCAGGTATTTATGGAATTGCGCCCCTATGGGCAGGGATTTTTGGTTTGCTTCACTTGCGGTCACTTATATTGATTGTCAACTTAATGCGTTATATGCAAAACATTTAACATACTAGTTTCCTAAGGTAAAATATTTCGGGCCCCCAAGCTAGGGCCCCTGTTAATCTTACCCTTGTGAGGACCATGGTTTTTATCCTTTTCTTTTCCACGGGCCCTTTGTACCACGGAGTGTTTTCCAGAATAATATTCGGTAAAAAAAAGTATGACTCGATTGTAGGCCCCTGGAATTTTTCCAAAGGTACTGGGGGATAAAAAAAAAGACGTGAATGCCAGCGGGTATGATCGTAACCCTCGAAAACTGAGAGTTTTCGAGGGTTACGGTATGATCAACAACCCTGAATATTCCTCCTTTAACTGCTCATCAAACATTAGTGGGAGCACATGCCCCTTCCCCATCCAGCAGCAGAGCCCCCAACGCTGGGATCTTTTGTGATCCCTCCAGGTCAGATTTTTCACGAGTCCCCTCTATAATAAATTAATATTGTGAAAAAACAAAAAGGATAACAATCGTCCCGGGCTCCCAGTATGGGGATAAGAGGGAGCTGTCAGCTCACCACTTTGAAGCCATGGGGAGCGACAGAAAGCATGCTTGCTCGGGTTGATTGAGTATCTAAATGCGGCCTAGTCCTTGATGTTCGGGAGAGAAATACGTATATAAGGCCTGGGCAGGTGATTTTTTGCAGCCCTTTTTAAAGAATTATGCGGCCTTTTATAATGGCTTACATAGCTATCAGAATAGGTAGAATAGCGGGCTCTAGCCTAGCGACATGAAATCGAGCTTTATTTTTTCTAATTTGCAGGACTATAAATTTAGTAGTAAAAAATTCTGGCTGAAGGGCCTAAAAATTCTGTCAAGGGCCCTGTCGATGTTTACGTGTTTGTGAATAGGGCGTGAGACTCATATTTTTGTTAACAGAAATTTTTATTTAGGACTTTGTTAAACAGTCATTGTATTTTAATCCCGTTTTGCGGCCCGATGATGCTCGAGCCAGCAAGGTCAGTCTGGGCGTAAGTTCATTGTTCTGAATGTTGCTCGTAATCAGCGAGATGGTTTAAGCCTGTTACATCCAATTTTAATCTATTTTTCGGTCCCCCGATCTTACGCCCTCTATGATATTTGCATGCATGGACCCTACAAAAAGAGGTGGGGACTGATAGGGCTTTAGCTTAAAAGCCCGGTGATCGACATTAAATTCTTTAAAGCACCGTATCCTTCTTTGCACATAACTATGTCCTAGTCGCTGTGCGTGCTCAGCCTGAATCGATTGCCCAACAAAAGATTGGGCCTGAGGGTGGTACAACGTATTAATGAACATTCATTTTTTAGACACCTTAAAATTGCAAATATCACACCAAAAAATCAGCCCAACGAAGGCAATATCGAGATTTATGGCAAAACTGTGCCAAAACGTGGCCTTTGACGAATCTCTTAAAATACGATCGAGTCAATAAAGCATTCTCGACAATCATAAACCAGCTCCTATAAAGCCTCGCCAAAGAAAATGGCCTATAGGCGCCGGTATCCTTCCCAAAAAGCCAAAAAAGATCATAAACTACTCATAACTGTACTTTATTGTGATATAAAGTACAGTATTTGTGCTACAAATACTGTACTTTATTGTGATGAGAGAATGCTGCACTCGGCCATTCACGAGTCAAAGGAAACCTCCAAAGCTGAAGGCCTACCTTCTTCTTGGGAGGCATTTGTAAAGACCTATTTAGGAATGGAAGCCTTTATATGACAAAAGCTAATGTCGAACAAACGATGAAGCCCTTGGGCTTTTTTTTTCAATTTTTTCCATTAATTACCAAGCATTTAATTAAGAGGCCTAACTTTCCATTTTGTCTTATATTTACGGCCTATTTCATTTTTATCTTTTATCCAACAGCAATCATGCCTGTTCCTCCCATTTCGAGCACCTCGACTTGCGATCGTTTAAATATAAGTTATAATTTTCTCTAAATGCCACAGCCCTGTTCTGTAATTATGCCTAGTAGACGGGCCTTCATTAAAACACATTTCGTGGCACAAAAAAATAAAATAAAAAAATAAGGAGCGGGGATAGAGTACTATTCTGTATACTAATACCCCATCAAACTTCGCAGTCCGTGACGGACTAGGCTAAAAAAAACCAGATGGAGGCCTAGTGACAATGAAATAGTGGAAAAGGATGGTATTAGATGGTAGATGGAGGAAATTATACGCCGCTTGAATAATAATGAATCTAGCGAGAGGAGCACATGGGCCTTTTTCATTTCTTCTTAGGCCGCCTAGGACTAGTATTAACATAATAATGACGGAAAAGCCTCAAGAAGAAAAAAGAAGGTTTTGCTCTGTGACCTCTTCGAAACTTCGTCCCAGGTGAGAAAGAAGAATAATCTCGCCATAGGCCTAGTTTTGGCGTGTTATCGCTACCATTGGACGGAATTTATTGAATTATTACAGCACGTGGGTATTCTTTAGCGTGTTAATTGTTTCTATAGGCTAGATTCAGTCTGTCGGTTAGAGTTAAATTAATTACTCATTCAACCCCATGTCGTATATGGGGTAAGCTGGCAGGGGCTTGGTTTAATCTTAGAATTTTTTTTAATACAAATTTAAAGATCAGATGAGCGTAAAAAATTTCTGTGGACTGCTTTTGAGCTGCTTGAATCCACCTGCTAAATATCCTGATATGGGAGCCCCAACTCCATGTGGTCTAGTGTAGGGCTATCCTACGGTTGATGAAGCTCCATTAAAATCAGTTTTAACAGGCTTTAACTACACTTGTGGAGATGCGAAATTCATAACAATGGCCTCACACAGGGACCACAGGCAGTTTTTCTTTTTTTTTCAAGCCGAGCACAACTCAGGTCTATCGCCATGGACAATTTACTACCTAGTGACACAGGCAGTTGCGCATCGGGTTGCAAAGTTTATGGGGGGCCCGTGAAACGAGATTAAAATACATGAGTTGGTCCCTTTATAATTAGTTTTTAGTGGCCAACAAAAAAATATTAATCTCGGGACCCCTGGTGGTCCCTCAATTGTGAAGGTGGGACTGGCAGGGTTCCAGCCCGACTGCCCGGACGATTCTTGTCCTTTTTTGTTTTTTACGCTATAAATTTACTATAGCCCGCCAAATTGTCTCAGCCCGAAAGGGCCCTGTGCACGTGCAGGGGGCGTGACCATGGATTTGTCCCTTTCTAATAAATTTAGTGACCAAAAAACAAATAAAATATTCACCTCAGGACCTCTGCGTTAAGCCCTGGCGACCTTACGCGTGTGAGCGCCATGGGTGGATCCCTTTGTAATACTTTTGTATCGACTTAAATATATATATATATATATATACATATATATATAATTTTGATCTTGGGGACCCCCCTGGCTGGAGTCCTGTCTGCCCAACACTTGTGGGGGCCCAGGGGGAGTCCCTTTGTAATAAATTCATAGTGAAAAAATATATTTCTCAGGACCCTTGGCTGGAGCCCTGTCAGCCCACCTTCTATAACAGATTGCTAAAGATGGCGCTGGTCAGCCCCCATGTCAAGATTGAATTTCTCCTCAACTTAAAAATCGTCGATCACCAAATGGGGCCCACTCTTGGCGATTTTTGGCTCCATTTTTTCCTCTTATTACTTCAATAAAGGTAACCACGAGACCGAGAGATATATTATTTTCCAACAACCCTGTCCCCCCCCCCCCCCGTGAATGAGAGGCAGCCGCGCGCCTTAATTGGCACTTGCGTACCCTCGGGCCATACGGTGGTTTTGAAGGACTTCACTGGCGAGAATAAAACCGGGCCCAAAGTAGCACTCTGGGCTCGCTAATTGCTACATGGGGGGCAAAGGGGACAGACGTGCAGCAAGTTGTATATATATATATACATACATAGAGAGAAGAAAGAGAGACGGAGGGGATAGGCATATGTCTGTGGGGGTTTTCGGGCTTGATTGATGGTTCAGGCCACGGGCATTTTGCTTTTTGGTCTTTTTCTTTTCTAACAACGATTCTTTGACGTACAGGACATTCCACGTCAAATCAACAGCATGCTCACACAACCGGGTTTATTCAGAATTTCATGTAGTTCGTACATCTAAGGAAATCCGTCTGTGGCCCCCCACACGGGTTGTGTTCACGGTGCTCTTGAAGGGCCCTTCGGATAATTTATTTTTCCAAACTACGTTTTTCTCAGATCGGGCCCATGAAAAATCTTGAGGTCCCGCTATGGGGGACAAAATCTTGATTACCTATGTGGAGTCCCGGTCTATGATGTCCCATCATAGAATGGAATCGGTTGTTGTATCTAATGATATACTTTTATAGCTAAACTAGCTCTGGTGCATTCTTCCAACACCAGCTATAACAGTGTTTATACAAAAAATTGCCACGTTTTTAAGACAAATAAATTCAATTGGTCGAATGGTTGACCAATTGAATTTATTTGTCTTAAAAACGTGGCAATTTTTGTATAAATTAAAACCAGGCAAAGTTTCTCATTTTTGTGATAATATAACAGTGTTGATCCTTCACAGCCTTATCAAGCATTACCACGCACAAGCAGGACCTGTTCCTCATAGGGATTCATCCATGGCCCCCCACAAGCGTTGGCCAACAGAGCTTCCGCCAAGGGTCCCGAGATTATTATTTTATGTATATTATTTTTTGTCAATATAAATTTATTACAAAGGGAGCCATCCATGACCCAACACGCGTAAGGCTGCCAGGGCTCAACGCCGGTGTCTTGAAATAAAATTCATATATTTTTTGGTCACTGTAAATTTATTACAGAGGGACCCACACATGGTTATATCCCCCAACCTTCAGGGCTGGGTCTCCTCGGTGAAATTTAACGGACATGGTTAGGACCGGTCCTAGATATTTTGCCGCCATTTGAATACGTCTGCCTGAAAAATTTCCTTTTTCCAGTCTGTTATCTTAATACAGTGGTTCCCAAAGTGTGGGTCGTGGACCCCCCCCCCCCGGGGAGGAGCGGGTCACACTGGTGATTTAGGACATCAGTTCCCATACGTTTGCCGACCATTGCTTCCTTGTCGCGACAACGTTTATCCGCGGCTCCCCAGATTAGTCTAAAAAAGAGTCACTTGAAAGTACTAAATAGTATACTTTGTTAAGGACGTCGCTGCGTCCTTAACAAAGGTTCGTGACGCCCCTAGGACCCGCGGTGCCCACTTTGAGAAACACTTATCCAATTCCATAGAAAAAACACGGAAAATAAATAACTTAAAAATTCAAGGTGTTCTTTGTCGGAGCCAAACCTCGCACTAATATAGTGTCGACGTTTCTGGTGATATTTTGGGCTGTAAAATTACAATAAAGGGGAAATAAGTCGGGTCAGGGCCGCCACTGGGGGAGGGAAAACAGGCTGGGTCTGGTGCATCGGGCGCTGGCCCTGAGGGAGCGCAGATTTTATCCTTTAACCTCTCCTTCAACATTACAAGGGGGCGTCTAAAGGCTCGCTTAGCCCGGCTAGGCACCGTTTGGTCCTTTCCCGATTTATCCCAAATATAGTCCCGTTTCATCCGATCTCTTCTTTTCCCTCCCCTCCTCCATGTCGATAGGGGATTACTGTCAATCAAGATAAAACACAACGTGGTTTCACAAGTACTCATAGATAGAGCTCCTGGAAATACCTCGTTTGGAAATACCCAGGAAATAGCAGCGTTCCTCAACCTTTTACAGAATATTTAAATTCAGGAGTAAAAATACATAATATATTATACAGGAATGTCCCGTTCTTGGTTTTGAAAGTCTACGTTATTCATACTTTCGAAATTAAATACCTTATTTCCGAGTTATGTATCTCGCTTACGAAGCCACTGCGTGCTGTATGCAATAATGTAATAAAATTCATCTGGTACTTTGGTTAGGTAGCCAATGGACACATCAAGTACAATAGCTAGAACGAACATCGGGTACTCGACATGTTATCCCACCCTCCCATTAAGGTGTAATCTTGATAACAAAGAGGGGATAAGAGCGGATAAAATCACGTTATCAGCTCGGACAGGGCCGTCTTAAGAGCATCATGGGCCCCCGGGCCCAGTGGTTTTTCTGAGGCCCTATCTGGTAAATTCTAGAAAATTTCAACCGAATCTCATTTTTGTGAGGCCCCTCTTCTCTTGAGGCGCCCGGGTGGGCCCATGCGTTAAGACGGCACTGAGCTCGGATGAAACGGCACCATTTTGACCTAAGGATGAAACGGGAAAGGACGAATCGGGCCATCACCGTAGTAGCGGCCCCGAGTCGAGTAAAAACAAGCAAAATATATCCAGTAGAACCTCAATTATCCGTGCTAATGGTGGGGAAAGTGAACACGGATAATCGAAAAACATGGTTAAACCACCGGCAATAAAAAAAAACTTATTTAAAATATAAGAATTGGAAAAAAATAAATACTTATGCATTTTACCTGTTTAGAATGACTATCCACAGTGTATATTCATATTATCGGAGTGAAAAAATCGAATACAAAATTACATAATTGAAGGATAGCCACACTACTAATACACTGGGTTGCACACACATTGATGGCAGAAATACAGTAGAACCTCGATTATCGGGGCTAATGTTGGGGAAGGTTATCACGAATAATCGAAAAAAATGATTTTCCTTTTCCTGTCAGGCATTCTGCACAGTATTATAAATTGCACTACAAACAAGAATGGCACAAACAAGGAATAGCGCTGGTCCAGCCGATGAGCCATGCGGTCACTTGACTGCATCCGAACTTACACCATTCTTGTGCCTTATCTTTCAGCTGCAAAAAGAAAAGCAATATTGAAAGCAATTATTTGCAACAAAAGCAACATTTCGACCAACGTCTTCCCGGCATTTCCCGTAATTGGCTGTAAATCTTCGATCACCCCAAGACAATGTCTCTCTTTTATGTGTGCATATGGGGGGCTGCCGTGCCAACGCATTCAGGGCCGCAACTAGGGGGGAGCAGGCGGTTGCTGGACGGAAGGGGGCGCCAAATGCACCCGTTAACTGCTTCTTCCATATTACATGTGGGCGCCAAAATGCGCTCTTGCCCCGGCTGAAAAAGTATCTAGTGGCGGCCCTGAACGCATTGACATGGGAGTTTAGCTCTGGAAATGGGGGGGGGGAGGGGTGTTCTGTAAAAGAATGATGAAATCCGGTCCTACTAAATGGAAATGTTTGTTTTCATCCCACACACACATACATAACCTTCGCAACCCAACCCCCCCACCCCCCAACATCAACAACACGGATAGGGAAGAGCTGCATATGAACTTGGAATTTTTATAGCACGCAGTTAATCCGCTTCCCGGTAAATCCGTGCACGGATAATCGAGGTTCTACTGTAATATGTATTATTTTTGAAACATCGGAAAGAGCACTGCAGAAAAATGGCACCTTGTTTGCAAGATTTGTTTTTTATCCGACGATTCCGATAACAGACTAAGGGTGTGAACATAGTGCGTCCATATTTCAGATTCTGGAATCCCGCATCGTCTCCGATTGGTTAAAAACCCGAATTTAAACTTTTTTTAATTCGACATTCGGGTTTTTAACCAATCGGAGATGACGCGGGTTTCCAGAATCTGAAACGGACGCACTATGTTCACACCCTTAAGGTCTACTGCAGTGGTTCTAAAACTTTCACCCCCCCCCCTCTTTAAGTGTTGACCTAGCACAGGACGGCCAGGAGTCCTCAAGTGCAGAGGCACGCTTCATGATAATGATACCGATCGCTCCCACATCCGGTAGTAGGACCCCCCTAAGCTGGTATCTTTGGTAGGCTCCTAGCCAGACTTTTACGTGCCCCTACATAGGGAATTCACCGTGTGGAAAATCTAGAATCGTCTCGGGCGGGAGCCCTGTCAACCCCAAGCCCCATGATGAGTCCCATGGCCCCCCATAAGGGTTGGGCTGACAGGAGTACAGCCTGGGGGCCCGAGACGATTCTCACTATTTTTTACTTCCCCCACATTACATATTCGCTATAGATGGGGCCCGTCGAATGTCTGGTCTGGGGGCACGCTAGAGATCCAAGTCTACTGGCGCTGCTGAAGAATGTGGGGGCTCCATGATGAGACCTGCACAAAAGGCCGGATATAGGTGGATGCGAAGGGTGCAATCGCACCAGGCCGCAAAATATTAAGGGCCATAAAACTGAATTTTTATACATTGATTACGTAGGTCTCTCGTGAGTGGGAGGAATCGGAATGCATATAAATCTTAATGTGTAAAAACTGTTCTCGCAATGGGCCACTAAATGACACAGCCCGACCAAGCCTGCACACAATTTTCAAGAGTATAAGTAGGCTATGTAAATTAATAGGATGCAGACGCGTCGCAGCAGGGCTGGGGCCCTCCCGGGCAGCAAAATTTAAGAGAATGCAGTTTTAGGCGAAAAAAAAGAACACCGTTACAAAATTATCGAATTTTAAAATTGTGGAACGGCAAAATCATGTTTGCCCCGGGCGGCACAAATCCCAGTTACGGCCCTGGTCGGAAGTGTGTCAAACTATTGGGTGCTCCACGTGAGTTTCATGCTGGAAATTTTGATTTCTGCATCAATTCAGGGGGTGCTCGGACCCGTTTTACAAATTTCCTGGGTACTCGAACAACCACAGCCCTGACCCCCCACATCTTGCAGCCGGGCCCTCAGGCTGGGATCTTCGACGGGGTCCCCCTCCAAAGTGTGAAAGAACAAAAAAAAAATTATTAGAATCGTCGCGGGCCCCCAGGGATAGAGCCCCGCAATTGTGGAGCCCATTCCCACAGCACCGCCGACTACATCCCCACTAGTAGGACAGTTTATTTCTAGCCAAATAGGGGGCATCAGAAATATCACCTGGCCCGGGGGCTATGTCACTCTTGACAGCCCTGCCCTGAAAAAGTGGTTTCGCCCAGGGGTCCCAAGACAGAATCGACGACCCAACAATCGCCAACACCTGCGTCTGTCTATACAGTGCCATTAAAAAAAAAATAGGGGGCATAGTCTCTTTTTTTTTTAAACCAAATCATACAAAACAACACCCCAAAAGCAAAGCGCCATTTGTTGAAAAAATAAGCAAAAAATGGCGGCGAAATAGCAAAGGAATACTTTGAATGACTATAAAATAAACTAAAATAAGCTTCTTTTTCTCTTTTTTTAACAACCGTCAGAATAAGATAAGGGTGTCGTAAAAAGCGCTAATAATAAAAATAAGAAAAGAAAAAGAAGAAGCCAAGAACCTCTCTTTCTTTCTCTTACTTCTTTATCTCCGCTTTAAAAGAAGCCGCTCTGTTTTGGAAGAAGTTTCTTCTTCTTCTTATTATTATTTTCTTACTTCTTTTTACTTCTCTCTCTTCCTTCTTACCTTCCTCTGTTCAAGGTTGGTTGCAAATGGATAATGACAAGGCCTCCTAAACGCATGCGCGCAGGAATGGCCTCCTTGCCGCCATATCTGGCGGTGTTTCCTCTCTGTTGGCGAGAAGTATTCTCATTTAGCTGGAGTTTCGAATTCGGAATCATGACTACTGATTTATATGGAATCTTAATTATGTACATGGCCCTCCACAAGTTTGGGGGGGCCCACGAAATTATTTCTTCCGTAAATTCTAAATTTTCATCCGTTCTAGAATTTTTTTTCTTCCATTAATTCTGAATTTTCATCTCCATTCTGGAGTTTTATTTCTCTTCCGTTAATTCTGAATTTTAATAAATTCCGACATTTTTTTCTTCCATAAATTCTAAATTTGAAAATTTTAAGTTTTCATCCGTTCTGGAAATTTTTTTTGAATTTTTATTAATACTCTGGGATTCTTTCTTCCATTAATTCTGAATTTTCATCAAAATTCTGTGGAATTTTCTTCTTCTATTAATTTTGAATTTTCATCAATTTCGGAATTTTTTCTTTCATTAATTCTGAATTTTCATTTGAGCCAGAATTATTTCTCTCTTTTTTTCAATTATTTTTAAATCAAGTAAGTCTAAAATTTCCATTGATTTCGGGAATTTTGTTTCTTTATTATTAGTTTAAAATCACCTTCAGTGCTGAATTTTCTTCAATTTTTGCGTTAATTTACATTTAGTTATGTGTTAAATTTTTTTGTATGGATATTTCTCTGCATTCTTGTACATTCTGAAATAATAGATGCTGATCCCCCTCCAAAAAATATACATAAAATTGGAGCAAAGGGGATCCTAAATATTTTTGGCGCCCCAAAATTGTTGAGATGCACCCGGCTCCACTATTATTTTCGTAATCACCCTTACCAGGCGTCGCGTACCTTTCAAGCGGCTTTGGGTAAGGGTGACCCTGGTGAGGCTGACAGGGCTCTCTTGCCCAGTTCCGGGACAATTAACTTTATTTTTTTTTCTTTTCGTGCGATAAATTGACTGCAAAAGGGACCGTGAAAAGTCTGACTTGGGGGTCCGCTAAAGATCCCAGCCTTTGATACAGAATGTGGAGGCCATGGACAGGTGGGGGTGTGGTGAAGACCGCAACTAGGGGAATTCAAGGGATCTAGTGCCCCGGTTGAGGGACCAGGAAAGACTCTGAGTTTGCTATTTTTCCGTTCAAAATAATTAAGGGGAGGAAGACGCCAAAATGGAAACTGCCCCTGGTGACAGGGTAAACTTTAGTTTCTAGATGCGGCACTGGGCATCAGACCCAGTGCCGTTTTAAGTTTTTGTGTGAGCCCCCCACCACCCTCCCACTAAGCCGTGCAAGAAAGGGCATCATGGGCGGAGATGCGGGGGGGGGGCCCAGAGTCCAAGGTGGAGTCGACTGATCTAATGTATATATGAGTTGACATCATCGTGCCCCCTCCCAGACTTCCAAGTCTATCGCCGCCTATGGAGGGCATATGTGTTAAGACGGCAGTGCTCACTGGATTAGGAAGTTCGCTGAGTTTACTCTATTCCGTTCAAAATTAGGGGGGGGGGGTTCTCAAACTTTTTCCACCCGAGGCGCTCCATACCCTTATCAAAGCTTATCCTCGGTTCTCCAGAGTAGTTTAACAAAGAGTCTCTTCGAAAAACCTTTGTCAGAGGCGACATGGAGCGTTGGCCCTGACGCACAGTTTGAGAACCCCTGTCCTGGAGAGAATTGTATCTAGGAGGTAATGCAAAGGACCCACCTCCAGTAAATTTTGAAAAGAAAAGCTGAGACCACCCCCTAATAAATAATATATTATATACAATGCAACGCAATTCTCCTGTCCTGCGTACATGTTCGAGTCCCGTACATACGGGACGACTGGCAACTTTCGGCCTCCTCAAATGCTTTCTTCATGTCAGTGCTTCTGCATAGGGGGCGTCAAATATGATACTGGCCCTGGGTGACAGAATGAATTTTTATTTTTAGTTGCGTCCCTTCGTAAAGGCTCACCCGGGCACGGCAATAGACGAAAAATTATTAAAAATATTAAGAGGGCTCAAACCCACAATTTCGATAGATATTATGGAGACTGTGACAAATATTTGAGGTGGGGCTTTATGCCGCCTTAACGCATAGGCCTACCCAGGCACAAACCGGGTTCCTCATAAGAGATCTGGTTAAATTTTTTAAATATTAACATGTCTCACAGATAGTGGGGCCTCAGAAAAATAACTTAACTCGAGGCCCCTATTGCTCTTAAGATGGCCCTGGGTGGACCCATGGACCCCACAGGACGGGGTCCATGTGTTAAGATGGCTGCATCGTTTGGTAACCACAACCAATCAACCTAATTTGATAGTTAAAATATTTCTCGGCACCCTTCACTTCAAGGGTGTCACGCCACACGGTTTGAGAATCAGTCATATAATTTTATGTGCGAATTATCTCGCGGCACCCCT
The DNA here is from genome assembly GCF_987345545.1 of Pholcus phalangioides. NCBI lineage: Eukaryota > Metazoa > Arthropoda > Arachnida > Araneae > Pholcidae > Pholcus > Pholcus phalangioides. The sequence continues at coordinate 9,146,779 of NW_028301610.1, read as the reverse complement.
GCATCATATAGTCGGTCGTCTCACTTCAAAAATACATTCTCAACATTTGATAATTAAAATATTTCTTGGAACTCTCTGCACTGACCTCATCTAACGGTAGCTTAAAGTTCCAAGGCAGATCACAGTACACCATTTGAGAATCACAATCATAGAATTTTATCTGCAAATACCGATATAACTGCATCCTAATATGCCCAAAAACAGAGGTGGGGTTTGTGCCGCCTCAGGCACGTGCAACCCCAAAAACATATCCTTAACATAATTTAATAAATGAAATATTTCTCGACACCCTTCAACGACCTGACGGTACCTAAAAGTACCACAGAACACCGTTAAGGAATCACAATCATAATTTTATCCCCAAATAATCAGGGCCTCTGGGCTGAGATCTAATTGCGTGAAAAAACAAAAAATGAGAATCATCTCTGGCTTAAGGGCTGGGGCCCTGCCAACTCTACTCTTGTGGGGGCCATGATTGCTGCATCTTATAAGTGTGCCGCCGCACCCATAAACATATTCACATCATAATTCTAAACTTGAAATTATTTACCCGGCTCACCTGATGGTACCTTAGGGTGCCACGGTACACAAGTTTGGGAATCTCTCTGATACACACACACACACATATAATTTTATCCCTAAATTATCTCACTCCACTATCAACCGATCTCACAGCATCCTAGTGTGCTGCGGCACATCCAAAAACATTATACAAATACAAATACAACGCCACAACAGGCAAAATGCCCAACGAGATGGCTGAGAAACAGATGCCCATAAAAATATGGATGTCATATATTTCAAAAATATAGCAACCCAATTAAAAATGCAATTAACAAAAATTATAAACAATATATACACATGATAAAATATTATACAATGCCCATAAAGAATACTTATGGTTGTCTTATTCTAAGAATGGATAGCTTCTCGATTTACCCCAACATGTTTATCGTATTTCTTTTTAAACGTGTCAATTGTGTTACAATTTACTACCTCCGGGGGTAAGCTATTCCATTTATTAACAACCCTATTAGAGAAAAATTCCCTGCGACACCATAACCTTGCATTGTCCCTCACCAATCGATACTGGTGTCCCCTTGTAAAAACAGTCGATTGACGGTGTACTAAAAGTTCATGGTCCATCCTATCCATCCCATTGAAAATTTTGAACACTTCGATCATATCTCCTCGACACCTGCGTTCATCCAATGTAAACATATTCAGAAATTACCTTACCTTACCTTAACGTAATTTAATAAATAAAATATTTCTTGGCACTCTTCAACGACCTGATAGTACCTTAAGGTGCCACAGAACACCGTTCGGGAATAACGATCACATAATTTTATCCGCAAATAACCGATGTAACTGCCATGCCCCCTCATCCTGGTGGCCACGCATCCTATCACTGCATCCTATCAGTGTGCCATAGCACTCCATAAACATATTCACATCATAATTCTAAACTTCAAATATTTATCGGCATTATTTACCCACCTCACCTGACAGCACCATAGTGTGCCACGGCACACCATTTGAGAATCAGTCATACAATTTCATCCGCAAATACCGATATCACCGCATCCTAGTGTGCACCCTGAAAAACATATCCTGAACATAATTTGAAACTTGAAATATTTCTCGGCATTATTCATCCATCTCACCTGACGGTACCTTAGGGTGCCATCACAAAAAAAACATAATTTTATGCCTAAATTATCTCACTTCACCATCGACCAATCTCACTGCATCCTAGTGTGCTGCAAAAATATATCCCCAACATAATTTGATAATTCAAATATTTCTCGGCACCCTTCAAGGAAGATACGTATGCTATGGAAAAAATTGAAATATCAAAAGGAAATACCTTTAATATACCATACTAACAGACTTCTGTTAGCTTTTCGAAGGGGGGGGGGCGGTAACTCAAAATTCAAACTTTTGAGGTTTCGGGAAGAAAATTTTTATGCCCCCTTCAAACCTTTTGTGTCCCATCAAAAAGGGGTACGCCCCTGCTTCAACGACCTGGCGGTAACTTAGAATGCCACGGCACACTATTTGGGAATCACAGTGATACAATTTCATGCGTAACTTATCCCATCGCACCCAAATCGATCTCACTGCATCACCTCCAAAAAAACCTTCTCTCTTCATTTTTTCATTTACTCAAACTTTTTTTTTTTTTACTTTTACTCAAACATTTACTTTTACTCAAATATGTTCAATTACGGATTAGTACAGTAATTTGTTTGGCTCGGATTTTCGTGTAAGTTGGCGAGGTTTCGGTTAATGGCGTTACGGCAACCAAAGGGAGGGGTAAAGAAGAAAATTTTTAGTGTCGGTTTTTTCTGGTCGTCTGCTTTTTCCCACCGCCATTCACAACTCGTCTGTCGTCTGCTTCAGAAGGAGGCCGAAGATTTTCTGCTGTTGCCACTAAGAAAAAAAATAAGAGAATCGGCTGTTTTTTTTTCCTCTTCATTTGTTGTGTGTATCTCGCGTGTCGCTCCCTGCTGTGCCCAAAAGAACATGGATCTGTCGTCGGTCTTGTTGAACATCCATCCTCCAGGTCAATAGGGTATCTAAAGTACCTTCTTTATCTCCGGTCTGGACTTGGCAGGGATTGTGCCGAACAAACGCAAAAAAAAAAAAAAACATGTTGTTCCATGTACTTGTGATACTTTCGTGGGCATGTTTGTCCATCCAACAAGAATCGTCAAGGCGGAATAAGTGCGAAAGGATCACCATACCCATGTGCCAAGATATGCCTTACAATCTTACCAGGATGCCAAATATCATGGGCCAAACTGACCAGAGTGAAGCGGCCATCAAAGTCCACGAGTTTTTCCCGCTTGTCGAAGTTGGATGTTCCAGACACTTGAAGTTTTTCCTGTGTTCCCTTTTCGCGCCGATGTGTACGGAGCAGGTAGATGTCCCGATACCGTCGTGTCAGTCCATCTGCGAAGAGGTCAAGTCCAAATGTTCTCCTGTGCTCCAGAGTTTCCACTTTAATTGGCCGCCCATGTTGGATTGTTCTAAATTGCCGGTACCTGAGAAGAATGGTCTTTGCATGGAGTATCCCAACATCACGGATGAGAGAGACAATAGAGCTAAGTCGGGAGAGTCTGAAACGACTAAAAAGGCGAAGCTGTTCAGCAAGTTCAATATGAACTTCCCTGGTCTAGAAGCAAACTTCCCGAATTTATTGCCCAAAAAAAATCAGGAGTCCCAACGTCCGGCTAAGAAGCATTTGGACACTGGTGAGGTTCTTGGTACCGAATGGTCTTGGGATCGACAAACGGAGGAATGTCCGAATAAGTTCGTGCCAGTGCTGGTGAGGTATCCGGGTGAGAATCTCTGTGCACCACGCTGTGACGTCGATGTCTATTTCACGAGGGACAACAAGAATGTCGTGCAGATATGGATGGGTACTTGGGCCGCCGTGTGTTTTGTGTCGACCCTGTTTACAGTTTGCACTTTCTGGATCGACACTGTCCGGTTTAGATACCCCGAGCGACCAATAATATTTTTGAGCATGTGTTCTTGCATCAGCAGTGTGGCTTACCTCTTGAGAGTATTCGCCGGTGCCGACATGTTCTCCTGTGACCGGACGGACGTGCAAAATCCTCATCTAGTTATCGAGGGCCTGGACAGCAGTGGGTGTGTGGTCGTGTTCCTACTGCTGTACTTCTTCGGGACAGCGTCGTCCGTGTGGTGGGTGATACTGACTCTGACATGGTACCTCGCGGCTTGTCGAAAATGGGGCCACGAAGCCATAGAGTCAAAATCCAGTTACTTCCACGTCCTGGCTTGGGCATTTCCTGCTGGAATGACCATCGCTCTATTGACGCTACGTCACGTGGAAGCTGACGAACTGACCGGGCTATGCTACGTCGGCGGTCAGAACAGTAAAGCCTTACTTCATTTTGTGATCATCCCAATGTGCGTGCTGTTTTTGATCGGTTGCGTGTTCCTAATTCTCGGACTAGTGTCTTTGGTCCGAATCCGTCGCGTCATGAAACACGTCGGCAGGAATATCGACAAACTCGAAAGGTTGATGGTCCGGATCGGGTTATTCTCGGTCCTTTATACCGTACCGACGGCGTGTTTGATCGCGTGTTACTGGTACGAACAGTCGAACTGGCCGACGTGGAAGAGAATGGCCATGAGCCGGACAGTTTCGTGCCGCTCGAAGACCCAGTGCCATCTTTCTTCGAACACGCCGTCGTATGAGATCTTTATGGTCAAGATTTTTATGTCTCAACTTCTTGGCATTACGACTGGTGTCTGGGTCTGGAGCAGTAAGACTTGGAACTCTTGGGGTAAGTTCTTCTCGTCGTTTCGGAGACATCGGACGGTCAAATCGTCCGGGATATCATATCATCATCCGACGTCCTACAAACCTGCGGCAGCAGCCGCTGCTGCGTCTGGACACAAGAAAATGACCCCGTCCACTCATGTCACGAGGGTCTAGGTATGAAATTGAAATATTTTTTACGTCGTTATTTATTATGCATGTTGACCTGTAAATGTAACTGTGGTCGGTTAATCCGGAATTCCCAATAGTTGGTCGAAATCGTCGTTACTGATTTCACGATTTTTTTACCTGTAAGAATCAATTTAAAATATTATCAGCATGATATTGTCTGGCAATAGTCAGTGATGCAATCGAAATTATTAATTTTCTTATGACATGAATGTCGCTCTCCACTTGTTAATACAAGATATACAGAAGACTGGATGTTGTGAAGATATTTATTATTTGAGATGTTAATTTTTTAAGGAAGGAAAAAACTCATCTCTGCCTCTACCGGGAGTCGAACCCGGGTCCCTCGATTGCCGGACGAGTGCTCTGGAAAAAACTCATCTCTGCCTCTACCGGGAGTCGAACCCGGGTCCCTCGATTGCCGGACGAGTGCTCTGGAAAAAACTCATCTCTGCCTCTACCGGGAGTCGAACCCGGGTCCCTCGATTGCCGGACGAGTGCTCTACCGGGTTCGACTCCCGGTAGAGGCAGAGATGAGTTTTTTCCTTCCTTAAAAAATTAACATCTCAAATAATAAATATCTTCACAACATCCAGTCTTCTGTATATCTTGTATTAATTTTCTTATTGTTTACCAATAGCTATAAGTCTATAAACAATGTGCAGAGCTTGAAGTTTTAACGCATTTACGCAATTTTTCCGCCCTGTCAATTTTTGTATTAAAAACATTTGTATCTATGTACTGTGGATACCCATTTAGAATGTTTCCCCGCTTAGTACGATTTATTTTCATGGTGCCGCAACTCTTAAATACGCATTCAGATTTTCGTTTAAAGCGTTTTCCCACTCACATTGTTTTTTCATGACGATTTTTTGTCGAAAAACGTTATAAGCGGAATCAACTGTATATTGATAAAATTGATTTCTATTTATTCGGGGCCCGTTGGCCACTTTTTAAACCGACATATTAGGCACTTTTTAATGACACTATTAACAATAGTTCGCATTTTTTTCCAGTTTACGATATGGTAATCACGCATTTCAATAGTACGTATATATGACAATTTTTAAGACTTTTACGATATTTAGGTGTTTGTTTTACCCGTTGATGTTATGCCCGGCTGAGCTTGGGTCGTAAACTTTAGAGCCGTGAAACGGAATTCTATCAATTTATAGATGTGTTAGTATAAGAGCTTGACAAATCAAATCGAGAAAAAATCTATATAGTTGCTAACCAAATATCTTAAGAGCTAAGCGCATTTCTTTTGCCCAAGCTGGTAATCACACGCCGAAAATTTTAGGCGCCACAATTAATTTTTTAGTCGTCATGGTAACCTGGCAACTGGAATTTGTCAAATCCTGGTCACTATTAACATACCTTATTACATATGCCGTAGAAAACCATTATTGCCTTATGAAACAAACCATTGTTTCCTTATTGTCACCCTGTTTTAAGGGTCGCAAAATTTCTTTTGTATCACTAAAAAATTGTTTTTTGCACCGTGTCACAAAATTCAAATTTTTTTAGCACTCTGCCTCGATATTGTTTTCAAACCTGGACCGCATAATAGTGCTCTAAAGCAGGACTTGACAAATCAGAAAAATATTTAGTCGTCAGCCGAATTTCTTGAAAGCCAAACATGGTTTTCGCTTAAGAAGAACGGTCGTAAGTAATGTTTTTTAGTTATCCAGGACTTATTCTAGCATTATGTCTTTCAATACGAGAATTAGTTACATAATGAATTGAACAAATTTTTTGTCAACCTTGGACTCTTAACTGTCATATATAGAATATTTTGGTGCCAATGCCATGATTTTATAGTCACCATGGTGAGCTGGCACCGCGGATTTGTCAAGCCCTGGTATCTTATTTCATATGCCTTAGAAATTTATTGTTGTATTGTTGTTACACTTATAGAAATATGTTTTAAGGGTCGCTAATTTTATTCTGTATCAGATGAAAAAATTGTTTTTCGCACCGTCACAAAATTCAGCTGCAAAAAAAAAATTTTAGCACCCTGCCTTAAAAAATTGTTTTCAAATCTGGTCCGCATAATAATGCTCTAAAACAGAGCTAGACAAATCGAAAAAATATTTAAGTACTAGCCAAATTTCTTAGGAGCCACAACCATGGTTTTCGCTTAAGAAAAACAGTCGTAAATAATGTTTTTTGACTTTCCGGGACTAAATTATGTCTTTTGACACGAGGAGTTATATAATGAATTCAGCAAATTTTGTGCCATCCTTGGACTCTAATTTAACAATCACATATAGAATATTTTGGCGCCAATACCGATTTTCTAGTCGCCATGGTGACCTGGCAAGCCCTGCTCTAAAATATTTTTCATTTCATACCCGGAAATTTCTCATCTCCCAATGGCGAAAAAATTATTTTTACACCATGTCGCGAAATTTATCTCCAAAATTATTGTTTATGTCAGGCTCCAAATTTTTATTTTTGCACCGGGCTGTAAAACCCTTTTAATACATTATGCTCCTAAATTGTTTTTCGTGTCACGTCCCAAAATAGTTTGGAACAGCTATAGCATAATCCCTTTTTTGTATCATGTCACAGCATTTGTTTTTCGCACCGTGTCACGAAATTGCATTTTGAGCCATGTCTCTCTCATAAAATCGTTTATTTCACCATGCCCCAAAAATAGTTTTTCGCACCATGCTATAAAATTAGTTTTTTTTGCATCATGTCGCAATATTTTTTTTTCGTCCCATGCTCCAAAACTTTTTTCGCTTCAGACTTGATTGACTTGATTATTCAGGGTTTTAGCAACCAAGGCTATTCCCTGTAGTGAAGATGAATATTTACAGTAATAAGATGATTTTTTCGCTAAATGTTATAAAATTGCGTTTTTGGACCATGTCACGAAATTTTTCTCACACCAAGTCGCAAAACTGATTTTTGTTCCATCCCTAAAATTGTTAACAAATTTTTAAAAACAAATGATTCTCTCTCCTCTCTTTTATTTAGACCCTTTAATTTACAAAAATGTTAATTTTATACAAAACGTTGTATGAAAATTAATTTTAAAAAAACCAAAAGTGTTGCGCAAATGCAACGCAGTAAAAAATTTGTTAAGTGATGTGGGCCATTTTTATATATTATCACAAAAATTAGAAACTTTGCCTGGTTTTAATTTATACAAAAATTGTCGCATTTCCAAGACAAATAATTTCAATTGGATGAATGGTCGACGCGTTTCCGCTCTTCAATGTAGAGCCGTCATCAGGACCTCGTGGTCATAATTCACAGAATTCACCAAAGTTACCATTTGTATAAATTTTTATATAGTTCATTTTTAGAAAATTAGGTTTGAGGTCGCGAGCCACATTTGACCGGCGGGCTATGGGTTGAGCACACACACATGTATGCGCTAAACTATTTTTCACACATCAGAGCTCCAAAATTTTTTCCCCCACCAGGGTGCGAAATCCTTTTTCACACCATGCTCCTGAATTGCTTTTCCGCACCACAGGCATCAAAATTATTTTTCACACTCGGCTGCAAAAATTACTAACGCCTACGTGTGTGTGACCCAGTTTTCCTATTCCCGCACGCACACACGCACAAATTCGTATATTTCTGAAAATATTTAGACATAACACCAAGACATTTCTGCTTTCCTTTCTAGACCGGATCCAACAATGGAACAGCCTTATCGCGTATTATTTACCCTTGGTGGCTGTTACAAATAAGGGGGGAAACGATTCTTGGTAAAACGAACCCCTCCGCATATAATTGGGGGGTTTTGTTAGTCGTTGCAACGACAGGGCCACACCCACCCATGCATGCAATATTTATTAGTTCAACGGCAACAACTCACTGTTCAAATATTGCCACCTGCACCTCCAGTAGACAATGGAATGAATAAGCTTCCAGGCTTTGTACTCGAAAAGGGCCGTGACCAGCCGCTTCATTAAGTGTTTTTTTAAAAAGTTACCATGATCTGGACTGTCTCGATGAGTTCGGAGGTCCAGGGGCCCAATGTCAATTTATGTATGAAAAATCTTGTATATATATATATGCGTTGTAATTAAAAATATTCAATTATTTTGAGGTCCCCAGTTTGATTCAGGGCTCGTTTGCCAATCCGTAAAGAGGCGATATTTTTGGGTTAGATGAAATTGACCAGGGATACCGCGAGATATTTTAGGGATGACACAGTATTAATTAGATAGATATTCTAAACTGGTATATATATTATGCCATTTTACTGGAAACGTACTGTACCTGTATTGAAAAAGATCCCCCTTGGAGTGTCGCCAAGTGCCTCAAGATCGAGCGAGAGTGCCACCAAGTGCTTTTCGAGATCGTGCAAGGATATCCTGCAGCAGGGCCCCTAGGCTGGAATCTTTGACGATCTCCTCCCATGGTCAGATCTTTTACGGATCCCTCTATAGTGAATTTATACTTTGGAAAACCCAAAAAAGATATCTCGTCTCGGGCCCCTGGACTGGAGCCCTGTCAGTCCCCCTATTTCGGGGAGGCCATGACTAGAGCCCGTATCTTCCACTGCAGCCCTTGTATTTATTTACTGTCCTGTGGAGCCAATGGCTCAGTGTAGGGGAGGCTGATGGGCTCGGACAAGGAAACCCGAGATGGGTCTTGCACTTTTTTTTTTGCTCTATGAATTTAAAGGAAAGAACCAAGTGAAAAATTCTAGCCTTTTTGGACGAACCAAAGATACCGCCCTATAGGCACAGCATGGTCCCTTACCACATGGATGAGGTTGGCAGGGCTCTAGTCCGGGGACCTGGGATGAATCTTATTTTTTATTGTTGTTTAAGACTATAAATTTACTATAGGCACAAGGCCGGTTCTGGACATTTTTCAAGTGTAAGAGAATAATATTTTGGGGATAAAAAAAACGCCCTTCCCCTTCAGTTTGAGCCTTAAAAAATCGCCTCCCTACAGTTGGCGCTTTCTGCGACCGCATAATTTGTAGGATTTAAGATCCGGCCCTGACTATAGAGAGAGATGCTTGTAAACACTCTTGGTCCTGAAGCGCATAAAAGATACCAACTCGGAGGCCCGTCTGAAGGATATGGGGGCTGTGGGATCTAGTAAGGATGGATACACCAAGTGTCTGGAGATTTTGCAAGAGTGCTGTCTGAGTTCGACGAACACGAAAAGTAGAAATCCGTGTGCTTTGAAAGCATACCGCCAATATCCTGAATAGGGCCCGTAGGCCAAGATTTTTGGCAGACTTCCAGTGGACCCTGATTTCCTAGTGAATTTATATGTAAAAAATGTTTTTTTTTAATTGTGACATGAAAAAATAGTACAAAAAGACAAACAGTAACACAGAACAAAAATACATACATAGAAATAAACATAAAATAGGAACATTCACTCTGTGACCCCAAGGGACTAGGGTGTCCTTCCAGCAGGTCTATAAGAATTAGCAGGTCTATTACCTGTTAGTCAAGTGGCAACTGTCGTTACTTTTTTCAAAAATTAGTTAACTAATAGTTAGTGTTTTATAGTATTGATATTACTTTTTTTTTAATGTAAGATAACACAGTTCTTTAGTTAATAGCAAGTTACATATACACATTTACATTTTATCGCGCGCGCGCGCGCGCGTATTAGTGTGATCAATATTATATATATACACTTTTTTTTTTCAATCAATATATATATTTTCCAATATAACTCATGCAAGAATATATAAAGCAAAACAAAAAGCGCTGTGCATAGTTTGTATAATTATTCATATAACATTCTTCTCAGGGCCCCAGGCTGTCAGAGTCTTACTCCATGTGAGGTGCGCATGCTTTATCACTATCCAATATTGCGTCCGAAAACAATAGGGGACATTATTAGGTTACATTTATGTCATAAAATTACGCACATTCATATTCATGTCTTCACTCACATGCGCACAAGAGACATGCAAAATAAAAATCCAATTTATTGAGAATTTTTTTGAGTACAAGGTCATTTGATTATGAATACTTTCTTGTCATGCCCATCATGAACATGAAAAGCCATGTCCGTTCTGGGACATATATATTTTTTCATTATAATGCACATGTCCATGTCGAAATTTATGATGGTTGTCTCGTCATTGATTTTTTTTTTTTGTAAATATTATACATGAAATTTTTTTATATATGTATATATTATATATTTAGAATATTTATCTAAAAATTTCTATGAAAATGTGATTTCGCAGGCTGAGATATGTTGCATGTTTTGTGTCCATGTTGTTTGTTCATGTTAATTGTCCGTACGTGTGTAACCGGTTTCTTCGAAGTGTAATAATACTCAAGTATGTGCCTTTCAAGTATTTAAGGAATCTCGATTGTGAATAAAATAAAATTATAATTTTAATAAAAATACATTTTTCCTCTTATGTTTGTGACTAAGTGTCAATATTTGTATCTATAGAACTTGAGAGTCCTGGAGCCGAGGCCCCCAGCCTGGGATCTCCGGGCAAGGATTTTTCACGGACTATGGTAAATTTGTATAAAAAATTAAAAAAAAATAAGATGCCCTGTCAGTGTCCAGAATTATACAGTAAGTACGTTTCTTGACAATACAGACCGATTCTCAACCTAGGGACATCAAGGCCCCCTTGGGGCCCTAGGATATTTCAGGAGAATCAGATTTAGGATCAGACTTCACAGGTAGATCTTTTATTGAAATTTTTATATAATCGCTACCTAGACAGAATGGTGTTAGATATTCCTGCATCCAACCCAAGAAAAGAGGGGGAAGCACAGGTAAAAATAACGGGATCGGGGCCATGGCAAGATGTAAGTAATACAAAGAATTGGTGGAAAATTCGTGTGATTTTTTTTTTTTTTGTATCAAGTATATGAGTTGGTTCATAAGTGTTACAGTACTTTCTGATTCGGCTTAACTAGAACCAGGGACGCACGCAGGATCGACCATTAGAGCGGGCACAAAAATTTTCTTCCCGAAAAATTTTTAGTTACCACATTTCAAAAAGTATTTAAATTAACAGAAATTGGTTAAGATAGCATATAAAGAAGGTATTTTCTTTCGATATATTAATTTTTTTACCGAAGTATTACATTTCTTTTCTGATTTTCGGTCGTTTTAGGAGCATGGACCCTTGTGCCCTCTCCCTTGCGTACGCGTCTGACTGGGACCAAAATGCTTTGAGCCACTTTTCGATTTCTCCATGAAAAATATCTATGAATTAAATTGCGGATAACAAATTGAAATTACATAATGAAGGAAGAAGAAAATAATTCAGCGTGAACAAAAAAAATTTTAGATTATTTTTTGGCCAACCCATCAAGACGTTACTGCTTTTAAAAGCGATCAAGAGCCTTTTTTTGTTGTCTACATTCCTCAGAAATACATTGCATCAGGGCTTGCAAATCGAGAAAAAATCCAGGAGCCAATCAAATATTTTAGGAGCCAATCGTATTTCATTTTCCCAAGCTAGTGATCACACACAAAAACTAGGAGCCAAAATCATTTTTCTAGTCGCCATGGTGACATGGCGCGTGGTATTTGTCAAACCCTGCACTACGTGTACTGAATCGGGAGAACGAGAACATGCATGGGTAGAGCAGCCTAAGCGCAACGGCGCAACCAGAGTCCTTTCGGTCATGAAGAACCAATGCATGGATCCAGGGGGGCCCACTCCCAAATAATGATTCTATTCCTTAAAAGACAAGAGTGTATTCACCATATACACCCTTCCTCCCACTACTTGACCGTCTCCGACATACACCCCTGCAGCCGCACCAGGGAGGACCCTCTGATAACATTTACAGCAAAACCTGTCGAAGTTAGACACCTATGGCTCCATTAATATCTGTCCAAGAATTGTCATAAATATAGATACAGTATTGTGGACATTTTTTATGGAACCATGGTCGGTTCCACTCACACAAAATGTAGGGAGGTGTCCAGCAGGGCCGGAACCTAGAGGGTGGCAGGGGGCAACTTTAGGAGGCGGCAGTTTTAGGTGGGAACAAAAAACATCGTTATAGAATTATCGAATTTTAAAGTTGTGGAGGAGCGGCAAAATAATGTTTGTTCCGGGCGGCAAAAATCCTAGCTATGGCCCTGGTGTCCAGGATACAGGTTTTACATTAATCGCAATCAACATGAGAGAACTGTGGTAATCTTGTAGGCACCTTTCTTTTTTCTTTTCTACCATTTCCCCTTTTCTGAACTGTTCAGGTAATCAAGATGCTAATTCAGGGGTTCTTAACGTATGGGCCGACGGAAATACTTTGGGTCGTACAAATCCACTTACAGTCCGTTTATAAAATCAATTATTACGCAATTGGTCTCACTAATTTCGAATCCATAGGTCACGAAATTGATTATTTTGATTTTAGGTCGCGGCTAAATGAGTTAAGAATCCTTGTTCCAATGTATATCTTGTCGCATATCAAATGAAAGCCCAGTTCATAACCTTCTATATGACATCATGCGAGATCCTGTAACACGATGTCCACACCGAATCCAAGTCGTGAAAGTCACCAGAGAGTAACATTCCTTGTCGAGTTTTTCTCGTCATACCTAATTTCCACCGATGTAATGCGAGAATACACCGCACATTTCACTGATAGTCAAGACGAATTACGGTACAAAGTTTATTTTAGTATCCACAAGAGTCAAAAGAATCCACATCCACACACAACAAAAAAAAATATGGCGGCATATTTCCCATCATATAAAAGAGGCACGAAAGAAAAATTCGCCAAAATATAAGTAACGAGCGCAATGCGATTTTTTTTCCCCCTCTATCTCTCTCTGCTCTGCTACGGGGTTTAATATACCTAATTACAGGAGTTAAGTCAGATGAAAAGGAGATAGAAGACGAGAAGCCCTCGTGTATTTGAAAAAAGGAACCCCGTTTTTTTCTTTTTTAAACGCCGGAAGCGGGGATCGTCCAACCGAAAAAGTACTTCCCTGAACAATGGCGACCTTCTTGTCGGTTTTACTACTACTGTATAACATAATACTATATCGCTCGCTCGCTCTCTTCATTCTGCCCCAAGGAACCATTCTTCCCTGCACATGCCATAAAAGAAGAATACAGCGTCTTATTATCCATGTACTTTAGAAAAAGGAATGCAGCTCGATCCGATTGGCGATTTTGTCCGCCATCTTTTGCATGAAATGAAAGCCCCGTTCATAGGAATACAAAATGTAATCTGTAGTGTGTTGAACTATAGCGGCGACCCCCCCCCCCCCATCCTTGGCGTATAGCTTTCCATAAATACTTGAGATTCCGATGGAAAGCAGTTTTGGCGCTTTTATTCCGAGTACAGTGAAACTGCTCTTGACGGTCACCTCTCGTTTACGGCCAAATAATAATTAAGTTTTATATTAAGAGGGATGGGATGAATGGTGATTTGGCCGAATACCGAATACGCGGCTAATGTTTTGGCTGAATAGCGAATATCAATTTTCTTAAAATCTATCACAATTATGTATAAAATTGCAGTTTTTAATTGAAAATAAAACTATTGGTAATTTCAAATGATTAATATTGCATTTTAATTATGTAAATGAAGATGATTCGTTCTGGAATCATGTTCGTTAGCAGAAACGTGATTTCTCATAGTTTTCTATGGAAAATCGATTGATCCGTACCAGCTTATGCCCAAAATGAAAGATAAGTTTTTTAAAACTTTAAGGAATGCTATAAAAAAAGATAAAAACCGATTGAGGACTAAAATAAACAGCTTCAAAATTGTATAAATGGGAACATACAGCAGAATGAGAGATGCTGGAGATTTTTTTTATTTCACATTATGTACACAACCAACACCAGATTTAGTCTACAGTGGTTCTCGACATCTTTTGACTCGCGGAGCTCTTTTTGGCAAAAAATTTCTATGGCGGAACCCCGTAGGCCCATTTTTTTATCTATTTGTCAAAGTTACCGATTTATTTTTATTATTTAAAAATATTACTTTTTTTCCAATTTAATGTTTTTTTATATTTCCCTCGAGCGGCCGCGGAGCCCCTGGAGAGTGTGCATAGAGCCCTAAGGGCTTTGCGGAACACCGGTTGAGAAACACTGGTCTATTATAAATCTCGTGTTTACACAATTCAATCGAGTTTATAAGTATCCCCATCTATTTGTGACTTGGTCAGCTCATTCCTGTGTCTGATACATGCAGATGGAGAAGATTATCTCCCAGACTAGCGTTTCCTGACCTGTGGTCCGCGGACCAGAGCTGGTCACCGACGATGATACAGGTGGTCCTGATTATTTTAATTCTAATTGAATGAAGAATGTTTTTATTGATATTAGTTACATTCTTTATGGGTTCAAATAAAAATTAGAACTTCATACTTAGGGTAACCATATGTAATCGAACAAAGTACTGGAAATCGCAATTTAAATATGAAGTCAATCGTAACAAAAAGTTTATGTTTATGTCAAATTTGCTGAAGAGTCGGGAAATAAAAACTGCAGCAAATCGCAGTAAACTAAAATGTATTTCACGAAAAAAAAGAAAGACTTTCCCATCATTATTGGGGACCACTTTCATTACGAGAAACCGCGATGTGAAATACGGGACAATGCGAAATAATCACCAAAATCGTTGCCATAAGTCGGCAAAAT
Source organism: Pholcus phalangioides (assembly GCF_987345545.1). NCBI lineage: Eukaryota > Metazoa > Arthropoda > Arachnida > Araneae > Pholcidae > Pholcus > Pholcus phalangioides. The sequence continues at coordinate 9,131,702 of NW_028301610.1, read as the reverse complement.
CCCCAATTGTTGCTGAAATCGCTGAATATTTTGAATCAATGGAAAAGTGAAGGACTACTGGGACTCGCTGTGTATTGAAATGTAGTTCACGGAAAAACGTTGAACATGACAATATATGTAAGATCTAAGATGAATATAATTTATAGGCAGGTACATCTGAAAAAAGATTCCGAGGTGGACATGAGTGAATCGGACTCTAGTGACAGAAATTCTGATGATGATTGGGGCGAAAATTCATCTCACGCCGCGGCTATTTTATGTTGGTGCGTGCACACACATATCAGAAATTTTCGTTAGCTGAATCTGTATTCGTTAGCCAAAAGCAGAAAAATCATGAAAAAATCTTCGTTAGTTGAAAAATTCATAAGCTGAGGTGTTCGTTATCCAAGGTATCACTGCACTTACAGAATCAATTTTTTTTTTTTTTCAACACGTTTCAATTTTACATCTAATTATGAAAATGTCAACCATTATTTACTCTCAAGTATTAATGCATTGTGTAATATTTACGACTTATTTTTTCCTCTTCTAGACGTTCTTTTCCCTTTCAGTATCTCAATATATTTCTTTGTCCAGGTACATCCTTCAGTTAGTGAATTTGTATAATTCATGTTTACTTCCACCTTATTGCAGTGTGATTTTCACGTTTTACTTATCCTAGAAAATCATCCTGACATAACCTCTTGCACAGAAATGGATAGATATGCACCACACAATAAAATATAAGCGGTATAAATTGCTAATTTATGCGAAAAATTCCAATTGATATTATTTTTTTTAATTGGTTGGCTGTGCTTAAATTTACACAGATATTCGGCCGAATACCTAAGCATTATTTGGCAAAGCATTATTTGTCCCATCTCTAATTAAATGCTTCATTAGAACCCCTTTTATGCGGTCACATTTCTTTTGCCGGTGAGGAGTCATTCAAGTATTACGTCAGCATCGATGGGGGGAGGGGGTTTCCGATTTGCTGACTTTTTATGACGGGGGGGGGGGGGGGTTTGGATTTTGCTTACGTCATCAACCACCCTTTATGGAAATATTCTTGATGGCATCTTACTCGGTGCGCCAAAAACGAGAAAAATGTTTCGCTAGTTTGTGGGCACCTGAACTAACATTCTTCCTAATGATAAATTCCTTACAGAGCCACTTCAGCGATCTTTAAATGTTTCACGTATCCTTCAAGTGCTCTGAAAATGTGTCCGGGCCTCTTAAGTGCTCTGGAACTGTACAAAGCATCACTCAAGTGATCCGTAATTACGGCACGGATCACTTAAGTAATCTGGGAACCGCACTGGAGACCGCTGAAGTGCTCAAAAATTGTGCCACATGTCCCTCAATGGATCTCTAAATGTGCCACGGATCGTTTATGTGTTCTGGAAGTGTGTCGCGGGTTACTTAAGTGATCTTTGAATGTGCCACGGGCCACTTAAATGCTCTGGAATTGTGCGACAGGTCATTTAAGCGATCTGTAAATGTGCCGCTTAGGGGTCATTCAAGTATTACGTCAGCATCGAGGGGGGGATTTGGTTTTGTTAAATGACACAATGACGATATCATAATAATTTCGTATCGATTCGAACTTTCATTTACTGGCCATGTGAAATATTTCGTCACGATTTGGCGTAACGATAGCGGTAACTCTGGTTATATTAGTAGTGAAAGGGTTGAATTGACAAGATTGTTTTGTTTTGTTGTTCTGGATGGTTAATGGACTTTGGTCCTTCCGATCTTAGCAAGGAAAAAGAATAACATGGTTCTCATTAATATATTGCTTTGTTTCCGGATTATTCTGCGACATGCGATGCCAATTAAAGGCGGGCAGATTGCAAAAAGGAGACAATAGACAATTCAAGGAGTCCATCAGAACTTTCTCATTGTAAGAACCAAAATATGTTCCATCTGTAATAGATAAATCTAAAGAAGATTGGCTCGACCCAGTTTCTCTTTTGTCCCCTCATCTTGAAGCCATTGAACTCCCGACAATACAATGGCTAACTTTAGAAACTGGTCTTTGGGTTTGACCCCACTTGACAGCTATTCGCAACGTCTGGCTGGTAATCTTTTTTTTTTTTTTTACATTGCGTGGAGAAGACACCACCGTCCAAAGAGTCATCATCCTGGTCATTACCCGTGAAAAGTACGGTAATAATATGCAAATACGCTTTGTTTGTACGCCATCTACAACTATCCAACATATCCGCCAGATTTCGATATAATGACAATGTATTTTCATCCCACATCATTCATCAAAACTTTTTATTCATCCAGAGTGGGCACCATAATCACAGACCAGTGCTTTTTGAACCTTTAGCCGCCCCACGGCTTCCTAGAATCATTTACCTTCGGCTCCCTTACCCTAGTAATCCCATTGCCAGGGCCGTCTTAAAAGTGCCATGTGTCAGGACCAAAACTAGGATTTTTGCCGCCCGTGACAAACATGATTTTGCCGACCCCGCAACCTTAGAATTACATACTTCCGTGTCCCCCCCCCCCCCTTCAATGGACCTTGATTTTTGACAAACTAAGACTTTTAGCTGAGTCTTTATATTGACTTTCAAGAAAAATTATATTTTTTATCATATGTCCCGTTTTTTAATGAGGCCCCTCTCCACCTGAACTACGTAGTCGGCCTATGCCCATGTGTTAAGACGGCCCTGCACTCTGGACCCCGAATGTTTTAGAGTAAGCATCTCTTCAACCCGTTGCTCGCGAAAGCCACGGTGCTCCATGAAGCACCCAGAGTGCTCGATGCTCATGTCCAATTTCGTGCCCGCGAGCATTTCATCAACGTTCCATTTAAACACCTTGTACAAATTGCATTCATGCCCATAAATTTATTTTCGGTGAATATATAGAACAAGAATTAGTTAAAATCTCTGGGCGTAATCTCTATCATATCTCTCGTGGGCAGAGGAAGCGGCATGCATATAAATATTAAAGTGGGCCGCAAAACTGTTCTCACACTGGACCGCTAATTCAGGGCCGCAAATAGGGGGTAGCAGCAGGCGGCTCTAGTGCCCCGGGCGCCAGACCCGAAGGGGGTGCTAATTTCATTCTTAAACCTCTCCTTCAACATTACAAGGGGGGCGTCAAAATGCGCGCTTGCCCAGGGTGGCCAAGCATCTAGTTGCGGCCCTGCGTTAAATGACTGAGGGAAAGCGACATACAGGGTGATTATAGTTGAAGTTCCCGTACTATATACATATAGTTTTCCTCAAAAACTACTCATTCAAACACAGCCACATTTTCAGATATCTTAATGAGACCATGGAAGAGCAATAAAAAATAGTTCAATTTTTGGCCATCAGGTGAAAAAGTGAAGTTCTTTTTATTGCATTTTCCTTTTCTTTCATGGTCCATAAAGCGTATATACCAAGTTTCAATGGAATACGTGTACCAGAACGGGTGCTACATAGGTCTGACTAGTTATACTGACACTGCTCACACCAATGTAGCGTCCGTCGGTATACTGACACTATTCAGACCTATATAACGCCCGTTCTGGTACACGTACTCCATTGAAACTTGGTAAATACGCTATATGGACTATGAAAAAAATGAAAATGCAATAAAAAAGGGTCCACTTTTTCATCTAGTGATCAAAAATTGAACTTTTTTTTTTATTGCATAAACCTCTCTCCCATGGTCCTTTTAAGGTATCCTGAAAATTTGACTGTGTTCGGATGAGTAGTTTTTGAGAAAATCTATTCACAGAGTATGGGAACTATAATCACCCTGTATAAATAATAATTGGGCCGCAAAACTGTTTCCGCACCGAGCCGCTAAATGACCAAGTCCGTCCATGAACACACTGTATTTTCACTCTCAAAAAACTGGTACAGGGTAATTTTTATACACACTTTGGACATTTTTTTAACTATAACCATTTTTCTACGTCAAACGGTTGTTGAGATAAAGGCCGAATTAGGACTTACGGGGCGCCCTGTATAGAAGTCACTAAAACGTCATCAATTCCAGAATTGGCCACAGGCTGTGGGGGTGGGGTGCACCGTAAATTTTTCGGCCAAAGCTTATGTGGCTATCCAATTGACCAGGCTTACCAAAAACACGTTTTAAATTGTTTTCGGGGAAAAAAACATTTTTTTAACATGACGTGCATACCCTCAAACCATTTGTGGATTACTGCAGACCGTTGCCAATCAAGATCCGTGAAAAAAAATTGTAATATTAATGAATTCTTTTGACCTACGTGATGGCGGCTTTACAATACGTTAGACTGGTTCCTGGTAAAGGTAGAAACGTGAAATACGGATAAAAATGAAATGCGTATTATGAGAAAGTTATTGGCTTTCTATGGGAAGAAAAAAAGATACCGCCATGTTTTTTGTTTTAATAACATCATGGAAGACTTTTAAGGAAAAAAAAGGTCAAAACCATGATCTTCATTAACCTGATGATAATGTATATTGGGGGGGGGGGCTTCAATATTTTGCATCCGAGGGCCACATCAATAGATCCGTGAAGTTACACGGACCACATTTAATGAGACAGGGGGGTGAATCACTGAGGTTAGGCCGCCCCCTTTCTCTTGGTAACCCATGCAATGAAAAAAATTGGTTTTTTTTAATTTGTAAACTTATTTTGCAAAAAAAATATATACAGCCTATGTACAAATAAATTAGCATTATCAATAAGTAATTAATAAACATTATTAGGTGACATTTTATTAATTTGTCAAATTTAGAGCTCGCTCACTCGGAGTTTTGTTCAATAATACCCAGGACGAACAGTCTGATGTTACAAAAAATGTATCTCGGAATAGTAAAAATTCCTCACCATATTTATTCCAAGGTTTTTCTCTCGTCCAATATTGATAAGGGGTCATTCAAGTATTACGTCAGCATCGAGGGGGGGGAGGTTTGGGATTTGCTGACTTTTGATGACAAGGGGGGGAGGGGGGGTTTGAAGGTTGCTTACGTCATCAACCACCCCTTTTTGAAGGTATGAAATATTCTAAGCTGCTGACGAAATTTTGCTGATGGGGAGGGGTCAGTGTTTTGCTGACAGTGGGGGGGGGGGGAGGTCAAAATGGCTTAAAATCTGCTTACGTAATACTTGAATGGCCCCTAAAAAATGTCTGATGTAATTCAGAAAATTTGCTCTTATTGCTTTTCTGTAACTCTCTTATTGCTTCAAAATCGACACTAGTCGGTAAGAATTCTGGTCAAGATTTCATATTTCTGTAGATATAAAAATTGTTCGCACAATAGAAGGATATTCAGTTTCCAAAATGAAGGAGAATTGCTGTCATAGTTTCAGATAGTGGAATGCTGGTTTCATTTTTCACTAATCGGTGTCTGGGTGGGCCACTAAAATGTCGTCGGCGGACCACGGGTTCAAGGCCCCTAGTACACAGTATATCGTATTTTTCGAATCTTCGTTCTCTTGGATGGTATTCACGCTGCTACTTTGTGACATTCGATTTGGAAAATTAGCTCAAGGCTGTTTTAATGAGTTCGGGATGGCCTAAAATTCAGGCTAAGTGCTGATTGATCCGGCAAGCTTAGGAAGAACGCTTGGCTTCACAAACTTGAAACGTGCAAGTTTGTGAAGCCAAGATTTATCACATCGTGTAGATTCCGAAACTTCAGGGAAGGCACTTGCAAATTTAGGAAGAATGTGAGAAATTCATGTGCACATTTAGGAAGAAATGAGAAATTCACGTGCACATTTAGGAAGAAATGAGAAATTCACGTGCACATTTAGGAAGAAATGAGAAATTCACGTGTAATTCTTGAAGCTCATATAACTAACGTGCAAATTCTAGAAACTGAAGAAAGGTACATGAAAACTTTGTAATCCCCTTGAAGCTAATTGTGGATTTTAAAACCTTGAGTGCTCAAACTTTTGGACAGTGTGGGCCACCAATTGTTCCATGGGCCCAAACTCCTTTGGATTTATATGCAGTTTTCACCAGTGGACGTTTTAGCATTCATAGTAGAAACTACAGAAAAGTCTCAATTAAGATATCCTGACTGTAAGAACAATTTGAATCCCGTAAAATACGGGAGATCTTACAAACCTACACAAGCAGTTACCCCCCCCCCCTCCCGACATATCGCCTTGGATCCGCGCCGGATTGCTAACTAACATTTCTATTGATTAATGCAATGTTTCGCAATCACCGGGCCCTGACATCATTCATACCGGGCGCGAGTGATTGGCCGTTTCCTATTTCCCCGTTCATTTTCTGCTAGTTCTTTAGTAATTCATTCTGTTTGAGCGAGCCGTCCACTTTCAAAACTAAATGAAACCGGGCCGCGGGCTACCAAAGATTGAGAACTACTGGATTAATGGATTGATTAGGATTGAGTTCTAGAGTCTCCGAGGACCATGGTTTGACCGTACAAATTCTAGAAGCTGCCAATTTCGAAATCTCTGGAAAAGATGCATTTAAATTCCGGAAACTCGGGAAAAACACGCGCAGATTCTTTGAAGATCAGATTAAACGCATGATGTTCATGATTTTGTTCAGTTTCTAAAACCATCCGCATTGTTCACATATTCCAAACTATATAAGGGTATTATTTTGATTATACAGTGTATTTTTTCAGCTACGTCATTGGGTGATTTGCGTGTTGAAGGGTTTCTCAACCTTTCTGAAAACAAGGACCAGTAAAATGTCTGAAACAATTTGACGGACCACTTGCGTCCAATGTTACGGGACATTCCTGTTATTTTCGTTGTTCCGATTTTTTTTATACATTTGTCCCGTTTTTTCGACGATACTTATTTGAATTCGTAATATTTACTAAAGTCGTGAATACACACAGATAGCATTTTCATAATATAAATTATATTATGATAATTATGGCAAAAATTACAAATATTCATCTGACATATCTATCTGATTTAACGTTTTGTCGGCAATTTTTTTTCGGAATTTTAATTACGATTGGTGATTGTGCTTACTTCTGACAATGTTTTTGATGAAAATGCGATGTCCCGTATTTTACAAATTATTATATAAGAGATTCCAGTTTACCGGATTTCATTTTTCTCAATAAAATATTGTTTGTCCTCAGATCATTGGAATCTCATAGACACATATTTTTGTTTACTGCGATTTGTAGCAGCTCTTTATTTCCAAACCCTTCAGCAATTTCAGCAGTAATTATAATATTGTATTTAAAGCAATTCAATTGAAATTTTTGGCAAAATTTAATGGTATCCCGTATTTAAGATCGGAATTTCCTGCATTCTCCTCGATGATGAATGGTGGACGTAAGTGTGAATGTATTTTATTTGAAAGTATTTTATTCTATTTCTATGGAAATAATTTTATTTGAACCCATTTAATTATAAACCATTAATTTTTTTCACTAATATCGGCGCAAATTTCACCCTTTGACCCTTCCTTCAACATTGAGAGGGGGCGCAAAAATTCGTGCTTGCCCCGGCTGACTAAAGTATACACTTGCGGGCATACCCACTTGCGGCCCTGTTTATATTGTATTTGTAAGCTCGGGTAAAGCGCGAGGGCAGCTTCTTGAGTGTTAGGGAAGGCACGTGCAGATTGTTGAAACTCAGATAGCCAGCTTGCAGATTCTGGACTCTTCGGTAAGACATGCAGATTGTTGAAACTCAGATAGCCAGCTTGCAGATTCTGGACTCTTCGGTAAGACATGCAGATTGTTGAAACTCAGATAGCCAGCTTGCAGATTCTGGACTCTTCGGTAAGACATGCAGATTCTGGACTCTTCGATAAGACATGTGAAGATTCTGGACTCTTCGATAAGACATGTGAAGATTCTGGACTCTTCGATAAGACGTGCAGATTCTGGACTCTTCGATAAGACATGTGGAGATTCTGGAGTCTTCGATAAGACATGTGGAGATTCTGGAGTCTTCGATAAGACATGTGCAGATTCTGGAGTCTTCGATAAGACATGTGCAGATTCTGGAGTCTTCGATAAGACATGTGCAGATTCGTGAACGCTCAGGGAAAAGGAAGAGCAGGTTCTTAAAACTCAAAGAACGTGCAAGTTCTGTTTAGGTTTTAAAGCTTTATCTATATTATTCATATTGTAGATTCCATAACTACGAGCTTTTCTTTTTTTCAGCCACCTCATAGAAAAATATGCCGGTGAGTGCTCAGCTTCTTGAAACTCGAGGTGCTCGCATATCCTTGAAATTCTAAAAAAAAAACAGGTGCAAATTTTAAAAGCAAAAAAAAAAAAACACGAGCAGATTTCAGAAGTTCTGGGAAGGCACGTACAGATTCAGGAATTTCTACGAAGGCACGCGTAGACTCTAGAGTTTCAGGTAAGTCACGTGCTCTCTAGAATCTCAAAGAACACACGTGCGGATTTCTGAACCTCAGATAAGGCACGTGCCGATTTATTTAGGGCGCAATCAGAAAAAAAAAAATTAAAAAACATTACATATCATTCCATAAAATATTGATTACCTCTCATAGTCAAAAACAAAAACCTTAAATTTCGTAGGACAATCCACATTTCAGAGATAACAAACCCCCTCTCCGCATAATTTCCTAGTATTCTCTCCTTTCTTTCTCTCGCGTTCTGTCTCATCAGAAACATCTTATATAAGAGAAGAATATCACCATCACTATTTATTTTTTTCTTTCTTTCTTTCTTTCCATAATGGTATACGAATCACGGTAAATATAAAAGGAGAGAAAGAGAGAAGAGAGACCGTAAATTACCACTCATATAATACATCCATCCTTCATACCACCTCCCATGCTACGGCTCAATTTCCTCAACATCAACCATCCAAAAAAATAAAAATCTTCCATCTTTAACCAGTTTTCACTTTTTTTTATTTTCTTTACAACCTTTCTTAGAGAAACCAACCACAAAAGAAAAAGAACCAAGAACCAAGTGCTTGGCCCCGGCGCCAAGGAGCAGGAACACACCTGTAATTATAACACCTCGAAGCGACAGAGGCTACGGCAAAAATGACGCATGAAATCATTTTTCTTTCAGCCTTGCCTTCAAAAAAAAGAAAAAAACAACTTGAAAGGCCTGCTATATAAGAAGCCTAAGGTAAAAGAAGGGAATATATAACCCATGCAATTCATGCACAACCTCTCTCTAACCTACCTTACCTTTGCAAAAAAAAAAGGAACAAGAAAAATGGCTATATAGATTCGGCAAGAACATGAGTAGGATAGTTGGCAGACTGGGAGAACGTGTGGTGGCGAGAGTATAAGAAAAAAAAAATGGCGAATAAGGTTCCATTAACTTGTAATAACCATGAAAATGGCTTTTTCCTCTAAGGCGATGTGTTGTGCATTGGCTTCTTTTTTCTTGCTTGTTTCTTGATTTCTTTCTTGGGAATTATTCTTCAAGGCCAAGGAATGGGAGGGTTGGATGAAGTATTATGTAGCAAATTGTTTTTCCTCTCTCTTGAAGACTCTTGTTCTAACTAGAGATCATTCCATGGAAAATTGCGAGGTTTGATACTAAATTAATTGATGTTCCTTTTTTTTTTATTTCCCCCCGTCATGAATTGCGGCTTATTGATGGATGTCCGTGAGACTTGGAACTGTCTTGAAAGCGTTGGGAAATTGTTGGGTATTACATCTTGGGACGTGATCAGATTTGAATTCGGGATGGTGACACTCGACGGTATTTGAGTGATGGTCACCACCGAGGTGATAACTTGATCGTGGTTATATATGAATTCACATACCGTGACAATATCTTCAAACGGACCAGGAATCTTCCTCGAGGCTCTCCTAAATGCCGTGGAGAATGTCAAGTTGTAGAATGAAACAAATTCGTTAATCCACCTCAACTCGTACTATAGGTCTACTGGTCAGATGCATCAGGTTTTGTGCAAATTGGAAAATTTTGAGACTTTTGTGGCCAATAAGTGTGCTTTTATTGCTGTACAATCAATCAATCTGAGCTGGACTCGGCAATTATGTTGCCCATTGCGAAAACAGCTTTGCTGCGTGTCATCTACAATAACAATAACCTTAGAAAGGAACAAGAAAAGTAACTACTGTATATAGATTCGGCAATAATATGAGTGGGATACTAGACAGACTGGAAGAAGTTTGGTGGTAAGATTTTGAATAAAATGGAGGATAAGGTTCCATAAACTTGTAACAACTACGAGTTTTTCTCTAAGAGGCGATATTTGGGAATTGCCTTCTTATTTTTTTTTTCTGGATTTCTATTTTGGAAATTCTTCAAGGACAAGGAATGGGATTGTAGGATGAAGTATTATGCAGCAAATTGTTTTTCTCTCTTGAAGACTCTTTCTTATAACTAACGATCATTCCACGCAAAATTGAGAGTTTCGATATAAAAACCTATGGTATCTTCAAAGCCTTTGCGTACGCAAAGGAGGCGGTTAGAACCCCCCCCCCCCCAAGACGAGATAATAGTGTTGTTTTGTAGGAAAAAACGTAACCCCCCCCCCTGAGAATAAAAAAAAATTGGACCCCCCCCCCCCCGCTTGAGGAAATTCTGCGTACGCCTATGCTTCAAAGAAACCAACAATTTTGCTCAAGACTATTCCGAATTCCGTAGATGTTTCCTTGGAGAATGTCAAAATGTCGAATTTGAGCATTCGTTAATCCATATCAAATTGGACTCTATAGATTTACTGGTGATCTCATCATTTAGGTCCACTAAGGGTCAGTTGCCCCCCCCCCATACGCTCCCCTCTTGTTCCGGCCCCGTTCTATAATAATGTTATAAACTTTTGAATATACAGGAATATACAGACTTTTCAAAGCATTTCTCTAGAGAACCTCAAATAATATCCGTCCCCAGTACAAACCGTTGAGATATGCCCTGAAATTAGTAGAACAGATAAAAATGGATTTTTTACCAGGTTGTATGTGGATTAGTACGACCCATAGGTTAAGAATCCCAGATGTAGGGGGGAATGGGCTCATACAGCGTGAGACATATATTTTCCGTGTATAATTTAACCACGTGGTAGAAGTACGGTAAGTTGCTGTTTAACCGGGATAAACAAAGGGACCAAAACGTGGCGTAAATAATACTTTTGCATCTGGAGTTGTATATGGGCTTTCCGTGGTCGAGTTCACGCAATGTAAGGGTAGGAAATTGTCCAGCTGTATTCATAATATGTACAACTACAGGATGGCAATCAACAAGATTACTTCAGGATACGTACATTCATCCCGTTTTCCTTTGTCTTTCTTTTATATACATAGTAACTCGTTACAAAAAAAACCAAAAGCTTATGAATAATTTATTGTCCATTCTTGTGATCTTTTCTTTGTCTTTATACTACATAAACGCACGAATGTCCTGTTTCAGGCGAAGTTTTCCCCTCTTGATAAACTTATGTTACGTAATATTTGTGTGTGCTTTGTGATGGTTGAATTTTCGGTGAAGTTGAGCATCATGGCTTTGAAAAAAGGTTTGCTCGATTTTTGGATCGTTTTAATGTGGCCCATCGTGCCGTCTTGACGGATGGCCCGTTCGGGCATGGCTTCGGGACCTCAAGTGCAAAGGAAGAGTCGTGGAAAAAATAAAAATCTGGTTACATTTTCGAAAGTAAGCGTGTTTGTTTTTGGGCAGGTGTTTATTTAGAAGCATGGGCGTCGGGTATCATACGCTTATTTTGATAGGGTCCTTAGGAAAATCACTTTGTCCTGGGCACATAATGGTCTTAACATGATCCTGCTGCCCATTTCAAGAAGAGCCTACAACTCTGGGCATTCACCATAATATTTCTGCATAACTGGCTCAAACAGCTTGTAAAAACGTTAAGAGTTGCATCACAAATGTTTGCCCAGAAGCTCAAACTTGTTGGGATGAATGGCTCCTGGACAAAATGTGTGCTTGCCCGGCTGATCAAGCATCTATGCGGCCTCGTGTGTGTGTGTGTGTGTGTGTGCTTGACCCCTCTTTCCTATATATATAAATACACATAAATACAATTCTTTGCCTATGCACTGCTCGGGGCTCTCTCATTATTTTTGTATAAAATTTACATAAATTTTGTCAGACTTGTAAGCAGAGGCGGATTTAACGGCGGGTGCACCGAGCACGCTACCGGGGTCCCGACTTCTAAACGACCCCGAAAAACACAAACTTCACACTTTTTTCAAATTAAGGGGGGGGGCCAATATTTTCAATTTGCGCCCGGGGCCTCGGCCGACTATAATCCGCCGCTGCTTGTAAGGAGACTTGCTAAGCGCGGGGAAACACGATGCCGATAAGAACATATATGCCCCTGGACACCAGGGTCGTGTCTTAGAAGAGACCACGCGATAATTAGATGTTTCTGTGATTTTCGATAGCAAATATGTGAATATGTAGACAGGTACTCTCAGCTAGGAATGGAGGGGGGTCTCATAACATCACTCTGCCCGGGAGGCGCCCCGGTGCTGTTAGGACGGCCTTGATGCTGCCCCATGTAAATTTTTTTAAGTAATTGCAAAAATAACAAATACAAATATATACAAAATAAGACAACAGAACAAAACAAAAGAAAACACACTCTGCAGCACTTAAGGACCCAATCGGTCCGTCCCAGAGCTTAATAAATTTCTATAATCCGAAAGCAACAGTAATTATATTATGTGAACAATAAATACATTTCAGATTTATTTATTTATTATTTTTTAGTTTCATTCAAATCTACACTTATTTTATACTTTCAATGAATGTTTCGAAATTTGAGATAGAATTTGCAAGCGTAAAAATTTCTTCCTTGATGTTTATTACTTCGGACAATTTTTTCCCGAATTTGTTACAAATGGCTGTGGTCCCAAGTAATTCATACTTTCTTTGTATAAGATATTTATGTGTTTTTGGTGATGAATAAAAGAAACTGTACTTATTTGAAGTTCTATCGATGGGTTTGAATTATTAAATGTTAAAATATTGCATTTTTTATGCGGTTATATATTTTTTTCAGTTTTTCTATAGAGATGTATCCTAGCATTGGGAAATGATCAGTTATTTTAGTATCGTACGCAATAAATTTTTGATATGTATTCATTTTTGTTCTATAGTAGACATTATCTATGCAAGTGCCACCAGATTCTCTGGTGATCGGATTTATTAATGGATTTAATCTATTTATGCACATTTTATCTTTGTAGTAATTTATGTAAGTGCTATCGGCTAGTATATTTATATTAGTCCCCGAAGCAACTTGCTATTTTATTTTTTGTGAGGAAGATATTTGACTAAGTTGAATTCATTTATAGTATACATATGCAGATTTAACGGCGGACGCACCGCGCGCTCTCCCGGGGCCCCCGACTTCTAGAGGGCCCCGAAAAACCCAAACTTCACACTTTTTTTTCTAATTTAAGGAGCATAATATTTTCTTCTGCGTCGGGGGCCTCGACCGACTTTAATACGCCACTGTACAGATGTGATCTATACATGAACAGGATATCTAGTTTCAATATATACATTTATGGCTTCTGCTGTATTGATTTTCACTGATTTTTCGATAGCCCCGAGAGAGTTCGTTTCTAATAAACACCTCCAGATCTATTGTGATTCCTAAATTTGAAAAAACCAATCATACTCGACAACACAATCATAATCATTTATGTTATATACTGATATTTCATCTTCTTGAACCCATATCTCTGAGAGGCAGATTACATCAATTTCTACTCCAAGCGATTTTAAAAATTCCAGGAATTCATCAGAAAATTTTCGGATGATCCGAATATTTAAATTTAAAAACGTAATGACATCACTACACCATTTTACCTTCATATTTCAATATTTGGAAAAATTTATGTTTGAAAATCTATTTTTGTTGGATCAACATCATCAAATTGATCAGTATTTAACGTTTGATCGGCTGATATAACGATAAAAATATGTATATATTTTCTAGAAAAGTTTTAGTACGTTCAAAATGTAATAAAAAAAATTACATACCATGCATAACCATCGATAACCTTTTCAATTTGATTGAAAGCATAGTTTTTAGTTCTGTGGGCGGATAGATATCAACATAGGCGTACGCAGAATTTTCTCGAGGGGGGCGTTTCAGATTTTTTCTCCTTCTGGGGGGGGGGGTTTACGCATGGCCCCCCACAAGGCCGGGGCTGACAGGGCTCTAGCCCTGGGGCCCGAGACAATTCTCATAATTTTTTGCTTTTTCACGCGATACATGAACTATAGAAGGGCCCCGTGAGAAGTCTGACCAGGGGGCCCGCGAAAGATCCCAGCCTAAGGGCCCTACTCCCGGATGTGGGGGCGATGGGTTTACGTTTTTTCCTGCAAAATAACACTATAATTTTGGCTGCCTCCCCCCCCCCCCCCCTTGCGTACGTATATCAACAAAAAACGTGTCTCTGAATTATCATTCATTACCTTGCAATGGTGTAGATTGTCCAGAAGCATCGCTTTCGTTGTCCTCAATTTGTAAAGTGACTCAAAAAATCCAAAAAATCCTCGTTCCACATACTCGTATCACTCTGGATGATGGAGTTTTCCTAATGAGAGGAAATCCTCCCGTCCTTGACCCAGGCAACATTATATAGTTGTTTTTCACTTTGAATAAATTATTGTCTTGCACGTGGGACAATTTCTTGACAGTCACGGGGTATAAATGTCTTTCGCGAGCCGAACTTTGGGTCGATGTTTTCAGCAGTCAGATTTCCTACCTTGCATAGGTGTTGGATCGGATATTCCCAATTCATTTTTAATGGTTTCAACAATGTGTTCAATATTTTCATCTCTAGGCAGAGGCGGATGATTCATAGGCAGAGGCGGATTAGGATTATACAAATTTGCTGCCCTTCTCCCCAGGGACGCAACTCGGGCGGGGGGGGGGGGAAGAGCAGGCGGGTCTGGTGCCCTGGGCGCTGAACTAGAAGGGGGCGCCGAATTCACCATTTAACTGTTTCTACATTACAAGGGGCACCAAAATGTCTGCTTGCCGCGGGTGACAAAATATCTAGCTGCGGCCCTGCTTCTCCCATTCTACTAATTTTCTCGGCCAGTTATTCCTCAAATTTTCCGCCTCTTTGAACTTGCCACCCTGGGTTATAGCCCGCTAAGCCCCCCCCCCCCCTCCCTCCCTCCGTAAATACACCACTGCTTCCCCCCAAGAGGATCAAAAATTAAAAATATCTGTTAATATTTTTATAAGAAAATCAAAATATCGAAAAAAAATGCCAATTTTGGCATTCGTATGGGCTCAGCAAAATTTGTGGGCCCTGGGCACTTACCCCGTTTGCCCATGCGAGACACGTGCCCTGGATCCCACGGCTCCCGAACTCGTTAAGTCGATAAAGACTTTAGTTCGAGAATTCTTGAACTTTTCATATGTTGGCGGCACCATGGAAATGCAATCGGATTTTATTACCGATTTAAAAAATAAGTGGTTAGAAGCGCCATCTATTTCCTCTATAAGTAACTTGAACTCTTATCAGAAATAAATCTGATGCAGGTTTCTTCAACACATAGCTCGCGGGCCACATTTGGCCCCGGGAGCTTTTTGTCGTGGCCCGCCGATCAGTTTCAGAAAATATTAGAAACGATTGATTCCAGAATCGGTGAAAGAAATATTTCTAGAATAAACGAAAAGAAATATTGCTTGAACACACTTTCTTGGTGTCATTTTTTGATCACTCTTTGGTTACTCACTGAACTCTTTATTCTCTCTGTAGGTCACTCTCATGCGTCCACCCTCTCGAGGCTACTCTCATGCGTCCACCCTCTCGAGGCTACTCCCATGCGTCCACAACACTCTCTTGGTCACACTTTTGATCACTCACTGATATGGTCGTACCAAGTCCCTCTTTTGATTATTCACATGCTTGCACACTGTTTTTATCGCTCACATGTTTGCACACTCTTTTGGTCGTTCATTAACTTCGCTCGCTCTCTAAGTCACACTTTTTATCACTCCTATGCTTATACACACTCTTTTGGTCGCTCTTATGCTACACACACTCTCAAGGTCGCTCTTATGCTACACACACTCTCAAGGTCACTCTTATGCTACACACACTCTCAAGGTCACTCTTATGCTACACACACTCTCAAGATCACTCTTTTCGTCACTCCCCGATCCGTTCACTCTCAAGATCACTCTTTGGTCACTTCCCGATCTGTTCACCTTCGAGATCACTGTTTCGGTCACTCTCCGATCTGTTCCCTCACTCTCAAGATTACTCTTTTGGTCACTCACATGCTTGAACACTTTCTTGGCCACTCATCGATCTAGTCCCTCACTCCCTAGACAGAGGCGGATTTATGGTTTTTGTCGCCTGTGCAACCTATATAAAAATGTTGCTGCCCTTTTCTCTCATATTCCACTAATTTTCTTTCCCACTCATTCCCCAAATTTGCCGCCGCCCTGGGTTGTAGCCCGCTAAGCCCCCGTCTCCCGTAAACACGCTCCTGTTTCTATAATTAATGAGACAAACAAACAATTTCATAATGAGAGAAAAAAATAACATAAATCAATAGGAGAAATAATTTCGTGAGATTTCTGATGGATATTATTTTACTACCAATAAAAGAATAATTATATAATTATGAATAATTGCATAATGACTGATTCAATCATTATTATCAGGTTAAGAGTCCAATTTCACGAATGTGCTATGCTTTGAGACAAGGTTGTTCAACATTTAAGAGCGACATTAAGAGTCATGCATGCCATCACTTCCCCCCCCCCCCCGAAATGTCAGTTTCCCCCTCGGAAATAAATTTCTGGGTAGGGCCCTGGTACGGGCCACTTAACTGATTTGAAATCGTGTGACGGGCCACTTAAATCGAGTGATCTTGAACAGCGCCGCTGATTACTTAAGATCTGTAAATGTGACGCCCGCCACTCAAGGGATCTATAAATAGGGTCGCATAAGCGCTCTGGAACAGTACCGCGGGTCACTTAAGTGATTTGAGAATGTATTGCTATCCACTTAAATGTTCTGGAACTGTGCCGGAGGTCACTCAAGTCATTAAGTGGTCTGTAAATATGCCGCGGGTTACTCAAGGAAATCTGGAAATGTGCAGTGGGCCACTTGAGCAATTTGTAACTGTGCCAGAGGCCATTCAAGAGATGTGAGAATATGTCACGGGTCACTCAAGTGATGCAGAGCTGCAGTGCGGGTCCCTGAAGTGCAATTTTGGTCATTATTACAAAATTAGGCTTGAGTTCATGGGCCACTTGAAATAGCCCAAAGTTGGCCAGAATTGACTAAGAATGGCTCTGAGCTTGGCCCGTGGGCCATTGGTTGAGCATATTTTTTTTAGCTAGTCCTTGGTCTAGCCTAGTGTTTTCTAAAGTGGTCGATATCGTAAAGACCGAATGTTATGCTTTGAGACAAGAGTGTTCAACATTTCAAAGCGTACATGGCTAATATGCATGGAATAACATGCATGACATCACTTTGGTCCCCCCCCCCGAAATGTCAATTTTCGTTGGTTTTCGTTTTGCGTAAATTGTGATCGATCTCAATAATATGGAGTGTGGTGTTTTATTTTTATACTAATAGATGGCAGCACCAGTCCAAAATATGCGTAGATATCTCCTTGAAATTACGGTAACACAAGACAATAAAGGAGGGGACTCTTTTCCTTTTGTGTACCACGGACCCCCGTGACAATAATTAAATGAAGGCTACATACCCCGTGACTAGTGGGGTGTTTACACGGGGGTGCTTTTTTTTTTAGCGGGCTATAGACCGGGACCGTAAGTTTGGCGGGTCGGCAGATTTGAGGAATTTGTGGCCATGAAAATTTCGTAGCGTGAAAGAAGGGCGCCAAAAAGAAACCAAAAATCTACCTCTGCCTAGAGCAAGCATCTTCAACACGTTGCTCGCGAGCACCATGGTGCTTGCCCTGAAGTACCCAGAATGCTCGATGCTCGTGTCCAATTTCGTGTTCGCGAGCACTTGTTCAACGTTCCAATTAGAACACCTTGTAAAAATTGCATTCAAAGATTATTATTATCCTGATTTTCATGCATTCGTATGTTAAACTTTCCGTAAGGGTGCTCTTCTTTTGATGATGGGTACGGGTGCTCGCGACTGGTGAAAGGTTGAAGACCTCTGGCCTAGCGAGTATAGGCGGAGATAGACTTGGAAGTCTATGGGGGGCACGGTCATTATTGCTGGTTGCCAATCACTGTAGCTGATTGGTTAAAACCTGAATTTCAGGTTTTTTTTTTACCAATCCGTAACGGCGCCGACTCGCAGAATCGGAAACCATCGTGCACTATGTTCGTGCCCTAAGATGAAGTGCGATCAGTCCCCTCGGTATATTCCAGGTGCCTTATCACAAGCTAAAGGGCTACTTGTAGCTTTATTAGAATTATATACTGGAAAATGGGGTATGGAGTTACAAGATATAACATCAGTCTAACTGGGGTTTGGATAAGGCTTCCAAATCAGGATTTTCGGCGGGGAATATTTCCCAGGTATCTTTCTAGTAAAATTACCGCATAAAAAATGAAGAATAACAACGTTAATCCAAGTTTTCTGGCCAAGAGTAATGTCTGCCAGTTTCTCTGTGGGAGTCATTGGGTTCATAAAATACTATTCGAAAAACAATAATGTAACAACAGTTATCAACAACCATAAAAAAAATCAGAAAACTGTAGAAAAGTTTATTCTCAAAACAAATTATCCATCATGAAAACAACGTCGACAATATAAAATTTTCATTTGCTAAATCACAGACTTCTATTCTTAAATGCTTAAGGTGAAGGCAGCACTAAAAGCGGCAATTATGTAATACAGGTCTCGATAAACAGGCATCGTAACGTTGCTGGTATATTTTTATGTCGATTGGGAATCTAGTTGCACGTATTACGATCAAAATGAGAGCAAAACAAAGATGATCAAACTCTCGTAGAGAGAGAAAGACAGAGAGAGAAGCTTTTTCAACTTTTTTATGAGATTTGGAAGGCATCGTTAGTAGTTCTTAAAAACGTATTTGAACAGCTTTTGACCCACTGTCTTTGATAATATTATCACTGCCAGTTGTCTGAAGCTAAGAAAAATGGTAGATTAACTTGCCTAGACAACCAAATCGGGTTTGGGAATAAACTTTGACAAATATAAAGAGGAGTCAAGAGATTATTTCAGATGAGATCCATTGTCTAAAATTTGGGAAAAGGAGAACCAAAGCAAGAAAAAATATTTGCTAAAGATTTTAATACTGAAAGTTATGTCTTCTTGCAAGTGATAATCATGAATGCTCAAAATTAGGACCATACAGATTGATTCATAACGAAGTATACAATTTCCAGATGCGGTAAAACGATAACAGTTGAAGACACTAACCGCAATTGCGATCTGTTTTGGGTAGATGTATGTAAGTTTGAAGCAAAACTTAGGAACAGCTATATTTAACTATTGAATACACATGATATATTATTTACATTGAGTTAGAGAATTATCGCCATATCATCATTAAAATAAAAGACGTCTTTCGTCGACCGCGTCATAATCCACACTCTCTCGTCTACTATACGCGCACACCCACACACACCACGAGCATAAGCCGGTTCGATTCAGGTATGTGGCACCATTTTTCTCACATGTATTCATGAAGTTTGTGTCTCGCTACTGGGGGAAGTAACGTAGGCGATATCATGTGCGTCACATGATTAACCTGTTCTAATACTATAAAGTACTAAACTACGTACTAAATACTATATACTACTAAAATACCTATGCCTATAAAGAAAGTGAACCGTCCTTTTTTTTCTTGAGGAAACTGTCGCGGAAGGCTCTTTTCTGCATATTTTAGGTGTTTGGTTGATGTCACAGTTGAAAGACGACAGTGGAAACTTTATTCTCCAGTTGGACTGAAAATGTTTTTGCACAACAATTATGGATTCCGTTTCGCTCGCTTCAAGAACAGAAAATATTTTCTCCACTGCAGATGCAGCAATTTTTTATCGACTAGTCAAATGACGCATGTGCTATCGCCTACGTCACTTCCCGCAGTAGCGAGACACAAACCTAATGAATAGATCTACCTAAAAGATTGCAGTTTTGGTCCGCCTCTCCAACTGTTACTGTTTTAAAGCATCTGAAAACTATACTTCGTTATTTTTTAACCTCCCTGTACTTTATGTAGCTGTATGAGGACCTAATAATTTAGACACATACTATGACGGATAGATCTGTCAGGTTTCCAGAGCCTACAGTTGGTAAGATGTTTTCTGGGCACTACTCACTATTACCATTTTGGAATGGTGCCATAGGCGGAGATAGACTTGGAAGTCTGGGGGGGCACGATGATGATGATGATGCCAATTCATCTATGCATATATGCATTAGATCAGTCGACTTCATCTTTGATGCTGGGAGGACAATACCCCCACGCCCCCGTATCTCCGCCCATGGTTGGTGCATCTTCTGACGAAAGAAGAGTAGTTCAGCTCAAAAGCTGATTTAGACTATGCTTTTGTCCATTTAATACAGCACCCGAGGATGTCCACGACTTACTCATGGAATTTCAAATACAATACGTGTGTAACTGAAAAGAAAAGAATCGGTACGAAAACCAAAACCTCGCTTTTAGTCTCTCTGCGGCTGTCATCTAGGAACTGGTCTGAATCAGAAATTTCTGGAAGTTGCCAATAATGACATGCAACTAATGCGATTCATAATGTAGATGATGTATGGCAAACTAGCTGACGATATTTATCAACAACTGCAGGATTGCGTCTCAAACTCTACAGCAGCAAGAGTCTCTAAAATGCACAGAGTATTTAAAAAAAGCGAAGTAATTCAATATTTTCTGTGACATTCGTGCACTACAATATTTCAAGCGTATATTACAGCAACATATATATATATATATATTTATTTATTTATACGTATACAATGAAATATTTATCTCTTATTAACTCTGTAACATGATGCGCATAATCAAAAAATAATATATTAGAAATTGTCCACCATACAATATATTTGCTCATGACGAGAGGATTTTGAAGCACTAAATGCATAGCATTTGGTATGAATAAGCTTGCACATTTTTGGGCTATCGATTCCTGTGACATAATAACAAAGACATATTGTTCACATGTAAGCGTTAGAGCAATAACAACAATAAAACAAATTATACAGCTCCATATTCAAAAGCGCATATAAACGCTAGAAATTCCATTTGTTGTATTGCTATGCTACACATTTTCCCCCCAATCAGATTCGCCACAGCTTCAGACATTTTTCATATGAGAAAGTCTGGATATAAAACTTTATTTTGTAGTAAATATAATTTGATATGATATGCACGTATACATTGTCTCTCTCTCTAAAAGCTAATTATAAGTAAACACGTATATATACACTACATTCATCAACAAAACAAATTAACAATTATTTTGAATAAAAAAGGGGTGGAGAAAGCATCTCATTAAATTCTACGAGAGCCACTATGAAAATATTTAGCAATCCTCCATTAGAAAGCGTCATAAAGACAATTCCAGTCATCATTCATGCATAAATATGTTTTTGTGAGGATTTAGAAAGCTGTGTCTTTCTAAGTTGCATAGTTTAGGAAGGAAGACATTTCATTTCAGGCGGGGAGAAGCCAATTAAGCAGATGAAATGGATTTCAGTGTGGTCCTGATTCCAAATATCCTATGATTTCAAACAACCTTTCACGGAAAGTCACGAAAATCTGGTGACATTCTTTTTTTCAGAGCTTCTGGTGCACTGTGGCCGTTGAATAATCCACTGTGCAAACCATTTTTCATCATTCCAAAGTAAAGTTACAAGTTGTTAGGTGATATATCCGCTGATAGAAGCACAGAAACACTGGCGCCAGTTTGGAAAAATGTTTCTATTACTGTTACAGGTAATGAACTCTGTAATTAGGCATGCAACCTTGAAACAAAACAGCAATCAGCGGTACAGATGAATAATCTCTACCAAAGTCACAGATCTCAAAGAACTGCTAAGAAAACGGATGCTATTTTCTTTAAATATGTTCAAGCAGTGGCTATAATCTCACTCTAGAAACAATGTGCTATCACCTGAAAATGATAATGTTAAATCTCCTGGACAATTTTGTTTAATAAGTTTCAGAAGCAATGAGCAAAACTTGGCTTACGTGGGCTGCTCTTGATCATTTGTATCATAGCAGTGACGTGTCCTATATATACTGCCCTCTGAACTTTTCATTTTTCAGCTCTGCGTGATTGTTTTTTGTTCGTTTTAATCAAGAGAAGGTTTATGACAAGTGACCTAAAGATGTAAAAACATAGATTGTGATGGGATGAATGACATTTTAAGCAACATGTCAGTTGAGGCGTTTCAGAATTCTTTCGGGAGGTGATTTGAAAAATGTAAAAATATGCTTTTTGTTAGGAGGGAATACGTTGAGAAAATGTTGATTTTCAGTCATCGAAACAGTTGAAATGAAAATTCGCAGCTAAAAACCTTTAGAGTGATCGACGTGTTTAATACTTGGAATTTCAGAACATGAAGAAAT
This sequence comes from Pholcus phalangioides, assembly GCF_987345545.1. NCBI lineage: Eukaryota > Metazoa > Arthropoda > Arachnida > Araneae > Pholcidae > Pholcus > Pholcus phalangioides. The sequence goes on along the minus strand of NW_028301610.1, from coordinate 9,109,272 downwards.
GATGACCACCGCAGTGTTATGCACTCTCTGGGCCAATCAGAATGAGAGCGTGTTAATGTGTCCCTCAAACGATTTCCCTGGCAACAGCTCAGCGGAAGTCAGCAGGCTAAAAGAGACAGTTTTTGAGCTTTTCGACTTCCTTCGCAGAGCTCTTTGTATTGCACTTTTAAGCAGTTCGAAAAGTATTTCAAGTTCATTCATGTGTTTTAGCAATCGAAATGAATCACGACTTGAAAATTCTGGTATTATATTTTACAAACTTAATCAATGACTAAATAAATAAGCGTCCTGTATTTCTAATGCACCATCTTTTCGTAAGTTTGGATAGTTTTTGGTGTCTCTTTAAAGAACATTACAGATATTCTCTTGGAGTAGTGACATAAAGGGACAGATATTTCCTTTTCCACCATTTTCAAATTTTATAAAAAAAAAGATATTTGTCCTAAAGTTATGTTTTTCACTTTTCACTTAAATCACAGGAAAAAATTAGAGAACATGCTTGATACTCGTGGATTGCGATTAAAACTTAAGAGATATAATAAGTATAAATGTAACACAATAAATAGTATTGATGAACTGCAATCCCCGGTGGTTGGACACGATACTGTTAGGGATACTGAACATCTCTATAGTTTGTACTCTAAAAAAAAGTACCTACGTGAATTCACGCCTCGTATGATTTAATGCCGACCCGGCATTAAAAAAAAAAGCATTTTAGTCTCTCTGATGCTCCAAGCTAAACACATTTCTCAAATGTTTCTTTTGAAATCAGACAATTCGAAGAATTTTTCAAACTCGTCATAATTTCCAATTTGGGTCGTCTTGTTCTTGATGTCCTCTTATACATATGCATTGGTGACACAGACAAAAATTAGAGCCGACCGGTCCTTTTAAACACTTCACTTCTTACATCCACCACCATACGCAAATATAGAAAGAGTTGCGTATAGCAAAGATAGAACCATGAATTTCCCGTATGAATTACCTGAAACGAAGCAATAAAAAGCAATACCATGTAAATGCAGAGTTATTTTTCAGTCACCCATTCATATTCACTGGTGTATTTACCTCAATAAAGGTTGATCTCTGGGTTATAAATATATTGTCGACAAGTTTATCGTATTTTTTGATGGGAATCTCTGAATCCAGATGCGAAGACTCATCTTCAAAATTCTATTCAAATACAATTTTGGACTAATCATGCGTGAGTTGCTGGAAGGGAAGTATACCTCCTAAATTCACAAGTGTTTATACTTAATTGAAAGTACACATTTTCTACTCCTATCGATCCAGTTGGTGTAAGAATAAATAAAACATTTTTCAAAGAAACTGTGGCGCTTTCGACATATTAAGAATTTACGTATTACATTGTAAGCCGAAATTTTCTGCTTTGTCCCAAAGCAGACTGACGGTAAATTTTGTGTCATGATCTATCGTAATTTATTTCAACCATTATTGCAAAACGAATTAAAAATATACGTGATCATTAAGATCAAACGCATTCACCAATCAAACACCATCGAAAGACCCATGCGCACTTTAGGCACCCGCTTTTCCGTCAGGTAAGTCCTTACTCATTAGGTATCATGTAATACATCATTCAGTCCGAAATGACAACGGAAATGAATGCTATACATGGACGAAATTCAATTGATCTACATTCATTGCTTGAAATTATAAAGTTCATTTTTGTTGAGGGAACGTCAGTGAAACAGATTAAAGTTTGTACAATAAGGGTCAAATATAAGGCTGGGTACACACTGGACCGGTACGATAAGCGATACAACCGCAACATCGACATGATTGGTTAAAAACCTGAATTTTAAGGCAGATGCCTTAAGCAATGAAGTTGACACATCTGTTCTACTTAGAGCCACAAAAACGAAGAAAACATTCATGGGGCCGACAGTTGCCAGCTGTCTTTTATATACGAGACTCAAGCCCTTATACAGGGGAGGGAGAATGGTGTGTTGCATTGAATCAATGTGCATAGCGCCCGAGTGGTTACATGAGCATCTACCGCCATGAAGGCTTCTATCAGGTTCGATCCTCGAGAAGGACATGGATAACAAATTCTTTCTCTACCGCATCTGAGGCGAACACTGATAGATGGCGCCTTCATTTACGGCCCAACTCGATTCGTATTAAATTGCTGTATGGCGATATGACCAAAGTCGGTGTGCAGGTTCTACTGGGTTTTTCGAATTTCTCATTCGAAACATTGAGTCACAGATGTTTTAAGCAACTCTACTCAACACCAAAACTTAGCAGTTTTAATGCTTTATTTCATAAAATTTGAATCTGTATTTGTTCTTTTAATTCATTCATAATTTGTTGTTTTGTTAATTTAATTCTTTATCTAAATTTGATTTAAAAAATATAATTAAAGTTCAATGAAATCTTAAATAAGCATAGCACATAATTCATCGGAAAAAAATTGTACTTACAGTTACTTGAAGAAGAGGCAACAGATACTCTTTTAACAGTAAAAGGATCTGAAAATATACGATGATTCCAAATATTTATTAAATTTCAAAGTAACTGGCTTAATAGGCAAAAAAGGGTATCACATTTGACTTGTATTCAGGGGTGGCTCTTGGGGCGTCGCTCTAAGAAGGATGCCAAATCCGAGTTGAAATGGCTATATATATAAAAAGCTTTGTCAACCAAAAAAAACTTGGTCGGATAAGCCAAAAATAAGTTCCGCACGGGTAGAAAAAAATTTCTCGAGCCGCCCCTGCTTGTATTTCTACAGTGGGACCTCGTTTTTACGACGAGGTATGAGGCCGAGTTAAAACGTCGTATAAATGTGGAAACTGAAAAGTTAAAGTTCAGTAAAGTTCAGTAAATAACTGAGACTTTGAAAAAAAAAGACTCCCTCCCCCACACAAAAATGTTAAATATTATTAAATTCTATGCGTTTAATTGCATTTCCAGCTCTGATATATAAAAAAAATATCATTGAAATAATACTTGAGGGGGAAAAAATTAAATCACATTTCAAATTACTTAAAGAAATAAAATTTAGCAGATCATTACGTTTGCGACACGACATTGGCTAAAAAATTTCAATAAAATCTTGGCTTCTCTCGGAAAAGTTCCCATCTTGGACTCTCATTTTTTTTGGCAGTACATGATTTACAACAAGCAGTTTGGTCTTTGATTTTATTTCTCTGCTTTATAATCGTTTTCGCAGTTGGCACAGGGATATTGAACTGTTTCGCAAAATCAACTTTCGCCATTTCTTCGAAAATTTCCAGTTTTTTGCAGAAAATACACTTTTCGTTTTCTCGGCATTACGAACTTCGTATTTGACACAGCAAGCTAGCAAAGCACCACAACGAAAGATAATTCTACATGAAATAATCGAAAGTACTTACTGTGTATATGTACCGTATATGTATTTTATCAGCAGACTTATACCCTCCAAATGCTTACAATGGACTTTCTTACCCTCTGGGCATAACGCTGAAAACATGGGGAGAAAAATTATAAAAGGACATGTGGCCGTTAAAACAACTGAAACCCGTTTCTTTGGGGCTCGCTGCGTCTGCGTATTCTCAGAAATAAGCAATAAGCAAATCACTTAAGTATTCACACTTATGGCTTTTGCGGTGACAATGAGCGAGAACTGTTTCAGCAACACGTTTTCACTGCATACAAAAATTGTGAACATTTGATACATATAAATGATGTTTCCTCAGAAGATTCGGAGTTCGAATCGAACTGAAAAGTCGAATAATCGAGGTTTTGCGTCGAATAAATGAATTATTTTAGTATTAAAATGTATAGAAACCAATTGCGTCCGAGGCCAAACGTCATACAAATGTTAAAATCGTATAGCTGAGCGACGTATAAACGAGGTTCCACTGCGGTAAAATAGGTTGATGATTCATGTACGTATACACGTACCAACGAAATTACGGAACTGGAAGAAGGCTTCGAATCCTGTTGCGTCGAATTTATCATTGGACTTGAAGATGACACGGAAAAAGTCTCCATCAGACTCGATAACTTTTGGTGTCCTGATTCCGCAATGCCGCGGTATTTTTCGATCAACTGTCCTGAAGTTCGAGAATTCAACGAAATCACTGGCCGTCTCTTCCGTGCATCTGAAAAATTACAGCAATATTTTTTATCATAACATTTCTTTAAAATTGACAAATTTGCCAAAAATAATTATACATATTGTATAATATTTTATCATGTGTATATATTGTTTGTAATTTGTGTTAATTGCATTTTTAATTGGGTTGCTGTATTTTTGAAGCATATGACAACCATATTTTTATGGGCATCTTTTTATCAGCCACCTCGTTGGGCATTTTGCCTGTTGTGGCGTTGTATTTGTATTTGTATTTGTATATCAATGATTGATACTTACGGTGGGGCGCCGTCCACGTCAAAGTACGCGAATGTTATATGAACTCTTTCTATTCCCTTTCCATAAAACAGATATTCGCAATGGGTGGACCTCGGGTATAATCCAGGCCAGTTTGGTGATGTGAAAGTACCATTACTCCTTTCGGTGCTGTTGAAGATGAAGTAACAGCCTAAAATTTTTTTTTAAAAATAAAGCCCGTGATACACATGCTAAACACGTATCTTATTATATGAAGTATCAAATTGGGAAAGAATTTTACATGTGTACAGGGTGTAACCAAACTGATGGCTGGAACTGTAAGGGGTGATAGAACGAACCGAAACAAACAACTTCCACCCTACAATATGGGGTCGGAAAGCAAGCGGCGAGCCGCAAGAGGGCGCCTGCGTGGTGAAAATGTAGAACACAGTAAAGACTGAATAATAAAGGACAATGAATCTTTATCATAGAAAACTTTGCAACAAATGCTCAAATGAGCGACCACCAGCTGCAATACAGGCGTCACATCGGCGACGGAGTAAATCGCGTGAACTTTGGAAAACTCCTGGCATTTCCCGAACGTCTGCAGTTGCGGCGCTAATTCGGTTGACAAGGTCGTCTGACTCGATGGGCGTCTCGTAAACGACGCTTTTTAGCTAAAATCTAGGCAGGGCAGATCGAGAAATCTGGGAGGCCAAGTGACGGGCCTCATGGTGGCCAATCCATCTGTTCAGAAAAGCAATGTCCTGGTAGTTCCGCACAATCCTGGGGAAATGTGCTGGCACTCCATCGTGCTGGAATCATATAATCGCTTGAAGATTTGCTGGTACATTTTGTAATAAATCAGGCAGCACGTGCTGAATGACGAGTTCTGCGAAAGGCGATGTTTCGTCCACTTCAGAGAAAGAACCTCACGCGGCTCGCCGCCAACTTTCAGACCCCTCATCATGGCCCCCACATAGGGGGGCTGACAGGGCCCGGGACGGTTATCATCATTTTTTTACTTTTTCACGCTATAAATTAACTACAGAAGGGACCCGTTAAAAGTCTGACCGAGGGTCCCGCAAAAGATCCCAGCCTAGGGGCCCCGCTACAGGATGTGGGGACCATGTCCCTCATTGTATGGTGAAAGTTATTTGTTTTGGCGAGTTCTATCATCCCTTACAGTTCTGACAATCAATTTAGTTTCACTCTGTATATTTGAAGTTAATTTTGTAACTAAGTGGTTCGACTCACCATTTTCAGGTACGTGTCTTCCGGCAGTAATACCGTAGTCTATAAAAAAAACATAGTTTAATATTATGACACGACGTTTATAAAATGTATACAGAGAATGCTCTAACTCATTTTTGTAATCATTTTTTAAAAGAAACCACGACCGTAACTGTCGAACAATACAATTTTCGGACCCTCGAAAGCAGTGGTAGTTGTTGGTGATTGTGTGGGGAAAAAGCAAAGCTTTAAGTTGGGTTGCTAGTAGCAGGCTGAGTGCATTGCAGAGTCACTTATAATTAAATTAGATCTTTTGATATCAAGAGAGAGAGAAATCTTATCACGTTATATCACGTTGCCACAAACGGAACGAATGAATTCACTTTCTCATAATCTCATACATGACAAAAAATCGACTTTGTTGCTGAATAGGGCACTGTGGTGTGATTTTAGGCACTCATTTCACCCGATGATTGGGGCTGAAAATAGTCCCTAAAACCGTCTGAAGGGGAATAGAGTTTGAAAAATAACAAAAACAACATGCATTCGCAACACCTAACAATTCATAGACCTCTTGAACACAAAGTCCCATAATACATGCTGTATACTCTTTCAGACCAGGGTTCCTTCTGACTTTTACTATTTGCAGCCATCTGGCTGATCAAATAGGAAAAAAAAAAGACTAATAGGATAAAAATTTAGCCAAATTGCCACGCGATATGGCAAAATTGAAGGGTGAATCGATACTCGTTATTTTATGAATTCAATCTCTTATTTACATACCAAATTCTTTACATACCAAAACATTTTCGCCACTATTTTACGCAATAGCGATTCCAGCGGGAACTCCGATTCCGCATACACGGGGTGTGCAGCCATTTGCTGGGATTGGTGAATTGTCGATAACAAGCAAGGTTTTATCGTGGGGGTTCGATTCCCAGCCAGTTATTAAAAACCTTCGTATGGATATCGGAAAGTGAGAGAGCGTGGGTTCGATTCCCCGCAAGGGCGGATTTTCTTGAATATATATCTTCGCACAGCCAGTTGTTAAAAACCTTCGTAAGTAAGGGTTTTTTCTTTGCGACCACCATCACTTCTACAGTAATCGAATCGTGTGCATTACTTGAAGGAAATGTTCGACTTGAAGGTGCTCCCACAAGATAAAGAAAATTTATCAACAGTATTTATATTGATCGATAGCACTAAGTTTGAATAAAACGCTTATACAACAGCAAACGCAACAATTCCAACGTCTTTTTTTTTTTGTATAGAAATTTTCTACATCTCATATATTGAACGCAAGGAGCCCAGGTGGAAATAACGACGCAGAGGGAACGCGTTGGCGCTTGTCTCACAACAATGAATATAAAGAACATGTCCAAAACCCAAAACTATTCCATGAGAGCAATAAAATCCTGTTGAGATTTATAGTAGCAACGAAGCCTTCGTGGGAGTAGCACGCATCCATTTCAAGTAAACCGGAATGTGTCTCTCCGGTCTTAAGATTCTCTCTCATACTTTATCACCCCAAAGGAGCTAAATAAACTAGAAAAGTTTGGGAGGGTTAAATTCAGAAGTGAGACCACGAGTAATGAGGACTAGGATATATTTAATGTCCTTTACTCCAGTTCAATGGAAGGTAAGTTTTCTGTCGGATTGAGCAGGTTTTATCCGGGAATATTTTTCCTTGTACCTGAATACTTGACTTCGCAATAAGTTTTTCCTGATCATACAGGGTGTTTCAGAAAGGAATCCCTAACTTTGAAATGGCATAACTTGGAAACAGTGAAAGATGAAACGTCTCGTTTTAATGGGCAAGCCCAAAATTTCAAATACGCCGATTTGTGAAAAATAAGTCACAACTTTGGCCAATAGATGTCACCACAGTCTCTATTCAATGTGTTTTAAACAGTGACTGATATTGTCCTTCGCAAACACGAGTAAAATCGTATTACGATAGATTCGAAATGGCCACCTTAGCATTGGCTTAACAAAAGTGAAGAATGTCACTTTCGTGCAATGTCTCTACTGCAGTGGATGCGTATGCCTTACATATGAACTATTCTAGTAATGCAGCGTTTGAGGACTCTTGCTGTAAACCATAACCTTCAAATGAATCCACAGAAGAAAAAAAATGTCATAAAATAAAACGACTGTAATTTCATCTAATTAGTAAAAACTTTAATTCATTTTACAAACCACTGTATTTAAAATTCCATGCCTCCCCATCACGCGTAACACGCTTCATTTTTTTATCTATCACTGAACATGGCCGCAACTAAGGAGGAGCAGACACCCCGGGCGCTGGACCAGAAGGAAATCCGAATTCACCCTTCAACTGCTTCTTCTAAATGGCAGGGGGCGCCAAAATGACGGTTTGCCCCCGGGTGACAAAGAATCTAGTTGCGACCCTGTCACTGAAATACCCCGTAATCTTCATCATACTTTTATTTAAACTAATATAACAATCTCATCAATCCACGTATGAAAGAAACTTTGAGTCTATTGGGGAATTGGAAACTCCAGAAAAGTAAACCAATTAATACTGGTACGATCTCTTATAACAGCGGTTCTCAACCGGCGCTCCTCGTGTGAACTCCCAGGGGCTCCGCGGAAAATAAAAAAACAGTAAATTTGAGAAAAAATAATTATTAATATTTTTGAATAATAAAAATAAGTCAGTAACTTTAATGAATAAATAAAAAATAGGCCTATGCTCTGCCATAGAAATTATATACTGGAAAGGGCTCCGTGGGTCAAAAAGGTTGAGAACCGCTGTCTTATAATATGAGACTTTTTGTTTGGTACATTTTAGTCGAACGATTAACTTTCGCTTCAAAAGCAATTATGCTATGTTTTGTTCATTTATTTGGGAATGATTTCCTGAATAGCAGAACCTGTTCCCAAAGTCGTAAAAACCCTCCTTAAGGCAACTACGTTCAATTCAATTCAATTTTATTCCCCCACATCATCAAATTTACATTGCGCAAAACGAAGAAAATCCATCCAACGGATCGTTGTCGATCCACACTTGTGGACACGATCATTATTGAGTTAATTTTCAAACACGAATAGTAGATAATAGTAATAAACTAATCATAATTTAAAAAAATAATAACAAACAAAACGAGGAAAAAACGCAAGACAGAGAAATCATCTATGAATATTACACTGGACAATCACCTGGAACATATACGCAGGCACAAAATATTACATTGATTTAAATTAAGGTGAGTGATTTGTTTTATTCATATAAATAAAATAAATTAATGACGATTTTTTTTTTTAAATTGTCGAAAATAGTTTTATAAATTAATTTGGAAGAATGTTTTACACAGAATCCAAAACTGTTTTATTCTTGTACATGCAATAAGTAAAAACAAAGTTATGGCTGATTTAAATCATCTCTGGAACAATGGTTTGAAAGGCAACACATAATTTTAAAACAAGTTTTTTTGAAGATACATGTTTCCGTTACTTTATTCCACGCGAAACCAAATTTCTCAAAAACTAAGCAAGATATTCTCGTGAAATTTTTCAACAACGTTCCAGATAACATTAGCTGTGCAATGATCTTCGTCATATGTTTAGAATTCAATAGTTTACAGTTGTTTGAAAAAAAATTGAACTGGTTTTGAAAATTCACGTATTGTTTCACGAAAACTTCCATATTTCAGAGAATATTTTGTGTACCTTAAAACTTATGACTCATTGCACAGATAAAAGTCATATAGCAACATATAGTACCAAAAATATTCGAATATATGCTGTAGTTTTTAGTGTACAGTGTCTGGCAGAAGTGCTGAAAATAAGTTAATTTTGATAATATAAAATATCTCAAACAGTTATAGAAATAATTTAGAATTTTCACGGTATTTTTCCTCGTTTTATACAGTATTATGATTAATTTTATACAGTATTATGATTAAAACCACACTGTTTTTTTTTAAGTGCCCCGCACGTGATCAGTTTCCTTAACAATAAAAAATTTAAAAACTTACTAGAAACAAATCTGTAAATGGCCCGAAATCCCGACACTTCGTTGGAAGAATGGTGAGTTCGCATTTCGATGTTCATCGTTGGGGAACTGGACATCATTTGTGGAGGAAGCTTGTTACCGCAGTAGTTGTCTAATCTTTCTTTGCGTTCATTGATATCTACGAATACCATAACGGCATCTTCACCTTCACAGCTGTAAAACATCGAGCAATTTTTTTCAATTTTAAAATTTCTAATACCTTCATGCAATAAGGTATACGCTATGAAGAAAATGGCCTCGATTGCTTACCTCTTTAAGAACCCTAGAAGAGGATTAAAATTTATTTTCCAGGCTTTCCTAAAGGAGTTAATGTAAAAATTGATGTGAGCACTTACTCTTTTGTTGAATCTTGCGTTTGGTACAGATCGAATGCAACGAACAGAACTTGTACTCTTTCCATTGGCTCGCCTTGGAAACCATAGAGACATCGCACTGGTGCTGGATAAGGGTTGGGATAATTGGGACTCGTGAAAGTTCCATTCTTGACGATATCGCTGACGAATCTTTGATCACAACCTAATAATTAGATGACGTTGAAAACACACACACATTAACAATCAAAACATATTCGGAAGAAATGGTTTTAAATATACGTGAATTGGTTTTTTTTCTAGTGGCTACAATTTTGTTGAACAAAGATACAGAACACACACAAAATAGTTCAATATTTCAAAGGACTTCTTTTGAATATGCGATGTAGAAGTAGTCGGATACCACTGGCACTACTCGTCAGTCGACAATGTGAAGAGAACGGTCTGCTGTGTAAAGCAGGAATGCTCAACATTTAGGAGAGTGCGAGCCACTTCATTGGTTTGAAAACATGCCGCGAGCCACTAAAGTGAGTCACCTGATCTAGAAAACTGCCCCAGGTCACTTAATTGGTCTTGAAATGTGTCGTGTCACTTATTCGGTCTATAAAGTTACCGCGGGTCACTTAAATGATCTTTTAAATGTGCTACACGCTGTAAGCGTGTCACGGGTCACTTAAGTTTTCTGGAAATGTGTCGCGGGTAACTAAGGAATCTGGTTATGCGCTGCTTAGTTCATTTTACAAAATCAAGTTTAATTTCAAAAGATGACTACGAGGGCCACATTTGGCCCGCGGGCCATGTGCTGAGCATGCATGGCCTACAGAATGTCTGCTACGAAATGATTCTTCAACCTTGAAGATTAGGTCGAAGTCACAGGGACTTAAATCTGAAGAGTACAGGAGACGGTAGACCGCTGCTCTCTTACCTAAGCGATTGAATAAATCAGCCATACATATGTATATAACTGGTACTGCATGCACTTGGACATTCTCGAGTATGTTTCGTTGAAGACCGTCCTCTTACAGCTTCGCAAAATAATTGAACATTGAAGGACCGGACACACCCCAGCGGATGATATATTCGGCGATGATATTCGGCGTATGGATTGGCCAGCCAGATCTCCTGACCTAAACCCTATAGAACATGTCTGGCACGCTCTTGGGAGGGCAATTGCATCTCGCCATCCCCCTCTGAGAACCATCCCGGAGCTGAAAACTGCGTTGCTGCAGGAATTGGACCGATTGCCACAGGGCCTCCTCAACTGCCTCGTGTCCAGTATGCCGTTGCGCTGCGCGACCCGTCTGACTGTGAGAGGAGACCATACCACATATTAGACTCATTTTCGGTTCGATCTCGCAACGTGGATTTTGGACATTCCTGCAATGAGAAGCTTTACTGACTATCATGCGTGCGTACTATGACTTTTTCTCTGTTATAATTGTGTATTCGTACCAAATTTCATTAAAATCTGTCCACTAGTTTTTCCGAAATTCGACATAACGTGCTAATTCTTAATTTTGCACACGAGTGTATTAATGTATATGGTCACAGAAAACGTTCGATTAAAATTCAATTAATTGATTAAAACTTTTTGATTATTCAGTTAAAAATTTCAATCGATTCCCAGCCCTACTGAAAAAACCAAACCTTATATAACAAACAGATCCAAAATTCTCAATTTTAGAAGTTCTGAATTCTTTCGGTCCATCGGAAAAAGCGGAGGACATATTTATCAAAACAATAATTCAGTCTTTCAAAACATAACTAGGACACCACCCAGAGTCAGGGCTGAACACCATCAATACATGATTCTTCTGAGTCTGACAGCATAAAAAAAATATATATATATAAATAAATTTAGTTATATTCCCCCGTTTCGAATCGATAGTTGTCCCACAAAGACAAGTTTCCCAGCACAAAAAAGATTCCATGATAGATGATGCGGCGAGCATTAATGTCTCTTTTTATTTTCTCCTTTTGTCATGTAAACCATTACGATTACTACTACCATCTTGTACAGATTAATCATCATGTTTTTCGGACTGCATATATATGCTTCTTTTGTAATTATCATCATTAATAATCTTTTAAAAAAAAATAGGGGTTTTTTTTTCCACATACGTACGTCGCGTGAGACGTTACGCACACCTGATTGTACAACGCGTCGACACGTCAACCATGATTAGAGGGTGCGTGACGTTTGACGTCGTACGTGCAAAAGGGTTTTTACGTTCTAACTCTATGCTTATTACGACAAAAAAAAAAGAATCATAGTTAATGAGATGGTCATTATCATTCATTTAAGATGATTAATCTCACTAATTATGAATATTTTTGACTAGCTATTTAGCATTGTGATTAATTGATCCGTTTTCAGACATTATAAAAATATTGTATCGAGTCGAATTATTAAGATTAATTAAATAATTCATTAAATTTTGTATAATGTTTTTCAGTTGTATATGTTACGGTAAATGTAATAAAACCAGTTATTACAGATAATAAACCGGTTAATACAAGCCGATCAATTTGGTAAGTTTGATAAATTTCCCTAAATTATTCACTTTTACCGGCGATTGTGCATAGCACCTAAGCGTCGTTGGTAAATTTGATGTGTTCCCCCGCATCAATCACTTTTTCTGGCGATTATGCATAGTACCCAAGCATCGTTGATAAATTTAATAAGTACTAAAAAAATTATTTTTACCGACGATTATGCATAATACCCAAGTGTCGCATCGTTGACAAACATGATAAATCGTACTATATGATATACTATACACGATAGTTCATGCATATGTTTTATCATTATATCAGGGTACCATCGTAAAATTTGTTATTATATCGGTGTCCGACTATATTCATCACATATACTAGATTCATTTGGAGTTTTTCATATTCATCAAATACACCAATTACACTAGAGTATTATGCATAATCGCCGGTAAAAGTGATAATGTTTTCAGTATTTATTAAATTTACCAACGACGCTTGTGGTTATTATGCATATTCGCCGGTAAAAGTGATAAATGTATCAAACTTACCAAGATACATAATAACCGATTTACCGCTACATACACACTCATGACGCGAAAAAATGAAGGATTATATATTGATGACCAGGAAAATGATTCAGATTAAATAAAATAGAGATGCTGGCTCTTCTCTAAAAGAGAAAGTAGGTGAGATGATTTTTTGTGATTTAATCGCTTCCCTTACGAGAGCGAGATACCTCGTCCTAAAGTAGAAGGAGGAAATACATTTATAGATCTCTTCCCCTTTTTTCTGTCTCATCATCGCGATACTTCATTCGTTAACCCTGTGAACGGAATTCGATTGTTATTTTCCGTCCTTTCTCTCTCGCTCTCAGGTCTAGCGTTATGGATGTGAAAATCATTTTTTATGAAATGGAGATCACGTAAGAGAGGAGAGAATACGGTTTGACGAGTAAATAGAATAAAAATGTATATAGTAGAATCTCGACTATCCGGCATAGTCTCCGGCGCCATGACTTCGCCAAATCATCGGAGCTGTCACCAAACTTCACTAAGTTTGTTGCCAATTTGGCAATTTTTAGAGAGGAATGCGTGAGTTTTCATTTTTACATAAGATAATGACTATTTACAGGCGAAAAGAGACATAATAAGTGATGAATAGGAACTATTTACATAATTTTCGTAACAATATTTATATTCTTGGATTGGAATTCAAGCAAACGCAGGCAGAAGTATCGAAAGAGTTTCAAGCTACTTAAAATGTCACATCTAGGTTTTGATGGTGATTTCAACAGGTCTCAAAGTGTACATCGTGGCGTGCTGGCTGTTTCAATCAGCAACTACCTAGCAAGTTTGCCACATTTTGAAACACAGGTTCCTATTTCGTTTCTTCTTATTTTGGCGTAGAATCTTCCTGATTGGCTCACAAATAGTGATTGGATGTGAGGCATATAAATTGCCAGTTCTGAGCCCGATCATTTCTTTTGCTCACAAGGATGATACTGGCATGAGGAGGGAATTTTTTTCCCCTGAATATTCTGAGGGAAAATGAACTACTTACTGACGTCACAAGCAGAGTGCGGAGGCCTTCTATCTCTAGGAGGTGCTGTTTCAATGCGTTCCTGTTCTAAGTGCTTATAAGTGGTAGCACACTTTCATGGTTGGAAAATGTCTACTGGAATATTCTAGGGAGCCATGGTCAAACGTCGACTAGGGCAGGGAAGCCGTGAGCCGCAAAAGTTTGAAAAACACTGTACCGGAAGAAGCATGTGTCTGCTGTCTTGCAAGCATTCATGGCCTGGTACAGAGAATATTGGAAGTGAATAGGTAACTAGTGTACCTGTGTTTAGACGAATCTCGATTTTTCCTGCAGTGATTAAGTCGGGTTTCCATTTAGAGAACTTTGTGACTCATTAACATCCTACTCCATCACTGACCGTAAACGCGAATAACATTGTCCTGAAATTCTCATGTCGGTATTTCAATTCACGTACTCTTCCCCAAGTGTTTGCCATGCTCCTATCATGCTTGAATATGCCCATCATTTTTCAGGGTGCAATGGATTCTTAATTCTTCTTGACGAATGATAATTTTCTTCGCGATTGTGCACCCATTGAGCAGGAAAACCTTTTATAGGGAGGTTATTTAGGTGCATACCATGAGCATAACCTGCACTTGAACTCAGAGCTTCTGACCGCCTACTAGAAAATATGTCTAAAAAACAGCAGATAATTTAGTACGGACTGTTTATGCATTGCGTATAAGGTTACTAAATACATTTAAATTTAAGAAATTTTTGTTGCATGAAATATCTATATTTCATTAGAAGATAAATATAGAGAAGAATTATAGCTTCCCCGAGATACAATATATCTCGTTCTTGGCCTCCATGTAAGGCCATTCTATCGAATTCGAAAGCCCAAGGGCAAGTATTTTTTAGCTAACTTCAGCACAATTTATGTGTAAAAAAATTTGCGTATGAGTATTACAGTAAAGTCTCAATAACTTGGAGGCCCCTTTCCAACCCGGGCTATTACGCCTTCTTCGTGATCTGAAGATCAAATTTTCAAAACTGTCGTTATCCTTAATTTCTGCAGAACTGTATAATGGAACTTCGTAAAATCAGAACTTTATTAAAAATGAAGTTTGTAATTCGTTTTCTCCGAAAATTTTCGAATGAACGGTAAGCATCTGCGTTCGCCTGACATAAAATTGAAGGATCACCAAAATGTTGAGTGTCTGTTTGCCTCATTCGTTAAAACAATAAAGAAATGTACAAATATAGTTGTGGACAAAAACCCAGGCATTTAGAATGAATATAGTTTATATTCAATATTAAAAGAAATTAGAATTAAAAATGAGAAAAGCATTAATGATTTATATGGAGTCAAATAATTAAGCGAAAATGATCAAGGCACAAATAATAAGCTCTTCCTACCTTGTCCTATCTTCGTGTAAAGGCAAGTCCGTGAAAATCCGATTATTCGAATATTTTCATATAATAAATTATTCTGAAAATTTTTAAATACTGAGTTTTATTTTATGAACAGTTTTGTTTTTAAACCTGAAAAGACATTTGTTCTTGAATTCATAAAAAAAAATTTAGAATGCAAAAATATAAGTTTTACATATAAGGATCGATGGTTGAAAATTTTATACTATTATCGTACTTTATTTAATGATATTATGTATTGCAATATCTTTATTTATTTTTTTTATTATAATAATTTGTTTGAATTCCAAACATAACTGAATTTTTAAAGAAAATTAAAATTAAAAATTTAGAATGAAAAATTCCACTCACTCCCGTGGATATCCCTCTCACCACAATGACAGCCAGTCGTCCACAGGGTGACCAGCAGCAGAATGCCCCACCTGGCACTATCACCGGGGGCCCCACAGCTACAGGGTCCCACGGGCGTGACTGCCGGAGGATCCTCGCGCACGACTGGCTTCATTTGACTGAAGCGGAGAAATGAAATTGACAACACGGGAGAGAGAAAGGAGCTGCTCCTTTTTTTTTTATTTTTCCCGGGTGATGATGATGATCCAACCAGGATAGATATATCCTCGAGAAGGGGGAGCCACGCACAGGAAAAATGTAAGTACGTTCACCAAGGGGGACGGGAAAAATGGGAATAGAAAGGACAGGGTGTTCCAATGCGCATGCTCGTCGGATGCTGGATGAAATCATTAAGTAAAAGCAGGGGGTTGCAGCAGGGGAATCAAATCGTTGTCTTCCATCTTCTTGTATATCTTATTTTCCTCCGGAGCAAGGAGAGGAACGAAGATCAGCATCTTGAGATATATGTAGAATTCCCTATAATCCTCTGAAACAGCGTTTCTCAACCTCTGGTCCGCGGACGATGGCGTAAGCGGTCTGCAGGCAGACTTAATTTAATAATTTAATTTTAACTGGATGAAAAATTATTCAATCGCTGTAATTGATATTATTAGGGCTAGGATTTTTATGATCTAAAAACAGACAGCATATGCTCCTTGAAAAACGCATTTATGCCCTAAAAAACAAAAATATGCCGTAAAAAACAAAAATATGCCGTAAAAAACAAAAATATGCCGTAAAAAACAAAAATATGCCGTAAAAAACAAAAATATGCCGTAAAAAACAAAAATATGCCGTAAAAAACAAAAGAAAATATAATTATGCCTTTATAAGCAAGCTGCCCATATTCCTCGGGAAATTACAGGAAACCGCCAATTATTGCCAGAAACGATGTCAAAGTTGAGTAAAATTTCCAATTATTGCTAATATGGCCCGAAAAATTGCCAATAGTAAGAAATGAAGCTAGGGATGAAACAGGTTGGGAAAAAAATCCCTCTTCATTGTTCTGCTTAAATATGCAAAATAATGCGCTAAAATATGAAAAAATGCCTAAATATTCTGAAAACGTGAAATATGCCTTAAAATTGCAGAAAATCATGGAAGAAAAATACCGTAAAGTACACTCATGTCCATAAATTAAGGATAATTCAGAATCACACGGAAATCGAAATCTAAAGTAAAAATTTCACCTGTAGAATTATCACACACATCTGCAAGAATGATATGCGAATTTCAGGAAGCCACCAGATGATGCCGACAGTACGTCACAATGACGAGAGTGTAAGAGGGGGGTATATAAGGAATGGTGGCAAAGAAGTGAAATTGTTCACAAGAGTTCTGTAAGGCGATCAGTGCCATAAGCGAATAGTTATGACACAGAAGACGCATGTGAATGATTTTTTACGTGGTAGAATTATCGGCCGCCTGGAATATGGGCGTACTCAGATGGAAGTATCCGAGGAACTTGGAATTGCCCAAAGTGTCATCTCTAGGCTTTGGCAACGATTCCAAGATAACGGAAATGTCAGTAGACGTTACAGTACAGGTCGCCCCCGAGTTACAACGCCGAATGAAGACCGGTATTTGGCAGTAACTGCCAAAAGAAGCAGACGGAGCACAGCATCCGACCTGTCTCGTCAGCTATCTGCCGCCACGGGTACCACAGTTTCAAGGCAAACCGTGTACAGACGTTTGGGAGATATTGGTCTATATGCTCGCAGGCCTGTCAGATGTGTTCCGCTCACAGCAACTCACTGTCGGCAGCGATTAGCCTGGAGTAGAGAACATGCAATGTGGACATCGTCACAGTGGGCTTGTGTGATGTTTTCCGACGAGTCCAGGTTTAGCTTGCAGTCTGATTCACGTCGGACTTTCATATGGAGAACGCCAGGTACCCGTTACCACCAAGACAACATCATTGAACGACACCGTTACGGTGGTGCAGCATTGCTCGTTTGGGGTGGAATTATACTGGGTTCCACAACAGATCTGCATGTTCAAACCGGAACCATGAAAGCCCAAATTTATCGGGACATCATTCTGGAACAACATGTACGTTTGTTTAGGGGTGCCATGGGCGCAGAATTTGTGTTTATGGATGACAACGCCCGTCCTCACCGAGCAAACATCGTAAACGAATGCCTTGAATCTGAGGATATAACCCGTATGGAATGGCCAGCATTCTCACCTGACTTGAATCCGATATAGCATGTGTGGGACATGCATGGCCGACGAGTTACAGCCCATCAACCACCTCCTACATGTGTACCGGAACTTCGGAGAGCATTGCTTGCTGAGTGGAGTGATCTTCCCCAAGATCAGATCGATAATTTGATACTCAGCATGCCTAGGCGTTGTACGGACTGTATTTCATCGCATGGGAGACATACAATGTATTAACCATCATACCAACCATGCAATAGTAAGTTTTTGTAAAGGAGATATTTTTTACAATTGCTCGAGGGAGCAAAAATCGTAGTTTTTATGAATGGTATCATACATACACCATCGTTTTTGTTCTTTATCTTTTGTTTAATAAATGGGCTTTATGAATAAGTAACGTTTGTTTCGTTTCTGAACCTTTATTTGCCGGAGCTGGCATTATCTTTAATTTATGGACATGAGTGTAATTGAAAATCATATAAAAAATGCTCTATCGCTTAAAAATAGCGAAATTTTCAAAATCATAGAAAATATGCAGTCAGAAATCCTAGCTCTAGTTATTATCACACACACACACAACAATACGGGTTCAAATAAAAATTATACTTTCACACTTAGGTTCACCATACTTCAACCAGGAAAATTGCGATCCTAAGCACGGGAATTAAATTGAAGCCAAATAATGCGATTCGAAACAAATTTGCAAATTACCGCTAAAACGGCTGATGGGTGGAGGAAATAGAGGGCTGCAACGAATCGCAGTGAACAAAAATGTGATGAAAAAACATTCAAGTCATGATGGCCGTATTTTATTGAGGAAAGATACGGAAATTCAGATCTTAAATACGGGCCGTCACCAATTATCATCAAAAACGTTGCCATAAGTCGGTGAAATCCTCAACTGTAATTGAAATCACTGAAAAATTGGGGAAAAATCGTTTAACTTTACAAATATGTGTAGATGAATATTTGTGTTTATAGCCATAATTAAAATAATAAGTTATGAAAATGCTGTTTGTTCACGATTTTGGTGGATAATACAAATTCAGATTTGTAATTGGTAATACGGGACAAAAATGTATAAAAAAATTCGGGAAACTGAAAATAGAGAAATGTCCCGTAATACGGGACCAAAGTGGTCAGCCGCCAAAAAATGTTTGTGCCTAAAAAATTGTTCTGGTGTCTAGATTTTTCTTTCGATTTGTCCAGCCCTGCTTTACTGTATTAATTTTTGGTGAGGTTCAGAAAACATTGTTGCCCGACAGGTTTTTGCCCATTTCGGGCATTTCCTCAGCTCTGACGAAGTTTTAAAGTAGCCTACCGTTTGATCCGGGCTCTGTTTGGTATACATGCAAAATTTGGGTCACGATCGGTCTAAAACTGTAGATTTGTATAGAGAACATACACACACAGACAGAAAATCAATTTTATATATAGTAGATGACATGTCCTGACTGACTGATTCATCATCGCCGAGCCAAAACCACTGAAGCTATAAATATGAAATCTGGCCAGTATTGTATTTTATAATGTAGATACACACTAAGATGGGATTTCTGAAAATTCAACCCCTAAGGGGTTCGGCGTTCAAATATTATATGGGGGACATATTAATTTTATCGCGAAAAGTTCGAGTGCCCTGATGTCTACGTCGTTTAGGCCTTATCAAAAATTTATTCAAAATTACTTTTATTGATTCGATGGAATTGGACTAAGGGTTCTAAGAATTATTGTCTTTTTTTTTCTATTTACAAATGGAAAAAATCAACGCCATCAAAATTCTACTGCACTCTCAACACAAATGTATTCGAAATTGTGTAAGGGAGGAGGATTTAAGCCGTACGCATCACAAGCTTCTCTGCTTGACTTTCATCCAACACCTACGTCTATGTGTTAACCACCCTTGGCATCGTGCCGACTACAGTGGTGATGTCTGCGGTTAGACCATATATTATATTACCTCGATCTAGATATTAACTTTCGTCGGGGGCGTAGAAGGTTTTTTTTTATAGAAAATGGCAGGACTTCATTTAATTAGCATGAAAACAATAAACGCATTGATTTCACCAATGCGCAAAATATGTTCCAGATTTTGCTGATCCCGAACTCAATCGGGCACTTTATATAAGACTTTTAAAAAAAATACAGCTATTGATATATGGTTTACAGATAGGCTAGAGCAGTGATTCTTAGCCTTTTTTCACCCATGCCCCCCGACCATATTTTATTCTCGTCCCCCCCCCCCCATCTTATCCGGCCGCCCCTACCCCTCATCAAGGAGCGAGACCCTTCTCTACTTATTGAATAGATTTTTTTAAGCGAATTGATATTGAAGAAAACTTTCATGAGTAAAGCCGACCTCTGATTCAGCGAGGGTTTTCATGGAGGGGGTTCTATGCAGTGCCGTCTCAACACCATGGGCCCTAACGCAAAAAAGATGTTCTGGAGTCCTTACTTTTTAGCTGGAAGCAACAGCTTACGTATTTACCTACTCTCTCAAATCATAGTACCACATCTCATTATGTAGGACCACCAGGGCCGGAACTAGGGGGGCGACTACCTCGGGCTGAAAAATTTAGGTGGGCGGCTGTTTTGTGTGGGAACAAAGAACACCGTTACAAAATTATCGAATTTTAAAGTTATGGGGGTGGCAAAAATCCTAGTTACGGCCCTGGGACCCACTAATGACATCAAGCTCAGGGCCATGCCTGGATGGACCCATATGCATAAGATGGCTCTGTTCCACGCAAGGCCATTTTAGCAGCATCAGAGGCCTTACCTGACTGGGAGTGCATGTGTAAAAATTTGCATACTTATCCTCGAAAAGAAAATAGTAGCAAATCTCATTATATTGGGGTCCTTCTACGCACTCACGGCTGGTGTCCGGGAGGGTTCATTCCCGTGTTAAGATGGTTTTGCCTGCATGGGCAGTTCCGATTTATTTTGAAAGTATTCGCACCTTTTTTCCCGCCATATTTCACTAAGAAGATCCATTTCTTCACATCTGATTTTTTCACAGCGCTTTGTGACCCCTTAGCAGCCCGTCATGGGTTCCCTTCAATTTAATTTCCCTCGTGGCCTCCCTGGAGTATCTCAGAACCTCAGGGAGCCATATGACCCCAGTATCAGAAACACTGGACTAGAGCACAATAGAAACACTGGAGCTCTTCTAGTTGTTTGATTGATTTTCTGTGTTGATGAGTTACTAGGAAAATAGAACTCATATTATATTCATTAAGCGTTCCAAAAAATAACTGGTTATATATATATATATATATATATATATATATATATATATATATATATATATATATATATATATATGCCGACGTAACACAAAGATTTCCCCCGGGACTTCACAATGGAATGAGAATAGGGAGTGTCCCACATAACCACTTCCAGTCAATAAGAATTCATGTTTCCGAACTGAATTGAAGCCCTATAATATAGTCATCTTCAAACCGTTGCTCGCGAGTACCACGGTGCTCCCTGAAGTACCCAGAGTGCTCGATGCTCATGTCCGATTTTGTGCTCACGAGCACTTGATCAACGTTCCAATTAAACATCCTGGAGGAATTGCATTCAAGACTTGAAATCATCGTCATTTCATGCATTCGTATGCTAAACTTGCCGTAAGGGTGCTCTTCTTTTGATGATGGGTACAGGCAGTGCTCGCGACTGGGAAAAGGTTGAAGACCTCTCCCCTATATCATCAAGTCTTTCTCCCATTACCCCGTATAAGCTACAGTTTGTTCAGAATTAACATCCATAAACTTCCAAGAAAAGTGATGTCCATGAAACAAAATCCAGTCTCATCAACATTTCTTTATTATCCAATTTAATAAACAAATAAAAAGATGTTCAACATATCATCATTGAGATAATATAATGCATTTCATCAACGCGATGCTTAACACATTAGCAAAGGAAATAAAATGGCAAACATGACGAGAAAGAGACCGTAATATAAGGCAATAAAGGAAATGACTTTCATGGTTAGTGCAGACTTGATTAAATAAAAGACACACTCTCATGAAAAATGTAGATAACATGGACTGAAAGACAATTTGACGACAATAATGAGTGTGGAATTGGATAGTAACCAAATTGGACTTCTGAACGCCTCTTAGAAAGAGGATCTTATTTTGTGGTGGTGAAAATGAATTAGTTTTTGTCGCCAAGTCATTTCCGTTATGTCAGCAGGTTCGTTATGCCTTGGCGTTACAAGCTAATTCCATTAGATGCCAAAATAGAGCTGAAGAGTGGAAACGTGGAATGAAGATTTGATTTTTCTTTCTTAACTGCTTCAAGAAGCACCTAGGGCGTATAATTTGAGTTCGATACATACAGGGTGATTCTAAATCCATGGAACAAACTTTACGAGGTGATATAAGACCCTTAAACAAGCATTTTTGGTCATAGAATGTGTGGTCGAATCGCAATTGAGTAGAGGGTGTTTTTAGAGAGTGCATAACAGCACTTCACCAAAAGCAAATATCATATTTTTCTGACAGATTTGCTGCAGTAAGTGCAATCAACCATTCGAGGGTACACGGTATTGTAATGTGGTAGGCCTTCTCATGGTGCAACCTAGGTAACTGAAATTCTACTACAAGTCATTGTACCGCTTGATCATTGTTTGGCACAGCATAACTTTGATCGTCCTTGCACCAATAAAAAACGAACTCCAATGCAATACGAAGGTGCACATGCACCCTAGAATGGTTGATAGCACATATCGCAGCAAATATGTTGGAAAAATATTTTTGTTTTTAGTAAAGTTGAGTATTTTCTCTAAAAACACCCTCTACAGTTTACTATTGCGATTCGACCACGCATTGTGTGATCAAAAATGCTTGTTTTGGTGTCTTACATCATGTGCCAAAGTTTATACTCTTTTTTTCGGTATAACTTTTGTAGCACATGATGTAATGTGCAATGCAATTTTTTCACCGAAAAGGAAAAGCATTTTTTCAATTATATATAAAAAGCGTTTTCCACAAAATAATAAAAATTGTATTTATAATCGTTAATTTGTTAAAATTGCGTGTCTCATTAGTTTATGGAAACTATTGAATACACGCGAATTTGAAAAGCGTAATCGTGACGTAGGCTTGAAAACGATAAACTCACTGAGATGGAATAAGGTGCAAGAGAATCTTTTTCGTTTACAATAAAAAGAGACCCAGCTTTCTGTATGCGAGATTATCAAAATTTTGGGATTGAAATTGCAAAGTAATTCCTATTGAATATTTTTCAAAGGCTTTCAATCATTGCAAAAGCATAATTTATCGCGTTTTAGCCAGTAAGACGCCTTACCATCCAAAATCACGTTCGCGAAGACTTCGATATACGACTTCACATGATGATAGAATAGGTTGAACTGATACTAGAAAGAGTCCAGAACAGATTTCTACGTTACATGTTTTACAGGCAATTTCACGCCTACATCAATGACGTAAGTACAACTGAACTGCGACGTTTTTTCCATTTCCAATCATTGGAATGCCGAAGAATAAGAAGTTACCTTCGCTTTTTGTATAAAATTGTCAATAATATAATTGATGACTGCTACCTTCTTCAACTTGTTGATTTTTCTGTGCCAATTGGAAATAGGCCTGTTCGGCGAACTTTCCGCCTCCTTAAACCCCGAACAAATATCTTACGACGGTCCCCTATTTTTGAGATGTGCAATATATAATTATAATCAGTGCGATGTGAAACCCGATATGTTCAATTCAACTATAAGGGAATTTCTTAAAAGTTATGTGTGAGTATTGAATATTCATGTTATTATGCTTTTCTGTATGTATTTCTATTGTTCCACTCGGTTTTTTTTTTTGTAGTTTTGTTGTATTTGCGTTTTTGTATTTTTCTTCTCTTGTCGATCTCTGTAATTGGGCAATACTTGCCTGTTGAGACGTGAATAAATGAATAAATAAAAAGAATTGCGCCTACCCGGGTGTTGCTTGTTTGTGGAATTTTTCAGAGGTTTCTAGTTTGATCGCCAGATACGGCTTTAAGAAGAATTAAAAAACTGGTTTAATGGTTCATATGAAAATTGTCAGTCAACTAGCCCTCTCAAAGCACCACATTCGAACACACAACACACCAATTTTGGAAAGGTTATAGTCACAGAGTAAGAATAATATAGAGCGCGCGCGAGGGGTTACAATGTGAAGCAAAGATCCGGAGTCACGTGACTCCGGTCAAAAGGCTGGTCAGGGAATCTCGCTGGCAATGCTTTCCTTATAGCTATTCTTATGACGATCTGCACGTGCTGTCTTATTTTTGATTAGAATGGTCAACACTTGCGCAGCTTTCGGATGTGCTGAACGGTTTAGGAAAGGGGGTCCAGTATCCTTTCACAAGGGAATACTTTTTTGTTTATTCCCCTTCTTATAAATTACAAATTTGGAATATTAAATTGACGATTCAATGGATTTCTGACGTAGTCTCAGTTTTTAACGATTCAATGGATTTCTGACGTAGTCTCAGTTTTTAACGATTCAATGGATTTCTGACGTAGTCTCAGTTTTTAACGATTCAATGGATTTCTGACGTAGTCTCAGTTTTTAACGATTCCATTTTGGATTTAATTCAATTAAAGTTCCAAGTTTTGGTAAAATTCAAATGTCATGAGCCGTTATTAAATGTTTTAATATAACTTTTGGTAATAGATGATTGAAGTAATGAGTTTTATTAACTTTTAACTGAAATGTACGTCCTCGCAAGATTTGGCGAGATTTGGCAAAATAGTGAGTTTATTCGAGTTTCGCTCAACTTGAAGAAAATATGCTTTTCAGAATGAGGAATTTATGGCAAATATTTTATATAAATAGAATGTAATGAAAACTCACCCTCTAGACAATGGCAGTTTTGCATAAAAATGTATAACTACCTCTAAAAATAGTATTTTTACCTCTCTTCAAGCCTGAGATAAAACTATTACAGAAAATAAATTTTTTTTATTGATTAATTTGTGTTTGTGTTGTGTGAAATTGCCCTCAAACAAGAAAAAATCAATTAATTAATTGATTAATTAATTTTCAGTCAATATCTTTATTAGGACCGTCTGAGTTAAGATCTGAAGTCACTATGTGTACCTCAGATGTTAACTTGAAGAAAGAATCATTCTAAAAACTACTTAATGCCTAAAAAAATTGAAGATTCACATATGTATACTTCTGGAGCGAAGAGGTTACACATATGTCACATGTAACATACATTTACGTACTCTAAGTTATTACATATATACGCTACACGAAATTTCATTTCTTATAATTTAGAAAAAGTATTGATAAGGTTATGCAATTTTCTTGAAAAATTCATTTTATTCCTGAAATATTATGTAAGTGTTTACATTTTTGTGTGATAAGGTTATAAAAGGTTTTTCAAGAAAATGTTGGAAATGAAACTTTTACTTATTATTTAAATATTTCATGACATGAGTTACATTACATAACATAATATGATGCATTATAATTATATACTCAAAATGAATGTATGATTAGAGTAATTTTAATGTTCTTGGAAGATACTTTTTATGTTTTAATAACCCCTAGTAAAAATAAATTTTCGAAATTAAAAGTGGCAAAGTGAATGAGAAGAGAATATTTAAAAATATAAATGAAATAGACTGTATATATAAGAGATAGGTTATATAAGATTTAAAAACTCAAAAGCCTTAAATTATTAGGAATTATCCCTTTTGGAAAATAAAAAAATTTCGTTTTTCAATATTTGTTTATATTATATAGAATTGATTTTTTTTTCGAATCCCTCATTCCCTAAATATTTTACAAAAGAATGAATGAAATGCATTGAACAAATGAAGGAAAGTTTTCATCAACTCGATCGAGTCAAATTTCGTTACAGCAACATCCTTGCGTTAACACGAAATCACTATGTTCTGCGAAAACGAGCCAAATGTAATAGCGCAGAACCTGTTTTTTCCCCGGCAATACTGCTCATCTTTTCTTCATGTTCGACAAGTTTTAAGAATAGCGTGCGCGATCTATTTATATCTTTAGTCTATGGTTATAGTGGGCTCGAAACCACTTGGCGTGTGGTGACAAATGGATCAGTGTTATTTTCAGTGACGAAAAGAAATGTAACTTAAATATACAAGGTATTGTCATTATTAGGGGGAAAAGCTACGCTCATACTTCAGCAGGCATCAGGGTGGAGATTCTCTAATGGTATGGGCGATCTCCACATTCAATAGACGCGCATCTTTAGCAATCCTGGATAAGAGACGGGACGCACAAAAATGCACAGAGACACTAGAAAAGAGTATTTTATTCTTATTGGTTAAATTTGGGGGGAGGGGGGCAGAACTGTTTTTAAGCAAGATAATGCTCCCATACATATGTTCAACGTTGCGAAAACCTATTCTAAATGTGACTCTCTCTCTCTCTACCGGACTCGCCACCGATGAATCCTAGTCTCAGCAATATACTCATCAAGTCTACTCCAATAGACAATAGTTCAGCTCGGTGAACACCTTGAAACATGCCATAGAAACTGAATGGCATAATTTGGACCCACAACTCCTACAAAGTTTAGTCCTTTCAATGGAAGATCACTTGTTTGATGTGGTTCGAAATAATTGAAAAATTATCTGTTATTGATTTACACGTATTTGTCAGAAATTATATAATGTATTTGATTACTTCATAAACTTTTGAGAAATACAATTTCTATTATTTTATGAAAAATGCTCTTTATATTGTTGAAAAAATGCTTTTCCTTTTCTGTGGAAGTTTTTTTGGGTGTCCGTATGCCTATACTAGAATTTGTCGAACGTGGGGTTGCCAGGGCCACAACTAGGGGGGAGCAGGCGGGTCTCATGCCTCGGGCGCTGGACCAGAGGGGGCGCAAATTTCATTCTCAAACCTTACCTTCAACATTACAAAGGGGCGCCAAAATGCGCTCTTGCCCCGGGTGACCAAGCATCTAGTTGAGGCCCTGGGGGTTGCAATAATTCAAGTCATTGATAGCCCATGACTAACAAGTTAGACCGATATCAATCTTTAGGCAAAGGACTGGAGTTTAGCTCTATTGCTGATCTCGATTCTTAATCGGTTCCTAAGACCAGAATATCTAAGTTAGCACAATAGTTCTAGCATAGACTTCGGAAGTGTTTTAGACTTGTGGGGGGGGGTGCTCAGTTTGAACTTTATGAAGGAAATTGTCTCATTTGTGATTTAATTATAGAGCTGCTCAAACCTGTTCTATAAAATTCTGTAGGTGCTCGAGCACCCACAGCACCCCCGGCTCCGCGACACCACTGATTCCCGATTAAACAATTTTCTTTTTCAGATAAATTGAATGTTTTGTGTTTGTACGAAAAATACTATTTCGTAGTTAGAATGAGTTGAGGATACAAATGTTATACGTTTAATAAGATCCTCATGGGCAAAGGACATTATTTACATGGACGTTATCTACATGCAAAGTCTTGGAATGGAAGCAAAATGAACTTCTTTTAGGAATGCTATCACAGTCAATTTGGAGATACCAAACCGTTTCTTTGGCTTCAGGCCGCAGATACATCTTCAAAGGCGTTTTTCGGTAATGCTCACCATTCCTTCATCTTCTAGCTGTTTGAGTTTTGATGGTCGAGACTTTGATAATAATATTTCCTCCTGAAAGAGATTGGAGATGAATCATTCTCATGAGAGAGAGAGAGACTTTTCTCAATAATTCGAAAACTTGTTACACACGTGTCTTACTGTGTATCTGCAGTTCTGTTAAAATGAAGTGACTTACCTTTAACTGAATCATTTCCACTTGAAGGGACGTCGAGCGTTCCCGAAGTGTCTCTTGCCTTTGTTGAGCTGCCCGGATTTCTGCGGCTCTGTGGTACGCTTTGCAAACGTATTGTGACAAGCGACGTCTCGATGGGTGTTTTGGTAGATGCGAGGCTTGAGATTCATCAGATTCTTCTTTCATAAAACGCTGGAACTCTTCCTCCGTGATACCAAGTAAGCGTCCAGAAACGTTTTCGATGAATGAGACGGCAGAACACTGAAAAATGCATAATAATGAATATGTATTCATGAGGGAAAAAATTATTATAGAGGTGATTATATATATAAAAAGCATGTCTTGTAAAAATACGTAAAGTTCATTCCCTCTGTGTATTGAAAATCAATCAATAGACATGGTTAAGTGATAAGAACAAATTGAACAATATATGTAACTTTATATATATATATATGTTGCACTTTGCTTATAACACTAATAAATTAACAATTCAAACAACGTTTTTAAGACAAATAATAAAAGAATTTAAAAAAACCTGCTCGTTACGGCACTTCTGGGTGCCATTTTCAAAGGCAGCACTAAACCCCGGATCCCACAATGTCTAGAACCAAGCGTCGTCTACGGGCCTCGGGGAAGCAATCATTTTTATGGCTTTCAAAGGGCATAGAATAATGACGGAACGGGAAGACACGTCTAGCCAACAACAGGGAACATTCAAACATTTCGAAATGGATAGCGAGGAAGATTGCTCATTTCCGCTGCTGCGTATTATGCTGTTAATTGCCTCCCAGCACCCGTAACTTTTTTTCACCTTCCCATCAAGTTTTCGGTACGTTTTCATAAGCATTTTTTTTTCCTTCAAATCATCCACTCAAACGTCCAAACTTAAACTCTACTTTGGATTCTTTTCCAGGCGTCGTACGCTTTAAACCTGTCCTTATGATCGTCATTTCTGGTATCCCATATGGTGGGTTCTTTTATAGATCCAAAAACTCAAAAATTATATCATTACTCCACTCCATATTTTATTACATGACAATAAATATGCATAGACCTTCAGCAAACTGGTCCACACGGTCGCCTGACAAAAATATAAGTGCAACTAAAAAATATGGGTAAAAAGTTAGCCAAACAAAATAAGGTGTCAAAAAACGATAGAGGCGAAGATAAACGAGAGATTGTCCTACATCTAACATGTTGAACCTATTAGACACTCTCCAAATTTTATTCTCTCCCCCCCCCCCTCCAAGCGTCTTCCTTTGAAATTTCCGAACAAGTATGACATTTTCTTCGCTCCGGTTGCGGTTGTCGGAAGCGGTTTATGTCGAACAAAGACTTTTTATTATCTTTCCCTAACATGCGGCTGGTTCCAGACGTCGTGGGATGCCGGCTTAAATGACGTAACAGTCAATATACAAGAATGAAACGTTCGTTACTTTCACCATATTCTGTCGCGCTCGGCCGTCATCCCGATCCTCTAATTAGACAGTTTAGATTTGCCTGTCCACTTGGCGACTACATAGCTGGTGCAAACAAAACAAAGAAATGATGAAATAAATTGAACCTACCAAATGCGTAAAGTAGTATCCTTCCTCTCCAGTCATGAATTTCTCGGAATCTCCAAACTGGAGTATGTAGCGAATATTAGATGGCAAGAGCGGTGGGTTAGACTGAAGCACAATATATACCATCATGGGCAAGAAATCATCAGCGCTCTCCGTTGCATCTTTGCGTAATCGAAGCAGTTGAAAAATCCTCTTACTACAGTTCATGATGGAGCTGAGTTTTTCAACAGCTGACTCCATGAAGGTCATTGCTGTTATATCTAGAGGTGAAAAACATATTGTTACGAAAATTATGTAAATAATCATTATTTATCATGTATTATGTCATTTTTCACCTGTAAATAATCGGTGATACAATTTCCTGTATATACCGCCAAGTTGGCGACAGCTCCAATTCAGCAATGTGAGATGATGCCAAACAAGAAATGTAAAGATGTCATGCGAATCATCGAGATTATTCTAGGTTTAATTTTTCTTTATAAGTAGCGCCGCTTTTGCGAAACTAAGTAATTGTAAAGTTTTAGTCGGAAGACAAGATCTGATCTCTGTAGATCGCGCTCGCTATTTTTAGGTCACGTTCCGTCAAGATCTCTGCTTGTAAATACGTGTAAATAGCTGTTCTGCGGAATAAATCTGGGACGTCCTGCATTTTGTTTCATCCTCCGGTCAAATCAAAGATTCGTGTGAGACATTATCCTGAACAGCATGTTAAGTGCTTTATCGAGAAAATTGGTATATAGTAATAAATGAAGAGGGAATAATAAGAGAATCAATGCATACCTAGTATAGCTTTATCCAAAAGTTCTGTGACTCTGGCATCAGTATAATCAATTTTAGCTGCCAAATGACTCGGTTCCACCCAGTGCAGAGATTCGATACGTTCAGAAAGGGCATTATCAGCAATGCGCTCTTCGATGGATATCTGCGCGAATATGTCATCGTAAATGTTTCGCATAAAAAATTCCTCGAAATTTTTCATCACTGACTCGGCCCTGGATTCGGTGAGATCTAAATGATAATAATATAGATTCCCATTAAAAACTTTCTATTAAAAAAAGGTATGCATATAGTGTACATATTTCTTATCTGGGTACCAGAAATTTCT
The DNA here is from genome assembly GCF_987345545.1 of Pholcus phalangioides. Lineage (NCBI taxonomy): Eukaryota > Metazoa > Arthropoda > Arachnida > Araneae > Pholcidae > Pholcus > Pholcus phalangioides. The sequence continues at coordinate 9,078,905 of NW_028301610.1, read as the reverse complement.
CAAGTATGCTGGGAATTACCTTGAAAAGTGATGCCTCTCCTTAGTCGCAAATGAAGCGCCCGATAAATGCTTTGGATATATTCAGCAGCTCCAGTGGGCGATAGATTCTTCTTAGTGATCCTCCTTTTGACAATCTCGCTGAAATTTCCAATGTCTTTTGCGCAGGTGATATCAATTTTCTGTAACAACGTACATAAGTCCACGTTGTCTTCGTAGTCTCCACTTCTCCAGAACATCAGCGATAGACTCCGCTTCGGAGTTCGTGAAGCCGAGCCTGTAAACAAAGCTGTGTGGTAACCTATTTTGAAAAGCCCATTATTTTGTTATAAAGTGCATCATGGTATAATTATAATAGTGCGGGTGCTCGAGCACTTACGGTATTTTGTAGCACGGAGCTGAGCAAACCCCAATATTTAACTCAGAAAACAGAATCTCCTGCACCAAGTCCAAACCCAGTACTAATAGGTGTAACTGGATAATCTGTGCAATTAGTGCCTAAGGGTGTGAACATATTGCGTCCGTATTTCAGATTCTGGAAACCCACGTCGTCTCCGATTGGTTAAAAACCCGAATTTCAAGTAAAAAAAAAGTTGAAATTTGGGTTTAACCAATCGGAGACCACGCGGGTTTCGAGAATCTGAAATACGGAAGCACTATCTTCACACCCTTAGACAGGGACGCTCTTATCAGATGCAGGGCCCAGTGTGAAAACCATTTCGGGGCTCCTGAGCCCTTTACGTTAATGCGGTACTGACTGACCCATACGAAATGATTTTTATAACTACGAATTTTTTGGAATGAAGCCAGGGCATACTCGTGTCAAGGATGGCCCAATACGTTCCAAGGTGGGTTATGAGTAAGTAGTGTGGCCGCTCTACCATTGGCAATGATCGTCAAATGTCCCGATATTTCGATCCGTATGGCCACATATTGGTTGAAGAACGCCAACAATCGGAACATAAGCCCCATTTACATGTACAACATTGCGGTCGCATTGGGAGTTCTGGCACCTGCTTAACCACTTTTTTTCCTTCGCAAGAATAGCTGAGCAAATATTTACACCCTCTTCTACGAGGATTTTTGCAGTGCATACCCCCCTCCCATAATCCTTTACGATTTTTCCTTGTTGCGGAGCGAATGATACCGGATTTTCCTTTCCCCATGTAAACGGGGCTATAGAGAGTGTTCTGAAATCAAAATATTCGCCAAAAAACATTGGGCCAAAGCTGGGCCAGTGTGTAGCCAGCCTATGCCTCTGCTTCTTCTTTGTATCAGGGGAAGGCAAATATTGGAAGCAAATATTTGCGAATGACTATTGGACCAGGTTTGACACGAGTGCGGTCTTGGCTGGATGAAAGAGATCTCCATTATTTTAAAGAAAATTTTATTTTGAGATAACGAGCTTTTCATGATACGAGTACCATTTCCAGGAACGAATTAAACTCGTTTCTCGAGATACTATTGCATATAAGTGTGAAATATATAAATCGGGACTTACTCGTGTTGTTTTTCACGGGCATCGACATTTCCATATTGGAATCCGTATTCTCAAGAGTGGGACTGGAAAGTCGCCGGTGTAAAGAACTTCAAAGAAAGTAAAACACGGTCCATAAAAATCTTTAAACAATTTAAGTAGCAAATTTTTTTTTATCACATTCATAATATGCGTATTTTACACTTATGGATAATATATATAAAAATACTAATATTTTATAGAAGGAGGTCAGAAAAGCAAAGAGATGCAAGAGTGACAAAATTTGCTAAATTGAGTTAAATACTAAATGATGTTCTTTTTTACCCCAGCGTTTCTCAACCTTTCTGAACCCAAGGACCAGTAAAATGTCTGAAACAATTCGACGGACCACTTGTGTCCCGTTTAACAGGACATTTTTTGTATTTTTAGTTTAGTCATTTTTTTAAAGATGCTTATTTAAATTTGTAATGTTCACTAAAATCGTGAATAAACAGCGTTTTCATAACATAGCTAACCAACCGAGCCCTCGTTCCTGGCACATGTTCGCAAAATACATGTATGTTGGTGATGACTAGAGCTCGGATTTTTAAGACCTAAAAATTAAACTCGTTGCTGATTGGTAAAACGACTCGAATTTCAGGTTTTTTAACTTATCAGCAATGACGTTTCATCTTTAGGTCATGAAAATCCGAACCCTAGTGATGACAAATTGGTGTGAACACACACAAAACACTTCTCTACCTCCTTTCTCTTCCTCTATTTTCTCTTATGACATGTGGAACGTCCGAATTAAAGTTTATTTTTGAGTACAACGAACTCGGAGGCGGCTGGAATAATAAAATAACCGAAAAAAACCGGAGTTCGTAAAATAGAGCGGATTTTAACATTAACTCTATGGCATGCTGTTCGGGACAGGGCCAATTTTTAAAAAGAGCGTGTTCGTAAATTGGAGGTTCGCAAAATCGAGCGTCGACTGTATTTTAAATAATTTAAATAGCAAATTTTTTTTATCATTCAATATATACGTACTTCACACTTACAGAATGTAAACAATATTGATGTAAATACTGTATAATCAAACTTACCATGTATGACTCTTATAGTCATTTACGGAAGATTTGTTGGCACTCCACTGTCTCTTCAAGAGCCTGTAAATTAAACGTTGCTCTTGCTTCTGATCATTGGGATGATGGTGGTTATGGTCATAGTGTGGCCTCTTTGGCGCTAATATTGAGGATGAAAGGTCTACATGTCCATTAAAACGACTCTTTATTCTATTTTCCGAGGGTGTGAGGCTCATCAAAAGCATATCTCGGGTTTCTTATTCGGAAACTGTCCTTAAATAAATCTGCAAAAATGAAAGTAGACGTTCGAATGAAATCAATCATCAAATGAAAAGCATCAATTTGTATAACCATATTAGAATAATGCACCATCACTGACTGAGAAATTATTGACGGAATTTTTCTATCTCAAAACGATCAAATTTTTCTAGTTTTTTCGTTTTTTTTTTTTTACTGAATTCCGAATGTATCGGTTGTAACCTGCCACCGTTATCTCGATGACGGCATTTAGATTATTCATATCAACATTGCTTTGTTATCTATTCTCGTTGACATAATCACTCAAAACAGTAAACACCAAGCGTGTGGGGAAGATACAATCGTCTCTACTTTTTAACATACATATTGAATAACTCCAGGTTGCTAGAGTAATCAGGGCCGTCTGATGGGCTCACCCGGGTATGGTCCGGTGGGCCTTGGTGCAGGAGGGGTCTCTCGTCACCTTGCATAGCAATTATCCACTTTTCAGACTTGTAAGGGCAACCTCACAAGGAATTGCTCCGGCCGGGGCCCTATGAGGCTATTAAGATGGCCCTGAGTTCCGTCAAACCACCTTGGTGATTAAACGCTGCGCATGAACTAAACTAGGCTATTCCCCCTTCTTCCCCCCCCCCCCCCGTCAACCTCCATATTCGTTGAGCAAAACTTTGGACGTTTATGCTATATAAGAAATTGGATAAACCTTAATAATTAGTTTTGGATACTTGAATGCATATTAAAGGAAGCAAACTGTGGTTCAGAGGGAAGGAGGGGGGGGTTCAACCTTTTTCCAGTCATGCATGGGCTTCTGTACTGTCTACGCCTGCTACAGTATTTTTTGTCGTGTAGTCTTTTGGAATAGGCTCAATATCCAGGTCCCGATGTTGTCACCAAGCGCGGATCCGTGGGGAGGGTGGGCCAAAAAGCATAAGTGGATACAGAGATACAGACGCCTTGAACAGAGGGGGCGAATCACCGAGAATGTGTCTTCTGAAGGGGGGAAGAGAGTTTCCACCTGCGCCCTTCCGCCTATGTGAATAATACAATTTTTTCACTGAACGGGGGTGGGTACGATCGATCCCTTTGCCCTCCTTCTGTATCCACCTATGCCCAAAAGTCCATTGGGGATATTTGTCTGTCTTGTATCGTTTTTATGGGACAGCAGTGACCATCAATAAATAAAAGTTGCTTCCCCCCACACCCGACGTATTACCCTGGATACGCACCAGGACGGCGCTCTACCTTGTATGCATTAAATGACCGCACTGCTACCGAAATACGATACATGCCCAGGTCAATTTTATTAGCCTCCCTCCCCCTCCTCCACACTGATGTGAGAATAATTTTACAGCCCGAATCGATAGCAAAGTAATTAGTTTAATTTCATTTTTAAAACTAGGTTTTCGTTCTGCTGGAATGTGCACTTTTAAAAAACATTCTGCTATTTATTGAGGTTTTGAATGAAATATGCTCTCAACCCTAAAGATCATTACTAGAGCCCGGATGCATAAGTGCATATGCAATTGCAAATTTTAGCACTTTTTATAGTCACTGCATAAAATCACCGAAATTTTAGCATCAGTGCATTTTTTTTCTATTAATTGCATATTGCCCGTTTTCAAGATTATTTTTATCCTTTTATTCTTCAAATTTAATCAATTTTTTTTTAATTTTTTCAAGAAAATATTTTATTCTAGAGTACCGTTCATTTTAGGGCATATTTTTGGGCATTTTTAAATGCATAGCATGTTTTTCTTTTTGAAAACGTTTTTCATTTTTACGTCATATTTCTGCATTTTTAAATGCATGTCTTTTTCATTTTTGCGCATATATTTTCCCTCTTTACGGAAACCTCAGCATTTATAAATGCTTATTTTTCATTTTACGTGTATTTTTCGATACTCTCATGGGGCATACTGAAGAATTTTTAATGTATATTTTTCAACTTATATACATGTTTCGGTATTTTTAAAGCCATATTTCCACATTTTTAAATGCACATTTCAGCATATTTTATCAATGTTTATGAACTTCCTTTTTCTGCACTTTTAAATGCTTTTTTTTTCATTTTTGCGTATATTTTTGATTTGATGTCATATCATATCTCGACATTTTTAGATGCAGATTTATCTTTAATTTGAGTGAATTTTCAGCATTTTTATTGCATATTTCATCACTTCAGTGGATATTTTCCACTTTTTAGCGCATATAATCCGGGCTCTAATTATTTCATAGCAGTATTCATATTCATCCTTTGTTCATCATTTCACTGATGTTAAAGGATCCGTAACATTCCAAAAAATCACGTATATAACGCTCCATGGCCTCCCACATCCAGCTGCTGGGCCCCTAGGATGGGAACTTTGACGGGCCTCTCTATGGTTAATTTATAGTGTGTGAAAGACACACACAGAAGATGATAAGAATCGACCCGGGCCCCGGGATTAGAGCCCTGTCACCCTTGCCCTTGTTGCGGCCATGTAACTCTCAAAAACATAGGAAATTACCTCATGTAGGGTGACTATATGACCCGTATTTGCTGAGATATTCCTATATTTCTACTTGTATTTGCATCTACCTGTATTTGGCTCTATCGTAGTTTCTTTTCTTTTATAAAAACGTCCTGTTATTTTCGTACTTTCACCAAAGCCCAGAAGCGGATTTAACGGCAGGCGCAACGGGCACGCTCCCGGGGTCCCAACTTCTTAAGGGCTCCGAAAAACCAGAACTTCACTTTTTCTAATTTAAGGGGGCCCAATATTTTCTTTTGCGCCCGGAGCCTCAACCGACTTTAATCCACCACTGCCGAAGCCTGCGTAACTTTCACTGAAATCAGAATTAAAATTACTTTCCCAACTTTATAAATTATATTATAATAGTTTTCACTATGAAAATAAATACTATTTTCCCATATTTGTCATTTTGAACGTTTATTGTGATTTGCGTTATGTGACTAATCTCATTTCCCGCCATTTTAAGCAATAATTGGCAAATTTGCTTACTTTTGGCATCATTTTTGGTGACAATTGGCCATTTTCAGTACAGAATCAAAATTTCCAAAATTTTTCTCGAGAAAATATGGTCAACCCCAGTGTCATTTTAACGCATGGGCTCACCCGAGCACGGCTTTGGGACTTCAAGTAGAGAGGACCCTCGTGATAATAAGATCTCGTTACAATTTCTTAGAGATACTACAGTATTTTGATGGCCTTTGGGGTCTTTGATGCTCTTAAGAAAAGACCTTATCAGTTTACCAAAATATGACTTCATGACAGCTTAAATGAACAGGTTGTATCGACCTCCCCACGGTCGGCTCGAGGCAAAATCCCCACCTGTGTAGAAATCTTTTCGGCGCCCCTCTAGTATATAAGCCACATCGGCAAAACTACCCGGAAATATGACAAATTTGTATACGCCATGCGTAAATGTCAAACATTACAGATTTCTCTGCAAATTATCCATCCAATGCATTCATAGTTAACACATTTAATTAGCATATAATTTTTTAATGCCAAAACATTTTCCCACCATTTTTCTTCAATTATTTTTTCTCTTACTTCTAACAAAGTGCCCCTCCTATAGCGGTACCCCGTGTGGATACACGGGTTGCACAGCCCTATCGTCGTCCCAGAACCCCTTTCGCCCCTAAGTAAACATCATCGTTTTAAGCAGAGAAATTCAGATTCTTGTCCCAAAAATACTGCTTTGGCAGAAGAAGCATTTGCGAGACCTACGGCCCCACAAGGGTGGGACTGACAGGGCTTCAGCCCCAGGCAGTTACCATCATTTTTTTACACGCTATAAGTTCAATACAGAAGGACCCGTGAAAAGTCTGGCTTGTAGCCAACGAAAGATCATAGCCTAGGGGGCCCTCCTCCGGGATATGGGCACCATGGTAGTATCCTATGACTATAGTCAAAGATGTTGTGGTTTTAGTCAACGGTAATAAATCATATAAATATGGAAATGATACATTAGTAGTGAATCTTATAAATATTGGAACCTTGGACAAGAAAAAAAATGACATTCTATAGCCATACACAGTGAAACATCGCTACAACGATACTACTCGATATAATAATAAATCCCTCTACAACGATATTTTATTTTCAGATCTCGTTTGGAATCACCTATACCCTAATGCTAAACTCGCCTCATATTACAACGATATCCGTTACCACGATAATCTTTACACTACAATGATATTTTTGAGGGGATTTTGAAACCGCTATAACCATTTTTTTTATATTTCGCTCGAAATATCGTTCAGTATATTTTTAAATTCGTCACATATATATTTTTAAATTCGTCACATATATATTTTTAAATTCGTCACATATATATTTTAGTTCTTCCCAGGACGACTAATAATATTGATATTTGCATAGGCGTAAGCAGAATTTTCTCGAGGGGGAGGGTTCAATTTTTTTTCTTCTCAAAAAGGAGGGGCTTCTACGTTTTTTCCTGCAAAATAACGCTATAATCTCGGCTTGAGGGGGTAGCATAAATTTGATGACACATAAAGATAATGCTGACTCTCGATATAACGCGATAATCCCTCTACTACGATATTTTTTTCTTGGTCCGCAGAATATCGTTATATCGAGGTTTCACTGTATATTTGGTTGGTCAACCAATGTGTATTATGTTGCTTATAAATTTCGAAATCATCGCCTATTCAGAAATCAAGCCAAACACTAGTTAGCACGCGAAAATTTATTTCGCACAGAAATTAATATAGTGGAAAATGGAGAAAATCATTCCTCCTCGTATTGATTTTTTTCCAGTAAAAGGGAAAACAGGAAGACATTCCTTTAAAAGTCAAGGCCGACACTTTATATACCAAGGACGACAGATAAAGGGCTATCCAGGAAAATAAAACAGTAGCATCCATGTCAATCATTTTATCTCATATTTATATTGTATTGTATTATTTATTTGAGCGTAACTCTTTTATCACTTAACAGGCATTTTTCCGGCTTTCTTTGCTGCTTTATCTCAGTCTGTATATGTTGGGTTTTTTTTCCAGCGCATTGTTCGAACCAAACAAAAGGTCAATGGTTCGAAGAAAATTCCGAATTACCATGCTTTTTCAGGACAGGCTAGAGCCTTTTAAGGCAACTGGTCACGTGCGGGGCACTTTTTTTTAAAATAGTGAGGTTTTAATCATAATACTGTATAAAACATGGAAATCCAGTGAAATTTCTGTAATATTTCTATAACTCTGTTCAAGATATTTTATATTTATATTTATGTTATTAACATTAACTTATTATCAGCACTTACCCCAGACACTGTACATAAAAAACTACAGATATAGTCGAATACTTTTGGTACTGTATGTTGCTATATGACGATATATAATGATATCAGTGCAATAAACTGTCTCTCTGTCTAAAAATTTTAATATACGTAAAATATTCTCTGAGATATGGTAGTTTTCGTGAAACAATATGTGTGAATTTTCACAAAAAAAATCTATTTTTTTTTTCAAACTGTAAAATATTAAATTCTGAATATATAGCCGAGATTCTGGTTCATTGCACAGCTAATGTTATCTGAAACGCTGTTGAAAATTTTCATGAGAATTTCTTGAATAGTTTTTGAGAAATTTGGTTTCGCGTGGAATACAGTAACGAAAAAATAAATCTTCAAAAAACAAGTTTGAAAATTATTTGTTGTCTTTGAAACCATTGTTCCAAATGATTTAAATTAGCCATAATTTTGTTTTTACTTATTGCATGTATAAGAATAAAACATTTTTGTATTTTGTGTAAACCATTCTTTCAAATAAATTTATAAAACCATTTTCTACAATTTTCAAAAAATTAGTCATCTGAACGGTCAGTTGCCTTAACGTGGTTAAGAACTATCACAAATGAATTCAGAAAATGTAATTGACATCAAAATTGGTTATTGCACTTACCTTAAAAGCTATTGAGAATAAAGCGATGATCTCTGTGCTCCGTAAATGTAATAGATGATTTATTTTTCCTTGGTTTTAATGCAGGAATACTCAAACACGACGCGAGAGTTGGCTACTACAGTTGTAGACAAGAGCAAAAATTGAAAGTGCGAGTGTACTACGGAAGGGAGACTGACTGATAAAATTATAAAATGACAACGGAAAAAGAGGGAACCAGAGGTGACATTCTTTCCGGATGATTCAAACAAAAGCCACGTGATCCAGACTGTCCACCATTTCTCTCTTGACATAAGTACGTCATCGACTTCCCACCGATTCCCTCCGTTCTTAATTCGCCCCATTCACAAAAGATCCAGAACAACGGCAAAAAAAGATATATTCACAACAATACTGATAAGAATTTATCACTTTTCGTCAGTCCAAAGAAGAAATGGACAGGAGTTATTGTAAAAATAACACTGAGTTAATCTCTTAACAATAATAGAAAAGCTACCGTATGTGGTAACTGATAATAAACCAAGATTTAGGATCAAATTAGAATTGAACAGGTTTTAGCCATGGCCATCTTACGGCATTCGCCCCCCCCCCTCCAGAGATGATCACAGGAGCATAGGCATAAGCAGAATTTTCTTGAGGGGGTTTCAGAATTTTTTTCCTTCTGAGGGGGGTAGGGGGTTTACTTTTTTTTCCTGTAAAATAACAGTATAAGCTTTGCTCGGGGGGAGGAGATTAGAACCCCAAACCCCCCCCCCCTTTGCGTACGCCAATGATCAGGAGTCTCAAATGCATACAGGGCCTTACATTAACGAGCAAAAAATGTCAAAATAAATAAATAACATAATCATACAACTGACACCCTTTGGATTATATTTTCTTCTCGTGGTCACCGGTCTCCCCAAGGGGGGGGGGGGGCTCCCACATAGGCGGAGATAGACCTGAAAGTCTGGGGGGCACGATGATGATTGATGGGGGGGGGGGGCAGGACAAGGATGATGAGGTCAGTTCATATCATATACATTAGATCAGTAGGCTCCACCTTTGAGACTGGGGGAGGGCACAATGCCCACCCATGGCCCTACATCCGGGTGGAAGGTTGTAAGGGGCGGCAGCCTAAGCTTTTATATAGAAACATAAATATTTTAAATTTTATAGAATAATAAAATAATAAAAAGTCAAGACACCACACGCTGTCACTTGACAACGAAAATATTGAGAAAACAGGCGGTGGGGGGGGGGCGATGATAATACTGGGGCTGTAATCAGGGCCATAACTAGGATTTCCGCCGCCTGGGGCAAACATTATTTTGCCTCCCCCACAAATTTAAAATTCGATAATTTTGTAATATGGTGTTCTTTGTTCCCACCTAAAACTTCCGCCCCCTAAATTTTTCCGCCCGGGGCAGTTGCCCCCCTCTCTAGTTACGACCCTGCCGTAATAATACCAGAAACACAAGAATGGATTTTATCACACAAGGCAAGTTTGCATTTTGGTTCCTCCACCTAGAGGCGGATTTATGGTTTTACACAAATTTTGGTGCACTTTTAATCTAATAATAATAATTCTAGTCTAATTTTCTTGATCACTCATTTCTCAAATTTGCTGTCCCACCGAACACTTGAAGCCGTGGGAGGCTTCAAGTAGGACAGCAAATTTGAGAAATGAGGTGGGACAGCAAATTTGAGAAATGAGTGATCAAGAAAATTAGACTAGAATTATTATTATTGGGGATATTAATTTATTAATATTATTAATTTCTTGGGAGTGGTCAAATAAAGATAAAGAAATACTGTAATTTTTGAGTTCTCACTTGTCCATTGTCTAGAACACTAGGAACCCCTCACACTTCCCTAGTTTCCACCCTGCGAACCTTGGAGGAGGTATTTTGGGGTTAGCAAGGTTCAACTCTATTGAAAAAATTAGATTAATTATATATATGAAAAATTCAATCCTTAAAGGAAGGAAAATATGATGGCTGATCAATAAAAGCTGTAATGTGTAAAAGTCATCTGGCGGTATTAAGAACGGTAAAATAATTCTGGACAAAAAAAACGGGACAGTTTTTTTTAAAACGGGATGTATGATCAAATCCTTTTCGTTTGCTAATCAATGGCATGCGGCGATAGAGTGATACAAAATTTGGTTTATCCCAGAGTCCCCCCTAATGAAAGCCTTTTCGGACTCTCAACAGTGTCGTCTTTAGCATATGAGGTTTTGCACCCGGGCGGAAGGTGAGATCAAAGCCGCTTGAAAGTAACTCTTAATGCAGCTTTGGGTGAGGTAGACCATTGTCACCATGACTCACGGTGAGTCACGGTGGCAATGGGTAGACCTGCCCTGGCTACCCTCACTCCTTTCCAAACCTTTCTTTCACCCCCGCCCACTGCGTACACCAATGGTTAAAAGTTGGCCATTTTTCTCCAACACATCAGCTCTCTGTGGCCCCCTTCACCCCTTGTCGTCTTGTTGTGGCTTCCCTTTCATCTGATTTTCACCCGTGGCCCCAAGGGCGTAGCGGGGGGGGGGGGGACTTGGGAGTCTGGTCCCCCCCCCCCCGAAATGTGAGAAAATGACCGAAAAAAGGGAAAAAGATGGCCAAATCCATTGTTCTGTCACGTTGGTCCCCCCCCCGAACGAAATTTCTGGATACGCCCCTGCGTGGCCCCCTACAGGATCACAAGGGGGTATATAGCACCAGGTGTTGAGAGCCCCTATCATACAAAGTTCTAAATTGCGATGTCTGGTAGGGGCCCTAGTGCATATCTTTGCTGACAAGGTACTGTTTCGTCCTTTCGCGATTTATCCTCTAATCAAAATGGTGCCGTTTAATCCTCAGCTAATAAAAAATGTCCTATTTTGATTTTCTTCCCTTCTTTTCACTCTGCTTCTTTCCCTCCTGCTACAGCGACTGTTCCCCCCCCCCTCCTCTTTACGCTAAGGAATGGAGAAATCCATGGAAGACTTCAGCAGAGCTTTAAATTTAGGTATTTCTCTGTGGCAGTGTCTTCTCTACAAAGAACCTAAAATACTCGATAGAACCGGATTTCATACTCACAAGGTCTTGGCTGATACTCCAATCAAAAATTCTCTTAGGCCGGTGTCACGGTGATTTCATATGTTACTGCCAAAGCCACTTACACGTTACTGCCAAAGACCGAAGTTGGCCAGTTTGCGAAATGCAAAGTGGATGACCTAGATGGTCATCCACTTTGGTTTAGTCATTGGTCATGGAACATAATGAAATTTGCACGGTTAACAAGGATCACCATTTTCTGTTGGATTTTGATTTTACACTTTCACACATATATATATGCGTTGAACTCGAACGCAGAAACCCATTAGCCTCATAGGAAAGACTACAGTGGAAAGTTAACAATCAGCGGTATTCGCTTATGTGGTTTCAGGTTGTTTGTCAGTGTCGTCAGTCGTTCCTAACCCACGTTTTTATCAATTAATAATTGAATTAGGTTTGCGTGTGATTTCAATGACAGATGATTGCGAGGGATACATTTGACACGTAGGGCCATGGTTTGAGCATAAGGTAATGAGTAAATATTAAAGTGGTCAAAATCGTGAACTGCCATAACCGAAGACACCATTAGAACAGTAAGTTACGATTTAATTAACTTCCTGGGTTTTTTAAACGAAGAAAGTTTATTAAACAAATGATAGAATTTAATCATTCAATTTCCAGAGACAAGTCGGTCGCACTGCCTCATTTTTACAGCACATTGAACTACATTGCAGGAAAATTTCGCTATCGAGTCGAAAGTTAGAAAATCATTAAAAATTATACTTACATGATTCATACCAAATTGTAATTTGTAAGGGCCATTTGGCTCCTTGGTAATTTTTTTTTTCTCCCCTTTTCTCTGTGTTCCACATTTCTCGCTAATAAAGTATTGTATTGTATTGTAAAAAAATTATAAATCTCCTCATCTATTTTTTTCAAAGTTCAATTAAACAAAAAATTTAAGAATATGAAAATGTTGATTAATTAACTTCTGAAATGGTAAATTGATAAAGAGAATATACCACGTGCTACATCAAATGAGCTAGTGGTCAAAGAATCGATGAAGAATGTCCACTGTTATCTGTAGCACTAAAAATTCGAAACCAAAATCATTTATGTAATAGAGATCTGCCAAAAATAAAAACATTCTGAAATAAAATACATCATATGACAATTAATTAATTATCAATTATTTTTCCACGTACCGTTTTATTATCATCAAGAGGAAGACAGTTATTCCTCACGTAGTTTTTTCGAGACATTGAAAGCGATGTTGAAAAATGAGATTTGACGGGAAATGATAACGAATGATTTCCGTTAAACATCCCTCTCATTTTTTGTTTTTCCCTCTTTTGGGGATTTTTTCAACGAATTTTTCAATGTAAATAAACCGTTATTTTTTTCATGTTTTTGATTTTTCCCCCTTTTAACGACCGGATATCCTAGCGACTACTCATGTGACTAAGGGAATGACATCACCTGCCAAAGCTCATATTATAATTGTGTTGTCTAACAACAAAAATATACGCAGGATGTGTGTATTTTACCACATAATATAATTATTATCTAATATCTTTTTGTTTCCGTGTCTGGGCAAAATTAAAATATGGATGATGAAGACATATTTTATGTGATTACAGTAAATTTGGTTGATTTAATGGTTATCATTTTTCTTCGATAACAATGGATATTCATTATTCTTCAGATATGCTGAAACGTTAATTTTTACATTATTTAATTTTTTGATTCATCGGACTTGATGGTTTTGAGTTCCGATGTTCAGAATCTTGAATAATTAACCGATCTCAATGACCAGGTTTTGCAGAATTAGTGCAAACATCGAGGGGGCGCGGTAGACCAGGTCGATAAGATACTGGGTGTCGCGAGTTCGTCCTTGTCAGAAACTTTCCTGACGCAGGGGTACAACAGAAACGGCGACATGACCACAGAGAAAGATTGCTACAGCAGGGAGTCCTACATCGAGGGGTTAGAGCACCAACCTCTCGGTGAGTATAAAGAAGGCTGCCTTTCGGAATCAGCAATAAATTGTAGGTCCCGATCTAATTAGTCCTCGTGTGCAGAAAATGACCATGGTGCGACACATATAAATTGGCATCATCATCGTGCGCCCCCCCCCCCCAGCCTTTCATGTCTATATCTGCCTATGCATGGTATCAAGAGTGGCACGGAGCTTTTTTTTTTTTAATTAAAAAAATTCCATTCAATTTTTCAATCGAAGAAATTATCTCCTATTTTCGAATGATCATTTTTCTTATGAATGATTAGTCTCGTAGGCTACCGAACCTATGTTAGGTATACTTCAACATTAATTAAGTGATATATTTTTATTCAATGTGCTTTTGTTTTGTTTTTCATCTTGGAAACACCTGAACAGAGACGCCAACAAGAAGAAAACATTTCATTGATACTGCCAAGGTTACTGCATCTGAGCCCCAACGTTCCGTCACCTATGCCCAACAAGATGCACATTAATTAGATTAACTCCTATCGATACACATACACGAGTTGTATAACAATAATCGAATTTCACTATACAAAAAATTGAAATTTGTTAAAATTTCTTATTTAAACAAAGTTGCATTGGGATCATTTTTACGAAAAAAAGGAGGACTGTCGAATTGCACTGAGAGAAGGGGGGAAGTGTGTGTATGTGGCATATATTCCGTAAAACGGGTCATTTCATTGAAAATATGAAGAGTGGATATGCATCGAAAATGGTATAAATTCTGACAAGGCTGAGATGAAGAAAAAAAACTCTTTTCACATGGCCGTATCTTGAGGGTGGAAAATTATTACAGTCAAACCTCTTTTCCTCGAAAACTCTATTCTTCGAAAAATTCTATATGTACAAAAATTTTAAAAATCCTTGCATTTGCTGTACTAAATTAATACATTTTGACCTCTCTGTCTCGAAGTAATTTTCAAAAAACTCTCTATCTGGCTTTTCTCCGGAAGTGAAAGAAACAGATAAGAAAGAATTATTTGTATTACAGCCCTTTTTGTGTTCATGAATCTTGTCAATCATAGGCAGTTATGGCGGATACTATGATTCACATGGGGTGGATGCCATGTGGCTTGTTCAGCATGGTAAAAAGTCAGCGAACATACAATTCAAAATTACTTCAAGAAAGCTGCAGGTTTTGAATCTCAGTGGTAAAGGATCAGATCTGGTGGTTCACTCGAATTTCAACGATCTCAGAACAATGTTGAAAATGAAATTTTAAAACATTGGGACATATTACTAAAAAACACTTGAAGCTAGAAATCTCATTTTCCGATTTTGTGGAAATGAACAGTTCTAGCTTCTACACACTACAAACTTACAGCATCTTGACTGAAACTAAAATTATTGGTGGTATAGTCGACTCGGGTAACGAAAATACAGCAGAAGTTGACAGGGCCGCCACTAGGAGGGAGCAGGCGGGTCTCGTGTCCCGGGCGTTGGACCAGAGGGGGCGCAAATTTCATTCTCAAACCTTACCGTCAACATTACAAGAGGGCGCCAAAATGCGAACTTGCTCCGGGTGACCAAGCATCTAGTTGCGGCCCTGGAAGTTGATCCAGACGCAGTGCCATTTCTTGGAGCTAACTAACAAGATAGGGCACGATCGCACGAAATATTTACAGCTCTTGCTAGTATAGATGAAATTGTGAAGTCACAAAGAGAGCAAGAAACATGTATCAATCTAAGCATACAGATTATTTTAAATAAGGTATGTAAATAAAACTGAAATGAACAAAAAAAATTCGAACGTATTTCAGAGTACTTGCGTATAGTATGATTATGATTGAACATTAATCGTGTAACTCAGCCAATGATTTCATTAGTGTGTAGTAAAATATAGTATGGTTATATTTCAGTTTTTTTATCAATCGGGAATTTTTCGATATTTTTGGCGTGTGTTTTTCTCTCTCCTTTCTTACTAAAATACTCTATTTCTCGAAAACTCTATCTCGAAATTTCTTTCGGTCCCGTCAGTTTCGAGATAGAGAGGTTTGATCGTATATAAAATAGCATGTCCTGCGGCCCCTGATACATCTTCACCGAGCCGAAACCGCTGAAGCTATAAATATGAAATTTTGTCTGCATTTTCATTTCCTGATGTAAGGACTCACTAAGAAGGGTTTTTTTTTTAATTTGAACCCTAAGGTGGTCATAAGGAGGGTTCAAAGATAACATAGTGAAATCATGTTGAGCCGAAACCGATGAAGCTATAATTATGAGATTTTTCCTGTAGTTTTATTTCATGACGTAAAGAATAACCAAGAAGGGTTTTTTTTTAATTCGGCATTTTTAAGGGGATCTATAAGGAGATTCAAAGGTAACAGAGAAATCACGCTGAGCCGAAACCACTGAAGATATAATTATGAGGTTTGGCCAGTAATTTTTTTTTTATGAACTAAGAAGGGGTTTTTCGAAATTTGGCTCCTAAGATTCACAGGTTGCATAGAGAAATCACGCCGTGCCGAAACTGATGAAGCTACAAATATGAAATTTGGTACGTAGTTGCATTTTATGATGCAAAGACTCACTAAAAAGTGGTTTTTCAAAATTCCACCCCTAAAGGGGTCATGGGGGAGAGCCTGAAAGTTATACAGAGTCACGTAAGACGAAACCGCTGAAGTACAAAATTTGGTCAGTATTTCTATTTTTTAATCTAGAGACTTCACTAAGAAAAGATTTTTTTTAATTCAACCCCTTATGGGGAAGGGGGTCAAATTTTATATGGAACAATCATCGCGCTGACCCGAAATCGCTGAAGCCGTGGTTTTTGCGGTTTATGTCCAACAAAGACTTTTATTATCTTTAGACTTTTATTAACTTTAATTATCTTACCCTGCGTCCCCAAGCAAGCTCTCGTGGGACATAAGCTTTATTATCTTTTACTTTAATTATCTTACCCTGCGTCGCGTACCAAGTAATCGTGTGATTGGGGCTGTACCTACTCATATATTTTGTTCTTAATTCAACTGCTCAGGTCATTAATATTAGAGATGCCAAGACCGATGGTGTCATTTTAAGGGAGGCCAAAAGTGGCTCTCATGTTTCTGAGACCTCCTCCTAACTCAGGGGTTCTTAACATATGGGTCTCGAAGAGGATTCTCAGAAAACCTCCAAAAAATTTTTTTCCCATGTTTAACGTTTTTTGTTTTACACGTGACAAACACGGAAATGTGAACATATTGAAGAAGATGAATGTGTGTGTGTGTGTGTGGTAGCAATTCTTTGAGATGAACAAAAAACCCACATCTGTCAATCTTTTCCCCTGTGTCTGATCGTCCCGCCTCTTTTTCTCTCTGTGTAGTAGACAGTCTGATAAGATGATCTTATTCAAGGATGACGTCACTCTCCGCTACCATACGAAGGTTTTTAACTACTGGCTGTTGCGAAGATGAATTTTTTGGAAAGAGAGAAACTTCAACTGTCTTTGCGGGGAATCGAACCCACGTCCTTTCACTTTCCGGGTGAACGCACTAAACTGCAAAGGCAACGAATCTCTCAAATTTTCCTTGGAGCTCGTGTACACTGAAAGGGACCGTACATGGACGGCCGGACCTGACCAACACCTACTAGAGAATTTTCAAGGCCGCAACACGAGCTCGTGACGTCACTAAACTTAGGCGACTGCTTGCGCTACGCACTGTGGAATCGACTTGATATATGTACCGTACTCATTTATTATTCCGCGAGTAAAATTGGTGCTATGAAATATTTCTGCCTTAACGTTTTACTAGATGAATTTAGGTTATATATATTTATATTTTTTTATTTTAATCATCCCCCCCCCCCTCCCCATTTTTCAGTTCAGATAAAAATACAAAAAATTCCCTGTACTTGTCTAGGTTCACAGAACCATTGAAATTATCCTTTTCCTCCTTGAAAATGGGTTTTAGGAAAATAAATTTATAACTTAAATATGAATATTTTTTTTCTCAATCAAGTTTCATATCACACACCTACAGAGAAAAAAAAAATCAACAGAAAGTAGAAGTTTTTTTTAAATTAATATTTTCAAATATATTTTACGAATTGGGAAAACATTATCTGCTTAAACATTGTCTTCTCAAACAATTTAAGCAATAATTTAAAAATTTCCTTCAAATGTTTTTCATTACACACAAGCAAGAATTTTAATATTCAAAAGCTAATAAAATGGTTCTTAATAACAGTAAAGGAAAAAAAACGGGACAGTTTTTTTTAAAACGGGATGTATGATCAAATCCTTTTCGTTTGCTAATCAATGGCATGCGGCGATAGAGTGATACAAAATTTGGTTTATCCCAGAGTCCCCCCTAATGAAAGCCTTTTCGGACTCTCAACAGTGTCGTCTTTAGCATATGAGGTTTTGCACCCGGGCGGAAGGTGAGATCAAAGCCGCTTGAAAGTAACTCTTAATGCAGCTTTGGGTGAGGTAGACCATTGTCACCATGACTCACGGTGAGTCACGGTGGCAATGGGTAGACCTGCCCTGGCTACCCTCACTCCTTTCCAAACGTTTCTTTCACCCCCGCCCACTGCGTACACCAATGGTTAAAAGTTGGCCATTTTTCTCCAACACATCAGCTCTCTGTGGCCCCCTTCACCCCTTGTCGTCTTGTTGTGGCTTCCCTTTCATCTGATTTTCACCCGTGGCCCCAAGGGCGTAGCGGGGGGGGGGGACTTGGGAGTCTGGTCCCCCCCCCCCTCCTCTTTACGCTAAGGAATGGAGAAATCCATGGAAGACTTCAGCAGAGCTTTAAATTTAGGTATTTCTCTGTGGCAGTGTCTTCTCTACAAAGAACCTAAAATACTCGATAGAACCGGATTTCATACTCACAAGGTCTTGGCTGATACTCCAATCAAAAATTCTCTTAGGCCGGTGTCACGGTGATTTCATATGTTACTGCCAAAGCCACTTACACGTTACTGCCAAAGCCACTTACACGTTACTGCCAAAGACCGAAGTTGGCCAGTTTGCGAAATGCAAAGTGGATGACCTAGATGGTCATCCACTTTGGTTTAGTCATTGGTCATGGAACATAATGAAATTTGCACGGTTAACAAGGATCACCATTTTCTGTTGGATTTTGATTTTACACTTTCACACATATATATATGCGTTGAACTCGAACGCAGAAACCCATTAGCCTCATAGGAAAGACTACAGTGGAAAGTTAACAATCAGCGGTATTCGCTTATGTGGTTTCAGGTTGTTTGTCAGTGTCGTCAGTCGTTCCTAACCCACGTTTTTATCAATTAATAATTGAATTAGGTTTGCGTGTGATTTCAATGACAGATGATTGCGAGGGATACATTTGACACGTAGGGCCATGGTTTGAGCATAAGGTAATGAGTAAATATTAAAGTGGTCAAAATTGTGAACTGCCATAACCGAAGACACCATTAGAACAGTAAGTTACGATTTAATTAACTTCCTGGGTTTTTTAAACGAAGAAAGTTTATTAAACAAATGATAGAATTTAATCATTCAATTTCCAGAGACAAGTCGGTCGCACTGCCTCATTTTTACAGCACATTGAACTACATTGCAGGAAAATTTCGCTATCGAGTCGAAAGTTAGAAAATCATTAAAAATTATACTTACATGATTCATACCAAATTGTAATTTGTAAGGGCCATTTGGCTCCTTGGTAATTTTTTTTTCTCCCCTTTTCTCTGTGTTCCACATTTCTCGCTACTAAAGTAGTGCATTGTATTGTAAAAAATTATAAATCTCCTCATCTATTTTTTTCAAAGTTCAATTAAACAAAAAATTTAAGAATATGAAAATGTTGATTAATTAACTTCTGAAATGGTAAATTGATAAAGAGAATATACCACGTGCTACATCAAATGAGCTAGTGGTCAAAGAATCGATGAAGAATGTCCACTGTTATCTGTAGCACTAAAAATTCGAAACCAAAATCATTTATGTAATAGAGATCTGCCAAAAATAAAAACATTCTGAAATAAAATACATCATATGACAATTAATTAATTATCAATTATTTTTCCACGTACCGTTTTATTATCATCAAGAGGAAGACAGTTATTCCTCACGTAGTTTTTTCGAGACATTGAAAGCGATGTTGAAAAATGAGATTTGACGGGAAATGATAACGAATGATTTCCGTTAAACATCCCTCTCATTTTTTGTTTTTCCCTCTCTTGGGGATTTTTTCAACGAATTTTTCAATGTAAATAAACCGTTATTTTTTTCATGTTATTGATTTTTCCCCCTTTTAACGACCGGATATCCTAGCGACTACTCATGTGACTAAGGGAATGACATCACCTGCCAAAGCTCATATTATGATTGTGTTGTCTAACAACAAAAATATACGCAGGATGTGTGTATTTTACCACATAATATAATTATTATCTAATATCTTTTTGTTTCCGTGTCTGGGCAAAATTAAAATATGGATGATGAAGACATATTTTATGTGATTACAGTAAATTTGGTTGATTTAATGGTTATCATTTTTCTTCGATAACAATGGATATTCATTATTCTTCAGATATGCTGAAACGTTAATTTTTACATTATTTAATTTTTTGATTCATCGGACTTGATGGTTTTGAGTTCCGATGTTCAGAATCTTGAATAATTAACCGATCTCAATGACCAGGTTTTGCAGAATTAGTGCAAACATCGAGGGGGCGCGGTAGACCAGGTCGATAAGATACTGGGTGTCGCGAGTTCGTCCTTGTCAGAAACTTTCCTGACGCAGGGGTACAACAGAAACGGCGACATGACCACAGAGAAAGATTGCTACAGCAGGGAGTCCTACATCGAGGGGTTAGAGCACCAACCTCTCGGTGAGTATAAAGAAGGCTGCCTTTCGGAATCAGCAATAAATTGTAGGTCCCGATCTAATTAGTCCTCGTGTGCAGAAAATGACCATGGTGCGACACATATAAATTGGCATCATCATCGTGCGCCCCCCCCCCCAGCCTTTCATGTCTATCTCTGCCTATGCATGGTATCAAGAGTGGCACGGAGCTTTTTTTTTTTTAATTAAAAAAATTCCATTCAATTTTTCAATCGAAGAAATTATCTCCTATTTTCGAACGATCATTTTTCTTATGAATGATTAGTCTCGTAGGCTACCGAACCTATGTTAGGTATGCTTCAACATTAATTAAGTGATATATTTTTATTCAATGTGCTTTTGTTTTGTTTTTCATCTTGGAAACACCTGAACAGAGACGCCAACAAGAAGAAAACATTTCATTGATACTGCCAAGGTTACTGCATCTGAGCCCCAACGTTCCGTCACCTATGCCCAACAAGATGCACATTAATTAGATTAACTCCTATCGATACACATACACGAGTTGTATAACAATAATCGAATTTCACTATACAAAAAATTGAAATTTGTTAAAATTTCTTATTTAAACAAAGTTGCATTGGGATCATTTTTACGAAAAAAAGGAGGACTGTCGAATTGCACTGAGAGAAGGGGGGAAGTGTGTGTATGTGGCATATATTCCGTAAAACGGGTCATTTCATTGAAAATATGAAGAGTGGATATGCATCGAAAATGGTATAAATTCTGACAAGGCTGAGATGAAGAAAAAAAACTCTTTTCACATGGCCGTATCTTGAGGGTGGAAAATTATTACAGTCAAACCTCTTTTCCTCGAAAACTCTATTCTTCGAAAAATTCTATATGTACAAAAATTTTAAAAATCCTTGCATTTGCTGTACTAAATTAATACATTTTGACCTCTCTGTCTCGAAGTAATTTTCAAAAAACTCTCTATCTGGCTTTTCTCCGGAAGTGAAAGAAACAGATAAGAAAGAATTATTTGTATTACAGCCCTTTTTGTGTTCATGAATCTTGTCAATCATAGGCAGTTATGGCGGATACTATGATTCACATGGGGTGGATGCCATGTGGCTTGTTCAGCATGGTAAAAAGTCAGCGAACATACAATTCAAAATTACTTCAAGAAAGCTGCAGGTTTTGAATCTCAGTGGTAAAGGATCAGATCTGGTGGTTCACTCGAATTTCAACGATCTCAGAACAATGTTGAAAATGAAATTTTAAAACATTGGGACATATTACTAAAAAACACTTGAAGCTAGAAATCTCATTTTCCGATTTTGTGGAAATGAACAGTTCTAGCTTCTACACACTACAAACTTACAGCATCTTGACTGAAACTAAAATTATTGGTGGTATAGTCGACTCGGGTAACGAAAATACAGCAGAAGTTGACAGGGCCGCCACTAGGAGGGAGCAGGCGGGTCTCGTGTCCCGGGCGTTGGACCAGAGGGGGCGCAAATTTCATTCTCAAACCTTACCGTCAACATTACAAGAGGGCGCCAAAATGCGAACTTGCTCCGGGTGACCAAGCATCTAGTTGCGGCCCTGGAAGTTGATCCAGACGCAGTGCCATTTCTTGGAGCTAACTAACAAGATAGGGCACGATCGCACGAAATATTTACAGCTCTTGCTAGTATAGATGAAATTGTGAAGTCACAAAGAGAGCAAGAAACATGTATCAATCTAAGCATACAGATTATTTTAAATAAGGTATGTAAATAAAACTGAAATGAACAAAAAAAATTCGAACGTATTTCAGAGTACTTGCGTATAGTATGATTATGATTGAACATTAATCGTGTAACTCAGCCAATGATTTCATTAGTGTGTAGTAAAATATAGTATGGTTATATTTCAGTTTTTTTATCAATCGGGAATTTTTCGATATTTTTGGCGTGTGTTTTTCTCTCTCCTTTCTTACTAAAATACTCTATTTCTCGAAAACTCTATCTCGAAATTTCTTTCGGTCCCGTCAGTTTCGAGATAGAGAGGTTTGATCGTATATAAAATAGCATGTCCTGCGGCCCCTGATACATCTTCACCGAGCCGAAACCGCTGAAGCTATAAATATGAAATTTTGTCTGCATTTTCATTTCCTGATGTAAGGACTCACTAAGAAGGGTTTTTTTTTTAATTTGAACCCTAAGGTGGTCATAAGGAGGGTTCAAAGATAACATAGTGAAATCATGTTGAGCCGAAACCGATGAAGCTATAATTATGAGATTTTTCCTGTAGTTTTATTTCATGACGTAAAGAATAACCAAGAAGGGTTTTTTTTTAATTCGGCATTTTTAAGGGGATCTATAAGGAGATTCAAAGGTAACAGAGAAATCACGCTGAGCCGAAACCACTGAAGATATAATTATGAGGTTTGGCCAGTAATTTTTTTTTTATGAACTAAGAAGGGGTTTTTCGAAATTTGGCTCCTAAGATTCACAGGTTGCATAGAGAAATCACGCCGTGCCGAAACTGATGAAGCTACAAATATGAAATTTGGTACGTAGTTGCATTTTATGATGCAAAGACTCACTAAAAAGTGGTTTTTCAAAATTCCACCCCTAAAGGGGTCATGGGGGAGAGCCTGAAAGTTATACAGAGTCACGTAAGACGAAACCGCTGAAGTACAAAATTTGGTCAGTATTTCTATTTTTTAATCTAGAGACTTCACTAAGAAAAGATTTTTTTTAATTCAACCCCTTATGGGGAAGGGGGTCAAATTTTATATGGAACAATCATCGCGCTGACCCGAAATCGCTGAAGCCGTGGTTTTTGCGGTTTATGTCCAACAAAGACTTTTATTATCTTTAGACTTTTATTAACTTTAATTATCTTACCCTGCGTCCCCAAGCAAGCTCTCGTGGGACATAAGCTTTATTATCTTTTACTTTAATTATCTTACCCTGCGTCGCGTACCAAGTAATCGTGTGATTGGGGCTGTACCTACTCATATATTTTGTTCTTAATTCAACTGCTCAGGTCATTAATATTAGAGATGCCAAGACCGATGGTGTCATTTTAAGGGAGGCCAAAAGTGGCTCTCATGTTTCTGAGACCTCCTCCTAACTCAGGGGTTCTTAACATATGGGTCTCGAAGAGGATTCTCAGAAAACCTCCAAAAAATTTTTTTCCCATGTTTAACGTTTTTTGTTTTACACGTGACAAACACGGAAATGTGAACATATTGAAGAAGATGAATGTGTGTGTGTGTGTGTGGTAGCAATTCTTTGAGATGAACAAAAAACCCACATCTGTCAATCTTTTCCCCTGTGTCTGATCGTCCCGCCTCTTTTTCTCTCTGTGTAGTAGACAGTCTGATAAGATGATCTTATTCAAGGATGACGTCACTCTCCGCTACCATACGAAGGTTTTTAACTACTGGCTGTTGCGAAGATGAATTTTTTGGAAAGAGAGAAACTTCAACTGTCTTTGCGGGGAATCGAACCCACGTCCTTTCACTTTCCGGGTGAACGCACTAAACTGCAAAGGCAACGAATCTCTCAAATTTTCCTTGGAGCTCGTGTACACTGAAAGGGACCGTACATGGACGGCCGGACCTGACCAACACCTACTAGAGAATTTTCAAGGCCGCAACACGAGCTCGTGACGTCACTAAACTTAGGCGACTGCTTGCGCTACGCACTGTGGAATCGACTTGATATATGTACCGTACTCATTTATTATTCCGCGAGTAAAATTGGTGCTATGAAATATTTCTGCCTTAACGTTTTACTAGATGAATTTAGGTTATATATATTTATATTTTTTTATTTTAATCATCCCCCCCCCCTCCCCATTTTTCAGTTCAGATAAAAATACAAAAAATTCCCTGTACTTGTCTAGGTTCACAGAACCATTGAAATTATCCTTTTCCTCCTTGAAAATGGGTTTTAGGAAAATAAATTTATAACTTAAATATGAATATTTTTTTTCTCAATCAAGTTTCATATCACACACCTACAGAGAAAAAAAAAATCAACAGAAAGTAGAAGTTTTTTTTAAATTAATATTTTCAAATATATTTTACGAATTGGGAAAACATTATCTGCTTAAACATTGTCTTCTCAAACAATTTAAGCAATAATTTAAAAATTTCCTTCAAATGTTTTTCATTACACACAAGCAAGAATTTTAATATTCAAAAGCTAATAAAATGGTTCTTAATAACAGTAAAGGAAAAAAAACGGGACAGTTTTTTTTAAAACGGGATGTATGATCAAATCCTTTTCGTTTGCTAATCAATGGCATGCGGCGATAGAGTGATACAAAATTTGGTTTATCCCAGAGTCCCCCCTAATGAAAGCCTTTTCGGACTCTCAACAGTGTCGTCTTTAGCATATGAGGTTTTGCACCCGGGCGGAAGGTGAGATCAAAGCCGCTTGAAAGTAACTCTTAATGCAGCTTTGGGTGAGGTAGACCATTGTCACCATGACTCACGGTGAGTCACGGTGGCAATGGGTAGACCTGCCCTGGCTACCCTCACTCCTTTCCAAACGTTTCTTTCACCCCCGCCCACTGCGTACACCAATGGTTAAAAGTTGGCCATTTTTCTCCAACACATCAGCTCTCTGTGGCCCCCTTCACCCCTTGTCGTCTTGTTGTGGCTTCCCTTTCATCTGATTTTCACCCGTGGCCCCAAGGGCGTAGCGGGGGGGGGGGACTTGGGAGTCTGGTCCCCCCCCCTCCTCTTTACGCTAAGGAATGGAGAAATCCATGGAAGACTTCAGCAGAGCTTTAAATTTAGGTATTTCTCTGTGGCAGTGTCTTCTCTACAAAGAACCTAAAATACTCGATAGAACCGGATTTCATACTCACAAGGTCTTGGCTGATACTCCAATCAAAAATTCTCTTAGGCCGGTGTCACGGTGATTTCATATGTTACTGCCAAAGCCACTTACACGTTACTGCCAAAGCCACTTACACGTTACTGCCAAAGACCGAAGTTGGCCAGTTTGCGAAATGCAAAGTGGATGACCTAGATGGTCATCCACTTTGGTTTAGTCATTGGTCATGGAACATAATGAAATTTGCACGGTTAACAAGGATCACCATTTTCTGTTGGATTTTGATTTTACACTTTCACACATATATATATGCGTTGAACTCGAACGCAGAAACCCATTAGCCTCATAGGAAAGACTACAGTGGAAAGTTAACAATCAGCGGTATTCGCTTATGTGGTTTCAGGTTGTTTGTCAGTGTCGTCAGTCGTTCCTAACCCACGTTTTTATCAATTAATAATTGAATTAGGTTTGCGTGTGATTTCAATGACAGATGATTGCGAGGGATACATTTGACACGTAGGGCCATGGTTTGAGCATAAGGTAATGAGTAAATATTAAAGTGGTCAAAATCGTGAACTGCCATAACCGAAGACACCATTAGAACAGTAAGTTACGATTTAATTAACTTCCTGGGTTTTTTAAACGAAGAAAGTTTATTAAACAAATGA
Organism: Pholcus phalangioides; assembly: GCF_987345545.1. NCBI lineage: Eukaryota > Metazoa > Arthropoda > Arachnida > Araneae > Pholcidae > Pholcus > Pholcus phalangioides. Next base: position 9,052,882 of record NW_028301610.1, on the reverse strand, counting down.
TAGAATTTAATCATTCAATTTCCAGAGACAAGTCGGTCGCACTGCCTCATTTTTACAGCACATTGAACTACATTGCAGGAAAATTTCGCTATCGAGTCGAAAGTTAGAAAATCATTAAAAATTATACTTACATGATTCATACCAAATTGTAATTTGTAAGGGCCATTTGGCTCCTTGGTAATTTTTTTTTCTCCCCTTTTCTCTGTGTTCCACATTTCTCGCTACTAAAGTAGTGCATTGTATTGTAAAAAATTATAAATCTCCTCATCTATTTTTTTCAAAGTTCAATTAAACAAAAAATTTAAGAATATGAAAATGTTGATTAATTAACTTCTGAAATGGTAAATTGATAAAGAGAATATACCACGTGCTACATCAAATGAGCTAGTGGTCAAAGAATCGATGAAGAATGTCCACTGTTATCTGTAGCACTAAAAATTCGAAACCAAAATCATTTATGTAATAGAGATCTGCCAAAAATAAAAACATTCTGAAATAAAATACATCATATGACAATTAATTAATTATCAATTATTTTTCCACGTACCGTTTTATTATCATCAAGAGGAAGACAGTTATTCCTCACGTAGTTTTTTCGAGACATTGAAAGCGATGTTGAAAAATGAGATTTGACGGGAAATGATAACGAATGATTTCCGTTAAACATCCCTCTCATTTTTTGTTTTTCCCTCTCTTGGGGATTTTTTCAACGAATTTTTCAATGTAAATAAACCGTTATTTTTTTCATGTTATTGATTTTTCCCCCTTTTAACGACCGGATATCCTAGCGACTACTCATGTGACTAAGGGAATGACATCACCTGCCAAAGCTCATATTATGATTGTGTTGTCTAACAACAAAAATATACGCAGGATGTGTGTATTTTACCACATAATATAATTATTATCTAATATCTTTTTGTTTCCGTGTCTGGGCAAAATTAAAATATGGATGATGAAGACATATTTTATGTGATTACAGTAAATTTGGTTGATTTAATGGTTATCATTTTTCTTCGATAACAATGGATATTCATTATTCTTCAGATATGCTGAAACGTTAATTTTTACATTATTTAATTTTTTGATTCATCGGACTTGATGGTTTTGAGTTCCGATGTTCAGAATCTTGAATAATTAACCGATCTCAATGACCAGGTTTTGCAGAATTAGTGCAAACATCGAGGGGGCGCGGTAGACCAGGTCGATAAGATACTGGGTGTCGCGAGTTCGTCCTTGTCAGAAACTTTCCTGACGCAGGGGTACAACAGAAACGGCGACATGACCACAGAGAAAGATTGCTACAGCAGGGAGTCCTACATCGAGGGGTTAGAGCACCAACCTCTCGGTGAGTATAAAGAAGGCTGCCTTTCGGAATCAGCAATAAATTGTAGGTCCCGATCTAATTAGTCCTCGTGTGCAGAAAATGACCATGGTGCGACACATATAAATTGGCATCATCATCGTGCGCCCCCCCCAGCCTTTCATGTCTATCTCTGCCTATGCATGGTATCAAGAGTGGCACGGAGCTTTTTTTTTTTTAATTAAAAAAATTCCATTCAATTTTTCAATCGAAGAAATTATCTCCTATTTTCGAACGATCATTTTTCTTATGAATGATTAGTCTCGTAGGCTACCGAACCTATGTTAGGTATGCTTCAACATTAATTAAGTGATATATTTTTATTCAATGTGCTTTTGTTTTGTTTTTCATCTTGGAAACACCTGAACAGAGACGCCAACAAGAAGAAAACATTTCATTGATACTGCCAAGGTTACTGCATCTGAGCCCCAACGTTCCGTCACCTATGCCCAACAAGATGCACATTAATTAGATTAACTCCTATCGATACACATACACGAGTTGTATAACAATAATCGAATTTCACTATACAAAAAATTGAAATTTGTTAAAATTTCTTATTTAAACAAAGTTGCATTGGGATCATTTTTACGAAAAAAAGGAGGACTGTCGAATTGCACTGAGAGAAGGGGGGAAGTGTGTGTATGTGGCATATATTCCGTAAAACGGGTCATTTCATTGAAAATATGAAGAGTGGATATGCATCGAAAATGGTATAAATTCTGACAAGGCTGAGATGAAGAAAAAAAACTCTTTTCACATGGCCGTATCTTGAGGGTGGAAAATTATTACAGTCAAACCTCTTTTTCTCGAAAACTCTATTCTTCGAAAAATTCTATATGTACAAAAATTTTAAAAATCCTTGCATTTGCTGTACTAAATTAATACATTTTGACCTCTCTGTCTCGAAGTAATTTTCAAAAAACTCTCTATCTGGCTTTTCTCCGGAAGTGAAAGAAACAGATAAGAAAGAATTATTTGTATTACAGCCCTTTTTGTGTTCATGAATCTTGTCAATCATAGGCAGTTATGGCGGATACTATGATTCACATGGGGTGGATGCCATGTGGCTTGTTCAGCATGGTAAAAAGTCAGCGAACATACAATTCAAAATTACTTCAAGAAAGCTGCAGGTTTTGAATCTCAGTGGTAAAGGATCAGATCTGGTGGTTCACTCGAATTTCAACGATCTCAGAACAATGTTGAAAATGAAATTTTAAAACATTGGGACATATTACTAAAAAACACTTGAAGCTAGAAATCTCATTTTCCGATTTTGTGGAAATGAACAGTTCTAGCTTCTACACACTACAAACTTACAGCATCTTGACTGAAACTAAAATTATTGGTGGTATAGTCGACTCGGGTAACGAAAATACAGCAGAAGTTGACAGGGCCGCCACTAGGAGGGAGCAGGCGGGTCTCGTGTCCCGGGCGTTGGACCAGAGGGGGCGCAAATTTCATTCTCAAACCTTACCGTCAACATTACAAGAGGGCGCCAAAATGCGAACTTGCTCCGGGTGACCAAGCATCTAGTTGCGGCCCTGGAAGTTGATCCAGACGCAGTGCCATTTCTTGGAGCTAACTAACAAGATAGGGCACGATCGCACGAAATATTTACAGCTCTTGCTAGTATAGATGAAATTGTGAAGTCACAAAGAGAGCAAGAAACATGTATCAATCTAAGCATACAGATTATTTTAAATAAGGTATGTAAATAAAACTGAAATGAACAAAAAAAATTCGAACGTATTTCAGAGTACTTGCGTATAGTATGATTATGATTGAACATTAATCGTGTAACTCAGCCAATGATTTCATTAGTGTGTAGTAAAATATAGTATGGTTATATTTCAGTTTTTTTATCAATCGGGAATTTTTCGATATTTTTGGCGTGTGTTTTTCTCTCTCCTTTCTTACTAAAATACTCTATTTCTCGAAAACTCTATCTCGAAATTTCTTTCGGTCCCGTCAGTTTCGAGATAGAGAGGTTTGATCGTATATAAAATAGCATGTCCTGCGGCCCCTGATACATCATCACCGAGCCGAAACCGCTGAAGCTATAAATATGAAATTTTGTCTGCATTTTCATTTCATGATGTAAGGACTCACTAAGAAGGTTTTTTTTTTAATTTGAACCCTAAGGTGGTCATAAGGAGGGTTCAAAGATAACATAGTGAAATCATGTTGAGCCGAAACCGATGAAGCTATAATTATGAGATTTTTCCTGTAGTTTTATTTCATGACGTAAAGAATAACCAAGAAGGGTTTTTTTTAATTCGGCATTTTTAAGGGGATCTATAAGGAGATTCAAAGGTAACAGAGAAATCACGCTGAGCCGAAACCACTGAAGATATAATTATGAGGTTTGGCCAGTAATTTTTTTTTTATGAACTAAGAAGGGGTTTTTCGAAATTTGGCTCCTAAGATTCACAGGTTGCATAGAGAAATCACGCCGTGCCGAAACTGATGAAGCTACAAATATGAAATTTGGTACGTAGTTGCATTTCATGATGCAAAGACTCACTAAAAAGTGGTTTTTCAAAATTCCACCCCTAAAGGGGTCATGGGGGAGAGCCTGAAAGTTATACAGAGTCACGTAAGACGAAACCGCTGAAGTACAAAATTTGGTCAGTATTTCTATTTTTTAATCTAGAGACTTCACTAAGAAAATATTTATTTTAATTCAACCCCTTATGGGGAAGGGGGTCAAATTTTATATGGAACAATCATCGCGCTGACCCGAAATCGCTGAAGCCGTGGTTTTTGCGGTTTATGTCCAACAAAGACTTTTATTATCTTTAGACTTTTATTAACTTCAATTATCTTACCCAGCGTCCCCAAGCAAGCTCTCGTGGGACATAAGCTTTATTATCTTTTACTTTAATTATCTTACCCTGCGTCGCGTACCAAGTAATCGTGTGATTGGGGCTGTACCTACTCATATATTTTGTTCTTAATTCAACTGCTCAGGTCATTAATATTAGAGATGCCAAGACCGATGGTGTCATTTTAAGGGAGGCCAAAAGTGGCTCTCATGTTTCTGAGACCTCCTCCTAACTCAGGGGTTCTTAACATATGGGTCTCGAAGAGGATTCTCAGAAAACCTCCAAAAAATTTTTTTCCCATGTTTAACGTTTTTTGTTTTACACGTGACAAACACGGAAATGTGAACATATTGAAGAAGATGAATGTGTGTGTGTGTGTGTGTGGTAGCAATTCTTTGAGATGAACAAAAAACCCACATCTGTCAATCTTTTCCCCTGTGTCTGATCGTCCCGCCTCTTTTTCTCTCTGTGTAGTAGACAGTCTGATAAGATGATCTTATTCAAGGATGACGTCACTCTCCGCTACCATACGAAGGTTTTTAACTACTGGCTGTTGCGAAGATGAATTTTTTGGAAAGAGAGAAACTTCAACTGTCTTTGCGGGGAATCGAACCCACGTCCTTTCACTTTCCGGGTGAACGCACTAAACTGCAAAGGCAACGAATCTCTCAAATTTTCCTTGGAGCTCGTGTACACTGAAAGGGACCGTACATGGACGGCCGGACCTGACTCGGGCCAAGCTCACAACTGCTGACGCTGCCACCAGATGACGACTTATCTGGTGCTTATAAATTATATTATATTTTAAAAATTGTTTATATTGCTGGTAAAAGTGATGAATGCAGTGAAATTTATCAAACCTACCGAGACGATTTGTGATGATGCATAACCGATTTATCACATTTACCGCAATATTTTATTATAAATTTGATCAACTTTGAAATACCTCATTTCACCTCTACGAAGATACTTGTGTACCTGAAATTTCTCTTATTAAAATATTCTCCTAAAAATTTCTTTTTTACAGAATTTCTTATTGTGGACTATATACCGCTGCGTGTTTATCTGCCGAATATTTTTCCTAGAAGTTGGAATTGGAATAAATATTTTTAAAATTAATTTAAAGATTTATATCTATGGCGTATAAATAGAAAAATGGACATTTTTGTTTTTTTTTGCAAAAAATCTAACAACCCCTTCTAATCTAAACAACCTCCTCTTCTATACCTCAAGATCAAATTGATGAGTGGAATTTTTTTTTTTCTCGTGCGGGATATACGCTTCGCTACGGACAATCCCCACCCCAAACTAGCGAAATTTACATCTGCGGGTTATACGCTAGAAAATACGGCAGTTTAATTCTTATTCAAGAATCACATCAATGGAAGATAAAAAACCGAAAAAAGGAATTACTTTTTTTTTAGACGTTCGTTAGTTTCCAATAAGAACTTCGTGAGAGCTTCTGTAGAGGTCCAGAATATCGTAAGCTGTAAAAGTTTTCATTGATGTTCACATAAAAACCATCTCTGTATATTAGAGTGATATCAGGTGATTTTGGTTTCCGAGGAAAGTCTTGTAGCCATCAAAGGCTCGCGATAACTTAACCGTTGGAACTCTCTGGTCTGGTCTATTGTAATGGACCATTGTCTCTGGTCTAATTATAATGTATCCAATCCTTTTTTACAAAAGATGCTAAAAAAAGTTTACAATTCATAGAAAACTAATATAACAACGATAAAATTGAAAATTTCTCTCTAATGTCATTCATACAAAGCTGAGCTGATTGTAACTTTCAACTGTTTTACATCTCCTTCTAATGGCAATAAAAGACCACCCAATCTTCTCCTGAAAAAATCCTGCATTTCTTTCAGATATTATCTTTGCAGTTTATCTATTACGTGATTCCATTTCCTAAAATACGGTCATAAAAATCGCCCCAGTTCCCAAACTTTTTTTGGTCCGCGGTGCCCTTTGTGTATGAAAAGTATGGAAATATTTACCATGGTGCCTCATAAACATAACATATTCACAACATAAGATTACCTAACAACTACAGCGCAGCTTGATTTATTTCAAGGCAACATGTATTACATGGGAGGAATACACGTTTTAATAAATTGTCACACAATTAAATTAATAAATTTATTTGGTGAGACGCGTATCGTGCATCCTCCCCCTCCCCACTTCAGCTTACCAAAGCGCAAAATAATGCCGCGGAGCAAGCATAGTTTTAGAACAACTGTCCTATAAAGCGCTATTTTTCACCTCAGACTTTGTTCACAAACAGAATTGGAAAGGAGTTTATAATTTGGAATCTGTTTCCCCAAACACAGCTATTAAAACAAATCAAATTGGATTTTTTACAAAAATTCCTCTTCAGTTTCTTGAAAGAGAAAAAAGTGGAATTTCATTTTTGAGGCCCGATATGACAACAACTTGCGCACAGGATCGCAATCAAGAGAGAGCAGGGGCGCCTGGCACCCTGGGCACTGGACAACTAAGGGCACTGTGTCACACTTTTTTCTGTTGAAAATTACATTGAGTGGGGCGCTAAAATGAAACCTGGCTTCGGGCAACAGAGCAAACTTTCCCTCCTAGTTTGCGGCCCTGCTTACGCACATAGGGGGGAATAGACTTGGAAGTCTGGGGCACGATCATTATTGCTGGGGGCACGATGATGATGATGTCAATTCATATATGCATATATACATTAGATCAGTCGACTTCGCCTTTGACGCTGTGGGGCATTGCCCCCCCCCCCCGTATCTCCGCCCATGCTTACGCACCAGATTAATTCTGGGCCTGGGTATCTGGAACTTCGGTCGATGAAACTCCGTGATTCCACTCATAATCTCGACAGACGAAATTCCGATAAGTCACAATCCCTACAAGTCAAAATCCGGACAGGGTTGAAATCCTGATACTGTTGAATCGAAAATTTTAATTTCGCCATATAAGCCACACTTCGCGCTTTCTGTCGAGATTTGCATTTCTCGCGGCGAGGGCGCCGATAAGAATAATATAAATTGTGATAAAATAAATTTTCTAATTTTAATTTCACCGTATAAGCCGCACTCCACGCTTTCTGTCGGGATTTGCATTTCTCGCAGCGAAGGACGTTAGGGTGCGCTTCAAGATGATAAATTGCGATCAAAGAAATTTCAAAATTTAGATGATCGCAGTTTATCACATCTCTTGAATCTCAATTCTTTATTTTTTCCATGAGCACAGGGACAACAAAAGAGAAAGCAAACTGTTCAGTGGGGCTTGATGAAGAAAAAAGCTAGTGTTGTGTATTCTTAGCTTCACCGAAATTGGTATACGGTAGACGCTGGAATGGTTGAACGTCTCCGCTCTCTTTCTGTGCACTGTGCTCATAGATTCTTTTTTTTTTTTTTTAAATCGTCTTTATATAGTACAGCTATACTTAAACCTTGAACTTCATTTCACATTATTTTACACGTATATTTTGTACAATAGTTTTAAATACGTTAAAGGTTATTTTCCATTTATGGGAATCTAATTTTTCTACCTTGTTTCGGTGCTCCCTATTATTTTCCACCAGGTACGATTGCATCGATCGCACCACCCTAAGATCGCCCTTGAGTGTTTTTATGAAAGAGAGATCAGTCAAATTAAGTATTTTTTTAAGCTCTAGGACGGACCAAACGGGTCCCTAAGAGCTGCATAGTGTATGTTTTGTGTTTTGCTGTGTTGTCTTTCATTTGTATTGCATTTTTATTTTGTATTTCACGGTACGATGTCTGTGAGTGTTGTGTTGTTAAATGGAAAAAAAATTGTCAATTTCATAAAAGCAAGAACCGTTTTCGAGAACAAACACCGTATTCGTTTTGGATAAGTTTGAAAAAAAAAAAAAAACCATGCTCTCTCTCTTTTCAATGAAGTTATGAAAGTTTTATACTTCCATTTTTTTTTTCTCGTACATGCATACCTATGTGAAGATGGCTTTTCTACACTTTCTGTCATGAAAACTAAAAATAGGAGCAAATTACAACCAGAACATGATATGAGATGCTGTCTTTCAAAAATACATCAACAGTTATGCAAGGTCACGGCTATAAAGTAAGTTTTTTTTAAAGTTATTTCATAAAATATTTTGACTTTCTCTTTATTCATATTATCTGTTTTCTAGCACTTTATTTTGCATGCCTTCTTATTGTATAAATCAGTGATTCCCTATCTTTTGGAGACCGTGGCTCAATAAATTAATTTTTTATAAGTCAAGAGCTCTCGGGCTCGAAAACTCGTACGCAAGACATAACGAAAGATTCATTATCTTACGGACGGCGTGACTGATCTCCGACCGTTGAGAAACACTAGTGTAGATAACTTTCGTGCAAATCCCCTTGTGCCACCGGCAATCCTAATTTCCAAATTTAAAATTTCGTTAATAAATAGGGTGATGATATGACCCGTATTTTAATGTATTTATGGTCTTCTCAACTGTCTGAAATAACTTAAATCGGGCATATTTCGCAACCAAGCTTATTTGAATTTTTTATATTCTTTACTGAAATCAAGGATGAAGACTATTCTCATACATTATAAATTATGCTATGATGATACCACCATATATCAATATTCATCTCAAATATGTGTTATGTTCAATATTTTTTACATGGAATTCAAATTGATAAAAAAATTACATTTTGTTCCACCGTGATTTGAGGCAGCTTTTTATTTTGAATCCATTTCATTTGCAATTTTTTTTCTATTTTTGGCGGGTTTTTTTTGTGAGAATTGGCGATGTCCCGTTTTTCTCCATGAAATATGGTCAACCAAACAATAAGAAAAATGTATGAACATTTTGTGATTTAAAAATTGATTTATGGATCGTGAACTTGATAGTGTTGTTGATTCTGGGTCGCGTCTGAAAAAGGTTAAGAACCCCTGTCCTAACCAGATCATCGCTCTGTCTCAATGAAGAGATTTTAGAAGGTGGTCGAAGAAGACCTGGGCCATGCCGGAAGTTGTGAACATAGGCGTACGCAGAATTTTCTCAAGGAGGGGGGGGGGGTTCAATTTTTTTTCTTCTCAAGGGGGGTTATGTTTTTTTCCTTCAAAATAACACTATAATCTCGGCTTGGGGGGTAGAATCCCAACCCCCCCCCCCCGCGCACGCCAATGGCTGTGGATGTATGTGTTGTGAGCCTAACGTGAAGTTTGTTTCTGTGTAATGCTTGTTATGTGTAGTGCTGCCATCTACCGTCAAATTTTCTAAATAAGAGAGAAGTGTAGTGATTGAATAATTATATCGTTGTAGACCTGTTGCTTTCTGTGGCAAGACTTTTCAATAGGAAGATGGGCTCCTGTTCCTAGTTCCTGATACCCGATATGAGTGATATTTTTTTTATATTTTAAACTTGCTATAGAGGGAACTCTGAAAAATTCCGGCGGGAGGGAGTCCACCGAGCAGGGGCACAAGGGGGGGGGAGCATGTGGGTCTGGGGCCCCAAGCGCCGTACCAGAGGGGGTTCCAATTTCACCCTTCAAACACCTTCAACATTACAAGGGGGGTGCCAAAATGCCTGCTTGCCCCGACTGATCTGGTATCTAATTCCAACCCTGCCAGAAAAATTCAAGCCTAGGGATCAAGACTCCTTAAAACTGAAATTATTCACCTCGTTGAAAGAATCAAACAAAATGAAGGTGTGGTCTTGGCGAAAAACAGAAAGGGGGAGAGATATTTGGGAAAATTTCAGCACCTCGGATTATCCAGAACCTCCAACTTTCGAGACTCGAATTATTGAGACTATACTGTAAAAGCAAATCAAGTTTGACGAGATAGCTTGGGATTGCCGCTGTAAAGGTTACGCCAAACCACTGAGTAGTCTATGGTATGACTCAGTGATCCAGACACGACTTTGGAGCAATGTCCCCCTCTCCAAGGGTGTGTCTGACTGGACTCTAGCCCGGTGGCCCAGGATGATTCTTATCTTTTTTCTCATTGGATTATAAGGATGCCTATAGAGGGGCCCGTGAAAAATGTAGCCTGAGTGCTATGATCGGGGAATCGGGTGCATAGAGGGCCTGCATGATGATGAGATCCGGAACTACAGTTTTCGAAAGTACGCAAAAGGGTTAGCTTTCCTTTCGAACCGAAAAATGTTCAGGCTCCGTCCTGATTAACGATTTAAACCACTGCTTCCAACCAGATAGTGCCGTCTTAACGCATTGGCCCACCCAAGCACAGTCCGGAAGCCTCTAGTGCAGTGGGGACTTTGTGAAAATCTGATATCTGATTTAAAATTTAGACGGTAAGCATGCATATTGATGGGCAAGCACATCTAGTCAGGTGTGGGAGAAGTGGCTCAGAAAAATCACTTCGCCTGGTATCCCATGATGCTCTTAATTAAGACAACCCTGCTCGCAGAGTGATGGTTTGGGCAAAATTACGGAAAATACGAGTATAGCCGTCTTAACAGCATCATGTATTCGGGTCCAAGTGATTTTTCTGGGGCCCTACCTGGCAAATTTAGATGTCTACTCTCAAAAATTTCTACCCAGATCTCATTTGTGAGGCCCTCCTCATCTCTTGAGGACCCTGAGCCGTTCCCGGGTGTCTACATGCATTAAGACAGCACTAAATACTGGTCATATCCATGGTCCTCACAGGGAGGGGCTGACAGGGCTCTAGCCTGGGCCCCGGGACAATTCTCATCATATTTTGCTTTTTCGCACTATAAATTAACTATAGAAGAGCCCGTGAAAAGTCTGACCGGGAAGCCCGTAAAAGATCCCAACCTAGGTGTCCTGCTCCAAGATGTGGGGGCCCATGGTCATATCCAAGACCGTAGCGATGGGGGACTTGGGGATCTGGTCCCCCCGAAATGTGAAAAAAAGGGAAAAAGATGGCCAAATCTATTGTTCTATCACTTTGGTCCCCCCCGGAATGAAAGTGGTCCCCGCGAACGAAATTTCTGGCTACGTCATGGCCCCCACAAGGGGGAGACTGACAGGGCTCCAGCCCTGGGGCCCGGGATGATTTTCATAATTTTTTTGTTTTAAAAAACAAACGCCATAAATTCACTATAAAGGGGCCCATGAAAAGTCTGGTCTGGGGGCCCGCCAAAAGTCCCATCCTAGGGGCCCTGCTCCAGGATGTGGGGGGTCATGGGCTACGTACCTGGTCATATCATACTATAAGAGTTATCTCTCTAGGTGGTCTCCCTGGTGTTGATCATATCGTCACATGACTCTAACTTTGACTCAAAAATGACCTGTGAAATACAGGTCATATAATCATTTTAGATGTATACATCTTCGGATATTTCTGTCATCATGAAACGAAGAAGTTTCAAATAAAAACTGTACTCATTGAAAACAAGCGAGTTGATGAACTTTAATTTTTTTTTCAAATTTCTAACCGTTCAATTTTTTTTTTTTCTACTTCGATATTTAAGTTTGTTGTGAAACTTTGAAAGTTTCAAATCATGTAGATGGTCATTTCAGCCTTTTCATGAAGTTTGCAAATACGGGAACTTGGTCAGTCCAGTGTCGTCTGACAATGATCAGTGAGTTATAAATGTTATTATAGTATTCATCTTAAATATCTCATTCTCCCATCAGTCAAAGTAGCTGTCGGTTCTTTGTAGCCAACTTGGAAGTGTCCGAAATTTGCATTTTATTTAGTGGACAGCCAAATTTCCTCAATGGGTACAAATTTAATTTTATTAATTAATCGTGAGATTTTAATTAATCTGTAAAATAAATTACTACATTACTCGATCTCTGCGGTCGAATACCTCTGTCAATTAGATCTCTCTTAATCAAAGTAAAATGTTCAGCTAAATGCCAAGACTGTAATGTTCTAATTCAAGTATTTAAGTTGTTTAATTTATAAAAATTTTCAATTTTATTAATTGAAATTCCGAAGTGGATATGAAGCAATCAATTAAGTATTGTTAATATGCTTGTATCGTAACGAAAAAACCGGGTTTGTAATAACGATGTTGAACCTGTCACCAACACTAGTATTGCAGATTTTTAGAATAGATTTAAATCAAGTATTTTATTATTTAATCACACAACTTTTTTGTTATTTGATCAAATATTTTATTGTTTAATCAAATATTTTGTTAGTTTGGAGCTAAGTTCTGACGTTTTTTAAATGTAGAAGCAGCCTTGTCAGTGGCGTTGGAGCCAGAGATGCTGTAGGCAAGCACCCACAGCACAGGGTGTCTGTAGAAGTTATTCAATAGTAATGGTCTGTGTAATATGCTGAAAGGGCCGATAATAATCATTCTTAATTTCTAGTTGGGATAAGGCTCACTTACATTGGGAAAGTTTGCTACTATCTATACTGTACCGAGCGGACAAGTCAGGATCAGTCTTGTTTTTTAGTTGAAGCTCAATTACGCTGGGTGAGTTTACTAGCTATTCACTATGCTATACCAAGAGGACCAGTCATGATCAGTCTTAATTTTTAGTTGGGTTAAGGCTCAATTTCATGTTGGGTGAGTTTACTAGCTACACGATCTATACTATACAGAGAGGAAAAGTCATGATCGCCTTGATTTTTAGTTTGGTTAAGGCTCAATTGCATTTGGCAAGTTCACTAGTTCCTCACTTGCGGTTTTACTTGTTGTTACTAAAGTCCCTCTGTTTAATAACATAGCTGCCAAATCTCCCAAATTTCTACTCCTTCCAAAAAATTCATTGTTATCTTCGAAATTTTGACTATGATTGTAAAAATTCTTACTTCCTGGGGAAAAAATTATTCCCAAAGAATTTACCTGGAAAAAGCCTTTACATTTATTTTCGTTTTTTATCCCTGAAATGATGTCACAAGTGTAACTGTCACCATTGCATCAAATCACAAAAAAAAAATATTTAATTTTTTGGGGGAAAAGACAAAATTTGCCAAACCAGCAGTGATTTAGACTTTCAACATTCAAAATTGGTGAGATGGCTTCTATCTGCTTTGACCATATGTCCCTTTGAGTCTGTATGTCCCATTTCGGGACCAATGGGGATTTTTTTGCTGGCAGATTTGAGAGCAGTGCCATCGAAGCAGGGTGTGTGCTGTGAGTGTTCGAGCAGCCATGGTAATTTGTGATGTGTGCCCGAGCACCCCAGAATTGATTCAGAAAGCAAAATTTTTTATGTGAAACTAAAGACTAACCCGCAGGTTTGAAATACTTCCAATGCCCCTGTTTTAGAGTAGCAGTGGCAGGTAATTTAACCTATTGGTTGGTAATGATTGGCGACTAGATGCCAATCTGCATTGGCTTGCAGGATGTTATGTTTTGGCAAAGGGAAAAAATTCCTACAATATTACTGATGAAAATCCCTGTATTGTTTCTGAAAATTCCCTCTTATTTTTGAACAGAATTTGGATCGTACAAACACCTCCATAATTCTCATTCCCCAAAGTTGGCAGCTATGTTATAACTAGAGCTAGGATTTTTATGCACTAAAAATGTAATATGATTGCTGAAATACAAAACCTGTATTTCTGGATTTTCAACTATTCAATAGTGACATTGCATTTTTAGCGCGTAAAAATTATTCCTAATAATGTTATCTGGTAAACTCGTCGTTCGCTCTGCTAGTGCGAAGAATAAAGTTTGTGACGTTCAACTTGTCTCAACCAGGATCAAAAATAAGTACGCATCATGAGCAAACAAGAGTCGAGAATTAGAACTTATTACAATTAACTTTTATTGCTGAATTTAATATTTAAAGTTATTAAAATATGAGAAATTTTGACAAAGTTTGAATTTTACCGTAAGTCTTGCTCCTTCAATATGGCAGTCCCGATCTTCAATCCATGGAGAACCAGTCCTTCAAAGTGTTTGTTAATCACTCTCAAACTCTGCCACCGACTCTTTTCTTTGTAGACCCTAGAAAATGATGAAATGACCAGAGTTGAATTCAGGAACAATGATGATGGAGGACCAGAATCCCCAGGTGGAGTCTGAGTACAACTGATGAAACAAGTTATGGAGATGAAACTATGCAATGGAGATAAAGTGTAATGCCCAGAGGTGATTGCGCTGTTATCTTACGTAAGGTTGGCTGCTGTCGAGGCATCCAATCAGTGCCGATCTCTCCCCATTAGCATGTACATTAGAGTCTTGCTTATCCTACATAAACGAGCACTCAGAACATCGGATAAACGAAAATGTTGTATAATATAGAGGGGCTAAGAAAAAGCCTGTTGAATGTCAAATTATGTTATAATTTTACACATTACGAACCTAAAAATCATGCTTTACAACAAAACAACAGAAAAATTAACTTACAGAATATTCTGAAGTTAAATACAGTGCTTAAAACGATTAATCCTGTCCCCAACGCAGAATGTTTTGCATTATTCTGTAGCGAACCCTTGACTGACTGGAAATGTTCTGCGGTAAAAATCTCCATAATAGTGTTTTCTTGCACTTTTCTTAAAATACTTCCAGATTGTTCTGCGACGTACGTCATAGATTTTGGCATATTCTGCTTTGGGGAGTCCTGTGATGATTTGAAGTTTTTTATCTTTGCTTTCCTGATGAGCAGCATCATCTTTTCAGCATCATTATCTTGATTCCATTGTTATGTGAAATTCTGAGAGGCTTAACAGTTGTGCTTGATCTTCAATATCATTCATCATAATTGACAAGAGCGACAATTTCTTCATCTGTTATTTCATACTGATTATCATTCTCCATCCAAGTTTCAATTTCTTGCAAAGATGCATCCTCACATCCAGGGATATGTTGCACTAAAGGTAGAATGGTTTCATCTGTGCTTTCTGTTTCCAATGGTTTCATCATTGCTTAACAGCTTCTTCCATGATTTGGTAATTGTTGGAGCCCTTACATCAGCCCAGGCCCTTGCAACCCAATAAGTAACATCCTTTACATTGATACATTTGAATTTTTCAATCATGTCTTGTGACCCCCTTCGATTTCTACAGACACATGAGTCATAGTGTAGACGGGTGCACCTCTGTACAGTTGGGGTAACTAATTAGCTGCAACAGAGTTGGGAGCAACAAAAAATAGACGAGGGTCATGCTCGCAACTTGCAGTTCTTGTTGCCAATTGATGTGTTTCTTTTTCCTCCGGTTGGACGTCAGGTAATATGGACTGTTGGATAAACAAGACTCTACTGTAGTCTGTTGTTCCAGAGCTGTCAGATGGCGGAAGCAGCGGCGACACCATGTCATTTTGCCGTAATGCCAAGGTGGCAGGTGGATCCAAGCTGCAATGCACCACCACTTCCGCTGACTTCCAGTTGACCCCAGATGATGAGACTTGATATTTCAGGTGAAACTTACTACTAGAAATATAATAATTCATTAGCACTTATTTAAATGGGGTGGTCCCTCTCCACCCTCCGATGGGTTTTTTTTTTTTTTTTGTCATCTTAAGGTGACAAGTCTTAAGTACAAGGATAGTCTTCTCACTGGCTCTACTGTTTCTTTTAGTTTTGTCTTTTTTTTAACTTTATTTAGCTATGGTATTATACAGTATTTATTTGGAAAAAAGGGAGAAAAAATTTTAGCTCATCAAAAAAGACATTAAACGGTAGTCATTTGGATTTCTTATCTTTAACCGAGATTTATTTAAATTCAATATTACTTGGACAAGACTTACACTAGGGAATGCAGGGAAGAAGTGTTGTTTTACGTTATAAATAAAATATCAGTTATCACCAGACTTGTGAAAACACTTTAGTTAAGAAAATTTTGTATTTCACCATTGTTTTACTATTTTCAACTTTAATTACATATTTAGTCTAGAAGTTGTCTTCTGTTTTTTTTATTGTTCTCATCTATATTTTTTATATGTAATTCATATAATAGATACAAACACACAATGAAAACAATGTTCTCCATCATATAATATCAATTTTGAGCTGTTTTCAAGTAAGAAGTCAGTGTTAGAATTGAAAAAAAAATATATATATATATATATATATATACACTGCTCAAAACAATTAGGGGAGCAAGCAAAAAAGTGAAGAAAACCGTGCGAGACAGCCACGTATTGGCATACAAGGGATAGTACACGCGTATCAATGCACAATACAGAAAAAAGACATAAAAAAATTTGGAATTAAGCTTTAATTCTTTGAAAATATGGAAAAAACATGAAAAGATGATTTAGGGCAACAATTTGGTTACATGTAAACGATAAAAAAAGGTACTGTTTAGACATGATGCATGAGTTTTAATAGGGTGTGTGGTCTCCTCGAACAGCTAAGACTGCTGCACACCTGTTTGCCATGGATGCGATGAGGTTATCGATCAGACTTTGGGGAATACTGTTCCACTCCTCAAGAAGTGCAATCTGCAAGTCTCGGACAGTAACAGGCGGCCTTGGTCGCGCAGCAATGCGTCGTCCTGCTGCTCGATTGGATTCAGGTCAGGAGAGCACGCTGGCCATTCCATATGCTGTATTGTTTCAGCTTCAAGCATGTTCTCCACCAGGCGAGCTCTATGCGGTCGGGCATTATCATCCTGGAAAACAAAAGAATCTCCAATGGCTCCAGCATAAGGGATGACATGAGGTTGCAGTATCTCGTCTGCATACCTTCGGGCCGTCAAACTGCCATTCCGAATGATATGCAGGTCTGTACATCCGCCTATGCTGATTCCACCCCATACCATCCAACCAGCTCGTCTGTATTGTGACCTTTCACGAACGAATGCGGGGTTATTTCGAGTGCCCCTGTCCCTCCATACCAGAACACGTCGGGTGTCACACTCCAGACTGAATCGGGACTCGTCTGTTAACAGCACTTGGCTCCACTCATGTTGCTCCCAATCTCGATGTTCAGCAGCCCATCTTCTTTGGGCCGCACGGTGGCATGGGGTCAACGTAATGCGACCATTGGCCTACGTGCATAGAGCCCTCCCTCATGAAGCTGATTACATACTGTTTGGCTGGACACCCTTCGTCCTGTTGCCAAGAGCAACTGTCTTTGCAGCTGCGTAGCATTCTCCGTTCTGTTTCGACGGGCTGTTAACCGTATATACCGGTCATCAGTTGCTGTAGTGGCGCGTGGCCGACCTTGCCCTGGTCGACGTCTAACATTTCCTGTTTCTTGGAATCGATTCTACAGCCTTGCAACAACACTTCTGGCGACTCCAACAGTGTCCGCGACACTACGTTGTGTTTGCCCGGATTCCAGTCTGCCTATAACACGCCATGCCATGGATTCTGGTAAATCACGTTGTTGAGACATCCTCAAGTCACCTTGTCTCAAAAAAAAATACTGCGCAATCGAATTTCACAGTTACGGCAGTAAAACAGACGTTTCTACAACATCCCGATTTCTGCCCTTATCTCCTTTTTCTGGTTTTTGACGTCATGGACTTTGATTTGCAAATGAAGTTTTCTTCTTCCGTTTCCTGCTACGCTTTAAATTATGGATGATTCATTTTATGTTACTTATCGGTAAGTACATCTTTGCATAGTTTTGTTAAAACCATGTGCTCCCCTAATTGTTTTGAGCAGTGTATATAAGAACCTACTAGTCTGCAGATCATGAGTGGCTCCCTACATGAAATCTGTTTTGAATAGTGATTCATTTTCTTAAATATATTATCATTTAGAAGAATGACATACTACCAAGGGGTGCAGAGTCAAACTTTATAAAACCACCACTGTTGATTTTGTGGCTTTATCAATGAACAAGCGTGAAGGTTTAAAAAGAAGCATTTTCCTTTTTTTTTTTTTTAATTACATTTTCAGAAGGGCACGGTAGCCCGGTCGATAAGATGCTCGCCTAAAGTACCAAAGGATGTTTTGAGGTGTCGCGAGTTCGATACCCGGTTCGTCCTTGTCAGAAAACTTTCCTGACACAGGGGTACAACAAAAAACGGCGACTTGACCGCAGCAAAAAATTGCTACCGCAGGGAGTCCCCCATCGAGAGGTTAGCGCACCAACCTCTCGATGAGTATAAAAAAACAAGTCTGCGTTCAGAATCTGCGATAAATTGTAGGTCCCGGTCTAATTAGCCCTCGTGTGCAGAAAATAACCGTGGTGCGACAGAAGTGATCAAACATTTTCAGAAAAACATCCTGAAAAATGTATTTGCTATTAAGGAAATGTATGGACCTACTGAATGTGTGGTTGGCTAAGATTTAAAGTCCAACATTAATTAAGAAATATTTAAAACAAAATATCTTCATAAATGCACATATGTTTACATTTTAGCATATTCAGCATAAAATAAAACTTTCAGGTGTCAAGGCTTCCAAGATAAACAGATAAACAAAAAAAGGTCTGGAATGGACTGTCTATGCATCCTCTAGAACAGTGGTTCTCAACCAGTGCTCCGCGGAGGCCCTAAGTGCTCCGTGTGAACTCCCAGAGATTCCGCGGCTGCTCGAGAAAAATAAAATAACTTTGATGAATAAATAGAAAATAGGCCTACGAGACTCCACCGTAGAAATTATGTACCAGAAAGGGCTCTGTGGGTCAAAAAAGGTTGAGAACTGCTGCTCTAGAATAAAGTGGGGGGGGGCATGGAAAGGAACCACCCATATTTTTGTCCCTGACAGAAAAAATGAAAATTCGTTAGATGGATGCTAAAGGATTGAGAATCAGCTGATAATCACTGCTCAAAATGATGCAGTGTTATTTTTTATACAAAAATTCAATAAAATAACAATAAAAAGTAATGTTGTGTTTCAAACAAATGATGAAATTTGAATGACACAAACAATAGCGTACCCAGAATTTTCTTGGGGGGGGGGATAATTTAATCTTTTTTTATTCCCATTTTATTCCAGGGCTAAACTTTAATCTTAGCCGAAAGGCTGAGAAGCGATATCAGGGCTGGACAAATCGCAAAAAAATCTAGGCACTATAAAAATTTTTACCCAAAGAGTTGCTTTTTCAGAGCATAGAGACTCGCTTTTATGTTGGCAGATGCGCTGCTGAAACTCCAAACATTTTTTACTAATTTTTTAGTCGCCATAGTGACCTGATTCCTAAGATTTATGTAACCTCCAGCCTTGGTTTATATGACCTCCAAATATTATATTGTTGAATTGTGGGTGGTACTGGATGTTCGGTTAGCTGAGGCAAGCATGAATTTTGGCACCCCCTTCTATTTTGGTGAATGGGGCACCATACCTGTCTGTCTTCGGTGTGAGTGTTCCAATAGGGTTCAGGAAATTTTTTCTGTAGGAACAACTGAATATCAAACTTTGCTTTGTGTGATTAATCTCAAAACTGCACAAATGTTGAGCAATACATCTCAGAGTATTTGTGACATAATATATAGGGTGAATGCTTCACCTAATCTGCCAAACAAAAGAGGGTGATAGACAATCCCAAGTGTAGCATAAAACACCATAGCAACCCTGTCCTATCTCTTAACTGTTTTTGAGTTATAGTGGATAGAAGGAAAGTGTCAGATCTGAAAAAAACCTAAATTTGTGGAGTTTGAGAGACTTGCATGAAAACTAAGCATATATTTAGAAAGAACAGAAAATCCTATAAGGTGTGACCCTATTTTCATCAGAATAACTTGATCCAGTGGCAAGCTACAAGTGCTAAAAGATTGGCAAAAATGCAAAAACAAATTGTGTTGCCAAATTCTGTAATCACAAATTGTGCAAACACCCTTCTAGCTACAATGAATCACATTTACCAAAACTTGTCCATTCTACCAGCTTTTGAAAAAGCATACAATAAACCGTATCAGTGAGTGTTCTAGTTTAAGAGTAATTTGGTCTTTTGTTTGCAATACATCACTGAAATTGGCATCCATCGAAGTAGACATTCCATGAACATTCAGAATTGGCAATTACAGATTTTGCAGAAAAATCCTATAAAGTGACACCATTTCCATTAGGATGTCTGGATTTAATGGTGAACAACAAGTGCTGAGATATTGGTAAAGTGCAAAATCTATTAAATGTCTACTTTGACGAACACAGATTTCAGTGATGTATTATCCATCACATTCAGTGATGTAATTGGTGGTAACAGATTTTGGCGACAATTCGATTTTACACTCCAATTTTTTTGGACTTGTAACTCGCCATTAAATCCAGCTATTCTGATGAAAATGGTTACTTTATAGGATTTTTTTCTGCTCTTTCTAAATATGTGCTTAGTTTGCATGTAGGTCTTTCAGGAACTTCACAAATTTATGTTTTTCCCAATTTGACACATTTTCCTTCTATCCACCATAACTCAAAAACAGTTAGAGATATAGGACAGTGTTGCTGTAATATTTTATGCTCCACTTGAGCTCATTGGAATAATTGTTTTCTCAAAATCAATTTTTGTCAAAATGTATTAATTTTTTTTCCTTCACTGTCAAGTCAAATTTTCTGGGGGTAAGGGAAAAAACTGGTTTGCACGGCTTTAGCTTTCTTGATGACTCAGTATTATAACATTGCTATCAGCTGAAAAGCATCAAGTTATACGTTTGGTGCACGTTCGAAGAATTTGCAACATTCGGAAGTGGTGCCATTAATTTTTAATGCATTATAACTCTATAATTATTAATCAAAACAAAAACTGAAAGCACACTTCTGTATTACTTTTTCATAAATACAAGGCCACAACAGGCAAAAATGCCCGACGTGGTGGCTGAGAAAGAGATGACCATAACAAATATGGATGTCATATCTCTAAAATACATAGTTAATATTTCAGTTTTTACATAGTTCTCCATAGTTTTTATTTCAGCATTTATGCTAAGCTTTATTCAAATTGTATATTTGATTTAGAAAAAAAAGAAAAAATATGTATATTGTCCAAAATAATTCTGCAGATTAGAAAATTATTTTACAATCATATTAAGTATTTATTCTTTGTATAAAAATAGTCACTTTAAACATTACATGCAATTAATGCGTGTATTTCCTGTGGGGATTTTTATATAGAAAAGCAATATTTGAGGTTTTTGACGTGACAGTTTAAACCATCAAAAACTGCCATGTGGCAAAAACCTGCCAACCCTGAATGTCTTATTTTCTTTTTCAAATCTATAATCATTTATTTGAATTTTCAGGCCAAGATATGATTAAAATGAGCATTCAAACAATTAAAAGAGTAGAGAATGAATGTTAATTATTAGATTTTAAAGGAACAAAAATCTTTTGAGAGGTTTTCCTCAAAATAAAGTTTTTATTGATTCATCTTTCATATATAACACATCTACTTATGCTTTCTTTTTATTTTTTATTTATTTTTCTTATAGAGTTTAGGCGACGAACAAGAAGCCATTCAAGGCAGACAAAGAAAGCTGGTGACATGAAAGAAAAATCAGTTGCCAAAGAAGACATAAGAGCATTTCTTCCTGTCAAGAGTAAAAGTGATATTTTACGAGAGCTTTCACCGCCAATGCCAGAAGTATCTGTGCCTTCCCCAGATGATGCAGCTCTGCCCAAACCAAGTCTTTCATCTCTGAATGAGAAGCAATCAAAACATGATGGAGGTACTTATTGTATTTTTTATTTAACCCTTCAATTACTTAAAAATTTCCTTTTTTTTTCCTCTTAGCAACAGTTTAGTGTTTATATATTTTTATTTTGTAAAAGATGCACTCCGATTCAGACTTTGCATAGATCTAATAAAATCAAAAATAAACAAATACAGTACAAACAAATCTGTTAGAGAAAAGGAAAATAATGGAAAAAACATTCACATGCTCATCATCTATACATCATTTTAACAATCTAAAAGAAGTGACAATATTACTATAATTCAAATCACCAGGAAAGTGATTGAGCAAGTCACTAAGGCCATCATCTAAAAGCAACGGGAGTAGCTTAAGGGTTAACTAATATTTTACAAATAATATGAAGATTTATGACAATGGAATCATTAATAAAATAAACAGAAGAATCAGGATCGGATGAAGCACTTTTGACAAAAACTGTTTGTTTCTGAAGAGCCACGTGCCTGAAACAAAAGTGCTACCAGCACTGACTTAAGGAGCTAGAACATGGTCTTTCACAAGCAAGACGATACAAAGGCTACAGACAAAGGAGCATGGAAAGATGCTTGTTAGGCATCGCAAGGGAGACAGAAAACGAATCATTTGGTTAAGAAGCCACAAAAAAAGGTATATGATATCATGGAAAGAAACATTTAAAATAGTAATGGGCTGGGCATATTGCAAGAAGACAGGACAACAGGTAGACCACAAGTATTCTGGATTGGTACCCTGTGATGTTAAACGTCCGAGAAGCAGGGTTGGCAAAAACCCCGTGTTTTTTCAGGGTTTTTGATATTGTAACGTAAGAAAAGAAAGTTATATATGCTGTAAATAAATATAATTAGACTGGGTAATTTATGACAATTGTTATGTATATAAGTATATTAATAATAATTAGCACAGAACATTAAATCAATATTGATAAAAATTTTAGCTGATATAGTGTGTGCTTAAAGCGCAACCAGAGTTCAAACACCTCTAGTGGAGAAACACTGTTCCCAAATAATAATAAGAAATAGTATAGCAATTTATTAGAATTGTAATTAAAAAACAAAAATCCTAACATTATTTGTAAGCAACTAAATTCTCAAACACATCAATCTTATTCTCTGAAAAAATAGTGTAGGTTAAGAGTTAATTTTTTTCTAGATGTATACCTTTGCTTTACCTTAATATTAAATAAGTTGTATTTAGATAATTTTAGTTTTTGTATTTGTTTGCAACTTTCTTTCCTTTAAGAGGGAAAGGGAAACATTCTAGAAAAAATTTATTGCACCAATTAAGTTGTAAAGCACCAGCTGCAAGCAATCTGATCTCTTATTGGATAGAGTTTACAATGATATATATACACAAATTGCACCAATGAAAATTCTTTAGAATTTTCTTCAGCATTATCTCCCTTTCCCTATTCAAACTACTTTGACCAGTTTTACCAATACCTGAAGTCCGGTCCCCTCAAGATAATGGATGTTTTCCCTCCTGGATACAGCATTTCACCATTTCTTTCTGCTGCTTAGCTAGACAAGTTGTGTATATAAACTATCCAAGTTCTAAAATTTTACTTTGAGAGAAGTGTAAATTTCGGTAGTAAAATTTAGTCAGCCATGCCAAGGACTGAAGGTTCTGGAAGAAAACAGTCCATTGAATGGACTGGTGAATAAAACTGATAACAAATGGCAAGTGGCTTGTAAGTTTTGCAATACCATAGTTAGTGCAAAAGTGGAAAGAATCCACATTCATGTGAATAAATGCAAGAAATCGGAAGCTCATTCCTTGTTTTTGTGTTCATCAAACACTGATGATAATGAATCTTCATCCAGTAAAGAGACATCTACTTTATTGAAAAGAAAGCAACTTCTTGAAGATAATGTTTCTACATGCGAAAGTTCAAATACTATTGTGGATGCTGGAACATCAAAACCTACACACCAAAGGCCAATAGGACAATTTATTGTTAAAACAAGTGACCGCCAGAGGTTAGTTCTTGATCGAAAAGTATCCGAATTTTTTTATGCTAATAATATACCTTTCAATGTAGCCGATAGTGATGCATTTAGAGAATGCACCATAGACATTACACCACAAGGTGTTGTAATATTAATGGTGATTAATATTAATTTATGATTATTTTTTTTCAATTAGCATCATTGCCATCTCCTAAGACAGAAAGGAATGAAAAACTAAGTTTCAAGACCATTCTTCCTCAATGCAAAAATTCTTGTGATAAAGATAAGTCTTCAACCCACCTTGTAGCAGCATCATTAGCTAAACAAAAGCCCAAGTAAGTATTTAGATTTTTTTTTCTCATACAAAAGGATTGTGTCAGTTTACCTTATACATTGTGTTCTTTCCAGAAGTTTTTCATAGCTGAGTGGTAGGAGAAAGATTCAGTTGGGAGCTTGTGATGTAAGATACAGATGCATACATGTTGCAATTTGCCAGTTTAATAATAAAATCTTAGCCATGTGGTTAACTGAAATTGCTCTGTGGTTCACCCAGTGAAATAACTTTATGAAGAACACTGTAGGGCGTGGTAGCCCAGCACAACAAATGACGACATGGCCACAGAAAAAGATTGCTACCACAGAGAGTCCCACATCAAGGGGTTAGCACACCAACCTCTTGGTGAGTATTAAAAAAAGCTGTCGTTTGTGGAATTGGCAATAAATTATAGGTGCTGGCCCCTGTGTGCAGAAAATGACCACGGTGCGACAAAAATGATCAGAACACTTCACACATACGTATAAATATTGCTAAACTTGGCTAATTTGAAGTAGAAAGTGTGAATTATTTGAAATTATAATTATCCAATTCACCTATATTGAATCTATAAATTTATCACAAATCGTTACTTTTAATCATCAGCATGCACTCAGGATTTAAAAATGACCTTAGCTGCTACATTATTTTACTGTTCTATAAGTAGAATCTGCATCACCATGAGATATCTTGACTATGCTTAAAGCTTGATTTGGATTAGATTAACAAAAATCAGTGTTGTAGCAGATTAATAATCATTCTTATGGTACCAAGATCCATTTTCATTTGCATACAAGAATTATGCTTTCTGGTATTTTTTATGCACTTGCATAAAAATAACTGTAAAAATGTTTTTTATTTTTAATTGCAACTTGACTATGAGGTTAGGCAATGGAAATAATTTCCGGTAGTACACAGTCCCAATGCAGTTCAATTGAGCAATGTTAAAATAAGCATTCAATCATTAAAAAACTTTCCTAATTAGCATTATGAATTTTTTTATACATGTCATTTCTTAAACAGTTTACTAATAGCTCATCCAAGTGATTTTGCTAGATTCATACAGAACATGAATAACTTTTTGACACATTCAGATTATCTTGATTTAGCCAGTTTTCCAATCATCATCTATCTTTTTTTCCTTTAAACAGAAGAGCTATACAATAAATTTGATTAACAAAAAAAAAAAAAAACTGAAGTATATTTCAGCATATAATGAATGCCATTTTCAAAGGAAGGAATACTCATACTTTATTAAGAGTATACACAGTAAAAATAGCTGCAATGTATATTACATATAACCAAAAGTAATAAAACACCTTCAAAATTTAATTACATTTGCATGGGTTTATGAAGATGCACTTTTTTTAAATCAGTATAAATTTGATTTTGTAGCAAAGCTGTGTATTTCATTGGAATTGGGCATGGTTTTCAACAGTCAATTGATGGAAGTTTGAAAAAGTTATATGATGTGATTGATTATATGATGTGTGTTACTTAAGTATGAGGGCTTGACAAATTCCAGGTCACCACTGTGACAAACTGACATGGCTCCTAAAATTTTCTGCGAGTGCTAAAATGGAGTCTGAAGACAACATATTTTTTTTTCTAGTTATGTCAGAGTACCTACCAACATGGAAAGAGAGCTCAAGATCCTGGAAATGTCAGGGAAAAAATTCAAATATATGTATTCATAATTTTTTTCGGGGAAAAAATCTGCTTAGCTTCTGAGAAATTTGGCTGGTGCCTAAATTAATTTTGAGCAGCCAGTCTTTACGCCCAGTTGCTGCTGGGTCTTAGTTATTCAAAATTAATTATCTTATATAAATCGGTGCTGCTGAAATTGTACCATCAAGGCTTTGTGAAAGCTGCAGAAAATCTTTCTTGTACTGCATCAGTCATACCTTTGATCGTGTATGCCTTTTATAATAGTAGTTTTTATTCAGAGGTGCAAGCCAGAAATATTTTCATGATAAAAATTGTAGACTGAGTATTCAAAGGAGTGCAAGAATGTAAATTGAAGATCATCGGGGATGAAGCCAGATACAAAGGTTAAAACCACTCTTTTACAGTGTCACCTTTTTTTTTATTAGAAAAGAGGAATTATTGATTGAATAACTCTATGGGATTAGATAAGGCTGCACTTAGTAGAATTATATAGTTTTTACATTCATCACGCACACACTTCTATTTCATGTTGAGAAACAGTGTTTTTTGGTCTGTGTTGTAATTATTATTTTGGATGTGAAGCTTATATAAAAACTATATGGTTTTGTATGCTATATGTTATTCAAACTTTTTCTCTTTTTCTTCTTTTATTAGGAAAGATGATAGTACATCAAAATCTAATCATCAAGTGACAGATTATTTTCCTGTTCGCAGGAGTAATAGGAAATGTGATGTTAAGGTGGAAATTTTTTTTACATGATTCTATCTGTTTTCTTATCTTAAAAATTAATATCACATTTTTATATAAAACTGCCATGAAATTTTTTGCCAACTATATAAATTTGCACATGATTGATAATTGTACATGTTCAAAATTTTTGTAAAGTATGATGAAAATTTGCATTGGTCTGCTGAAGCTGTTTAGATTTGTAATCAAATTCAATCCTGATTACAATTCTTTTTCTTCCTTATATTTTTATAGAAGGAGAAACAGAAACTAATAGAAGAGGCAATTATGTCTGGCAAAGAAGATGGGTTTGAGGTTAGCATATTTGATCTGAAAAATTTGGTCAAGTTATATAATCATGTTTATGAGTAAATTATATATTTTTGTTGTATGGTTGTGACAGACTGACTTAAAAAAGACAAATCAGTTGTAATGATCTGCTTGATTCACACTTGGCCCTATATTATTTTTTTATTATCATTGACTATTGTCTTGGAATTTCATAAAATTTAACCCAAGAAGTAGCAGGTGTTATTTTTTTTGCTGAAAGTTGCTTGTTTATTAACAGGTTAAGGAATTTCCTATCAAAGGTCGTGGTGTTATAACAAAGAAGAGCTTGAAACGAGGAGATTTTGTTCTGGAATATGCTGGAGATCTTATAAGTTTTGATGAGGCAAAGCAAAGGGAAGTATGTTATGCTTCCAAACCAAACACAGGGTGCTATATGTATTATTTCAAGTATGGGAACAAACAGTATTGGTATGTAATTATTTATGCTTATATAAGTTATATGTCTACCCAACTTTAAAAGCACTGGTTTTTTGTTTTTTTAATCTTATGCTCTAATATACTGAATTTTCAAACTGTTGGGTTAGAAATAAAACCAGAGTCAGAGTTCATTCAGAGTCACTAGCATCATTCAATTAGACCTTATTTAGAAAATATGGTGCAGTTCTGGAAGATATATCCACTAAGAGATATTAATTGGATCAAAGTGGTGCAGAGATGAGTCACTTTTTCTTTTACTGATATGCAGGAAAAAACTTGTACAGAAAAATAAAAATCACTCAACGTCGTGTTTTCATTGGAAGGAAAGCTTTGTGATGACATAACAGAAAAAAAATTGAGGACATTAGTGAAGAATTCAAAATTTTAGTGGGTATAAACAGGATGGATACACTCTTATTAACCCACCAGTAATCAAATGAGAAATAATGGTTATGATTAGTGAGCATTAGATTATTGGGGCGTTGCAAGATACTTTTATCTAACATTGTAA
Organism: Pholcus phalangioides; assembly: GCF_987345545.1. Lineage (NCBI taxonomy): Eukaryota > Metazoa > Arthropoda > Arachnida > Araneae > Pholcidae > Pholcus > Pholcus phalangioides. The sequence goes on along the minus strand of NW_028301610.1, from coordinate 9,025,333 downwards.
TTGACTAATGATTTCACTTGCCATCCACAATGAACAATTACCAATCAGTATGTTGAAAAGAGTGTTATTCTCATGCCCTGTACACAGAGTCAACAATTGAGAATAAATTAAAGTTATGATTTTAGCTCTTTCCTTGATGATATTGATGAGGACAGAGTATGAATATTTTGTTAAATAATTTTTATCAGCAGTGATTTTAGATGAGTCAACGACTTATTGTGTTTGTGTAACATTGTCTATATCAGTATTTCCCAATCTTTTTTATGTCTTTGATCCCTCTGTACTGAAGGCCAATGCTCCACAGACCTTTTGTGGTAAAGATCAATGCTCCGCTGACTCCATGTAGTGTACATGGACCACAAGTTGGGAAACACTGGTCTATATCTGAGAAAAATCTTTATTCTAGGATGTAGTTACATTTTTTTCACCTACGAATTAAATTTTTATAAATTTTAGAACTTATTGACATTATTTTCAAAATGATATTCTTTTGAATGTATATAATTTTTTTACCTATTTTTCTGTTGGAATTTGCCACGTAGCCTGTATCACCGTACTTGGATATGGAAACAGGTTTTTACATTATGTACAAGCTAATTATTCTGCTGTCTGTGATAGGGAACACTTACAAATTCATGGACTATTTGGAGGCATAAATTGGATTCAGCTTTCTAAATGTCTGTTAACATAAAAAAAAGTGAGGCGAAAAATTTCTTGAGAGGAATATAGGCCTATAGAAATAACATACCTTTGCATTTGCACCAAGGTTGGTCTGATTTTGCCCAACCCAAAAAAACCTAGTCAGGTTTATTCAAAAGACCCCAGGTGAAAAAACCCACCAAAAATTACACCTTAAAACTGCACTTACTCATAAACTGTGTTTTCTAATGATGTTATTGCATTATCATACTATATCTAAAGAGAAATACATTAATAAATCTATGTATTCAATGCTATTTAGATTATAGGGGTTAGAAAAAAACCCATGTTATGAACCCATTTATCATAATAAAATGCAAAACGATTTTGACCCCCCCCCCCCAGAATTTTCTGTAATGAGCTGCCACTGATATAATAATTACATAAATAATTGTCATGTATATTTGGTCTGTTATATTTATGTAGGCTACAGCATATATAACTTGCTTTCCTCATGCTCCGGTATCATAAACCCTGAAAAAGCCCAGTGGGTTGGATTTTTTTGCTAACATTAATTTGCATAGTGTGCAAGCAATGTAATGCAAATGTTGTTGGGGGAGTAATTTGAATGGCATTTCAAATTATCTAGTGTCATTGGTGTTCAGCACATTTATTGCCAACAAACAAGGCTAACAAAAATTGGGTTCAGAAACTTTCTGTACAGACAGAGTAAATATGATTCATAAAAATAGTCATATGCACTCAAGGTCAGCCTATGGCAATGAACCAAAACAATTATATTTTCATCTTCTTTTTCTTTTTTTGGTTATCCGTTGTTTTCAACAGTAGAATAAAACTATCAATCCAACTCAGAATTGGCTTCATATTATAACAATTTAATTCCAAATTGTCAATGTTTAGCAGAAATATCAGGACTTTTCCAATACAAAGCACGATCACTGCAAATTTCTGTGCCAGAGTTTTGATTTTTTTTTTTTTTAAATATGAAATTGCATGGTTATAAATAGAGCCTGGATTATATGCACTAAAAAAGTGGCAAAATATGCTCTAAAAATATGCAAATATGCTCTAAAAATATGCAAATATGCACTTAAAAATGCAAAAATATGCACTTAAAATACAAAATGTGCACTTAAAATGCCAAAATATGCTCTGAAAATGCCAAAATATGCTCTAAAAAATGCATCTTTTGTATTTCTTAATGCATATGTATTTTTCATTTACAAAAAATATCCCCTCATATATACTGTATTTATATACCGCATATGCAAATAACTCCTACATATTTTTTATTCAGGCATTAATTTTCAGGTTGGTGTAGCTGCCCAATAACGAAAATATCAGTAACAAAAGAATTTCGACACTATTTCTAAAAAAAAATTAACACTTTGACATATCCCTAGAATAGCCTTACAATAAAACGGTTAATATTCGTAAAATACTTTATAAATATGCATTAATTCACTAAATTTCACTTGTGGAGGAAAAAACCGATGTTATGAAAATATTATGAACAATATTTATTTGAAAATTTATAAAAAAAATTGAGTGAGCTTAAATAAACCTTCAAAAATATGCACTTATACTGAAAATTCTTTGATTTTATGCATTTATATGCATTAATGCTAAAAAAGGCCAAAATATGCAAATGCATATGCACATATGCATTTGCATATAATCCGGGCTCTAGTTATAAATCTTAAATTTTGCCAAACTCATTTGATTTATTCTCTCCTTTTTTTCGTTTGCAAAACAGTGTTGATGCAACCAAGGAATCAGGCCGATTAGGACGGCTTTGCAATCATAGCAAGAAGGGAAACCTGAAAACCCAGTCTTTTGCTGTGAATAATGAACCCCATCTCATTCTTATTGCTTGTCGTGATATTGCTGTTGGTGAAGAGCTATTGTATGACTATGGTGATCGTAGCAAGAAGTCATTGGAATTTCATCCGTGGCTTGCATTGTAGTCTCTTTGCTTTTTCTTTATTTCCTGATTTTCATGATTTTGTGTGATCCTGTACTTATGCTGTGTATTTTCATTTCATTGTTTTGTATATGTAAGCATTCATTTTCACCAATTTTCCTTTTTTTTATTTATTAATAGTGTTTTCTTCTCTTCTTTTTTTGCAATATTTATACATTAAGCTGAATTCCATTGTGATGTATGGCTACTATTTTCCCCTGTAGGATTACTGGATGAATTTTCAGTTTAGATTATGTTATCATTATTTTATTAACAAAGTTTGATTTTTCTCTCTGATATTAGAAAAATATCATTTTTCATACAATTAATCAGAAAGTATTTTAAAAATAATAACCAAATTGCATATTGTACTGTATGCTTAGTGAATGAAAATTCTAAAGATCATGCAGGAATGAGTTCCTTCAATTAACAAGTTCCTATGAATCTTGTATCTTTCTGTGAAAGCAATAACGTAATATTTAAACTATAATGGTATAAATTAACAGGTTTTTATTATCAGTTATTTTTCAGAATGATGGTGACTAATTTTTTGGTTGTGGTGAATTACATTTTAAACCCCAGAAAAACTAGAAATCAATTACTTTTTGGGTTAGATAATACAATTGAATGAGCGACGTTAGTAGACTTCAAAATTAAAAAAGGAAAAATGACTATATGCATTTTGGAACTATATGAAGTTCCTTCATCAGTAGCAGAAATAAAGAAAATGTTATAAAATACGCCTAAATTATTGCATGTCGTGATATTGCTGTTGGTGTTACTCTCTGTTCGGGAGTTACTCGCTGTTGTAGACAAGGGTCAAATTCAAAATGAAAATTCAAAATTCTCTTGTTGCTGGTTCATTTTGAGTTCGACTCTGGTCTACAACAGTGAGTAACTCCCGCTATAAGGAGTATTTTATAACATTTTCTTTATTTCTGCTACTAATGAAGGAACTTCATATAGTTCCGAAACGTGCATAACCATTTTTCCTTTTGTAATTTTGGGTCTACTAACCCCACTTGTTCAATTGTATTCCCAGAAAAAAAGTGATAAAAACTAATGTACGCTTTTATATGGCCCCTAATCACTTTTAATACCTTGTCTGCTTATGATATCAGTTTTTAAGGATCCTTACACACACACACACACACAGAGTATAATTGGCAAATTCAACTTGCTAAAAGTTGACCTGCTTGCAGTCATTTTTATTTTGTCTTTGGGGGTGATGCTGTAGCAAGATGTGATTGTATATATATGTTGCAGTGAATGCCAGAAGACTGGTAAATCCTACGATTTATCAAAGCCAACTGGTAAAAGCCCAAAATAGAAATAAGCATAGTTGTTATTAAAGAATAATTAATACATTTTTTGAACACAGTAGCTGTCATTCAGAAGTATAACGTAATCAACTAGTAATTATAATTAATAGACAATTTTTTGATTAATGATATTAAGTGATAATAAATATATAACATCAAGTAGTGATAAATTAGTTATTATTAATAATAGATTCGTAAAAATGTGTACTGGTTCAATGACCAGTTGAACAAAATGGAATTTCACCTATTGTTTTTATTGATTGATTTAGTTAAAAGTTCAAAATAAGAATTGTTGCAAGAGAATTTTTTGGACACCAGTTCCCTTTAGTAAAACCTAGGATGGACCAGTCTTTGAGCTTTTACAGTAACATACGTCACCAATAACCAGCAAATTGGTTCCAAAATTAAATTTTATATTATAGATTTAATAGAATATTGTGTGTTTGTCAAACCCTCAAAATTATTCTGAAACGCTTCTGATTAAATTCTGAAATTATTCTTCGTTAGTGAGATAATTCAGATAGTTCTTTGATAATTTATTAAATATTTCCTTCTTACCTTTGATTATATAATTAATATGATGGTTTTTGGTTTAAGAATCAGACTTTATTCAATTTTATCAAAATTCTTTATTTTCACATCAGAAATTAAGTTAATATTTAAAATAAAAAGCAATGAAAAGCTTATAGATGCAGTAATATTAGCTTTCACAGTGAAATTGATCTTGCAAAAAAATGTAAAGGGGTGTCTGAAAATAAGTCATCTATGGATCTTTTATAAGGAAAGTTCTCATCTTGTCCTGCTTATGCCTCTATTAAAGTCATTCAGGGTGTTTAAAAAGGTATATTTTGCATTTATAGAGGTCTTGATACTCAGAAGTTCTTAATTATGTAGCTTTGAGCATTTCATAGGTTCATCAAAAAAATTTAATATCAAGATTCATTATTAAAAGAAAATACCAAGTAATTATATATGTATAGTTTAAATTACCATTCCTTCTTGGTAACATTTATTTTGAAGTACCATCTTTCTCAGTTTTAATTAAGATGGTGTTTATTATGGTTTTTTTATTTTTTAATCACATATTTCATCTTTTTCAAAGTTTATAAACCATTACTCATTCATTCAGCATGTGTCATATAGATGAACATCGTTTTGTATATAATCTCATGTCTCTTCATCTTATACTGACGTTTCTCTTATACTTCATCCAGCTTTTTCCTATCCTATTTGTTGCTGCATGTTTTAAATGAATTATGAGTATACATTCAAAATGAATGCACACTCTAATGTATTAGGACATTGCCACAAACAAAAGAAAACCAAAATTCATGATTAGTAGTTGTGAACATCCATTTTGTATTTAATGAATTTGATTGAACACAGATGAAAATTTCACTTCAATGTTTACATCAATTTTGATATGTCAATATTCGTTTCTGTAATGGTTTCATATCAGATTATTTTTGGAGTTCTAGATATTCAGTAACCATTATTTTCAACTGAATTACCTGGCTTTTGATAAAACAGAATTTATAGCTTTTAGCCAATTAAATTTATGAGAAAAAGATAAATGTCTTTGTATCAGTTAGCTTTTCATTTATCGAAATCATCACAAAATATGCTGTAAATTGATAAAGAGAATATTTAACTTTCCCTTTATACTAAAGGAAAATTGTATAAAAATATTCAAAATGGTACTACTATAAATGTTCCTGACCAACGAAGCATGTACTTATAGGAAGAACTTGTAAAATGTGGAATACCAAAAAAATTGTCCTTTAATTTTTTTTTTTTTTTGCATGTGATATGAATTTAGTTATGGCTCAAACATGCATGAAGTATATCTAAAATATGCATAATGGTTCAAACTTTCAAATTTTATTTTTAAAAACTTTTATGCTTACTGTGTCTTGTTATAAAATATCTAGCAAGATATGCTTGGATATGTATATTCATCTTTTGCCAATTTTTTTCTTTTTTTGTGTGTTGATCTGTGAGAACCTTCTAAGCATTTTTGGGTCACTGAGTATAAACTGTCTCAAATCCTTGATATGGAATTTTCTGTCGAGATGTAAGAATCATGTCATCTTTTCTTTGAAGGACGACATAAAGGATGACGGCAATGAACTATTTTTGTATAAAAACATGTTTGTGAAATGATTTAAATCTTAAATTTAATTTCCACTTTCAAAATTTATTTATCATGATTTCCAGAAAGCCATGGCGGATAATTTCAATTAGGTAATTTTTGGTTCTTCTACCTTATAAAAATGTGTATAGCTTTTTCTTCTTCCATTTCCTCACTTCTCAAAGTAATAAACTTTTGATTTAGGGTAATAATGTCTTGGTTATGTTTCAGTCACTAAAATTAATAAACGAAATTGAGACAGTAAGGGAAATACACTACTAAACCAGACATGCACCTCATCCATATTCCTCTGCGGAAAGAGAAATGAAAATACACTGCAATGGTGCAATAATTACATTTTAAGGTGAGCTAATATTCAAGTTTCTTAGAACAAAAATTTGGTGCAGTACATTTGAAGGAGCAACATTTCTGGCAAACTACTTTTTTTTCCTTTAATCATTTTTATGGGTGTGGCATGTCTTCTGGAAATTATGTAACTTTTGAATTGAAAGAGAATGTTTATTTACTTGATCTATCATTTTGCTTACAATGTTTTTGAAAGTCACTCTTGAACAAATAGAGTTTAAAACAAAACATAAGCGAACAAAAAACAGATGAGTAAAGCAAAGATGGCTCAATCAGACTATCATTATTCTTTAAAAAGTTCTGTTTTATTTACAACTAAACGATTTTTAAATCAGCATGCAGCACTTGCATTCCATCTAGTTATTTTCCAAATTATATACATATTTAGTCTGTGATAGTCAAATCTGCCCGTGAATCCCTTGCCAGGGGATAATCGGATGCCATAAATTGAGGTAGGTATTGGGATTTAGTAGGAATGTGTATGCTGCTCAAAATAAAGTTGTCTTACAATCGATTTCATAAAAAAATATTTAAACATATATATGCAACATTTGGCATCACAATCATTTTTATGAGTGTTTTGAGGTGGTTTTCAAAAGTTCTGTTGAGAATAATTCAGTTTTTGTTTTAATTAACTTTTTTCTGGGAGTTTCATACAAATGTTCAAAAAAAGAATTTTTTTAAATTCTATATTGATCTTTGCTATTCATCAAGTTTTACTGCCATTTTATTTAGTACACAACTATGCAAATATGTTATGTAGCAAGTGACGTGGGTACCCTATGCAAAGTATATGTAGCATTTTGTGAAGTGATATGTTAATTTATGTTACTTAATGTGTGTGCTTAGAAGTGTAAATTATTGTTGTGAGACCTTAAGTTATATAAAATATTTCATGACTTATTGATAAATGGCTTACATTAAGCAATAAATGTTTTCTTTTACCTCACTTTCCATGTATTTATCTTTTTCAGTAAATTTATTTTTTTTAATAGGATGAACTATTTTTTCACTGCATTCAATTTTACTTCTAATCAATATTTTCATATAAGCACATAATGACAAAATTGGGACAAGGTTCAAGATTTTAATAAGTATGTCTATATACCCAGAGTCATATCAATATTTTTTAGGATTAGGGAAGTTTGCAGTGCAAAATGGAAATTTTTATTTTTATCCCATTTTTAATTCATTTAAGAAACTTTAATGAGTATTTTTTAAAAATATCCAGCCATTTCCCATATATTGGAAAAGGTTTTTTTTCATCCACCACTTATATATTGGGAATCTTTTTTTTTTTTAATGTGAATTTAAGAGTAGGGCAACATGATACTTTTCAGAGCTATTAACCTTTTACAGGACAAATTCAGATATGGATTGATTTTCATTATTTGTTCCTGTTATTCCCCCCTTCTGATTATTAGTTTGGGTTTTAGACATTAACGAAGAAATTTGTAAAAAAAACTTTGTGGAAGAGAAATTTTTTATCGTGTCAACCTATATGTCCATAAAAACTACATTAGAAACAAAAACTTTATTTTTTCCTAAAAAATAAATAACTTTACGTTAAATAAATTTATTGCATAAATGCTGAATTTAATGATATTTTAGATTAAGTTGGAATCTATTCGGATGCCTTCAAAAAAATAATAACCATTTCCATAAAAATAATTTTTTAAATTTATAAAAACATATGTTCCCAATTGCATTATGTTGTTAGAGTATTTCTTGATATCTAATCATATCCTCAACACTTATACAGATAAAACTTGAAGAATTTGAGTAAGGTGTATTAAAGATATTGTTAAAATTTTTTTGTTGCAAATATATATTTTGATGAATGCATGTTTTTTGATAAACTAGAACAGTTAGCAAGTTTCAAGGAAAACAAAAGCAGACACTTAATATAACTTTAATTATTTTTTTTTTTTGATTAATCTATATAAACTTTGCATCATTGTGAACTTTGGGTCTGCACTAATTTCATTTTTTGTGTCTTCCACTTCTTATAGTTAGAATAATAATTAAAACATGAACCCCATATTTAAAAGCATTATGCAACATAACTGTTAGCTTTTAGTTGAAAAGTCTGTTGTCTTTGGTGGTGTTTGGATATTTCACGCACTCTTCTCTTTATTTTTCAATCATAAAATGAATTTTGCCTGCAGAAAGTTTCATTTATTGAGCCAGTTGAAAAAGAAAGACAGGCAATCCTAAAAATATCCAACAAATAGAAAAGACCAATAATTTATCTGTTAATTTCATTCATTTTCATTACTTAACATTACAAATGTTTACATTTGTCAGATTTTTTTTATTTACTGTCTAATCGTGACTTATTTTTTTAAATTAATTGATGTTACAACATTGTTTTTATTAACATCAAATGCTTTTAAAGAGGGTATTTATGGATTGTGAAGTGAATACATTCATCACTTATCTCATATTTGTATTAAATGTCCACCCCCTTAAAAATTTTTATTTTACACAAATGACACTGCCTGTTTAGCTCTTAAGTCATGAAACATTATGGGAATGTAATATAGTCAGTTATTGATTGTGCAGCACACAGCAGATGTTCACCTTTTTATATTTCAGATTTTCTTCATATTATTTTGTTAGTGTGTGTTATGCATGAACCATTATCACTTTTATTTCCATGTCTTCCAATTTTTTTAAGATGCAATTTAAAATACTGTTACATCATACTTTCTTGAGAATGCTATGCAGCTTGTAAATGGAGTCAATGTACAGAAGCTACATGTCTCATTTTGTGTTATCAAAGCATTTTGTGTGATAGAAAAGGCTCAATTCTGTGCTCAAGGGCTGTTTGCTCTTTGTGCTAATGCCTTTTATTACTAGTGTTGCAATAATATGAAGAGGGGATTGTGGAAGAGGCCCACACATTTTTAATTATGTGCCCCCCCCCCCCATAAAGAATGTTACCAATTATGTTAATTTTGTGTTAGAGCTGCATAATTATATTATTTTCAAAATTTGAGTCAGAATTTAGTTCACATTTCTTAATGCTTTTTGTAAATATCATTTACTGGAATTTCAAGTATCGGATATTGATTTCAATTGTCTGATTAATTGAATTTTTAGAACACATAAGTTCATTTTTCTGTTATGACAATTTGCAAACCTCTTTGCTGTAGTGTTTTTTTTTTTTTTTCAGTGCTTACCTGAGTTTCATTTTGTCATAGGGAAGTTTTACTGTATGTATTTATGTTTCAACTTGTATTTAAGTTGTATTTGATTTCCAGTTGTTTGTTGTAACTTAAACCTATACTTTGTTTCTATTCGTAGTTTCCTTCTTTTAGTCCTCAATTTGTCCTGTTTATTGATAATTTGGGAGGCTTTCTGTATTATATTACCAAGAAATTCTACTAATCAGCATAATCATAAACGTATGTCAAAATTTACAAGAATTTTTCCTTAATGCCAATGTGAGTATTTTGAGAGAATATCATCAAATATCCATTCTTTATTCATGAGCAAGCTATAAAATGAATCAATTTTGTAATTGTATGTCTTAGTCCCTTTTCCAATATTTGTGGTAAATTTTGACGATGTGAGTTTGCCCAAACCTGGAATCATTTAGGAAATAAGAAAGATAAGTGGGTTTGACTTTTTCTTTTTTTTCATATATATCAAATAACATCCATCCTTAAATATCCACCACCTTTCCTTAATCTTGTAGTCAAATCACTCTCTCCTGGCTTATTCTTCAACTGGCAACATTTTCAGTGAAAACAGGAGTAGAGTTAAACTGATCTGGTTGAACAGTCATGGTCACAACAGAAAAATAGCCAAAAGGGATGGCTGAAAAGAAAATATATATTCCCATAACTGATATAAATGTTCATTATAAATGCAAGCAACCAAAAATTAAAGAAGAGATAATGAAATTTCAGAAACTAAGGCTAAGAACATAGTGGGAGTGGTGAGCAAAGCGACGAATGAGGGAGAAGTGAAGCGAGATGCGAATATATCTGAGCAAGGAACATAGCACACATAGTGGGGTGTTTAATATAGCAGAGAGTATCGAATATAAACTCGCAATCAGCTTGGTTTTTTTAATTAAAGAATGCTTAAAAATTTCATAATTATAAAAACCATTGCTCAGACAACAGTTTAGAAATAATAGTGTTGTGTGAATATCACAATTTTTAAATATAACTTACTGAAATATTTCTCATATTTTGGTCGCTTTCCTCCCTACATCTTTTCCCATGGCACTTGAGTGTGATCAGTTCCGAAAAATCAATAATATTTTCTACTAAACTTATGAGTAAAAATTGAGAAAAATATCAAGTTCATCAAAACCCCCTACCATTTAAATTTGTATTAGCGTAGGCAGGAGGGTGGAAGTGGAAAATCCCCCCCCCCCTTCCGCTTGAATAGCTTTCTTTGTATAAATATTTGTTGGTTTCATTTTTTTTTTTTTTTTTTTTTTTTTGCACAAGAAATGTAATTATTGACAAACAAATCCAGCTTAAAAACATTCTGTACCAGTATGGAAGTATTGGCAGTACACGGAAAATAAACAAACAAATAAAACTTGCCAATTTTTCCACAGAAACATGCATGATTTTTAATTCAGGCTACTCAAATACATTTTTCCACACGGTGCATGATAAATTAACTTAAAACTCAAAATATAAATATTATAAACTCAAAAATATAAATCATTTTTGGTTTGGTTAAGCACGTGTGCACAAAAAAGTTTGCCGGGAAATGTATGAAAATTATTCGGTACTTGCTGTTTTTCCATTTGATCATCCACACCATTTTGAAGCAAGTCGAGAACTTAACATCAACGATTCTGGTGACATTTTTGACCTCACTACTACTTTTTAACAGCGTAAACAAGCCCTTCGATGGCCATCTTGAAACAACACACAAGCGAGCAGAGCAATGGAAACAAAATATCTTGAAAGCTTTGCTGTTATCGCTTGTCGCGAAATTCCCGCCCTACTGCGATGCGCGCCACTATATGCAACCGCATTAGAATCAGTGTGTTTGATTTCACTGCTCTGATCTCTTCCCCCCTCGTTGCTTTGCTCTCTGTCTTACTATGTACTCAGCCTAAAACTATAAAAGGCTGGTTTCATCAATAAGGGATGGATACCTTGTCAATTGTTCCCTACATAGATATCGTGGTAGAATTCACAATAACAGAGTAGGCTATTTTTGATAAGACGGCAGCAGTATGAACAACATGTTAATCTCCAACTCAGCAGGTTTTTAATAGTTCTTTTAGTATGAATGTTATTGTATCACTCATAAAATTGTTTCTGAACTGTATGCATACCCCATCCAATTAGTCTGCTTGAGTTCACACAACTACCATGGTGTAATAAAAAAAATTGAATGGGCATGAGAGAAAAGCAGACACAGAATCTGATGCCAATAAAGGATTGTCAATTGTCACTTTCTATCCAGCACTCAAAATGCAGACTAAAATCAGAGATGCTTCAAAGGCTATCCCAGGATATTTGTCAATGGGATCCTGAACAACGAGATCGCCATTGTTCTTGTCTAGTAACTTGATGAAGTTACATTTTTACCTTTACCCATGACGCGTGCGCACACGTGTAACTTATCAGTCTAAGCAGGGCAAATCCAATTTCTGAAACACTGTAACCTCTGTTCATGGTCTTAGACATAATAAATATTACCACTCCATAGTAATAATACGTAGAGCATTGTATCTCTCATCTTAAAATTTGACAGTTTTAATTTGACTGATGTAACTGTTTAAGGCTTAAACTGATATAGTCTGCTGTAAACTATAATGCTTCGCATCAAATCGGGACAAGCATGATGATCAATACGGAAGCAAAGGTTGTTTGTTCTTCCCCCTTTATCCTACAGTCTGTGCCAAATCAACAATTCAAAAAATAGAGTCCAAAGAGATACCACTTGCAGAATCGTCTTATAATTGGGACACGAAAACAACTAATTTTGTTTGGTATTTAATGTGTTAATATTAAATACAGAAAAATTTCCAATCGCTATCTCCAAGAGTTTGAGTGAATCAGGATGCACAATCTTTGTAAATAAGCCAGAATGCATGGAACATGTGCTTTATCTTGAATGTTTTATTATGGTATTGTTCCAGATAATGTCCTCACATGTTCTTGAAATGAGCAGAGGGTGAAACAATTTGCAGGACGTCACAGATTTATTCACAGAACAGCAATTTTTACAGTTATTTTAAAACAGAGATACACGCTAACCAAAGAGCTGCCTACAAATAAGAGGTCTCGCATTGAGGATAAAGTCCAATAAACTGACTCCTCTCTTTTGATGATGGCAGTTCAGTAGGCCAGCAGGGAAAGTGGTAACTTTGAGTCCCAATCTTGTTGGTTCTGTGATGCAAAGAGCGATAGGTGGTTCATGAGGGTTCTGTTGAATCTCTCAACCATCCCGTCAGATTCCGGATGAAGCTGTGTAGTTTGCGTCTTCTTCATTCCTAGAAGCTTGCATGTGCTACTACTAAACCAGACATGCACCTTGTCCATATGTCTCTGCAGAACTTCTAACGAATTGGTACATGTTGGAATGTGTGTGTATGTATTATGAACCTTTCGTGAAGTTTGTTTCTGTGTAATGCTTGTTATGTGTAGTGCTGCCATCTGCAATCAATTTTTTAAACTATGAGCTTTTTCTCAACTCTCAGTGAGTGAAGTGTAATGCCTGTTGCTCTCTGTGGCAAGACTTTTTAATGTGCACGTGCTACTGAAAACTGCTGAAGTGAAGTTTCTTCCTTGGTCGGAATGGATCAGCATGGGGACAGAATTGAGATGCCCAATTTTGCACTAGAACTTCAGCCAGCCTCTTGGTAAGATGGGTTGCTATCTGAATGTCTTCCCATCCTCAGACTCCCATTTGCGGTACAGCACACCATCTCGTCTCCAGAGAGTTCCATAGCACCCAGTATCTTTTGGTCGTGCCCGAGTGGGATGGTGGTAAGATGCTCGTCTACCACCATGAAGGTCACTCTCACAGTCCTGGGTTCGAACCCAAGGGAGGATATAGATAAGATATTTTCCCTAACAAGCTTAAGGCGATCACTAATCGACAGCACCTTCATTTCCAACCCATCTCATTAATGGCAGTAAATTGCAATATAGCGATATGGCCATAGTTGGTGTTTGCTGAAGTAGTATCTTTTGGTCGTCGGACCAGAAGAGGTGACATCTTGCCATGTTCATTTATTCCCGGTGGATTCCTTCAAGTTTATTTTTGGTTGTATGTCGGATCTTCTAGCCGGGTGTTCTCGTCACTCCAAGGATCGTCACTTGAGATGTTAGAGGCCTTTCACACGGAGCGGACGTAGGTCCGGAAGAAGTTTTAACAATTGGAATATACTAAGCCTTTCAGACGAGCAGAAATATCTCCGCACCTATAGGAAATATTCATGCGGGTCCGGATGTCGTCCGCATGTGTCAAAACCTAAGTGCGGGCTCCGCATCCGCACATAGAAGTTTTGACAATTGGGTTATTCTGGGCTATTCACATGATGCGGAGCGAATTTGTCCGCATCTTTGGCTACTTTTTAAAGATGATTTTGCACTGAATTTTTTTAATTATTTGCCATAAATACCCTTAAAAACACCATATGAGGGTCCCTGTTCATCAAATATGATGTACCCACATACATCTATCTGTCCGTTTCCTTCTGAAATGTAGATATAGCAACTTTAACTGCCTTTTGTCCATACTTTACAATAAAATCTGCCAACAACGGCCACTGACAGGACCAAAATTATATGCCGTTCTGTTCATTACAAATATTTAATTGACTACATACTTTAATAACTTTTAAATTTAATTTTTTAAAATTTTAATTTTTTAAATTATTTAAAAAATATAAATATTTGAAATATTATTTAAAATATATATATTTTTTAAATTTTTTTAAACTTTGAAAAAATACTTTTATTAAACAATGTTATTCACGTACGGTGTTCACTTAGAGCCAGATTAAGACATTTGAAGGCCCAGAGCACTTGAATATTTTTGGTGGTTCCCCCGATACAAGTATATTTTACTCAATATTCAGTCTATAAACTTGAAAAAATGAAATTTTATATTTCAGAAGTGACTAATCTAAGGATGGGATTTCACTCTAAAAGGTTTATGAAAGGTATTTTATAAAACTTGAAAAAAGCAACTAATAAATTTATCGGTTGCATTCGAGCAAATGCAACTGATGAATTTATTAGTTGCTTTTTTTAAAATAATTATTATAAAATTTTTCTAGTGTAATCTGGACTTAAGGCCAGGATTATACTATAAAGTTTTATAATAGTTGAAAAATTCAACCAATAGGCACATCGGTTGCATTCAAGCAAATGCAACTGGTGATCTCATTTTCATCTGAATTTTTCACGTTTTGTCAAAGAGCTTTTATAAAACTTTTATAGTGTAATCCCGGCCTAAGACAGAATTGTGATATGAATATTTCTAAACACAGACATTTTGAAAGTCTCCACCCCTCCCCTTTTTTTCTACTTACAAATATATTCTTTGATATCTCCTGATTTTTTTTATTTTTTTTTGGAACATCATTGGATGTTTTTGGAATTTTTCTTTCATATTTTTCCGAAAAGACAGATTTTTTTTTTCAAAATCTTTTGAAAATATTTTAAGATATTTTCCCCCATCGACTACTTGTAGGGATCGGAATGAAGGCATCTTTATACCCATATTCTATGGACTCTAGATTTAACCACAAAAGAATGGCTCTAGGCTGCCTATGGGCATTGAATTAGGGGTGAAGGAGAAAAATAATTACAAAAATATTGTGCGAAAAAATAGTTTTTATTCATGAATTTCAAACTAAAGATGCGGGTGAAATGCCCGCATCTTTAGTTCAGTGCTCGTATGAAAGGGTATGCAGACCCGCATCCGCTCCGTGTGAAAGGGGCCTTACTTGTCTCACTACAGGGTTCACCGGCCCGTATTTCTCTTCCTCCTTGAGGCAATGATGATGGTTCTGTGGACCCGGTCCTTTTGTCAAGGCATCAGCATTTCTATGCACTTTTTTTTGCGAGGCTGGATCTTCCTCTTCATATCATCAGGGATGAACTCTTTTACCCCTTCCAGAATGGCCATCTCTTTCCATGGAGGGAATTAGTCACGACCACATCCGAGTAGGGGGATGTGTTCCTTCTGTGTGTGCAACTGGTCATTAGGGTGGAATGAAAAAGGGTGTTTTTTCACTTTTTTTGGAAATTGATGTTGCCTTAGTATTCAAAAGATGTCTTTCAAGGTTTTAAGAAGTTATACCAAAATCTAGAAAATATTTTAATATCTTGAGGTTCCTCACAGACCCTAAGGTCGAACAAAACTTTTCTAAGTACACATTATAAAAAAATTTTCAAACATAAACGAAGTTGATGATTTTTAAAAACTATTTTTTAAAAAAGAAAAGCACTTAATTTAAACGTTATTCAGTACATGAGGCAAAACTGAATATATATATATATATAAACGCAGAGAAATAACAAGTTTAGAGTTCCATATATAAGTTAGAGTTCCGAATATAGTGATTGATAGAGGGAGATGAAAATAAACCCTTTTTTTGGGGGAGACACAACTATAACCATGTTCCAAATTAAAAAACAAAAAAACAGTTTGACTATATAGGTGTCAGGAGAATGCCTCTATTGCTTCCTCTGTTGTCACACTGTTATTACATTTCACTTTTTTGCAAAATAGTCAGCTTGTTTTTTCAAACGATAGAGTACTTGATTTTATTCTGGCTTGAATGGAACATGGAATGTATGGATTTCTGCTTCTGATAATTCTTCATTTCTAATTTTCAGAATTCTCTTGATTCCCAGTTTTTTGTAAATGAGATTCTCATCTGAGAATAATGAGAGCAATTAATTCTCTGGGTGGGCGTAGAAGTTTTTTTCTCCCATCTCCCCCCAACACAATCTAATCCATAGGATCCCATGTTATACCCGTAGCTTCTACCGCCCCCCCCCCAGGAACATTCCATCGCCCCCAAGGGACGTTAACGCTCACATTGGGAATCACTGATCTAGATGCCTCACAAGATTCCGTAGAGGTAACTCATTAAAGTAAAAAAGTAAAATAAGCCATTGCAAGGATGGCCTATTTCTTTCCCTATTAATTTGATAACACCATTTTTATAACCAGTATTGGTAACAGTCCCGTTGCATCCGATTGCCATCAATTCCTTCGTAACAAAATCTTGCTTTAAAAAGTCTAGGATTGATGACTTTATATCCCTTGCTCTACTGCTTCTTGAAGTTGCGTGACCGAGATAAATTGACCCGGGTTCCTGCAATATAAAGTTATGTGTTCTTCAGACATGGTTATTCTATGGAAAGAATCACCTTCTTTGACATTAGCTAAGGTTTTGTCGCTTCCGACCATCAAAATATATTCTACGTTTTGTTCTGGGAATTTTATCTTGCAAAAGAACTCTCTGTGTGATGTTGTTTCACGCCTTATTTTCATCCGGTCTATTGTCATATTTGGCTTCTCTTTCATCAATAACCCAACATCTTCCAGCACAGCGTTCGCAGTAATTGCAGCTGATCAATCAGACACACCAGTTCTATCACAAGCAAGAGGAACAGGAGGATGGTAGAACTTCAAAAGCAAATGAAGTACTTGCTTCGGCACCAATTGATGTACCAGCTTCAGTACCGGTAGATGGAAATGCTAACTTCAATGGCAAACTGTGTTTTGGCTCATATAGATCACTTTCCTCAGAATCGTTGGATATAGATGAGTTTTCATTGGTTGATGAACTAGTTTCCGCCTTTTCTTCTTGAGATGACTCCAAATGGGATACCATTTTCCTTTGTTCATTGTTTTACAATTTCTTCGTTGTTAGGACATCTACTCGACCAATGGTCACCTTGCATGTACTTCTTTGATCTTGCAAGAAATCTTGCTCTAAATTTGTGACCTTTCTCAACTTGTTACACTTAAAGTCTTTAAAATCACATTTGCATGCTGCAATGTCGAGCAATTTCCGTGCTTCGCACTGAAAAGATTTCAAGTTCAACTTGAAAGTTTGAGAATCTTTCCTTGCTTTGATATTCTTGTATTTACAGTAAAAGTCTTTGAAATTTTTGCATATCCATTGGTGAGAAACCGTAGGAATTGAAGCAGTTTTCCAACTATTTTCTATCTTTGGCACGATAATTTCAAGAATGCAATAGATGGATCTTTTCTTGATTGTTGTGCCTTCATATTACGTTGAGTCAGCAAATAACAAAACTTAACATCGCCATAGTTGGGTGAGACCCGAGAATCCCACTCTTTAGGATTTCCTAAAATGTCACAACGATAAAAGTTTCTGGTCATCATTTTGACTGCTCAACACATTCTCAGTTAAGGGGTAAGATTTCAAATGAATACTGAAAACAAGGGAAAAACATTGAGGTCACTGTGAATGAATCCCGTGTTCAGGGGAATAAGAAAGCCGCCTCTGCGGTGTCATGTTACAGAATTTCACACGTGCGTAAAACTTCAGGGGTGATGAGGAACCTCAAGAAGTTTGAATTTTGGGGGAAAAAAATTAGGAATGGCCATTTCTTCACATAAAAGCATATTTTAAATTCTATTACAATGACAATTTCAATTTTTTTTTCGCTCCACCCTGCTGGTCATTCCTCATATCCGAAGAAATTCCAGGGGTGGAAAATCTGCTACCATTTCCGACGTCTGCTACATTTTGCTACAAAAACACTGAAATTCTTTAATTCTGTGCCATCTTCCGCCAAAAACAAAATTTTCCCTCAAGAAACTGTTGACACAATAGTTGTGACACAATAGAAGCTGATTTTTCGATAACATCATTTGTCTTGCCCGCAATTTGATTTCTTGGGGCCACAAATGGAATTAGCTTGAGGTCCCCAGGATT
This sequence comes from Pholcus phalangioides, assembly GCF_987345545.1. Classification (NCBI taxonomy): domain Eukaryota; kingdom Metazoa; phylum Arthropoda; class Arachnida; order Araneae; family Pholcidae; genus Pholcus; species Pholcus phalangioides. The sequence goes on along the minus strand of NW_028301610.1, from coordinate 9,006,968 downwards.
TGGCACCCAGGCTTTCACCAATGTATAAAATAGGGTCAAACTATGTGAATTGCTGCTCATCTGCAGAACAATAGAAAAAAACCTTCAATCGCTGTTTCCAGCTATTTTTTTTTATGAAAAAAGTTTACTCCTTTGATTTTTGCATTCCTTACGTTAATTATTTTTTAAATTGGTAAGATTTTCCCTGACTGGCTGTATTTAACGAAACATTAATGTATCCTTTAACAGAATGGAAAAGTTTGTGAAAGAACGTAAAGTATTATAGCGCTGGAAAAACAGCAATGACGAATCTGTCTTCTACAATCATGGAAAAATGACAAAATCCCGGAAAAGTAACAAAATGAGAAAAGGGTCACGAAATAAGGGAAAAATTGGGAGTGAAAGCAGATGTACTCAGATTGAATTTTTTGTGAAAATAGAATCATTGTATTTAATTTCTAATAGTTTAATTATTATATTCTTTAGTTTAAGTTAAAAATAATTTAAGCCTATAGTTTTTAATCACTTTATCAAATTTCTAATAAATATTCTAAGAATGACCCAGCAAAAGTTATTTCAAAGTATGTTGAATCAAACTGAGGAAATGATCAAGAGTGAACTCAAAAAGAAACACTTGTGATTTAAAATATGAAAGGGATAAATTCTTTTAAAAGAAGCAAGATCAAACATTCAAAAATGCTTGAAACTGAAGAGAACAGAAGCACAACTTGCATCAGTGGCAAAAACAAGAAAAATAATTACTTTTCTAATGAGTGTTTGAAGTCTTCTCCTGTAGTGATGTTTTTTTCCAAATTAGTGATTGGGGCCATTCAAGTATTATGTAAGCAGATTTTTAGCCATTTTTGACCCCCTTTCCCCCCCCCCCTTGTCAGCAAAATTTCATCAGCAGCTTAGAATATTTCATATCTTCAAAAAGGGTGGTTGATGACGTAATCAACCTTCAAACCCCCCTCCCCCAATGCTGACATAATACTTGAATGACCCCATTACGAAGTTTACAAGGTAAATATAAACACTCATTTTCACATTTTTGAAATCTGAAATACCATATGTTAAAATGCCTCTATGTTCAAAGCCTCACATTTGTTAATATTGTAGAGAAAATGAGAGATTTCTTGATATTTATATTTTTACATTGTTTTTTATGATTTTAAAATTAAAAAAAAATGAATTATTTCTTCTAGAGAAATTCTCTATTTTGTGCCTTGGGGGCAGCCCCTTCTTCTGAGCTGAGATAACACTGTTTTTTAAAGTAAAAAGTAATCCTGTGTATGTTACTGCACATATGTATATAATATATATATTAATAATATATACAGGGGTTGGACAAAATGTGAACACCTGTGCAAAAAACAAAACTCGAGGGAACCTGTCGTATACGCCCGCCCTCTAGTGTGGAAGAGTTCCACTTAGTGGGCGATAATGTGCACACATCAGTCTAGTCATAGCAGTGATAGCGTTCAGATGCGATGTATATTGGGGCGTTAAAACTTCGTTATGGCTGACCTCACAGATTTCGAAAGAGGCATGATTGTTGGAGCCCGTCTTGCCGGGGCCGCAGTAATGAAAACGGCCACCCTTGTTGGTGTCGAGAGAAGTACTGTGTCTATGGTAATGACAGCCTATAGCAAACAGGGAAGGACATCATCTACCAAGCATAACAGTGGCCGAAAGTCGAAGATGGCTGATAGACCCAGAGAAGGATTTTGAAGCGGATTGTGGCCAGAAAGCACAAGGTAACAGCATCCCAGATAACATCTGAGATGAACACACATCTACAGGAAGGTGTATCGACAAAAACTATCTGCTGTGAACTGCATGCAGCAAACATACAAGGTAGAGCGACTATTCAAAAATCATTGGTGACACCATGCAATGCCTTGAAACGACAAACATGGTGTCACGAACATAAGAATTGGACACAATAACAATGGTAGAATGTTATCTGGTCAGACGAATCATTGTTCACATTATTCCAGATTAACAGACGTGTTTACGTTTGTAGAATGCCAGCACAAGCTTATGATGTTGACTGTCATCAAGCTTGGTGGTCAGCTTCAAATTTCATGGCATAGATGAGGGCACTTCTGACGTCCTTGTATTCGGCCAGATGCAACTCCTACTCAATGTCAGTTTCCTTGACCGAGTCAATGAAGCACTGCAGGGTCAGTCCATCCCTGATGTCCGGTGGGCGATCGGGATAAGCCAACTGCGAGAACCTCACAATGTCCATGGCCAATTCTTGCAATGTTTTGTCTGCCTTTTGTTGCCTGGTCTTGAGCTAAAGTAGATGGAAGTCCTTGAGGTCATTTTTTCCAAATCTCAACACAAGTATGTTTGTCAGAGCTGGATTGGTTTTCAGCGGCGATCGTCTGTAGAACCTCTGCTGCTTCACCTCAGAGAGCAGCGACTAGGTGGAAGGCCTTTAACATACAATCCCATCCATTCACAGAGGCAATCATCTTGAACTAGGTCCTGAAGATCGACCACAATGTCTTCCCCTTGTATGTCGAGGGCTTGATGTTTGGCTGATTGATGTCAGCCATGGCTGGCAAGACGAAGTGAGCATCTGCGGAATTTCTGGAATTTCTTTTCTCTAGCTCTTGTATTCTCTTCTAGAGCTTCTCATCGACCGCAATCACTTGTTCCGCGACAGAGTTTATCTCCTCAACCATACTGTCCACTCTACTTTCAATGACAGCGATGTCCCCCTTCACTCCGGCAATAGCATAGGTGATGTCATTTTTCATTGCTGTGATATCTTCCTTCACTCCAGTGATAGAGTTGGTGACATCTTTGACTTTGGAGGTGTTAACTAATGGAGGTGCTGACAGCGATAACATCATCCTTGATGGCAGCAATAGACGTGTTGACAGTGGTGGCAGATTTGTTCATCTCTTCCATGATGCCAATTTCATCTGTCCCATCACAGACATCAGTTGGTTCAGCTGTTTTTGCATTTCATCCATATCCATCATTCTCGTCTTAACCATTTAAGTCCTTGAATTATCCCACTTCTGACACCAAATTGTTCTGGATAATGTCTCGCAAGTCCTTAAGATGAACAGAGGATGAAACAATATGCAGGACATCACAGATTTGTTCACTTATTGAGGATAAAGTCCAACAAACTGACCCCCCTCTCTTGTCATCATCATCACTTTTTATAGATATGGGAGAAGCTTCGAGAAATAGAAATTTGCAGAAAATTCTATTTCATACTTCATAGTACCGAATTGGTGGTGCCACTTTCTGGTCGAAGACGCCTTTCAGAATGTTCCAATCGTGTGATTTTGTCTCTTTTCCTCATGGCTTTGTTAACTTAAAGGTTTTTCAACAAATTGCTGTTACAGTATTTAATTAATTGACTTCTCTTATGAACAAATAGCATTCAAACTCTCATAGCCAACCAGCAACTGGCCTATGAGAGAGTTTCATTAAGCATAAGTCCACGAAGTCTCTGTCAAGAAACATGGATAGGTAAATGCTCAGAGCTTGTCAAATGCATTCTCTAGTCCAGAGATTTTCTGAACCTGTTACATTTGGGTATCAAGCACCATCTACCCGAGCACTCTCTATCTCAAAGCACTACAGTGGTACCCTGAATTGCAGTGTCACATCATTTAAGAATCACTGTTCTAGACCATCACAAAGTAACTTGACGTAAAACAAACATTGATATCTTGTCACAAAAACCTAAGAAATCAAAATTTCTTTTCAAATATATTTTCATGCATACGTGAATAATTGAAAAAAATTCTTATTAAGATGCAAATATATACAGATCATCATCATATGACCTTCATTGACTTAGAGAAAGCTTTTGACTTCATCTTCACGTCTGCTGCAGTTAAAGCTGGTGAGTTGTTGATATTGAAATTGAAATATATGTTACTGCCAAAGCCTGAAGTTTGCTGCTTTGCGAACTCTCGCCAGCTGAGTTGACTTTGCCAATGTCTAAAATATTCAGGCTTTTGCCAGTGCCTATATATCGATCCCTATGATTCTGGTCATCGCCACATTGACATATTTTTTGTGATAATTAAGGCCATCCATAATTATGGTTAGCTATGGCAACTCTAACGATCAAAGGAATTTGAATATTGATATCGTAGAGTAGTAGTGATCCGTGTATAGGGGCTAGCAATAGCTCAAAATTTGGATATTGGATGGATCTACTGGACCGGCAAGTTCACCGGCCAACTTCAGGCTTTGGCAGTAACAAATTCAGTGTTTTGAAGTTATAGTCTTCACTCATAGTTAGAAAAACTGGTGACAGATAGCAGCACTACACATAACAAGCATTACACAGAAACAAACTTTACGTCAGGTTTCACTACACTTACACACACATTCCCGCATGTACCAATTCGTTAGAGGTTCCGCAAAGGAATATGGACGAGGTACATGTGTGGTTTAGTAGTAGTAGTGTTTTGAAGTGGTTCTTATCCATTCTATTCTGGGAAGTTGCAGACTGAGTTGAAAGGGCAAAAAAATAATAATTGTGGTTGGGTTTGTCAAGAAATAGGTCCTGCAAGGGTCGTTTTTTTTTTTTTCTCAAGACGCCTTTAGTCGCAGGTGAGAAAAAGTTTGAGAACCAGTGTTCTAGACTCTAGAGGCAAATAAGGGTGGAGAAGATCTGTGAGATAAAGCAACTTAAGTCATTGCTTTGAATAAAAGATAATCAGACAGAGCCATAGGCAGAGATAGACTTGGAAGTCTGGGGGGCACGATGATGATGATGTCAATTCATTATACATATATACATTAGATCAGTCGACTCCACCTTTGATGCTGGGGGGCAATGCCCCCCCCCCCCCGTATCTCCACCCATGGACAGAGCGTTATGCTATTTCACAAAAACTATTTACTTGCTTCAATAAAAGAAGTGTTCAGAAAACTGGATTAGAAATGAGCTCTCGATACCCACCTTAGAAGTGAATTCTTGGTATTTTTATTTAAATATGTTTTCATCTACTTAAGAAAATAATGCAAGAAATTTACAGCAAATAAGGTAAACAATAGTTTCCATAAAAAAAATTTATAGCGGGAAGGTTCAACCAAAAGTTTTTTTTTGCTAAATCGTTGATGGTGTACCACATTCTCGTCTTTAGTCTTTAACGTTAACCCTTACGGCTGCAGTGACAAAAGATATCTTGCCTCTTTAAAACCATTTTATTTTGGCAGTCACAAAATTCATTGTGTTTTATTTTTACAGGCAAACGTTTTCTATTCCCCCCCCCCAAACTGTCAGATCAGGTGATTCAGCTTTTAGTCAAAGTTTGATAACAGAAGGGGAAGACAGTGTGGCGTTTTTTCTTTTCCTTCTGGTTGTATAGGAATATGAGTATAGTATAAATGAAGAAAAAACTGTATTTTTCTTTGATTTTTTTTATTATACTCGGAGTTGGGGGAAGCACTATCAGCTGCACAAAATTGGAAAAAAAATTCTTGAAAAAGGAAATGTGGCATCTTTTTTACAGGGGGTTTAGCGATTTTCACTGCGGCAGTTACAATGCGGATCAGGGACGCTTTAAAAACCACTTAAAAGGTTGGCAAGAAAGATATTGTATGCATTTTTTTTTGTCTGTGGTTAAAGGGCATGAAATAAATTTTATTCACCTTACGTTTATTATAGGTTGACAATATTTTTTTCAGAAAAATACGGGACATCGAATTTCGCAAAAAAAAGAAATATGCTTGAAATTTCTAAAATATGTCAATGTGGGAGGGAAGTGAAGGGTGACTGTGTGTAAATTGTAATGATTATAAAATGTATGTGGGCAACTTGTTTCCATTGTACGGCGTTGACTGTTGCTAAGCAGAGAATGGTATTCTCAAGATCGATGTAGACGTTTTCTTGTCCCGCAGCTGTTTTCGGACTGTCTTTCTCATAGTGTAAAAGAAAACGGCTATATATGTACCTATATATATGCTTGAAAACCGGCTCGCATCCGATCACCAAAGATGAGCGGCATTAGGAGCGGTTAGTGCTTGGGAGGGTGACTCATTCTAGTGCAAACTCTTGCGATTGTGGGTTGAATAGTATCTGCACTGTGCTTGGAGGCAAATTAGGTTATTATTCTCATAGAGTCAAATCAGTCAAATATAATTTTAGCATAAGCAAGATGGCGAAGGTGGACATTCGCCAGCCCCGTTCACTATGCATACTCTCGGTGGTTCGTGCAAGCAAGCATTTTGGCGTCCCCTGTGTAATGTAGAAGGAGCAGCTGAAGGGTGATTTCTGCGCCCCCTCTAGTCCAGCATCCGGAGCACCGGACCCATCTGCTCCCTCCCCCCAGTTAGTCCTGTATATGATAATGCACTTGCCCGATTTGCGAGAGGGTTTTTCCAGCAGGGCCCAGGTGTCTTTTTTGACTACCTGCTTATGCCTCTTCGTTGAGATAGAGCACTATATGGGCCCCGGGCAAAGTGATTTTTCTGAGGCCCTACTAGGCAAATTAATATGCATGCTCGCTCGAAAATTTCAACTATATCTCATTTTCGTGAGGCCGCTCTTCTCTTTAGGTGCTCGGGTGGGCCCAGGGGCCATAGCCGGTCAATTTGTCGCACTCAACTCGTCGCGCCTCAATTTGTCACGGTACAAATTCGTTGCAGTGCCAATTCGTCACGGTACAAATTCGTTGCAGTGCCAATTCGTCACGGTACAAATTTGTCGCAGCTCCAATTCGTCGCAATACAAATTTGTCGCAGTGTCAATTCGTCGCGGTACAAATTTGTCGCAGTGTCAATTCGTCGCGGTACAAATTTGTCACAGCTCCAATTCATCGCGATACAAATTCGTCGCGGTACAAATTTGTCGCAGTGTCAATTCGTCGCGGTACAAATTTGTCACAGCTCCAATTCATCGCGATACAAATTCGTCGCAGCTCCAATTCGTAGCTGTACAAGTTTGCCGCCATGTCAATTCGTCGTGACGTCAATTTATATATTACAGCACAGAATCAATTTTCGTCGAACCGTCGATTCTTCACTGTACATTTTCCACGCTAGCTTGTATGTAGGTTTTTGTCTTACACGTGAAATAAAAACATGAACAAAAGTGTACACGCAGTTAACTGAAAATAATTATTTTTTGTCAATGCAGAAAGGTCATCGAAAAATTAAAATTACAATATCTCTCTCTCAATTACATTTAAAAATTTAACTGGATATAAAAGTTTGATTATATTTGAAAATTCAGTTATAAAAATTTGAAATGTTAAATAATTGATTTTTGCTGTGTTAAAATTGCAATATGATGTGGAAAAATTTCGGTTTGTATGATATTCCCCAAATTACAGTGAGCCTATCTTTAACGGTAAATTTCTATCTGCCCCATGGGCTCGAGAGGTTCTCCCCAGCCCCTTTCGAGAGTCACCAACACATTTACCATTACAGTGTCTCCATAAGAACCTGAAATATTTAATTAATTAATAATTCAATTAAATTAATATTTAATTTTCACCGTATAAGCCGCACTTCCCGCTTTTGTTGGGATTTCTATTTCTCACAGCGAAGGGAGTTGGGCGCAGATCAAGAGTAGAAATGTACAGTGCTTATGAATGACAATTCGATGAAGTTTTCATAATGCCCACAGGATGAGCACCGACAAAGGCAATTTAATCACCAATAAGAAAGATGACTATGGGTCAGTCGCATAGATATAACCGTTAATCTTATGTTTATAATCAGTCGCATATCTTTGGCTATCTTGTTTGAATATTTTCACATAGTTTTCATTAGCGTCTAAGCTTTTGGTACAAGGTAGGTTGGTATGCTTGGTCTACATATTTCTGTTCGCAAAAACATGGACTATTGCAAAACCAAACGTGGAAATATGTTGGTTTGCGTGTGTGTTTAAAAGTTTTCCCCCCATAATCCATGTTCCGAAATTAGAAAAACTTTTAATGCAATTCAATGAATTAGCCTATTATTAATTTTCTTTATTTGAGTTTTTTGTTGTATCTTAAAGAGAGATACAGGTTATACGGATGACAAAAAATAATGTAGTACTTTTTAAAATTAAATTGTTTGAATTCAATTTAAATTGCAATAAATTAAAATCTTCTACGTATCTTTAAAAAAAAAGAAAAAAATTATGGTAGTTCAAAATACCATCACTTATTGTTCTATAAATCATCATCGGGTTTTTACTGCGATATTCACGTTATATAAGTGTTTAAATAAAATGATACTCAAAGCACTGAAAATAAATACAGGTTTAGATATTGTGGAGTGTTTTTATATGTACGATACAAATTGTTTTTAAAATTAAAATTATCCTAATAAATGTAGGCTATAATCAGAGGCGGATTTATAGTTTTCCCACCTGTGGGCTATTCAAACCTTGCCTCCCTTCTTCCTTTCTAATTCATGTTCTTGATCACCAGTTACTTAATTTTGGTCACGCCCTTTCACTTGAACTTGTCATCTTGGGATAAAGCCCGCATACCCCCTCCCCACCTAGGAAATATACCTCTGAACATAATCTTACATTGTCTGTTAATGTTAATTCACTTGTATTGTAAGAAGAAATTTTTACTAATCGTTGACTGGAGCCGTATGAGTGTCATGTACATGAAGTTACATACAATGGGCTAATTAAAAGTCTGATTTCATTCTTTTTACTCGAGAGTTGTTACTTTAGAGTTGGAAAAAAAAATCAAAAATCGATTGACATTTGCAGTGGTGTCAGAGACAGAGATGCTGTTGGTGCCCAGGGTACTTTATGGAATGGGTATGAGCACCCAGAGAAATGATTCAGAAATCAAAATTTCCTACTTCAAGATCAAGACAAGAACCCACAAGTTCCAAAACTTCCGGCATCCTTGGCTAGTTAAAGGTGTCGACATGAAACATTGTGGAGGTGGGGGAGGGGCTGAAAATCGCCATTCATTCCGTTTATAAGGGACTCAAGCCTGTACTCAGGAGGCGAAATGGTGCATTGCATTGTATATTCATGAGTTATTGGAGTTGGGGGGGGGGGGCTCAAATGGCATCATCCCCCAGTTTCTGGTGCCTATGGTCGGAGTGTTTTAATATTATTTCGGTGTGATAATATAAAGTGATTTGAAATGTACATTGCATTGTAAAAAAATAATTTGAAAATAATGCTTTTCGCAGCTGTTACAGATAAAACTTAGATACATTGTCATAAAAAATTCCTTAAAGATATATTCTCTGCATGGATACATTTAATATTGAATTACGGAAATCGTGCTGGGGGGCCACATTGATCGCAATTTATTATCTAGATGTGCACCCCCAACGCCCCTCGCTGCAAGAAATGGAAATCCCTACAGAAAGCGGGAAGCGCACCCTATACAATGGAAACTAAATTTTCAAAATTTATTTGATCCCAATTTATTATTTGGGTGAGCTCTCAACGCTCTTCACTGCGATAAATGGAAATCCCGACAGAAATGCTGCTTATATGGTAAAAATTAAATTTTAAAAATTTATTGGATCCCAATATATTGTCTTGGTGAACGTTCTAATGTTCCTCGATGACTTCAATGAATACTTTCCTTCATTTGTTAAAAATTAAAACAGATGGGAAGGGGGGAACATTTCCAATGAATGAGAAAAAAAATTATTTCCATTTTTTACGCCTAAAGCAACTACCCTATTTATAAGATCACAACAAACATATGAATTGAAAACAATTCAAATTGTCACGACGAATTGACAATACAGCGACGAAATGAGTCTGCGAAAAATTTGTACCGCGATGAAATGAGCTTGTGACAAATTTGTACCGCGACGAAATGAGCCTGCGACAAATTTGTGCCGCGATGAAATGAGCCTGCGACAGATTTGTACCGCGACGAGTTTGTAGCACGACGAATTTACGCTGCGACAAATTGAATGCGACGAATTGTCCCATTGTCCCGCGACAAGTTGACCTAGACCCCCCAGGGGCGTAGCCAAAAATTTCGTTCGGAGAGGGACCGAAGTGATAGAACAATAGATTTGGCCATCTTTTTCGGTCATTTTCTCACATTCCGAGGAGGACCAGACCCCCCCCCCCCCGCTACTTTCATGGGTCGGCCCATATGCGTTAAGACGGCACTGTAAGGCCATGGCCCTACAGTGATCTGGTTAGGGAGAGGTTTGCAAGGAACATGTCCGATTTCCGGAAACCAGATGACATGAGGTTTTTTGTATCACATGATATCTCCTCCTTTCTTTGAGGGACATGCCAATCGCATCCAAACCAATATGGCGACTTCCTGCGCGACTCATGAAAGAAACAAATCTAGATTAAAGAATCGTAGATATGATTGGTTTTTTTCTTTTGGTGGGCACTAGATATTTCGAAAATTTTCTTGAACTTCAAGTAATCGATCTGCCTGCTTTTGCTTCAAGAAGCGCTTAATTAAATCTACGGTAGTTCTTCGATGTAATTTATGGGCCCATAATTAATTTCAAAACATCCTAAACTATATGGACTGATGCAGTTGGATATTATAAGTCAATACGGAGACGTTAATTTTCATTTTCGTACTTGACAAGATATAAACAAAAAGTTGAAATCAATGTTATTGCATGAATATCCAACTTAAAAGTATATATATATATATATATAGGTCCGGCTAATTATTTTATATATAATTTTCTGGACTTCGTATCTCTAAACGAACTAAATATTTCGGAAATCAAAAACTCAATTCAGTTTTTAAAATTATTGATGTGGCGGAAAAACCTCGCTAAATTTCCGCATTTCTACGCTGAAATCGGCAATTTTAACATTGATTTCTATGGGGAACATCCTGTGCTTGTCCCTCAAAGTGATGCTGATGATGATCATGACGTCTCATTTCCTTCATGTATTTGGCTAAGAAAAATTCGCGTCCTCTCTCTACAAACTACAATGATTAAAAGATAATTTTTCGCAGTGCAATTTTTTCTCCGAGAAAGAAAAAAATAGGAATAATTCCGGAACCTAAAAACGAGGATGAAAAAAGACAAATTCCAAAAATGTATGAGGACGCTCAAAACGAAAACACATAGTCTGGTAACCCTATTCCGAATCGTATCATTTTTTTTATCCAAGTAAAAATTTTTTGAGCGAAAAAAATAAAGTTTTTCTTTTTCTAAAGTTTTGAAGTGATCACCAACCGCAACTGTGCCGTGAAATTTTACCGCCGAGTGCCGACATCTGGGTTAGAGAGTGCGCGTTGTGTGCTCTGATGGCGAGGACGGTCGTGTTTTCCCTGTTATTAGTACACTAGTTTAAAAGCTATTATTTAGCATATTCGAAGATATTTTTGTATAGAAAGTTGATTGAAATTTGTTCGATCGGTTATCAGTATTTATCAATAACATATTTTCCTGGGAAATTGCTGTAAAAGTGTAAAAGAGCGATCGAAAACTGAATCAGTCTGGTGAGTAATGGAGAATGTTGTGTAACATGAAGTAGTATTAGAGAGCTTTTTTTTTTTGTTTCATTATATTATGGTATTTCTCATCATTAGACCTTTTATATTCAATCATTTCTTTTCGATTTATTTGAAATATTCTCATTCCATGGAATCTTCATCTATTTCAAGGTTTATTTTGTGTTATGGGATTATTTAAGTAGCATCCTTTCAAGCAGCTTGCTGGTAGACTATTGTTGAAATGTAGAAAAAAAAATTGCTTCAATTTAACTCGAGTTTAATTTTCTTTTCATTTATAGTTTAATTTTTAGTTTATTTGGATTTTCCCCAATTGTTATTTTTCTTTTTACAGTTCAGCGGTCAGCATGGTCATCTTTTCAATTCCCTCCCGGCGTTTATTATTTTTTTATTTACTTATCAAGTGCTAGAGCTTGAGTGCTAACAACCTTCCATCTTGATTTGTCTTAGATATTTTTGATTACTCTTTTGGATTTTCATATTTCTTTAGATAATATATACTTTGTTTCTTGTTTTTTATGATTGAAATACTAGTCATTTTATGGACTTTAAATTATAGGTAGATGGGATTTTATATATATTTGTCTCTTTAAACGTCATGTCATCTTCATTTATATAATTTTTGAAGTGTCTAGAAATATTTGGTTGAAAATTGATTTTCAAAACACTGTGTTTCATCGCGTCATGTTTTCTCAATTCTCAAATGAAATCGTTTTTCCAGTGTTGTTCTCAGAATTTTTTACAGTGCCCGGGGAAGAAGATTGCGTAAATAATAGTATTATAGAAATTTTAAGGAGTTGTATACTTAAAACAGTGACATTTGAGCCGGGCATTGATCCGCTCTGCAAAAATAGCTTCGAAGAACATGGAAAGTTGTAATAAACACTAAATTTTCTTTTATTTTGTAAAAACTAATTTAATAAAGTCACTGTCTTTATTCCTTTGCTCTTTTAAATTTTTTTGCTAATTTAAATGGACCTCATCAACTATATTGAATGTTGTTTTTTCGGGTTCAAGTTCAGTGAAACCCAAGGTGAACACTACGAGACGGAAACCTGTCTTGAACTGAATGAAAAGATAGTTCCCTCTATGATTAATGCATTAATGTACATCTTTGTAAAATGAAATTCTGTCAAACCCTGTAAAATAGAATTTTATTTCAGTCCCTTGACATACTGTTTCATACAGGTTCCACTAGTGTTTCTCAATACACATCTAGTTCGCATCTCAAACACATCTTGACAAATCGCTAAAAATCTAGGTGCCAAAACAAATTTGTAGGAGCCAAAAAACTTTTTACTTTAGTAAAAAAAACAAGTCTAAAATAATGTTTCTTTTGACTTTTCCAGGGCATACTGACCCTCTTTCACGTTGGCAGATATGCTGATATGAATTCCAAACATTTTGGGCTGCTGCTCTTGGACTCCGTAATTACACAAAGGAAATTTTATCCCAAAGCAGAACGTTTTGCATTGTTTCACAACGATCCCTCGGCTGACTGGAAATGTTCGGCAGTAAAAATTCCCATAATAGTGTTTTCTACACTTTTTCTTAAAATTCTTCCAGATTGTTCTGCGACATATGTCACAGATTTCGGCCTAGTTTGCTTTGGGGGTATCATGGGGACCTGAAGCTTGTCAAGCGCTGATCTAGACACATTCATGCATCAAAAGTTCGTTTTAACCCTTCATATTTTTTAAATGAGTGAAAACACTCCTTCAAATTTTAGGTCGAAACTTTTTAAATTTTTGAAAATATGAAAAAAAAAACTTTTTTATGAAGCTTGGGAGGAAGTAAAATTGCTTATAATTATTTCTTTGGATAACACTGTTTGGAGTTCCGATTTTAGTTAAATTTTCCTTATAAGGAAAAAACGTGACAGTGACTAGATGAGACACCAAACCTTTTTATATTGCCGAAAAGTATATGGTGCTGAAACAAGGGCTTGACTGTATGTTCATAGATACTGATAGTTTTTTATACTGAAGTTTTCAGCCAATAATATTAAATATTTTTATTTTTTAATATACTTTTTAAAATTGAAATAAGAAGCTTGTCAGAATTTCTAACGTGATTTATTTGAAAATTTTATTGAATTTGAAGTTTTTGCCTGATGAGTAATTTGAGCAGGCATGGATTCAGGGTGATGGGGATCGGGGTGTGTAACTTGTTATAGAGTGGGGTCTGACGAATCCCAGGTCATCATGGTGACAAATTAATATTATCATTCCCCCCACCCCGAAGAAGTATCTAACAGACGTGACAGAACAATCTTTGACTGCAGAACATTCCCAGTAAGCTGGGGGCAAAAGATTACAAAACATCCTTTTTTAAGCAGTTTTTCAAAATTTTCATGATCCCCATTATAACTGCTATAGTGGAGGTACTAAACCTTCTAGGAATCTCTCCTATATTTTCAAGAATGTTTTTCCCGATTGCATGAGCTGATGAATGCTCTTCCCCAACACAGAAAATAATTTAAAAAAAAAGCAAAGCAGACAAACTCTATTATTCATGCTGTATGCATAATTGTATATTATCTCGAATGAAAAGGAAAAATATTCTCTCCTTCTTTCTGTTATCAGACTGAACAAAAGCTGACTCTGCCCACTAACAGTTGAATTGACAGGTTTGGGGGAGGGGGAGATAAAACATGTTTGACAATAAAAATGACTTCAATGCAATAGCTGTGCTCGGGATGGCCGGAATGAGAGGGTTTCGAGAACCCAAATATTTCAGTATTGCTGAAATAAAAGGGATTGAGTTAGACAAGATATCTCGTCATTGCTGCTATAAGAGCTAAGATTGGCACCTAAACTTTTCACTGCGATCACTAAAACTGGCTCTGGGAATAATTTTTTTGTAATTTTAAACTGGAACATGAAAAGGCTCATCTAGTCCCAGAAAAGTTGAAAAAAAAATTTGGGCAGTTTTTTCCTTGGAAAAAGAGGCGTGTGTGCGAGTTCTAAGAAGTTTGCTGGTGCCTGAATTTTTTTTCAATTTACCAAGTCCTGTAGTGAAAGTCGGCTTAACAAATCAAAAAAATTTTTAGGCGGCAGCCAAATTTCTTTGGAGCCTACAATGATTTCAATCTCAAGAGAAACTGTACTGAATACTGTTTTTTCGAGTTTTCTGGGACTTTATATGCTTTTCATGTTTAAATGAAGCAGTCATGAAATCAGAAAATTTTGTCATTCATAGACACCAATATAAATTTTATTGTCACCATGATAGCCTGGCACCTGGGATTTGTGTGTCAAGCCTTAGGGAAAGTCACTGGATGCTCATATGCCGTATTGAATACAGATGAGATATTATTTGGCTGTTTATCTCTTGGTAAAAATGTTCATTGTCGTTTTTTTTTTAGAAAGCTGGTTTTAATGTTAAATTTCTGTATTGAATTGGTAAGAAAAGAAGCCAGGGCAAGATTATTTTTAATCACCAAATCGTCTGTCTGATTTTTCTAGTTGTGGCTTATACATTCTCGGGTGTGGATTAGGTTTTCCAGGGGTCTGTCCAGACAAAATATAGGTCTGTTTTCCGGACCTTTCACAAAATAAATAATGAAACCATAAATTTGATTTTTTTTTTGTGATCGATCAACTAGATTATTCCGTTTCGTACAAAATTACTCATTTTTCACAAAATTAATGACACTTCACAAAAATAAGGAAAATTTTCACCGAAACAAGACCTTACAAAAGAGTGGACAGTTCCCCCTGATTTTAGAAAGTCTTAGACTTGTAGCTATATAGCAATAAAATCTTCAAATTTAGTAACGTAAATTTAAAATATCTGCTGATATTATCCATAAGTGTCTAGGTAAACATTGAAAAGAAAATGAACTCTTAACATGACAGAGCCAAACATCTCTTTAATTCTGTAGCTATTATAAATAACCAAAAAATTCTTACAATTTTCAATTTTTTTTCTATTGTGAGGTTAAGATATTTTTATTGACTAAAAGAATTTTTGTGTGAAAATCTCGAATACTTTCAATTTACAAAAACTTGTTTCTCCCAGAATAATCGTTACTGGGAGGTTATAAAATATTCTTAGCAGTTATATTCAGAGATTTTTCCATTTTTGGGGTGTCAAATTTAAAAATTGTTGATAAAAGAGGAGATATTAATGATAAAAGAGAAGTACTTTTGTTCTTGTAAAAAAATTCTTTTTTTGTTGAAAATTAAGTTGTTTCAAGGAAACAGTTATTTTCCGGATATTATGCTGAGGTGAGCTCGGAAAGAAAAGTCATCACGTCTCCGCCAGGACTCGAACCCAGGCCCTCTTGCATACCGGGCAAGCATGCTACCATCTACACCACTGGAGACACATGAATCTGCCTTCCGAGTTCATCTCAGCATAATATCCGGAAAATAACTGTTTCCTTGATATCTCTGCCTGAGAAAGAAGCCATCTATATCTCCCCCATTAAGTTGTTTGTTTGTCCCCCTTTTCTTTGAATATTAATTTTTTTATTTTTTGTGTCTACAAAATCTCCAGAAAGTTTTCCAATCTTAAACTTGTAAATAAATGAAAGGGTAATTTGATTCCCCCTCCCGTGGTTTTACCCCAGAGTTGCGGCCATGGTTATCTGTACTTATTTCAACCTATAAGAGCTAGAGAGCTACTCGTCCTAAAGCAGAATATGCCGAAAACTGTATATTCTCAGAAAATTTAAGAAAAAAACTCTTCTGTGTAAAAAAAAACTATCATAGGAAATTCACAGCAGAACATTTTCAGTCAGCAGAGTGCTCCTTGCACACAAAACGCTGTACCCTTTGCTATTGAATGTTTTTTCTCACCATGATAATGGATTTTATATTAGAATTGAGTAATACGAATACATTGGAACATATATCAAACTGAACGTCAAGAGACTGAAATAATATTCCTTTTTTTTTATAAAGGTGTACATCAAAGCACTGACCACCGATAGGACCAGGTCTCAATAAATAAAAAAAGTTAGGCACCAGACGAATAGTTTTTTCCAGGAAAAACAATCCTAAATGTAAGAAGGTTTTTGAACAACTGGCTGTTGCGAAAATATATTTTGGAAAGAAGATTAAATTTTCTCTCTTTCCAAAATATATCTTCACAACAGCCAGTTGTTAAAAAAACCTTCGTATGGTAGCGGAGAGTGACGTCATCCTTGTATAAGTTGCCATCTGGTGGCAGCGTCAGCAGTTATGAGCTTGGCCTGAGTCTGGTCTGGCCGTCCATGTACGGTTCCTTTCAGTGTACACGAGCTCCAAGGAAAGATTGAGAGATTCTGTGCCTCTGTAGTCTAGTGCATTCACCCAGAAAGTGAAAGGATGTGGGTTTGATTCCCAGCAGGGGCAGTTGAATTTTCTCTTTTTCCAAAATATATCTTCACAACAGCCAGTTGTTAAAAAACCTTTGTATGGTAGCAGAGAGTGATGCCATCCTTGAATCCTAAATGTGTTTCTAACCCTTGTAAGCAGTTTTTAAAATTTTTCAAGAATAGTTTTTTCTGATTGCATGAGTTGATAAATTGATAAATGCTCCCCTTTTCCGCAGCACCAAAAATAATTAAATAAACCAAGGAAGGGGAAAACTAGTTTTTTGATATTTATGCTGTATGCCAGAGGTTCTCAAACTGTGCACCTCCAACCTTTGTCATGGAGCGGTGACTCTTTCAAAGGTTTTTTCAAACTATTCTTTGTTAAACAGCTCTGAGAGCTGGCAGAGCTTGCGGATAGGCATTGAATAGGGGAAAGGGGCACCCTGGGTCGAAAAAGTTTGAGAACCCCTGCTTTATGCATTTGACCCTATACTACCTCAAAGAGAAAAGAAAAATTTCTGTTATTAGATTTTGGACAAAAGCCGACTCCTTTCCCCACTGGCAGCAAGACATATTGGATGGGGGTCGGAAAACATGTTTGGCTGTGTGTGTAAAAAAAAAAAAAAAATACTTCAACACAGTAGCTGGACTTGAGATTGCTGAAATGAGAGGGTTTTAAGGAGCCAAGATATTTCATGATTGCTGAAGTGAAGTGGATTGAGTTGGGTGAGATATCTTGCTATTGCTGCTGCAAGGGTCAAGAGTTTTCAGAAATTTAATGACCCATCTTTTCATGTTAGAGTTCAGAGACATATCATTATGAATAAGAAAAAAACTGGTGTCTTCTTAGATGCGAGAAATTTTAGGCACCAATGTTAAATTTATTGTCACCATGGCTACTTGGCACAAGCTCTGGATAGGACTATCTTTCGATTCCATTCAAAACAGGTTTTCGTGTCATACAGTGTTTGTCTTACATTTCACTGTTAATAATATTGAGGCGATATATTTTCTGATTTTAGCTCTTAATAAGATTTATAATTTTATTTTTGGCATTTTTAATCCCAGAAATCTTTTGTAGCTGGGTGTTACGAAACTTCTGGATGGGAGCTTGTGCACAGCACATGATAAAAATCTATACACATTACGATTTGTCAATTTACACTGAAATCCTAGCCGGGTGATTAACTCTAATTACTGGGTAGGCCTCTGTGAAATGTCTGATGAGAATACTGTTCTAGTATCATAAGTTATTGAGCAGAGGGGATGAATATCAGTGGTGCAGGGTCGTAATAAGGATTTTCTAGGGGGATGTAATTTTGTATTTTTCTCACTGTGAATTTGATGATTTTCTGACTGGATTTTGGGTTTCTCACTAAATTTACTGCTCAAGATTGCCGCTGAGGGTATTTGTCCATGTCTAGTTCCGACCCTGCAGTAGTGTCATAGTGACTAACATGGTCTGTTCAAAAAGTTCTTTGAATGCCTTTGCAAAAAAATAAAAATTACTGTTTACTCTAGTTCAATATTAAGTCATATATCAATATAGTGGCAATCTTTTTGCATTGACTAATAACAGACAATTTTCTCCCAATGCTTGAAGAAAAAAAAAATCAGTTATTCGTCAATATTCAGGAGTCTGTCCAGCCAAAATTTTGGACCCTTCACAAAATTCTGGATCCGAAAAATGGACCCTTCACAAAATTAAAATTAGTGAAACCATAAATTTGGCATTTCATTTCTTTTGTGATAGATTAACTAGATTATTTCGCTTCCCACAAAATTACTTAGTTTCACAAAATAAGGAAAATTTTCACAAAAACAGGACCATACAAAAGAAGTCTGGACAGATCCTGATATTCATATACCATAGCTACTAAAAAATTGGAACTGGCACTGAAAGTTTTCTATGTGTGATTACTGAATTTCTTTCTAAGGACAACAAAAGATTTTTTTTTTAATTTATGTCAGTGACCCTTCCCATATTGGCAGACAACTAAGTCCTAGAAAAGTTTCAAAAAAATATATATTTCAATTTTTCTCATGGGGTAGGCCTATTTGTCTCTAATGAAATTTGGCTGGCATTTAAAATTTCTTTCCATTGGTCAGGTACTGTTCATATATACCAGTGGTTCCCAAAGTGTGGGTCGTGACACTTTTGGGGATCGCATCAATGAACTTGGGGGGGGGGGGTTCGCTAGAAATTCTCTAAAATAATAACGTCCAAATAAGAAATTGATTGTTTTAAAAATATGTCAAAACTAAAAATTGCCTTTACTAGCTGATCTAACTACCATAACACACATATATACAATGTAATTTTATCAAATTCTATTTGTATAATAATCAATATATCAAGTTAATACTTATACAGGGTGACTTACAGAGAATCGCCCGATTTCAAAATTGTATAGTTTTAAAAAGTTAAAAACACAATAAGTATATATGTGAATATAAGAGGGGAAATGTGTGTTTTAAGAACAATTTTTGTTGATGGTTGATTTTGAGTGTAGAATCCTTTTGAAATCAATATGATTCTTTCTTAAACACCCTGTACACAAAAATCAAGGACCATACACCTCGCTACACTTTCATCTTGCATAAGGAGCACGAAGAACATCAAAAAACAGAATAGATGTATAATATTAAAAAATATTATTTAAAATCAATACCACCTTAATTAAAAACCGAAACAAGCTTTTTGAAAAGTGCATTCAGGACAGCACATTTACTGGTAAACAATTAATGTCCTGGGACACAGTGCTGTAACTATCCATTCCTGTGCAAGAAAAGCATTTAGGCCCAGAATGAATGGCCCATTCTGGGTCCCCCTTCCAAGTGGGCCCTGTGCACCTGCCTAGTTACAGCACTGCCAGGACATATGGTCAGCCTATGTAGGGGCATCACTCTTCAAAAAGTTTCTGAACCACTGATTTATACAAATGGCTGTATCAGTACATTGGAGAGAAAATCAGTTTTGGAACTTTTTGTATAGACAATGAAGGTTACAATGCTCTTCTGTGTGCTGACGTAATTCTACTGGTTTTGTTATACATAGCATGTATCAAAGTTTGTCTAGTTCATGGCTCCCACATCCTGCAGCAGGATCCCTATGCTGGCATTTTTGGTGAGCCCCTCCATAGTGACTTCAGGCAAAGTGTGAAAAAATAAGAATAGTCTTGGTCCCCATGGATGGAGCCCTGTTAGCCCTCCGCACCCTTGTGGGGGGCCATGGTCTGGTATACTGTTTTTGTATATTGAAGCCTGATATTATTGGTTATTCAATATTTTTTCAAATTTTATTTTGTCACTTGACATGACACTTTCATAGAATAGCACATTTGCAGTTCTGCACATTTGCACTGGTACAAAGTCGTACCCATTCATTCAAGAGTCCAAAGAGCAATCATTAAGTCTTTGTCGTTTATGAGAGTCAATTTAGGGCAGTATATTATTTAAGAAATGATTAAATTGTTAATTGTCTGTGTAATGTGAATAATATATACTCAGGGCTTGACAAATAAATAAAAAAACTTGGGTATGATCTAAATTCTTAGTAGACAAGCGTAAAAAATTCCAAAGAACTGGAAAAATTTTTACGATGCTCAATGTAAAAAAGGAAGAGTTCTGTATCATGAAAGAGGTTCAGACATAGGCGGAGATAGACATGAAAGGGGCATGATAATGAAAGCTGGGTAGGGAGGGAGGGCATGATGCCAATTTATATACACTCGTGTGCAAAATTAAGAGAATTTGCACATTGTGTCTATTTGAGGCATGCTGGATGGCTGCACACCCCTCCACGTGTTTGACAGATGGTCCCTTACTGCTAGGAGGTAGAGAGGAGATCTTAGAGCCCTGTTAGACTTTTCAGGGGCGCAGTTGGCCTTCTGTTCATGGAGAATATTGTAGCTCGCCATCCCCCCTCAGAGAACCATCCCGGAGCTGAAAACTGCGTTGCTGCAAGAATGGGGCGGATTGCCTCTGGGGGACTTCTCAACTGCCTTGTGTCCAGTATGCTGTCGCGCGGTGAGACCTGTCTGACTGTGAGAGGGGACCATAACCCATATTAGACTCATTTTTGGTTTGATCTCGCAACGTGGATTTTGGACATTCCTGCAATGATGAACTTTACTGACAATCATGCGTGCGTACTATGACTTTTGTATGATGCATCTTTCTCTATTATAACTGTATTCCACCATATTTCATTAAAATCTGTCCATTAGTTTTCCAGAAATTCGACATAATGTGCTAATTCTTTTAATTTTACACTCGAGTGTATATTCATGTACATTAGATCAGTCGGCTATGTCATGGATGCTGTGGGGGGGGGGGGACTTATCTCCTTCCAGGGTTTGGATGCTTGTTAAATGATCCATTGTTATAGGGATATTGGTGGAAAATGAATATCAAAACTTCTGGTCGGGACGTCTGGTGAAAAAAACAGAATCAACATATATTTGTATTAATGTCTTTTCTCTGATTTCGTGACTTTGCCGAATTCTAAACCTTTCTCTCATTACAGAATTCTTTTGGGATTGATCTTTCTGTGTAGGTAGGCACACTGACATAAATTCCAGAAATATTGTGCATTCAGACTATGTTCCAATTGAGTAATCACATATACAGAAAATTTTAGGTGCCACTAGCATTTTTTTTTTTTTTTTTTTTTTTTTTTTGGTGCTGTGGTAATCTGGCACTGAAGATTTATCAAGTCCTGAGTATACTTATATTTATCACTTAAAGGTATTTGAAGATGAGCGTTTGTGTACAGTAAAGTCTCTCATAACAGGCCACCCACTTTTACTCTGAAAACTGATCCTTCAGAGAGATGGCACCTTAAGGGGAAAAAATTCTGGGTATAGTGAGGTGACCTTTCATAGTGATGAGCTAATATAGAGGGAAAAGTTATGGACAAAAATTGAGCTTATGGGTATAGGTGGCCCTTTATTAAAGGTTTTACTACATCTTATTTCATTGGCCTAAATTGCTTGTATTGCAACTTTGTTTTAACCTCTTTACATATGCAAGGGCAAGATATTTCCTTCCAGTGTAGAGGGAAGACATAAATTCGAGTTCTCTTCATATTATTTCAAGACACTTCATTAGTAACTCTGTAAAATGGAGGAATTGACTTTTTTTTCTTTACTTCAGTACAGTATTATTATGGTTTTTCTTTTCTCCCTCCTTACTGTTTGAAGAGTGAAAAAAATTATCCTCTTCCCTTCAGAGATACACATGTGTGTAGCTTTG
Source organism: Pholcus phalangioides (assembly GCF_987345545.1). NCBI lineage: Eukaryota > Metazoa > Arthropoda > Arachnida > Araneae > Pholcidae > Pholcus > Pholcus phalangioides. The sequence continues at coordinate 8,985,005 of NW_028301610.1, read as the reverse complement.
TTGTTAACGGTTTTAAATAGTTTAATAAATTTTTTTCAAGTCTATTTAAGCTACACATGTGTTCCTAACTCAAATAATCCATTTCGACCCAAATTAATTAAAAGAAAAATTCTTTTCAAAGGGCATTTTGACATACAATAAACACACAAATCAATCAAAAAAAATTTAAATAGCCAGTTTTGGATCAAGTTTGAAAAGGATATATAGTATTACCTCACATTTTTTGGGAAAGGATGGCTGAAGTGGGGTAGAAAGAATGGAAAATCAGCCCAACTTCTCCCCATCCTTTATTTCCAAAATGTTAACAGTAATACCAGTTTTTGAGATTTTTTTGCTAGTACTTCAAATGTACATCTAAATTTGTTCCAAAAAGTCTTGTTTGTAAAGGGGTTAAACTTTGTATCTTTTATTTTGATAAAAAAATATGATGTATTATAAATTAAGACATAGTTTTTAAGATATACTGTTAATAACGCTATATATTTTCAGTTTTATTTATTTTTCTTTTTTCAAAACATCTTCAAAGTTACTACGTAGGGCTTTTGATCTTTTAAGTCTTGAATTAACTTCCCATTGAATTTTTCTATCGGTCAACAGCTTTTCGTATGGTACAGAACGAGCACAAAGAAAGAAAAACAAGCATTTTTGTCATTTGTTCTGAGGAACTCTTAGAAGTTCATTTTACGTATTCCATTGATTAATGCAGTGATTCTCAAAGTGTGCATCACACCTCCTAGGGGCATAACGATGAGCTGGGAATTTTGATGAGAGTGCCTATTTATGCTTTGAAGTTCTTTCATGAATGCACGATATCTACTCAACTATTCTGGGTAGCCTTAGATAAACCATGAATAGGGCAAGGGAGCCATGAGTGACAAAAGTTTGAGAACCACTGGATTAATGTATTCATGTGATATAAGCAAGGGCTTACACATGACTCAGTCCCTTGAGGGAGGAGACACGTTTGTGAATTGGAGAGAGTGAGGATATAGGAAAGCTCTTCAAGAGAAATAGTAAAAGCCTTCAAAAAAGTACCCTTTTAAGTTGAAATAAAACAGCATATCAAGATGATATTCCTTTCACATTTTGATGTTTTTTGTTTTTTTTAACATTTTGTAGGAGCGTATACTGGATTTTAACATTATTTACCATCGGTTATATAATTGGTCAATATTTTTCAATTTGTCTGTTTTTTTACCTTGTATTAATCTCTAGGAACAGGACAAATAGTGATTTGGCCAAATACCGAATATTCGGCTGATGTTTTAGCTAATATCAGTTTTCTTAAAATTCATCACAATTGTAAATAAAATTGATAATTGAGTTAATAGTTTCAAATTATTATTGAATTTTAATTATGTAATTCATTATTTAAATAATTATTAAAAAGCTGGTAATTGAGGGATTTTTATTGCCATCATACCGACAATCAAATTTAATGATGACATATTGTATTTTAATATTACTGACGAAATCAATTTTTTTCAACACTTGCTACAATTTTACATCTAATTAAGAAAAAATGTTAACCAATATTTGCTCTCAACTAGTAATGCATCAAATTATGACTTATTTTTTTATTTTTCCCTCTTTAGATATTCTTTGCCCATTTTACCTTTTCAGTAGCTCAATACATATCTTGTCTAGGTACATCCTTCAGTTAGTGAACTTTTGAATAATTCATATTCACGTCCACCTTTTATTGCAGTAGGATTCTATTTTCAGTTTCATGTTTTCACTGTCCTAGAGAGAGAGAGAGAGAGAGGGAGAAAAATTCTCTCGACATAACCTTTTTCACAGGAAAGGATATACACCACACAAAATAAAATATAATCAGTAAGTTTAAAATTTATGGGGAAAATTCTAATCAACAAAATTTTTTACAATTAGTTTGTACTTAGGTATTCGGTCGAATATGATGTAAATCTAAGCATTATTTGGCAAAGGGCCGAATAGCAGCCGAATATTCGTCCATCTCTACTAGGAACAAAAATTTATGGTGGAATTTTAATTTCTCCTGAAAATATTTCCCAAATGATCAATCATACCAATTTAGAATATTTGAAATGCAAAGTGCCACTTGGTAACTGAGTCGTTAGTGCATAAACCGCTGAATTGGTATGCTTGGCGAATTTCATCGTTAAAATGCATGGAACAATTCGACGAACGACTAAAGCTATTTCAGTTTCAAGAGGAATTCCTGTAAGCTTCGGACCGCTCGACTAAAAGTGGTCGTCTGTTGGGATCTACCACGAGTGATAATAACTCACGTGTATGCGTAATAAGGTCGGATTTACGTTGGACCCATGCTGCAACGATGCGATCCGCGATATAGACACGGATAGGTCAAAAAGAATCTGAAATTGTTTTTAACCAGTGGATGTCGCAGTTGTACCGGTTATCATATCGGTCCAGTGTGAACCCGGCCCAATACTAATAGCAGTCTTTCACATACACACGACTTGTTATCGCTCGTGGTAGCTTCCAGTGGCTGATCAGCCTAACTTAGGCTAAGCGCAAATTCAGTCGCGTGCAGCGTTGGCGAGTGGGCGGGACCCGAGCGCGATGACAGCGAGGGGATGCGCATATTGGAACACAGTTCATTCATGGACTCTGGACGAGCGTTTTCGGAAAGAAACGATATTATATATTTGTCATTAAAGTTGGCATTAAAATGAAGACATAACACATTAATTAAAATATAAAGTACGGGCATGCTGAAAAATATGTATTAAAATACCGTTTATAAAAACGTGAACACAAAGAAACAATAAAAAATCAGGATTGATGACAATTCGAAATTAATGAATAATTAAAAAACAATGCAAATTCAGATTTTTCTGTTAAATTATTCCGGGGGGGGGCGTAACCTAAAAAAACTAAAGACTAGATTTACATAAATTAATGAAGATGGATAAAAATTAATGCAAATTTAGGATGATAAAAAGTTAATAAAAATTGAGGAATTATGAAAACTAATGAAATTTTTTTTTCTTCTCCAAAAAGAAATTTATTCACTTTCATAAAGAAGGAAAAAATACATGCGCAACACATATTACAGACTGAAGTAATTATTGATACACTTAGTTACATATGAGTTGACAAGGGGTAACTTGGTTTGGTTACCGATTCTGACAACATACAGTGAAGCTGAAAATAAAAGTCAATAGTAAAATTAGTATTGCTATGTTAAGATCATTAAAAAAATGGCTAAATTCAGATGAAAATTTAGAATGAATCGCACAATAAAATTAAATAAAGATGAATGCATATTATTACATAATTACTAATTATTATGAATTAGAGTGAATGAAGATTCCGAAATTAATGGAAAATAATCCCATAATGAATGAAAATTTGGAACTTTTGAAAAGTCAAAACAACTGAAAGGATTGATCACAATTTAAAATTAATAAACAATTCCAAAACTGCTGAAAATTCATTTAATGAAAAATAACTAGATTAATGAAACACCAGAATTAGTGAAATTAGTAATTAAATTTCAGATTTGATGAAAAATAATTCCTGCATCGATCGATGAAATATAATAAATGAATATTCGGAATTAAAGCTAAATTCAGAAATTTAATGAAAATTATTTCATAGGCTGATTTGAAAAAATAAAAGTGTTTTTTTCTCCAAAAATTAATCGAAATTCAGAATTTTTAAACAATCGGAGGGACGTCATTTCAACTTTTTCCAGGGACAAGAACATGTACTCAATGTATGTATATTTGTATATATATACCATTTTTTAGTGTATTTTCAAAAGCCGGGGGACCGTTGTTCTCCCCCCAAATGACGGGCCTGAACCAACACAATTTGTGAAAATTCGGTGTATGAATGAAAATTCCGAAATTAATGAATTCCGAAATTAAAAACTCCATAATGAATGAAAATTTAGAGCTAATGAAAAGTCAAAACTAATATGAGAGAACAATGATATTTAATAAAAATTCAGAAAAATAAAATTCAGGAATTAATTGAAGAAATAATTGATAATACCGAGTTTATGTAAATGAGGTTTTTGGATCACGTGATATTTCTCTATTTTTTGAGGGGCATACAAGGTAACCAATATGGCGACTTCCTGTGCGATTCATGAAAGAAACAAATCTAAATCAAAGAAACATAGAAATTAGCTCCCATTAAAAAGGGGAAAAAAAAGTAATTTTTTTCCCCTTTTTAATGGGAGCTACATATTTCGAAATTTTTTTCAAGTTCAAGTTATCGATCTGTTTTTCCTTCAAAAATGCTTGATTAAAGCTGCGGAATTTCCTCAATGTAATTTATATGAGCCATAATTAATTTCAAAACATCCTAAACTATATGGATTGTTGCAATTGGATATTATAAGTCAATACGGAGACATTAATTTTCATTTTCGTGCTTGACAAGATATAAATAAAAGGTTGAAATCAATGTTATTGCATGAATATCCAACTTAAAAGTATATATATATAGGTCTGGCTAATTATTTTATATATAATTTTCTGGGCTTCGTATCTCTAAGCGAACTCAATATTTCGGAAATCAAAAATTCAATTCAGTTATTAAAATTATTGATGTGGCGGAAAAACCTCGCTAAATTTCCGCATTTCTACGCTGAAATCGGCAATTTTAACATTGATCTCTATGGGGATCATCCAGTGTTTGTCCCTCAGAGTGATGATTATGAAGTCTTTTCGAAAAGCCTCATAACAATGATACGTATTAAACAATTCATAACCAATTCATTAAACAATTTCATAAGAGTGAGAACTCCATCAAAATTACTGTTTATTTAAAAAAAAAACCACTACCGAATACGAAGGATCGTGCACGTGTGACACGAAATGCTGCGGCTCAGCAGCAGCGCCAACAAGTGCGCGCGTACACGCGATTAGCGTAGCGTCGTCTCGATTTGCTGTCCTTTTGATTTCCGTTGGCCGCAAAACAGTGCTGTCCTGCGTCGTGTTGCGAACGCTGCACAATTTGCGCTTTGCCTTACAGTATGAGTAGCGTCCGCATGCCCCGTATTTTATGAACATTCTTATATTTCCTTCCTGAATTTTTTTTTTCATGCAATTGTCCCATTTTTTCAACGAAGCTTATTTGAATTTGTAATCTTTACAGAAATCAAGAATGAAGGTAATTTTCATAACTTCTAACAGGGCTGGACAAATCGCAAAAGAAAAATCTAGGTGGCAAAAAATTTTTTACCCGAAGAAAACGGTCCAATATAATGCTGCTTTTGAGTTTTTCAGGGCATAGTGACTCCCCTCTTTCATGTTGGCGGTTTTATGCTGCTATAAATTCCAAAAATGGGGTGTGCTGCTCTCAGCCTGCAATTTAGTAACTACACAAAAATTTTAGGCGCCAATACCAATTTTTTAGTCGACCTGACGCCTGGGATTCCTCCAGCCCTGACTTATAATTATGGTTAATAACACAAATATTCATCTCACATTTGTCGATAATCATTTTTTCCCCCGTTAACTACATTTCAATTCATTGCTATCTCCAATAGCTCTTCATTTCTCACAAATTGGTAATTTTTCAGCTATTTTAGCAACATTATGATTTTAGTGACGTCCTGTATATATTTAAGATTGCAATTCCCATATTTTTCTTAATGAAATATGGTCGCTTAGGCACGTTTTCCGTATTTACAGTAGCTCTTCAGCAGTTTCAACAATAGATGAAAAAAAGTGTTGCACTTTGAATATAACGCTAATAAATTTACAATTCCAACAACGTTTTTAAGACAAATAATAAAAGAATTTAAATAAACTGACGTGACGCGTTTCGGCACTCCTGTGTGCCATTTTCAAAGGTACGAATTACATCCTTTGGCTACAATTAGATATTCCTCATTTAGGATCGCAATTTCCCGTATTTTTCTCGGTGGGATATTGTTACCCTAAGTGTAAAAGATTCCAAATTTGAATTTAAAAAAAAATCTGTCTGTCTGTGTGTGTGTTGAATTAAGAGCAAATGGGTCAGACTAGTGCCGTCTTAACCGGGGGAGCTTAATCGTGAATCACGCATCTAACGCATGAAAATTCATTTTTACTCCTCCAACTTTCGTTGGGAGCAAAAATTTTAGGGTTTTTTTTCAATAGTTATTTCTCATTGATAAAAAAAATACCCATCTTTTTTTAAAAAATACTTCTTAAAATTTTCAAGAGTGAAATTCTCAGAAATATAATTTCGGATAACACTGTATGGGACACATTATTGTACATTCTCTCGTAATTTTACCCTATTTATTCTTCAAAAATGACCCGTTTTCTTTGGCTTTTTCAACAAATCTTCAGTTTTCTGTACTAGAATCACATATATGTATTCAACAGGGTTTGACAAATCGGAGAAAAGTTTGGGCGTCAGCCACATTTCTCAGCCAAGCATGGTTGTTTTTCAAGAAAAAATAGTCCTTATATTATTTTTTAATTTTCGGAAGCTTATCTTGTTTTTATCCTAGACTCCAATTTAACAATGAATTTAAGAAAATTTTAGGCTCCGATACTGATTTTCTAGGCACCTAGTGCCTGAGATCAGGACCTGTTTCTCGCTTGGGCAAACGGAGCACGTGCCGAGGGCGCCAAAATTGGCTAAAATTTATAGTATAGGCAAGGGCCTGTTTATCCATTCCTCTGAATACTATATAAGGCACCCCAAAAATTCATATTTGCCCAGGGGTCGAACTTATGAGAAACAGGCCCTGCCTGAGATTTGTCAATCCCTGGTTATAAATGAAACTAAATACTTATCTTACATATTTGCCATTGTGCAGCTATATTGTACGCTAACATCATTACCAGAAACAAATTTAACTCCTAAACAGAATTAGATCAGAACCCAATAATTTTCAATGTGAACATGCATGGAAAAACGTTAAAATTTAACAACTTCTACGGCTTTCGAGACGCGACACGGTTCACTTCATAAAGTGGCGGTTAGCGGGAGCTGCCCGGATAATCTTAGATTGTTCCTCGTATTTCTGAGTAATTGTCTTTAAATGACTGATTTCGCAAATTACGAACTCATTGTTGCGACACCTGACAAGTAAAATGTGATAAAATTCTGTTCAATTTGTATGAAAATGTTTTTAATAACGACCAAATCGCGATCTTTGTATTTAACGCCATCTATCGGATAATGGTGCAGCAATATTTAATTTTAATTTCCTCATCAAATTAATTCATAACTTCCACCTTAGTACGTTGCGAAATGCAAATATTTACGAGAAATTCAAGAGCACATTTTCATGCAAACACCACAAAAGAGCAGTTGATTTTATACCCCGGAACGTTGTATGATACGTATAAGCGGAAGTCAGCAGTAATTGGTAAAATTGAATGACGCAAACAGGATTCGTGAATTATTGATTCATAGTTATGATTCAATAATTCTGTATGTTGACTTTTCGATGTTATAAAAAATGGACAAAACATGTTACATGAATATTTTGTTCACTTCTAACGTTTTCCATTCGATAGCTTTCAAACTGACATACTACTATGGAAAGGCCATAAATGCATAACTTTTTTTTTCAATGGGCTAGATGTGCGGTATTTTTACCGTTTGCAGGCCAGAAACTTGTGTATAAACACGGTGTCCTGCGAGTTCTAACGCAGCTTTTATCTCATTAACCGTTTGTCGTAGAGATATGGTTTTAATTTAAAAAAGCTCGAATTGTTTTTGGGAATCGCGTTGTACCAATTTCAAGAGGAAAAATAGTGTACCATAAAATAAAATAAAAATTAAGTTTCTATATGATCCCCCGTCCTCTAACTTTGAATTCGAAAGTTGTTGCCGTCTCTCCTGAGGCCAAAAAAAAAAAAATTCTACACTTCTAAGTGATCGGTTTGATAGTATTTGAAACCTGTCTTTTCGGAGCCCAACAAAAAGTATCCATGTTTCCAAGTGCAATATACGCTGGGATATTTTTCGATTCAAAAGTCGGGGAAAGATTAGCTACATGTAACGGACAACGCTTCTTTCCCTTATTTATGCTGTTCTTTCCCAACTTTTCTCCGATTTTGAATTGAAAAATATCTCGGCGAATATTGCACTTAACATGGATATTTTTTAGAGAGAGAGCTTTTTCTCAACTCAACATATCAAGGAAACAGTTATTTTCCGGATATTATGCTGAGATGAACTCGGAAAGAAAATTCACCACGTCTCCGCCGGGACTCGAACTCAGGCCCTCTTGCATACCGGGCAAGCATGCTACCATCTACACCACTGGAGACATGACGCTGCCTTCCTTATTTCACGCACTGTGGCGTGAGCCGCTGAAGTAGACATTAGTAACACCTCTTAACTTCAGGAAAAAGTATCTCTCTCTAAACCGTCCCACCCGGGGGCCATTTCCTGAAGTTAAGAGAGGCTACTAACGTCTCTACTTCAGCGCCTCACGCCACAGTGCGTGAAATAAGGAAAACAGGGCCATGTCTCCAGTGGTGTAGATGGTAGCATGCTTGCCCGGTATGCAAGAGGACCTGGGTTCGAGTCCCGGCGGAGACGTGACGACTTTTCTTTCCGAGTTCATCTCAGCATAATATCCGGAAAATAACTTTCATTTATGGATATTTTTTGTTGGGTTCAGAAAAAAGACGGCAACTTTCTAATTGGAAGTTAGAGAGCGGGGACCGTATGGAAATCTAGATTTTTCTTTTTATGACGCACTGTATTTTCAGTCTCGAAATTGGGACGGTGATTCCTGAACACATTTTGAGAATTTTTTAAATTAAAACCATACCTCTCTCTACGACGAACGGTTGATGAGATTAAGGCCGTTTTAGGACTTGCAGGGCACACTGTATATAGGGATGACCATACGAATCGTATTTTACGGGACAATCCCGTAATTTTTGCTATCAAGTGTTTTTGTAAAATCCCGTTTTTTTGCCGCGTTTTCAACGAGGCTAGCTTGAATTTTTCATCTTTACTGAAATCAAGAATTAAGATTATTTTAATGACAAGTCCCTAATTATAGTAATTATGGCTCTAATTATCATATAAAGATATTCATGCCACACATTTGTCCAACACTTTTTTTGCGAGTTTCCAGCAATTTTAGTGATAGTTGGAAACAAGAAAAACTTAACGAATTGGTACATGTTGGAATGTGTGTCCGTGTTGTGAACCTAAATGTGAAGCTTTTTTCTGGATCCCAAAAGGATAGAAGGAAATATGGCCAGCCCAGGTATTTATTGAAACATGTATCGACACTTTACTACACACACACCATAATATCTTTCGCGGGCGTAGCTTGCAGGCCGAAGGCTGTGCTTTCCTGAGTTAGATGGTTGATGAAGTTCTGCTCGAAATATTAGATGGCTCCTCGTATTAATGAGTTAGTCTAAATGACGAAATTATAGTTAATATTCAATAATCATCGTTATAACATGTTGGCAAAGTCAATTTGGATGAAAATTGTTTAACAGCTGAATATAGTGATCACTCCTATTCAACGCCATCTATCTGATGATGACTAACCATTTGATTTTGCTTTAATTAATCAAAGAAATTCGAAACTTTTACTTGAGTATGATAGAAAATATGAATAATTTTGGAAAATTCAGCAGTAGATTGTTATGCATATGAGATAAGGCAGCTGTTGATTTTTTACATGGTTCCTAACCGGCTACTATATAAACGTAACGTTACATGACATCTACAAGTGGTAGTCAGTAGTCTTATCTATTTAGCATTGGTAAGGCTCTGGCTAGGACTTATGCAACCGGTGACAATTTCAATGATTAGATTGGTATTCTGATTTTTTTAAAAGTTCAGTATTTCTGTGAAATATATCAGAAGTTTAATCATTGTTCACACCAAGAGACATACTTGAAACTGCAAAATGAATTTCCATTGCGGTCAATGTATATGTTCTCTGAAAAGAACATTTATTACCGTTTTTATTCGTATCAAGTGTGAATTTGATAGCATTTAAAATTGGAAAAAAAATATTGCATAGTATTTTGCATGTTTGATGATCGTGGCTGCTCGTCTGACAGGTATTTCATACAAATATGTTAAACTTAAAAAGAGCAGATCATTGCATTAGTCCTTCGTTTTGAAAAATGTAGATGGCAGTGAAAAACATCGTACAGTTATTGTACGCTAACATCAATAGGGCCAAATTTAACCCGGCTAACGGCTCACTCTAAAGGGCTGGGACGATTAACGGAGCTGTCCTCAGATGGCTCCTCCTATAGCTGAGTTGTCCAAAAAGATGATTGAAATCGCAATTAATATTCAATAATATTTTAATTTATTAATCAAACTTATTCAAAATTTTTACGTCAGTATGATAGAAAATGATGACATGTTTGAGAAATCCAAGGCCAAATTGAAGTGCAAGCAATATTAAACAACAATTGATTTTCTGTACAGGTGACAACTGAACAATTTATAAGCAAAATCGTAACTGACGTGTTTAAGTGAAAGTTGGCAACAAATCAATGTAAAATTGATCCGGAACTGAATTTCACTTACGCAACGATTTTCTAGAATTCATGCATTACGGACATGAATTTTTTGTTCAATTTCAGGCCCGTGATAAACATGTTACTATGTAGCACGAAAGCATGCCACTTTCGAGCATACTTTTCTATGCGACAGCTTTGAAGACAAGAGGCGCCGACATGAAGAAAACATTAAGGGGGCTGAAAGTTGCTGGTCGTCCCGTATATGCGGGACTCAAGTGCGTACGCAGGAGAGAGGGTGCATTATATTGTTTTTTTTCCAGAAATTATTCGGATAGCTCGGCCCACCCCCCTTCAAAAGGGGGGGGGGGCTCAAATGGCCTTCTTTATGACAGCGTTTCTGAACCGAAGAATCAGCAAAATGTGTGAAACAAGTCGACGGACCACTGATGTTCCGTTATTACGGGACATTCCTGTATTTGGGTGAATTCACAGACACTCACCGTATCGTGTCAGACACGGCAAACATTCTTTAACATAAATCCAACGAACATATTTATCGTATCGTGGCTGCGCAGACAGACATTTATGTTAAATAATGGTTGCCGTGTCTAACCAACACCACCTATAGAACAGGGCCTCCGCACGAAGCTCGTGACGTCACTGAAGGCGGCCATTACACCTATTGCCATTGGATATAGCAGGTTGACGCATGCGATGTCTTTACCTTTTTTTGAAGTGTATCCAGTGGCAATAGGAGAAACGGCCTTCATTGACGCACAAGCTTCGTGCGGAGGCCTTGTTCTATAGGTGGTGTTGGTCTAACACAGTGTTTCCCAAAGTGGGCGATAGAACCTACTGATTTAACATAGGATCCTATGGGTTTACTTGAGTTGGGGGAGGGGGCGATGAGAGGAAAAAAATTCTGATGAAGGGGGCGATGGAACAAAATGTTTGGCAGACTATGGTCTAACACGATAGGGGTGAGTGTCTGTAGAATGTGATGTGAATCCACAATTTTTTGTCGTTACGGCTTTTTTTTTTTAATCCGTTTGTCCAACTCTGCTTATTTGAGTTTATAATATTTACTAAAATCGTGAACGAATATAATTTCCATAACTTAGGAATTATATAATGGTAATTATAGCTATAAATATTCATCTCGCATATTTTTCAGGTAATGAAAGTTCAACGTTTTTTCCGTGCACTTTTCAATTCACTGATTTCCAGAGTAGCTCTAAATTTTCACTTCCATTTTACCATTTAACAATTGGTAATTTTGCCGACTTATGGCAACGTTTTTGGTGACAATTGACGATGTCCCGTATTTTACCGTATTTAAGATCCCATTGGGCGCGGTAGCCAAGGTCGATAAGATACTCACTTATACCAAAGGATGTTTAGAGGTGTCGCTAGTTCGATACCCGGTTCGTCTTTGTCAGAAAACTCCTGACACAGGGGTACAGCAGAAACAGCGACAGGACCGCAGAAAAAATTGCTACCGCAGGGAGTCCCCCCCATCGATGGGTAACGCACCAACCTCTCGATGAGTATAAAAATAAGCCTGCCGTTCGGAAGCGGCAATAAATTGTAGGTCCCGGTCTAATTAGCTCTCGTGTGCAGAAAAGTGCGACAAAAATGATCCAAGATCCCATTTTTTAAATGAAATATGGTCACCAGTTCATTTGAATGGTTTTTTTTCGTGAACAAATTTTTGGTTACTGATTTTTTTTTGTATAGCAGCCATTTCTTTCCCCACCCTTCAGCAGTTACTATCAAATTTGTCGTAAAGTGTATTAATTTCGGATGGCAATTTCCCCCGTTTTCCTCTGAGGTGAGCCTAAGTATGAAGGTGTAATTTTCTCATTTCCAGCCCATAAAGATATTATTTATATCAACTACAAAAATTGAATAATTTTTCATTCAGTTGGAATTAAATTATTAGGTCTGCCTGCTTACCACTTTAGCATCGTCACGGACTATAGGTTGAAAGACGCTGGTTTTTATGATGTACATGCTTGGAGAAACGAGAATAATTGTTGAATGGTGGACTTTTTGAAATGAGGCTGAAGTTGGAGGTAAAATTTGCCCAGCATCCTAAAAACAAATTCAACTTATATCCACACACGACCGTCGTGTGTGGTCAATGCTGTGGTGCTACGGTTTCTGTCAAGACTTTTACTGTATTAGTTTTTTTGCGTCTGGTAAGATGGGTTTTTTTTCCTTACCGTGAACGGTCTGGTTATCATTTGCCTGAACGAATGGACCAGGGTCGTGAGTTTTTGGTTTTCTTTTCTCTTCAAACCTTCAAGGATATTGGTATAGGTCTTCAGAACATCTGGATTTTTTTTGTCAGTGACATTTCTATTCCGCGCTGTTGTAATTTCCGTTCAAAAAAAAACAACTAAAATCTGCATTTCGATTGCGTTTCAAACCAGAGTAATTGAAGTTTGGTTTGCATTCGAAAATTGACGAAACGCTTGCATGCACATGGACGTCTTTTTATTTTTTTTAATTTGCTTCTGTACAAATACTGAAACACTACTATTAATCCTTTTCGGTGAGTAGTGGAGGAAATAAACACAGCGAAAAGTGTTCATCAGTTCTTGTTGTGTAAGAAGTTATATGCTCCATGCGAAAATTATGCTGTATTTTAAAAATATTTCCGTATTTATTTTTAACTGTGCGCGTAAGTTGAAAATACAGTCAAACTCAGTTATAATGACGCCTTGGCTATAACATCAATAAGAGGCCGTTCAAGTATTACGTCAGCAGATTTTTAGCCATTTTTGACCCCCCCCTTCCCTTTTCAGCAGAATTTCGTCAGCTCTGCCCCCACCTTCTAACGCATATTGGGATCAGAGACGTATGCGGGGGGGGGGCGTATGGGGCTCGTGCCCTTCCCCCAAACGATCAAAAATTAAATTTTTTGATCAAAAAATATTTAAAATTTCAGAAAAAAATACCTTTATATGTTGTTATAATCAATTTGTTAATTCCAATGCTATTTGAAGGCTAAGAACGCAAAATTTCTTTTTAAGAAATTCATTGCGACCCACCCTCTAAACCTCATATGCTAAATCCATGGCCCGCCACGTCAAACCTAATTCTGTAAGAATAAACTAAGCGGCACATTTTTACAGATCGCTCAAGTGAGCCGTGGCACAATTCCAGAGCATTTATGGTGGCCCGTGGTACATTTTCAATTAAGTGACCCGCGACACAGTTCCAGAACACTTAAGCGGTCGGTGGCATATTTAGAAATCCCTTCAGTGACGTGTTCACAGCACTTAACAATGCCGCAACTAGATGCTGGTCACCCGGGGCAAGCGTGCATTTTGACGCACTCTTGTAATGTTGAAGGAGAGGTTTCAGAATGAAATTTGCGCCCCCTGGGGTCTAGCGCCCGGAGCACGAGATCCGCTTGCGGCCCTGGCACTTAACGCCCCCAGTGAAGTTCTACATCACTCAAGGGATCCGCGGCATGGTTACGGATCACTTGAATGACGCGCGGCGCAGTTTCAGAGCACTTCAGCGGCCCGTACACATTTCCAGATCACTTGAAGGATCAACGGAACATTTAGAGATCACTTGTCTCGCTCTGTAGAGGACTTATCAATAGGGAGAATGTTAGTTCAGGTGCCCACAAACAAGCGAAGGGGTTTTCTCGTTTTTGGCACACCAAGATGCCATTAAGAATATTTCATATTTTCATAAAGGGTGGTTGGTGATGTAAGCGTCATTCAACCCCCTCTTCCCTCCCCCCATCGATGCTGACGTAATGCTTGAATGATCCCTGATTGGCGGCTCGGCCTGATTCCATGGAGAATAATGCTAAGCTATAGCCTTGCTTACAACGTCGATAAAACGCATCAACCTCTAATATAACGACACGTTTTCTACGCTTTTGCTTCCCTTTTAATGGTGTTTTCCCAAGCAATAAATGGAGTTATGGAACTTGGCACATTGAATGCTCATCTCTTATTTCTATTGATTCCTAACGATAAAAAGATTTATTACATGTTTGGTGGTTCAACTTGATTATTGGTATGACCAGTATACTGTGGACATTCTTGCGTTATCCCGTAATTTTGCCCGACTTTTTATAAAACTGTCCCGTTTTTTTCAATGTAGCTTACTTTAATTCACAACAGGGGTTTAAGCTACTGTCGCATTTTTCAGAAAATGCAAAACAAAATCTTAGAATGCGAAAGAAGTAGTAGCTACTTCCGCAAAAATGCGTACAGGAGGTACGAAACGGGAAGACATCCAACCATAAATCATTAGCATTGTAACATTTTGCTAAAGCTTCCCCCCACCATTTTCGCTTTTTCTTTGATAAAGGAATTTTTCATCTAGCTTAAACCCTGATTCACAACCTTTATTGAAATCGGTGATGGAGATAATTTGCTTAATTTATGAATTTCAATTCTCTAATTTGTCATGCTCAGCTTTTTTTTCTTGAAATAGATTTTGTCACTGCAGCTTGCTGTATGCAATTTCACCGAATCGGCAATATCCCGTATTTATGATCCCCAATTTCCCGTATTTTTCTCGATCGAACATGGTCACCCTAATCATAATGGAAATAACTTCGTGCACAGTATTTGATTGCATCTCGTTACATTTCTCGTCGAAAAAAGGTGTTGAAAACGTCAACCTTGGTTATAATGACAAAAATTTCGCGAAATCTTCGATGTTGTTATAACCGAGTTTGACTGTATTCTCTAATTTGAGTTAACTTGTGCGACATCATGCGAACAGCTCGTGATGTAACATTGCATATTATATTGATGGTATCTATGCGAGTACGGGAACCTGTGCATGTGTGCGGAAGATCGATATTGGGATTTAATCCTTTGCGTCCTGTGTGGAAGGGATGCTTATACGAGTCTTGAGAATACAGAGAATTTCGCATGCTATTATGCTTTTTTAGATGGGAAAAATAATAGTGGAATCCGGTTGTTATATATATATATACACACACACACACACACACACACACGAGTAGTGAAAAAGTCTAGATTTGTTTTATATTAGAACTTATTGGTTATAATCCGTGAAAGATTAAAGATACGGAAATGAAACATATATAAAAAAATGACATTACGCATCATGATTAGAGCTGGAATCTCCAGCCTGGCTCATCCACCATATTTGTGCGAAGTATGAGGTCAATATTATCGCTACAGCCAACAGCTGTTCCCTGTGCCGTTTTTTGACGATTAGACGTCACTTTGAACAGAAAACTGGTTTTGCCACTGAGGGAGAGCGATTAGTCCACAAAGGTATTATAGGCGACGTATCATAATTGAACCCATCTAACCAATTGGAAATTGGTTTCGATGGTGAAGGGGATCTTTTTGAATACATCGGGGTAAGGCGTCTGGAATATGCCGAGCGGACTCGTCATCCTCTGGTCGCAGCTGATTCCCGTATAGATTAAGAGTGACAAAACCAGTTTTCTGTTCACAGTGACGTCTAATCGTAAAAAAACCGGTGTAGGGAACAGCTATTGGCTGTAGCGATAATATTGGCGTTACACTATGTACAAATATGGTGTATAAGCCAACCTGGGGTTTCCAGGAGCTGGACATCGGAGACTTCTCCATCATGTGATACTGCGTCAACCAGGTGTTCCGCCGCGAAACTTAGTATCTTGTCGATGGAAGAGTTTCTCACTCTGAAGAAAAATGTTAATCCCCTTGAAGTTATACATATATATATACAGCCAAATTCGGTTATAACGTCTATAATTGGTGGTCGCACCTGATTCCCGTATAGATTAATGTTAATGAGCTTTGCTTATAATGTCGATGAAAACACATTGACCTCTGATATAACGACACATTTTTTTGTTACTTTTGGTTCCATTTTCATGGCGTTTCCGAAGAAACTCAGAATTAGCACTCATCAGTGAATCATTAGCAACATTTCAGTGAATGTTCGTCTGTTATTTTTTGATACGTAATGATAAATATTTAAGACTACATGAGACCCGTCAATGGGATATTCCCTTGTTTCGTCCCTTCCCCCCACTTTCAGATATTTTTCGTTGCTTTCGCTTCCGTTTTTATGACATTTACTCAAATTCCTAGAATTACAGCTCATCACGTGAAAGGAATGTTCGTTTATTAATGTTCACTGAATGTTCGTAATGTTGAAAAAATTATTTATTAAAGAAGTTTGACACCAGGACTTGCTCATTGACATGTCAAGAAAACGGGGAATTACCGTATACTTTCTCGTAGTTTTTTTTTATAAAAAAAATGTCCCGTTTTCCCCTGGTTTTTCCAACAAAGCTTACTTCAATTGTTAATTTTTACTAGAATCAGGGATCAAGGAAATTTGCATATCTTATAAATTGTTATAACGAACATGATTTTTAATATTCGTCTCGCATATATTTAAACTACGTTTTAAATCACTAAACTTGCTTTAGCACAGTATTTCTAAACTAATTAGAATTAATTAATTTCTAAACAGTGGCCAAACTAAATTTGGTCATACAAAAATCGTGATTTTTTTCTCCCAATTTCAAATTACCCAAAAAATTCTGAAGTTCGAATTAACAAGAAATTTTAACATTAAATAAAATAGAAAATTCAAGGGGATTTCATAAAAGTTCGAATTCAAAATTCGAATTAACCAAGTTCTACTGTATATGAGCAGTATTTGGCAATTTCGCTGGCTGATAATATTTTTGGCAAAAATTGAGATATCTCTCGTACCTATAACCCCAATTTCCTGTATTTTTCTATCAAACATGGTCACCCATATTAAAAAGAAACATGCACAGCATTTGATTGCATCAGATTTCATTTTTGAACCGAAAAGTTCTTGATATATTAAACCTTATACGACACCTCGGTTGTAACGCCAATTTCACGGAATCTTCGATGTCGTTATAAGCGCGTTTGACTATATTTGTTATAAGTTAAGTTATATCCTCAATATTACTATTTTTCACTATGCCCAGATTGTTCACATGAAACAGTTATTGAATTTCTCATTTTAAACCTAGGGAATCGTGAATTGATTGTTGGGGAAGGTTCCATGTTGTTTCCAGTGTATGCGCAAGCTGCAGTATTTCGAGCGAAGTACAGAGAGAGAGCATGGTGAAACGCGGAGCTCTTGGTGCATGCTACTATAGTCCCTTAATTAAATAGCGTTTGCATTAAACCACGATAAGCAGTATGCTCCGCGTGCGCTGCATCGAATTTCCCGAGCCAAGCTTCCTGTTTGTTCCCAAGTAGAGCAAAGAGGGTAGTAGGGTGGTGTATATAAGAGTTTTGGGTTGGTGGGTATGTGAGTTTTGGGAAAGCGTGGGGAATAGGAAAGGGTTAGAGTTTGGTCGATTGAGCCGGGGGCTCCTCCTTACTCAAGAGAAATTTCTGTCGTTGGAACAATGAAATGGTTGGGAGATGCAGGAAAACGCCGAGATCTACGAAAATCGACGTTCAGTCGAGGCACCCCCTTTAAGAAAATAAGAGTTGTTGGACAGGCCTTGTGTTCCGGTCACGGTGATTGACAATCAAGGGCTGTTTTTATCCGTTCTTGAAGATGGGAAAACAAACTCTCCCGCAGATTTCTTCGGATGAGGGGGGATAACCTTATTTGCCTCTTTATTTCGTCGTTTTCGCTATAACCAAGAAATCTGGCTAGGACTTTGTTCATGCTCGATCTACGGATGTTTTACCTTTTTAAATACATATACCGTACTATACAGGGCTCGTAGCTTACTCTTCTCGCAGAAAATTACTGGTGAACCCGTTGTTCCAGAAGCAATACTTCCAATTAGAAAAAGTATCCAAATAACGTGTTGATCTTAGATAAGTCTTATATTGCAAGGGGTTGTGTGTATAGTTGTTGAAATAAAAAATTAACTTTTTATACGGACACCTCGTGCTCAAAAACGCCCATTAGAAAGTTGTCGCCCTGTCTTTCCTGAAACCAACAAAAAACATTTCACGTTTCGAAATGTAATATTCGCTGAAATATTTGAATTTATAAATGGGAGAAAAGTTTATAAAGAACAGCATAAACGAAGGAAAGAAACGTCCGTTAGTTTATGCTGTTCGTTCCCAACTTTTCTGCGTTTTTGAATTCAAATTTCTCGGCCAATATTGTACTTAAAAACGCGGAATTTTTTGTTGGCCTCGGGGATACAGGGTAATAACTTTCTAATTGGATTTTTGAGCACAGCGTGTCCTATAAAAAGATATTTTTTATTTTACTAACTATACAATTCCTTGCAATATGAATGACGTATCTGAGGTTGTTATTTGGATACTTTACGGCTCGCCAGTAATTTGCGGGGACGAGTCAGCTATATACCCTGTATAAGTAAGGTCAGGAACTTCGTTAATGTTATTTATGATTGCAGTCAAACTTGGTTGTAACGACACCTCGGCTATAATGCCAAAAATTTGAAGTCTGTGTCTGATTTCCATAGAGAATAATGGTAATGAACAATGGTTATAACGTTGATAAAATGTAACGACCTCATATGTAATGACACTTTTTTAACGCTTTTGCTTCAGTTTTTATAGCGTGTTTCAGAGAAGTTGAAGGAATTGAGCTCAGCAGATTGAGAGAATATTTGCCTGTTGTTCTATTGATAATTAATAATAAGAAAAGATTTATTACAAGTTTGTCAGTTCTACTTGCTTATAGGTACGACTCGTATACAGGACAGTCCTGTATTTTCCTATAATTTTGCCCGACTTATAAAAATTCTCGTTTTTCAGTGAAAACTGTACTTTTTCTGACTTCATTGGAAAATGGCAACTTATTCACAATCTTTGCTAAAATCGAAGAGGGAGATAATTAACATAATTTATAAATTACATATTTTTTTGTACTAGAACTTTTTGACTATAAATATTCATTTCTCATATTTGTCATGTTCAACTTTTTTTTCGTGAAATACATTCTATTGCACTGCGTACTTGCAGTGGCACTTTAATTCTCGCAAGAGCTATTTATACGCAGTAATTGGCCATTTTGCCGACAATTGGTAACATGTTTTCAAAGCCAAAATTGACAATATGCCGCATTTATATGATTTCAATTTCCCGTATTTTTTTCCCTTAAATGTGGTCATCCTAATCAATGAAATAATTTAATTTCCAGTATTTTATTGCACCTGATTATATTTTTTTAACCTAATAGGTTTTGGAAACGTCAACTTTGGTTGTAATCATACCGTGGATATAACGACAAAATTTCGTGGAATCTTCGATGTCGTTTTAACCGAGTTTGACTATAGTTAGGTAAATCCAAATCGCTTATCTGGCTGAAATTGTTTTTTTGATTGAATAGACAAATGCGCTTATTGGAGTGGTTTTTAAGCCCATTTCCTATTTTTTGTTTCCAATTTTAAGCAACGGGAAGGTAAAGGTTTCGTTTTCGATTTGTAAAGGAGGAAAAAATTCTAATTTTGTTTTTCCCTCACTTTTTTCATTACATTCACTTCGTACTTTGATCTCGTTTAATTTCTAATCATGCCTGTAGCAGTGTTCCTTGTTTAGTGAGCACTAAGCGGTTGTTCTGATTAAGTAACGTTGTCTAGATCGCAGGACGTTTGCTATGGGAGGGGATTATATACATCAAAAGTGTCCTCACACACACAACTTTTTTTTATCAAATGTGTTTTTAGAAGTTTGCTAGTTCGATCTAACTGGACATAGGTCCGTTTGCCGTGAAAAAATTTAGATACCTTCTAAGAGAAACGGATTTTTTTTTGTGGAAACGGATATTTGAAACACCTCCCCCCACCCACTTTGCACTTATTACTATCGACATTTAGGTGGAAAAATTGAGGTTTCGGCCCCTACACCTAGTACGGATGATATAACATTGAAACAGCTGCAGGGTCAAACATGGCTGAACTCGAGTACGACTTAGCGGTGCATTCTGCAATCCATATAATCTTTCCCGAGGGGAAGACCTTGCGTGGCAACGTGTATTTGACAGCGCAATACTTCCTCATTTATGCATATATGCTGGGAAATTAATCGATCCATTAGTATTCCGAGTTAGGGAAGATGCGCCTGGCCGTTTCGGATCGCCATATTTCTACGTCTTGGGACGAATGTTTTAAGCGAATGCGTGCCATTGTGTTATGATAAGCATCGCGTATATAGATAATAGTATTCGTTTCATTTAATTCAAGTTATCTATTTCCATGAGCGAATATTTTAGAATGATTTCCAACGTTATTTTGAACATGTTTGAAATCTATCTTATGATTATTTATATAAAATATTCATCTTTTATAAACTATTCAACTGACCGAATTTCAATATTTTTTTTAAACTTCGTCGTAGTTCAGATTTTTTTTTTCTTTTTCTGGACTTGTTCTCCAGCTGTTGTTAAAATACGGTAGTAAAAAAAGTCTTGCCTAATACTAGGTTGTGATAAATAATATCTTTATTGTTATGAATATTTTCAACCTAAAGCAGGTGGATCATTGACATCGCTATCATTTAACAATAAATTAATTTCTAGATGAAAATTTTGAGGTCTTTAATTTTCAGTTGATAAAAAAAGACTGAATTTTGAGGCGGTCAATTAAAATAAATGTACCCTTAGTTATTTTTTTTGTAAGATATCTCTCCTCTGGAATGATTTTATTCTGCAGCGATAGCAAAGGAATGCAGGGGAGTTGGGTCTCGTTTTGCATTACGCATTTTGTCTTGCGTGCATGAACTTAATTATTTCTATCACAAAATATTTCTTCGATATCCTTTTCGGATTTTCTTTGTGCACCGTATACGTTTTTTAATACCGGAAAGATCTCGCGCTTAATGAATCACACCCCCCCCTTTTCCACGTAGGCTACTGTAAACAAATGTGTAACAAGAAGATGCGACATAACAATCAAAGAATGTGTGCTCTCACGGCCGGGATGAAAGATTACTGGCTGAGGCCTCAGCCAGTGAATATTTATTCATCCAGTTTTTACATATATATAAATGGGTTATTCCGGGTAAGGGACAATCGCAAATTCGCGGATTATTCCACTTCTGGTTTCGAATGGATTGAGCTCCAAATTTCTATGTTAATATGGAAAACATCACAAATTCTTGACAAGAAACAACGCTTCTTGTTATAGAGATGCTCTCTGGCATTTCTTGTGCTCTTAGTTGTATTTTATTAACACTTCTTGACAAATCCTAGGAGCCAGGTCGCCATGGTGACTAAAAAATTGTATTGGTGCCTAAAATTTTCTGAAATGTGGCAATGGATTAGTGTCTGAGGTGGATTCATAAAAATTCCCGAAATTTTTATCGGTGTCTCTCTCAACATAGAGAGCACAGAACATAGTTATGCAGTCCCTGAAAAATAGCCACGGGTGTTAAAAGTAGTTATAAAATAGAGGCTACGAATTCCTGCAATTCGATGTTGATTTTTTTGCGGACAAAAATTTGCGTGTGCGTTTGAGTCGCAATACGAATAGTTTAAACCGAGAAACCTTGTTTGGTGGAGTCAGGGTTCCAACTACAATAAGATGCAGTGCATACCCTCTGAGTCGTGTCTCTGCCAATCCAAGGCAGTAGTGCATATAATGCCCTGTGTTTGGTAGAAGATTATTTGAAGTTGCATAGAATTTCAGGTGCCTCTTAGGATTATTATTTTCCCTTGTATCTTATTTTACCAGATTAGTTAGGGAATCTCATCTGAAAGTTGAATTTATTGTATATAAATGGTAGTGACAGTGATTCTACCTAATTAGAATATCTTGATGTTAAAATACAGTTTATATATCGTATTTCAAACAACTGAATGATGACTGATCCGCCATCTTTGAGCGTAAGTGGGAGTTATAGCCAATCGGTGTTCCCTATCCTGCGCTTTTTTAACAGATGCAGGACTGCAATTAGATACGAAAATTGACTCGCCTGGGCTCCATCCGTTTGACTCGCGTCCGTTTAGTTCCCCATTATTTTCAATGGAAAAAGTAAACTCATCACCCTCCCTGATCCAACCCCCAGGGCACCAGACGAACCTTGCCCTCCCCTAGTTGCGACACTGATTAGATTTTCCAGCATAGCCAAGGTCTTCAACCACCAGTTGATATCTCGAGACGGCCATGATCTGGTAAGGAGGTGGCCCTGATTAGACATCACTTGGAGTAGCAAAACCATTTTTTTGTTCAAAGATGGAGGACAATATGCGTCTACCCACCTCTCTGGGCGCCTTATATACTGGATGAGTTATTCTGGTATTTTTCAAGGAGTTCTGTCTACAACCTATTGTTCGTATAGCACTACAGTGCTCACTGAAGTAACCAAGAGTTTGTGCCCGATTTCATGCTTGTGATGTCTTAATCAACACCCTCAATTAAACTTCCCCTATTCAAGTTACATTCAGGAATTTACATCATGTCAATCTTAGTTTAAACCCGAGCTGTCATTGGGGAAGTAGGCAGTGCCGTCTTACCGCATGGGCCCACCCGGGCCTCAAGGGAAGAGGGGCCTCAGAGAAATTAGAACCGGTTGAAATTTTCATAAAATTGTCGTGTAAGGGCCTCAGAAAAATCATTTGGCCCGGGGGCCCATGATGCTCTTAAGACGGCCCTGGAAGTAGGACCAGGTTACTCCTACTCTCATGCTAATAATTTTTTTAAAATAAATTATAGAAAGTGTCTGCTCTTCAGTCATGAAAAGACCCGGGTTTGAACCCCACCGTTGCGCAGTGGTGGTTGGCTGAAGTTTGTTTTCTGTGGATCCCAACTTTGAAGTGCGAATGGGAGCTGATCTCCCCATTAAAAAGTCTCACCATAGGGAGCAACAGGCCTACAACGTTACAATTATTCAATCGTTACACTTCACTCATAGTTGAAAAAATTGACAGCAGATGGCAACACTACACATAACAAGCATTGCACAGAAATGAACTTCACGTTGGGTTCACAACACATACACTCACAGCTTCCAACATGGCCCAGGTCTTCGGCCACCTGCCAAAATCTCTTCAGTGAGACAGAGTGGCGGGCTATGAACTGGTTAGGAGAAGGTGTCATGAACTGAAAATCTAAATTAAATGAGGAGCTAATGAAAATTATTTGTCTTTCACTGGGGCTGCTTTGGAACAGTAACCCTGGTGTAAACATTTGTCAGAGTAGCCATATGTGTGTTTTTCTTGTGAAGCTGGGCGTAAACCGTGCTTGTAAGTCAAAAAAATGTTTCAGACCCATAATGTGGATGAATGTCTTCACAAACATGTTAAGTGCTTATCTCTGAGTTTGTTTGGAAAATCCAGTTTTGTTGAGTTTGTTAACAAACTTGCGGGTGCTATGAGTAATCGGAACTATGCAGATAGATTTAAAAATTTGTGTGACATCTGCTTTTCGTGACGTTGATGTGGCAATTTTACATTTCAAATTCAAAATCATCGATCCAGAGATCAGTTCACACTTAGTATTAAGGGGCCGTTCAAGTATTACGTCATCATCAATGGGGCGCGGGGGGGGGGGTCCGATTTGCTGACTTGGTGACAAGGGGGGGGGTTGGATAATGCTTACGTCATCAACCACCCTTTATGAAAATATGAAATTTTTTAATGGCATCTTACTCGCCGCGCCAAAAATGAGAAAAACCTTTCGATAGTTTGTGTGCTCTTGAAGTAACATCCCCCCTATTGATAAGTGCCCTACACAGAGCCACTTTAGTGATCTCTAAATTTTTCGCGGATCCAAGTGATCTGGAAATGTGTCCGGGCCGCTTAAGTGCTTTGGAACTGTGCCACGCATCACTTAAATAATCTGAGAATGTGCCGCGGGTAATTTGAGTGATGTAGAACCGCACTGGGGGGAGCCACTTAAGTGCTCTAAAACTACGTCGCATGTCACTCAAGGGATCTCTAAATGTGTAACGAATCGCTTAAGTGTTCTGGAACTGTGTCCTGGGTCATCTAAGTGATCTGAAAATGTGCCACGGGCCACTTAAATGTTCTGGAATTGTACCACGGAACACTTAAGCGATCCGTAAATGTGCCGCTTAGTTTATTTTTTATAAAATTAGGTTTATGTGTGTGTGTGAAGAGGGCAGGTGGCATCAGATAACCCCCAGGGCCATATTTGGTCCGCGGGCCAAGGACCTTTATGTGATTTATCATTATATGGCTTATAGACAGGGTGGGTCGCAATGAATTTATTAAAGATAAATTTTGAGTTTGTTGCCTTCAAATAACATTGAAATCAACAGAAATTGATTATAATAACATTTAAAGGTATTTTCTTCCGAAATTTCAATTTAAAAAAAAATATATTTTTTGCATTAAAAAATAAATTTTTGATCGTGGGGTGGGGGGGAGGGGCCCTCTCGTGTATGTCTCTTATCCCTCCAATATGTGTTAGGATTCAGAGAGGCAGTACTGATGACAAAATTTTGCTGACAAGGGGGGGGGGGTCAAAAATGGCTAAAAATTTGCTTACGTAATACTTGAACGGCCCCTAAGGCTTTGAAAATGAGGAAAAAAAATTAGAAAGTCAGCCAAATTTCCTAAAAGCCAGGATTCTTAAGAATTTCTTTTTCAGGAAAAGCAGTCCAAAGAGTAATATTTTTTCCCAACTTTTCCATGACTTACTGACCGTTTCCATGTTGAGCTGAAACTAATTCTAAGAATTTTGATTTTTCTCCTCAGCCTCCAATTTAGTAATCGCCACTGTTTCCTTAAGCCTCACATACAGAATCACAAAATATTGGTGGAAATATTAGTTTTTGGAAAAATGTATTGAGCTGAGATATAGCAGTTGTAGTTTTCTCCCTTCCATTGATTATACATGTTTTTTTACAGGTTCAGATAGAAATGGATTCTCAAGATCTGTTATCAGCAGCCCTTGATGAATCTGGAATCAAACCAGAAACCATTGATTTGACAAATTCTGACAAGAAGTCCCCCAAGAATGGCTCGGTAAATTGAAATTTTCATGATTGATCAAAGTATTCCCAAATCAGGGAAACTAATCTTGTTGTTTGAAATAATGGAATAAGGAATGAAAAAAAAATTTTTTACCCTTCAAATGTGTAATAATAGGAAATAAATGCAAAAGAGGGGAAAATTTTGTTCCTTAAATTACAGATCTATATATCTACAAATAATGAAGGTACTTTAAGGGTTTACACCAAGCGGTCATTGTGATCGCTTCCTAAACTTTGATTATCCACTACACTTCTATTTATTAAAATTTCACTCTGACTTTTCCTAATTTGTCAAAAGGAATCTTGGGGCACATTTTTTTTTTTCAAGTCATTACATTGATTTTTATAATACCTTTAACCTAAGACCACAGAGTTGGCCACAGTTGAAAATTTTGTTGCTTAACCAGATTTTTAATACACTATGAAGGCATTTTTAGGAAATAAAATTAATTTTTTCTTCTAAAAATAGGGTATAGAATTGTTCATGTTTCGCTATATTTCAGGCATAAACAAATATAAAGGAATTTCGAAAAAGGATGGGTTAATTTCTAAAAGGCGGCAGAATAGAATGCATTTATACAGGGCCGCAACTAGATGCTTGGTCACCCGGGGGTGCACATTTTAACACCCCCTTGTAATGTTGGAGAGGTTTGAGAATAAAATTTGCACCCCCCCCCCCTGGTCCAGCGCCTTGGGCATGAGACCCGCCTGCTCCCCCCCAGTTGCGGCCCTGCATTTACCTAATATATTTTTTTGTCTTACAAATACTTGGTGGGAAATAGGAGAAAGGTATTCACACGTAAATTATTGTAAATAGAATTTTCTCCAAGTTTTTGTCATGTGTGACCGTGCACAGCCAAGAATGCTGAATACAAAATTTCTATGAAACACCATCCATTGAGGATTCTGTACTTTATTGAAACCCTTTATACAAATACAAATATTATGGTGTTTTATAGAAATTTTGTATTCAGCATTCTTGGCTGTGCACGGTCACACACGACGAAAACTTAGAGAAAATTCTCCAAGTTTCGTCGTGTTTCCTTCAGTTTCATGTTTCATTCAGTTGTTTTCTATAAAAGAAAACAACTGAGGAAACTTATGTGCATGCCTTTACATGTGTACAACACAACTATTGTGACATTATGCAATTACTATGTATGAGAAATGATAGAATGGTTTGCCTGTTGTAGAGATGTGAGGTGAGAATATTCTCCAGGATGTAAAAATTGGAGAATAATCGAGAATATTCATTTTTCTTTTAAATAATTTAAATTTTTTTACTAATTTTGTTTATATTGTGAAATATAAATCAGTTTTAATTGCCTGAAACATTTACAACAAAACAATTTTTCATATAATCACCCCCAAAGACAACTTTTAGCAGGTCATGATGAGAGATTTTAAAAGT
This sequence comes from Pholcus phalangioides, assembly GCF_987345545.1. NCBI lineage: Eukaryota > Metazoa > Arthropoda > Arachnida > Araneae > Pholcidae > Pholcus > Pholcus phalangioides. The sequence goes on along the minus strand of NW_028301610.1, from coordinate 8,958,243 downwards.
TTGGTTATAAAGATTTTAGAAACCTTTAAATTAAAACCTTAAAAAATCATTTTAAAATTAGATAAATTTTCAGAAATAAGTTCACAACACAAAAGAAATTAAATCAAAGTTGATTGATAAAGGAAGCTATTCTTATATAATCATCTTCATTCTAGGATATAGAACTGTTTTTTTTCTTCAATGCACATACTCTTAAATTCTGTATCACTCACATTTCTTTAAAAGTTGTGCAATTCAGTCCTGTTGGTTTAATTTTCTTGTTTTCAAACTTTAATATTGCAGCTTACAAACTTCAATATTCCCATCTTCTTGACGGGAAGAGAGATGGGCACAGAGAATATTCTCAAAGGACTACTATTATAATACTATTATAAATTACTTATTGAAAATAATAATTATTCTCAAGTTATTTATTGAAATTATTTATTATAATACATGTTATTACACATATTCTTGATAATACTCTCTGGAAAGTTTTCGGTAACTGAAGAATATTCTCTGGAAGGAACTAATAAGGAAGGCTATTAATAACTTCAGAATAATTCATATTATTTTCTATGAGAATATATTCCTCAGTAATTTATGAAAGTAGTCCTTCCAGAGAATATTCTCAAGGGTATTATATAATGTAACTATATTATAAATAACAGGAGAATATTCTCATCCAGAACTTATGAGAATATTCTGAAGTTATTTATAATAGTAGTCCCACCAGAGAAAGATTATTCTCGAGAATTTTACATCTCTAGCCTGTTGCAACAACTTGAAAACAAAAGCGACAACACCACATGTTCTTTCTGCTAATAAATTGTGTATTAGCTTCAAACGTAAAGTCTCTTAAAATCAATGAATAATACGCAATACAAATTCGAAAAATATAAACATGATATTTTTTCATGGGGTTGGAGACTCAGGAGCCCCCGAAAAACCCTGATTTGACAATATTTTAAGACAGCAAACTTTAGTTGTTATGGCACTGTGTTAATCCATAAATGAATTCACGTTTATAGCTGTATCACATATTTTTGCAATAGTGGTCAAAAACTTGAGTGCCATATAGGAATCAAGAATCTTAAATGCTTAAAAGAAAACAGAGCATTAAATATTTATATATATATATATAAAAGAAAATTATTCTTTTTTTAGCGAACCACTTCACCAATGCCAAAGCCAGGAGTTGTGCGCCTTTATCCACAGTATCAATGGCCTGGGCCATTTCCTTATCCTCAGATGAATTTTACAAGGATGCCTTTCATGGACAAAAGACAAACATTTATGGATATGTTTACATCAGCTGCGGAAATGTACAATGCAGCAGCATCAGCTTATCAAGCACAAATGATGAATGGGTATGCAGGTATTCCTTCATTTGGTATGCCTGGTAGTGAATCTGGTTTTCCACATATGAATGGCTGTGATCCCATGATGCTAAGAGCTATGTTGATGGTAAGTTTCATTATTTGTTGTAAAAAATGTGAATACAGTAAAACCTTGATATAACGATACTCTGTGGATCAAGAAAAAATATTGTAGAGGGATTATCATTATATATTGAGAGGCAGCGGTTTAGCATCTGAGTATAGACATTTCCAAACAAGACTTAAAAAATATTGTTGTAGCAAGATTTCACTGTAGTTTAAAATGTGTGATTGTGATAGACAGAAATAAGTGTTCCCTCCTCAGAGAATGAGAGTTACACTGAGTTGGAAAAAGGATCAACTCCCTTTACCGGTTTAGTCATTTTTACTGATCCACATTAAAAATGGGCTATGCCAGAGTTGCCAAATGCTACGGATTGCCTAGTTTCTACAGGCAGCCATGCTCAACTACGGAAGATACTCTAAATACTATACGGAAATTGGTTTGAAAAATCTTCTCTTTTTGACTTTCTTGGGGTGTTTTACTTATTTTAATTTTTTTTAAATTGCTGCAATCTTTACCGTAACGATAAATTTGTATACGCATGCCAGAGAGCTTGAGCGAAAACAAACTCTGAGTGGAAAAAAGTCTGTGATTGAATTGACATATTGTTCACCAAGAGTGTTGTTAGAATATTTGGGGGGGGGGGGCGAATCAAAAGGAATATGTACGGGGTGACTAGCTCACAATGGAGGCTGACACCAGAGCATGGCCATGGAGCAAATAAAAAGTGTTGTATCAAAACTTTTGAATTGGGAAATTTGGAAAAAAAATATATTTCCGGGAATGCACTATAAAAGCTTTGTAAACGATCATACTTTTATAGTGTAATCCCAGCCTAAGGAATATGTTAAATATCGCTCTCTATCCCCAGAAGGAAACCATGGTTATTTTAGCATTGGTCCCCAAATGCGGTTCTGGATCCAGGAAAGCCCCTTTTACATGTATTAATATTGCGGTAGTCTTGGAAGTTCTAATTTCTATCCCCCGCTCGATGATTTTTTCCTTAAGGAAAGAAATGGAGAGCAGTCATAATTTTAAACCCACTTTTCCTATTTCCTATGTTTTCTAAAATCAACTGGTTTCCGGACAGACCAACAGAGAATTTAGATGAGCGAGGACAAATTTCAAGTTCCACAAGTCTTTTTTTAGGCTGATGCCACACGAGCGTTACTAGCTGGTACATGGTTTTCAGCGTATGTTTTGGGGGATGAATAAACTAGAGATGATCGCGGATGATGAACGGATCACTATGAGTTGAGAAAAAACTCTATAGTTTAAAAAATTGGTTGCAGATGGCAGCACTGTACATAAGCATTACACAGAAAACAAGCTTCACGGAAGGTTCACTATACATACACACACATTCCAACATGTACCAGTTTGTTTTGGTACATGTTGTTTGGTATTGTATACACAAATACCAATTTTTTTGTTTTTTACACCTTTGGATCACAGGCGGAGATAGACTCGGAAGTCTGGGGGCAGGATGATGATGATGTAAATTCATATATACATTAGATCAGTCGACTCTACCTTTGATGCCCCCGTATCTCCGCCCATGCTTTGGATCTGTTTTTGTCTGTACACGGAAGGGAATCTGAAAGCATGGATTCACATCTACAGACACTCACCTTGTCCTGTTACGGCATACATTCTTTAACATGAAAGTGTCTGCCTTGGCAGCCTTAATATCTATCGTATTGTGGCTGCGCAGGCAGATATTTTCATGTTAAAGAATGTATGCCGTAACAGGACAAGGTGAGTGTCTGTAGATGGTTGGTTGGTTGTAGACGTTCATTGGTTTTATGCTTAACAATGTTTGCGGTGTCTGTGGATGCGAATCCACCCTAATGCCCGGTCCAGAACTGTCATGCTAGTCGATGCTCAAACTCGTAAAAACCCATTTTTGCCATCAAAATCGCCCCATGCTGTGGGCTAAAAATAGGTTTTTGAGTTGGTTAGCACAGCTCTGAACCTGGTTTTATTTGTACGGATAGTGCACGATCGAGCCCACGGAACTTATTTCCGAGAGAATATTTTGTGGTAGGTTACATAGAAGCTATAATGCGAAAATGGTCTAGGGCTGTTAGACTTCCGTATATACGACCCACAAGGGCATGTGCAGGTTTGGATTTCATTAATATTCATGTAGGGACTAAGGGACTCTGTGACCTCGGGAAGTTGCTTGTGGGGGCTGCTCAAGTGGCCCGAGTCTCTTGGCTCCAGTGCCTATGAGGTGCTGTATTTCAATGAACTTTCAATTTTTGTTTGAAAACTAAAATTTTTAAGTGTTTTTTTGTTTTTTTGTACTATGATTATATTATCCTGGGGAGGGACTGATAGGGCTCCAGTCCTGGGGCCCCGAATGATTCTCATCATTTTTTGTTTTTTCATGCTGTAAATTCACTATAAAGGGGCCCCGTGAAAAGTCTGATCTGGGAGCGTGCAAATGGTGCCAGCCTAGGGGCCTGCTCCAGGATGTGGAGGCCATTTCGCAAAGTTCAGCATTCATCACTACTGACAGGCTTCATGCCAATACAAATACAACGGCACAACAGGCAAAATGCCCATCGAGGTGGCTGATAAAAAGATGCCCATAAAAATATGGATGTCATATATTTAAAAAAAAAACAGCAACCCAATTAAAAATGCAATTAACAAAAATTATAAACAATATATACACATGATAAAATATTATACAATGCCCATAAAGAATACTTATGGTTGTCTTATTCTAAGAACGGATAGCTTCTCGATTTACCCCAACATGTTTATCGTATGTCTTTTTAAACGTGTCAATTGTGTTACAATTTACTACCTCCGGAGGTAAGCTATTCCATTTATTAACAACCCTATTAGAGAAAAATTCCCTGCGACACCATAACCTTGCATTGTCCCTCACCAATCGATACTGGTATCCCCTTGTAAAAGCAGTCGATTGGCGGTGTACTAAAAGTTCATGGTCCATCCTATCCATCCCATTGAAAATTTTGAACACTTCGATCATATCTCCTCGACACCTGCGTTCATCCATTGTAAACATATTCAAAAAATAAAGTCTCTCTTCATAACTCAAGCCCTGTGTGCCAATAAGTACACACGTAGCTCTTCTCTGCACCCCTTCAACCAAGTCTATGTCCCTCTGTAGGTATGGTCTCCAAAACCTTACAGCATACTCCAGTCCAGGACGAACTAAGCCTCGAAAAAGCAGAAGAATGACTTTAGGAGAACGCGAAGAGACCTTTTTTTGAAAATGAGACCAAGCATTCTATTCGCTTTTTTGACCACTGCTGAACAATGCTCAGAAAACCTAAGTCGCTCGTCAATGAGAATTCCCAAATCGGTGACCCTAGTTGCATCCAGGATAGTGACAGCATTCAACTCGTAAGAGAACCGTGGGTTGTTCGAACCAAAATGAGCGACCATGCACTTATCAATGCTAAACGTCGTGCTCCATTCATTTGCCAATGTTAGCATGTCTGGGCCATCTTTTTCCAAGAATACTTTTTTGATTTTGTTGATATGTCTCCTTCCCTCCCCCAACTTTGAGAACAATAAACCTAGACCAGAAAGGCTGTATATTTGTTTTCTATAGGGAAAAGTGAGACAAAACTAGGTGCCAAAGGTCAGGGCTGGTCTTAGACCAAGTGGCACACCCCGTGCTGGGTGTTCCTCCCGCTCCTCAGGCATGGATTCAAGGTGATGTGTTTGGGGTAGCAATTTATTGTTTGCTAGTCACTACTGTTCCCTTAAATATGGAACTGATTTATCTTGCCATATCAGACTCGTGGGGGGGGTTTCTCCATCATCATTCCCAGATTTGCACCAACCGTCCTCCTTCTTACTTGACTAAATTAGAGAAGTAATAATTACTCTGATAATTACTCCAAATTAGAGAAAATGGCTAAATTAGTAAAGTTATCTAAAGCTTTTTTTCGAGATTCGATTAGTTATAATTTTTTATTTTTGAAAATATTTATAGCGGATGATTTGTAAAATATTTCTTGAGGGATATAATATAGATATAAATATAAAAATCAATTTTTTCCACAGAAACGTGGCAAACACCCCCATTCCTTAAAATTTCATTATTAATGGATGAATTTTTTTTGGGCTTATACACCATTGCGTGCTTATAATGTCTTTTTTTTCTCTGAACCTAGCGAAATTTGCATCTGCAGATTATACGCAGAAAAATGTGTTTGTTTTGTTAAATTCTTATTAAAGATTCACATCGAGGAAAGAGAAAGAAATAACTCACTTTAAGTTGCTAAAAAAATCTTAAAACTTGAAACTAATACTGTGTAACGAAAATCACCAGATTTTCATCTCCATTCTCATATTGAGCTTCTTGGCAGGTGGTCGGCCAAGGAATCCCAATTCTTCATGAATTTTTACTGCATTGATTTGTGATTATGACCTTCCAGCTTGAAAGATCATTCATTGGCTGACCACTCTAAAGCAGGGCTGTCACAAAATATCCCCTTGAAAGTGCTACCCCCACTCCCCCCAAGTTTACGAATTTGACGTGTCAACATTAACATAATTAGTCTCACCGATACTTCACAAAGTTTTGTTTTTAAGAATTTGAACAGTGATCAATAGCCCAACCCTACTTGAAAGTAATAAAAAAAAAGGGGGGGGGGTATTACAATCGCTTTCGATTTGTCTTTGACTCCACGAACATAGCTCTATTATTTTGCTCTAATCTGATGTTTATCAGCATCCCCCACTCTTGAAGGAAAGACAACTTGCTTCTAATAGTAATAAAAGGCCATCCAATCTGCTCTTGAAAAATCCTACATTTCTTTCAGATGTTCTCTTCACAAGTGTTTCCATTTTCTAAAACACAGTCATAAAAATCACCATAGTTCCCCAAACGTTTTGGTTTGCAGTGTCCTTTGTGCAGCAAGTGACTGTCCAACAGTCGAAGCTAGTCTAGAATTAAGATAGAGGTGAGCATGAAAGGGACAGATTGTAGAAATGGGGGAAAGGAAGAAATGTTGGCTCTGTTCATAAAAAAATAGTGGGGGGGGGGAACAAATAAATATACATATATTTTTTTGCAAATAAAACACTTCCAGCAACACCAATCACTTTTGACTTCCGTGTCCCTTCCTTTATGCGTGAAAAGTATGAAAATGTTTTGCCTTGAATCACGACATAAGCTTACCTAACAGCTTTAGTGCAATTTGATTAATTCCAAGACAATTATTCAAATTCCCAAACAAAACATGGGGAAAAAATACAAATGCATTAATAAACTGTCATCCAGTTAAATAAATCTATTTGGTAAGACGTATTGTGTCTCCCTCCCCCAGTAGCTTACCAAGGTGCAAAATAATGCTGTGGAGCATAGTTTCAGAGCATCTGTCATAGTGAAATAAAGCAGAGCCAGATTTACATCGAACCCTCTGGCCAAGGTTTTAACGAACCCCCCCCCCCAAGGTAAAGAGAAGGATGCAGGTAAATCTTGTGCCCCAGGCACTAGACCAGAGGGGGTGCTAAATTCTTTTAAAATTATTCAAAATTACACAAGAGAGGCAGAATGCATGCTTACCTGGCTGAAATAGTATCTAGTTGCTGCCCTGGGTAGAAGGCCTCTAATATTTAAGTGCCGCAGGGCACATTTGAAAATTTTTTCAGTGGGCACTATCGTCTACATTTATTTGCAAAGGGTCTTTTTTACAACCATGCAATAGTGGTTTAATAATCACTCAGGTGCCAATGTAAGCCCAGTGCACTCTAGGATGTTCATGGACACTGGGAAGTAGAGTAGGCAGGATTTCTCACATCTTTTACCTTCCCGGGGGGGGGGGGGGTCTGTCTGTTGCTGCAAAAAATTCACAATATCAAGGGGGGGTAGCCCCAAAACCCTCATTTGCATACATTAGTGCAGTGGGGGGGGGGGAAGAGTTGAAAACCATGTTTTAGAGGGCCACAAAGCTGTTTTCGCACTGGGTGGCAAAAGACTGCAGCCCATCCCTGAAATGAAGCAATATATTTTTCGCCATCTTCCTTAGTTAATAAATAGAATTGGGAGGGGTTTATAATTGGAATCTGGCTTCTAAAATTCAGTCATTGAAAATAAAAATCAAATTGGATTTTCAACAAAAAGTCATTAGTTTTTTGAAAAGGAAATTCCTCTTGGCAGCCCGGTTTAGCAGCAACTTACTCACAGAGCCACGAGTAAGAGAGAGCATGGGAGTCTGGCGCCACAGGTGCTTAACCATGAAGAGCCAAATTTACACTGTTTTCGTTAAATATTACTGTGAATAGGGTGTCAAAATGGAGCCCGGCTCTGGGCAACAGAGTAAATTTTTGTTCCTAGTTGAGGCACCTGCTTAATTCTAGGCGTGGGTATCTGTAATTTAGGTTTCTGAAACAACAAAAGGTCTGCAGTTGTGTGTGAATGTGTGGTTTGTTGCAAAATTTTTCGGTCCACATGTGTTGCACTTTTAGGAAGTTCTGGTGAGGTGGGTGTTGGACCAAGGATCTGAGGCACCAAAATGAATTTTTTTCCAATTGCTTCTTCTGAGACGGATAAAAAAAAAAATGGAGCCCAAGCTCAGGTTCCCTGTTCAAAAAGTGCCTAGAAATCATGACTCGTTATTCTTACATCAATATTTTTAAAAAATGGTGTTGGCGATTCGATTCAGTGTTGGGAGGGGGAGTGGGGGAACATGCAGACGGCTCGGCCCTCTCTGGTGATCACTTCAAAAGAAAAACTTCTCTTTCTTACTTCCCATAATGCAGGGAAACACTCTTTGTATTCTGAGAAATTGAATTTTCTGGATGTTATGCCGAAACTGATATTTGGAAAGAAAAGTGATTTGTCTCCTCTGGGAATCAAAACTGGGTCCTCTTGCACACCAAGCAAGTACGCTAACCAATACACCAGACACGCTTTTCAATTCCTTATAACACACATTAGTAGCGTGAAGCGCTGAGTGGAGTCATAGCAGCCTCCCTTAACTACAGCAATTTTCGCCCCATTTGGCATTCTCTTATACCCCACTCTTACTATAGCCACTCTTTGTATTGGTATACCCACCAATACACATGGTTCATAAGTGTATTCAGAAAGCGTGGGAAACTATGCATTAGACCCAAACTTTTCATTCCATCGTCCCCTTCAGAAATGTTTTTCTCTCCTCTCCCCTCAACTGAACCCATAATATCTTATGTTAAATCCTATTCCCCCCCCCCCCCCGGATCATTCCATCACCCACTTTAGGAACACTGCATTAGACAACGGGAAGAAAAGATCAATGTCAAACATACTTTTTCTATGTTATCAAAATGTTAACAAAACATGGCTTTGCCTACTGTTAGTTTACCTTTATTTCAAACTGATCACAATTCAGATCTATCGCCATGGGCAATTTACTACCTAATGAGTTGTGCCGGAAGTTAAGTGTGTGTACCTAACAGTCTGAGTGTGTATCCAGTGTTGTCTGATTTTTCAGTGCCGCCATCTATGGTTTCAGAAGTGAAGTGTAATGATTGAATATTTGTGCTGTTTTTAGACCTGTTGCTCTGTGTGGCAAGATTTTTAATGGGGAGATAGGCTCGCATTTGTGCCTCAAAGTTGGGAACCACAGAAAACCAACTTCAGCTGACCAGTTTTGTGCCAATGATAGGGCTCGAATCTGGTCCCCACAATGAGAGTCCCTCACTATGACCACTCAACCATCACAGTGGCTGTTACTTTACCTGACAAGGTTAGGAGGTATGAGAAACTGGCTCAATAGAGAAGTGTATTTTACAAAATCTTTCGGCTTATTGTTGAAATAAGAGTCTGTTGAAGAGGAGAGAGATCTTGACATTGGGAATAAAAGAGTTAGTCACCATATATATACCTGTAGAAAAATAGCAAGAATATTACAATGATGAAATCCTAGCTCTGCACTTAATTAAAAACCAGATGTTCCACCCAGTGAAATTTTCCTGGGAAGAACACACACATTTGCTGATTTACATAAGCTATATCTGTAAGAATTAAAATTCTCAAAAAGTTGATATTTTGGTCTGTAAGAATGACTAAATCATATTATATAAGAACATCTTTCATATTTGCTTACAAAAGTATTGGTCACTTCAGAGTTTTTAGAGGCTGGATGTATATTTAGAGGTGTATTAATATATTTTTATGTAGGAAACGTTTATTTTCCATATGGTGTTTATTTCCAGCACGAGGCTCCCTCATCAACAACTGAAACAGAAGAAGGAGATGAAGATGATGATGAGTTAGGGCATGCTGAGACTTATGCAGACTATATGCCATCTAAATGTATGAATTTCTATTATCACTTAAGCAATTAGCAAACAAAGAGACATATGCCAGTACTATTTACAACGCTGTGTGTTAATATGATATAGAAAATGATCACTCATGAAATTTTTGTTAAAATCCTTCACATTCAAGGTTAAAAAAGTGGAGATGAACTATTTCTTAATTTTTTTACATGTTAACCTTTCCATGTATCTTACAGTGAAAATTGGGGAACGTCATCCAGATCCAGTAGTTGAAACCAGCTCACTTTCAAGTGTTCCACCCCCTAATGTATGGTATAATCTTTCAATACCAGAAGAAGTGATTGACAGAGGACTTCTTTCTGCATTGCAGTTGGAAGCTATCACTTATGCTTGCCAGCAGCATGAAACAATTCTACCTGATGGTACAAGGGCTGGATTTTTGATTGGTATGAATTAAATAATTGTATGCCATTGACAATCAAAATTAATAACCACATTGACTTTTGAATGGATATCAAGCATTAGTACCTGTTGTAACTTATACTCTTACACTTGAAGGGGATGGTGCTGGTGTTGGAAAAGGTAGAACATTGGCTGGTGTTATTTATGAAAACTATCTACTTGGTCGCAAGAGAGCAATATGGTAATGTTTTAATTTTTGTTTGAATTATGTTTCTTCGTGTGAAGTGTTAATTTTAAAACTAGTCATACGTTATACATATATCAGAGTATACTGTATTGTATTGATATACATGTGGGTTGTTGAAGATATTTAGTTTCCCTTAGTGAAGGTTGTGTACAGAATTTTGGAGTTTTTACTGCTACAGATTTTCTCTCCTCCGGTTACATATCAGACATTGCAGTACTTTCGTGGCTATCTGCCGGCATTCTATACCGTGTAAATTCACCTTGTTCTTACAAGATTATGATTTTTCAAAAATGTGCATTTGCAAAGGATTTGGAACGCCCGTTCAAAGTTGAAACATTTTCTGAGATAGTTTAAAAAAACCGAATCTAAAGACTACCTTGAATACTGAGAAATTGAATTTTCTGGATGTTAATGCCGAAACTGATATTTAGAAAGAAAAGTGATTTGTCTGCTCCGGGAATCGAACCTGGGTCCCCCCTGCATACCAGACAAGTGCGTTGACCAATATACCAGAGACACGCTTTTCAATTCCTTATAACACACATTAGTAGCATGAAGCGCTGAGTGGAGTCAGCAGCCTTCCTTAACTACAGCAATTTTTGCCCCAGTTGGCATTTTGTATGAAGAGATGGTATGCCTCTCTTGCTGCTATGGAACAGCCTGAGGCTATGATTCCACTCTGCGCTTCACACTACTAATGCGTGTTATAAGGAATCGAAAAGTGTCTCTCTGGTGTATTGGTTAGTGCACTTGCCCAGTATGCAAGGGGATCCAGGTTCGATTCCCAGAGGAGGCAAATCACTTTTCTTTCCAAATATCAGTTTCGGCATTAACATCCAAAAAATTCAGTTTCTCTGTATATTTCAGGCCGAAAAAATACCATCTCTACCTTGAATATTCAGTTTTGTCATCTAGCTGTTATGTAGTAGTCACCGTTACACATCGCAAAAATCACTGGTGTGTGTGCAGAATCAGCTTTAGGAAGGGCAGAAGGATTTTTTCCGTAGAAATTGTGGATCATTAATGCTCAAAAAGAATTTTAAAAATTAACATAATAATAATATAAAATATTAGATAATAAATATTTTCTCCAATATTTTAATTTTCTTGGGACTGGAGAGCCTCCATACCCCCCAATTTTGCCTTTGGTAAAAATCCGGGTTTTGGAACCTGCAATTGCATAGTGATAATTGGCTAAAAATACGTTTTCGAAGGTTTTTCAATTTTGAGTTGGCTATTCCTCTGAAAAAGCTCTGATCGCCACGAAAATCACTCAGACAACACAACTAGGGTGGGGGAGCAGGTGGGTCTAGTTCCCCCCCCCCACTCCGGGCTCTAGACTAGAGGGAGTGCCAAATTCACCTTTTATAACTGCTTCTACATTATACGGGTGCCAAAATGTGTGCTTGCCCCATTTGAGAAAAAATCTGTTTGCAGCCCTAGATAGAGGGCACCACCTACTGAGCACAAAACACTCTGAATGCTGGGCACACAAAAACACACAAATTTCACCAACACAAATCTGACAGCTCCCATTCAGGTGTGAAAATATGTGGCAGTTAAATGGCGACAGATCAGAGTGGTAGACCGACAGGGATAGAATATAAAACCATTCTATACCAGGAAATTGTTTTGCAAGGACTGGTATGAAATCCTTGCTCGTATGAATAGAGAGAATTGGAAGATAAGTGTCTGAGAGAATGTGTGTACTGAGAGAGAGAAAATCTCATTTGATTTTAAATTTAAATCAGAAGATATTATCGAAAGAGCTAAGATTTTTTAAAGAAATGAAAAATCAATCAAAAGGGAATTTATAGATTGATTTATCAGTAAATATATAAATGTGTGTACCTCTAACTTTTAATTACATTAGATCCTGCTTATAACACTTTTCAAAAAATTGTCAAAATCTTTGTAAGCAGGAAAACACTTCAAACGGGAAATCGTAAGAATTACTTAAAGTTGAGACTATGAAAATCAGTTGTACTAAGTGGAAAAATGTTCTGAATGGGAACGTTATAAGCGGGATCAACTGTATATTTGCTTTAGATTTGTTATATGTCCTACATTCCATATGTTAAATTCTCATTAATGAGCTTGTTTGCAAGCTTTCCCAACTAGTAGACAATGAAAGTAAATGAACCTTTGGATAGAACACGTTTTTAGAAATGAATCACAGAGATACCTCTTTCTCCTACCCAAAACATGGCCTGCTGCTCTGTCTCAACGAAGAGATATAAGCAGGTGATTAAAGACCCGGGGGCATGCTGGTAAAAATTCATAGAGATACCGGTTAATTATGGGGGAAAGGGGGGGCATACTTTTTTTTCCAAGGTAATTTTTTTCGAGGCAGACCCAGTTTCACTCAAAAGGGACCCAGATTTTTTGAATACCCTGAGTGGCATCTCTGTAAACATATATATATACGGAAAAGAACATAGAATATAACATAAATTTTATATATATACATATGTTGAAGAACATATACAACATAGAATTTAAGTATTTTATGAATTGTATTTTAATACAATATATACATATTTGTGGATGCAGCAAGTTAATACCAAGTTTGTTAAATATTCTCTGCAATAATGAAAATAAATTCTCAAAATATGTTCAGCAGATACATAAGCCATATAAAATCAAGCAGCCTGAGCTCACAGTGCTAATAGAGTTGTCCCACTTAAATGAACTATCAATTTTGAGCAAATATAAAATTTTTGTTTGGTTATTTTTTATCAGACGGTTTGAGTTGGGGGGGGGGGGGGGAATTGAAGCAATTGAATTTTCTATCAACTTTTCAGACTGTTGATATGCAATTGGTGATTTGATCAATCAAAAAAATAATTTAACAATAATGAATACAGCACATTACTTTTAACACACGTCTAATTTCTCCTCAGGTTGAGTGTTTCAAATGATTTGAAATATGATGCAGAGCGAGATTTAAGGGATATTGGCGCTGGAAAAATTGAAGTGCATTCCTTGAACAAGGTAAATTCTGATTTTAATAAGTATACAGTGTTCTGTATTCACAAAAACGACAGGAATCTCAATCTAGAATGGCAAAAAATCATTTTGACCTCTAGAAATTGTTTTTCATGTGGGTTGTATTCTTGCATGAATGAAGGATTGTTAATTTTTTGTCAACATTTTTTGGTGTTAATACTGGATAAAATAACATTGAGTGATTGACAAAATTTCTATCATATATTGTAATTTTTTTTAGTTATTACGATGATAAAATAGGAAATTGCTATACTCAAAATGAATTTTTTGGTTCAAATTGCGATTGCAAAATGTTATGTTTTTTTCAGTTCAAATATGCCAAAATATCATCCAAGATAAACGGTAGTGTTAAAAAGGGGGTTATATTTGCAACTTATTCCTCGCTTATTGGTGAAAGCCAATCAGGTGGGAAATATAAAACAAGGTTAAAGCAACTTTTGCATTGGTGTGGTGATGATTATGATGGTGTGGTATCCTTTTGTTGTTTGACATTTTTAAGTGATTTTGGATTAGAAAATACTGTATATCATATAGCCCAGTGGTTCTCAACCTTTTTTTGTCCATGGCCCCCTTTCACCCATTTCTCATTCCTGTGGTCTCCCCCTTGCGACATGAATAATTTTCTATTCCCCCTTCCTTCTCTCTCTCTCTCTCTCTCTCTCCCCCCCCCCCCCGTTTTCTCATTTGAAGATATTTATTCAAAAATTGTCTGAAGTATAAATATGTTTGAATTTAATTTGATTTTTAATTTATGAAAATAATGAAAAACAAAACTAGAATACAGTAAAAAATAGAATAAATTATTTTCAATCAATGTAACAATGCTCTTGAAGACGGCACAATGTCATTAAGTTACTGTACTGGATGATGAAATTTGTATTATTTCCAAATTAGTTTTTTTTTGTGTGTAAATGGTTATGGTTTCATTGAGAAATGTCAGTTGTAGCTTCCAAAATACACATTTTTATAATGATAAAAATCGCAAAAAGTGGTAGCAAACAGTTATATTCATTTTATTCTCTTCATGCGGATAAAAGTAGTAATGAGGGAGTAGCCACACAAATGAATCACAATTGAAAAGTTCAACCTTTCACATCGTTTTCAACAATAATACATGTATCAAGGATATAGGTTCATGTTGTAGCCCTACTATGAATTTAAAAAAAGGAACTACAAAAAATATGTGTGAAATTTTTTTGAATATTTGTTTGAACCATTCATTCCAAAAAAACCATGTACGCAGTGACAAAGCTGTTCATGTGAACAACATAATGATTCATCATCAGGATTTCAAGCCCATCGGAAAATATAAATACTCAGATTTTCAAATAAGAAAATTATCAGTTTGTTGACTTCAATTTCGATACGGTGAAAATCTGATATTTCGTTGGATGTTTGACAAGCTACCTTCAAGTGGCTTCTTGATTCATAATATGGCCGCTCTCTCGCAGGCGGACGAAGCAACGTGCGAGTTGGCTAAAACACAGCACAATATTTCACATAACAGTATGTACTATATTTAATATACAGGGCGCAAAGGTAACGAGGCATATGACATTTTACTGGTGAACCATTGGTCCTAGAAGCATACTTCCAGTTGGAAAAAGTACCCAAATAATGTGTAGTACTCAGATTTTTGATTCATGTTGCCAGGGGTTACATAGTTATTGAAATAAAAATGTTAACTCTTTATGCGGACACCCTGTGACCCAAAACCCAATTGGAAAGTTGTTTCCTAGTCTCCAACAAAAAAATTCAACGTTTCTAAGTGCAATATTCACTGAGATATTCGAAGAAAGTTGGAAAAAAGACCAGCATTATAAATACGGGGAAACCATTTTATCCGTTGCTGTTTTTTCTCAAATTTCCTCAATTTTTCGAATTCGCATATCTCAGTGAATATTGCACTTAGAAACGTGAAACTATTTTAGTTGGCATCTTGAAAGACAGAGCAACAACGTCTTAATTGGGTTCTTTGGCACACGGGGACGGTATCTAAAAAGTCTTTTTCATTTTATTTTATAGCTATACAACCCCTTACAACGTGAATGACATATCTGAGTTGGACACGTGATTTGGATACTTTTTCCAGTTGGGTATGTCTCTAATTAGACTAACGGCTCGCCAGTAAAGTGCCATACACCCTGTTACCCATGAGCCTGCATATACACATAAAAAATAGTTTGGGACGAAATAAAGTCAATTCTCGTTTTAACGAATACCGTTATAACGGGAAAAAATATCGTTTTAACGAAAACTTTTCTAATCCCCAGGTAAGTTTACGTAGGAACAATATAAAAATCTGGAATTCCTTTGTAACGAAATTTCGTTATTACCAAGTGATTTCTCTGGTATCTTGGAGTTCATTATAATGGGGTTTGACTGTATTCCCCCCAAAAAAATCGGGCATTTTTGCAGTAAAGTAATTCAACTTCGGCAATTTGATCTGAAAACAGTCCTTTTTGTAATGATTGTCTTTTTTACTTTTATAAATTTAGGAAGGAAACAAAAGGAAGAAAGGGTGGGGAGAAAAAAAGAAATGACCAAGAGGGGCTCGGTTGTGCGTAAATGTCTCGAAATTCCACTTGTGCGCAGGGGGATTCGTGCCTCACTCTCAGTTTTATGACAAAATTTGACATTTATGAGACGTTTGACTATGGTCACAATTAATCTCTATATATAGCTTTCAATTTTAAAATATTTCATTTATACGAAGAACAATTTCAATTATTTGACATTTTCATTTTGATTCAAATCTTTGGCATTTAGACATCATTTGAAACTATCAAATCCACGCAGTTTTTGCAGATTGTCGAAACGCGTCGCTGAATTGGTTTTGCATGCATATTATCGACGCTAAAAACCATAAATTTTAGGTTGACAGATACAAAAAGATGAATTCAGCCGGTTACAGACATTTCAAAGTGAAGACTTACGTGAGAATTTATTGCACTTTTCTGAGAAATCAGCAGATGCAGTGAGTCTCAAATAAACGGATTTAAATTGCTTTAAATGTGGTCATACGCCCTTTAAGAATTTTTTTTTAATGTCCACAACATTGTTCTTGCAGGATAGGAAAATTGCATTGAAATTATTTGGGATGTTGCAGGCCAGTAGTAGGCGCCTATCGACATTTTGTACTGATGAATGTCTGATCAACTTGTAAAAATTGAGATTATATATATTATATCTCAACAAGGCTATGACCACAGTGTCAAGGGACGCTGTTTAGAGCGCATGGACGCTAGTGTTCATCTTCGGAAGATTATGATGTAGATTTTATAGTTGATTTTTTTTTCCTCTGTATATTATGATCCGTCCATTGACGAACATTGATTATGTGTGAATTTATATGTGCAATCTGTATGTAATATTTTTATCTATTATCCTGAAGATATCTAATAAAATTTCCAGACATACCCATCCTCCGGGAACGCTTCAATATCTCAATGAGATGGGAAGCGGGGTGTTTGGTCTTCAAAGGTCAAAGGCCAGTAGTAGGTCAGCAGCAGGCTTAAGTAGTAGGTCAGTTAATTAATAGGAAGCATTGCAGTATCAATTAAAGTACTTTAAAGGTGTAGTGTCAATTTTAGAGGAAGTCCCAATAAATTATCTTCTTGGATTGCATATAGACACCAATCAGCAAACCAAATGACGTTAAGACCGTCTTAAATATGTTAAAAATTATGTTTTTCCTGTTAAATTGAAAGGAATGGCCTATGAACACTTGCGATTGAAACAACAGTAATTTTATGTAATTACAGTTTCTTGAGTTATACAGCAATGCAGTTTTAAAAAATTAAATTTCATGGGTATTTTTTCTCATGTATGATTTGGTCTCTAGGAGTTTGTTATAACTGAATTTGACTTGTTTTCAGCAGAGGCAATGAATTGGCATCCCCTCAAAATTCATAAAAAAATGCTCCAGAGCAATCATTCTTTATTCGATTTTTATAAATATATTCCCCCCTCAGACCAATGCTGAAGATAGCTTTGTGCTAAACTAGATGGCTATCCGTCTGTAATTGCATGAAAACGATGGGTTTTTTTTTTACAAGCTTTCATTTTTCACTCATCGACTTCTTGGATTGCATTTACTACCAGCACTCAAAAGAATGTCAATGAATGGTCGACAAATCTTTGTCTGCTTTCTTTATGGCAGCCCTCTTTGAATGAAAAGTCTTCGAACGTATAATTTTCTGTCCTTACAGTTACTCCATTTTGCTTAAACCTCTTCTATAGTTTGTGTCAGGGCCTACTGTCACCCCCAAGTCGTAAAACCACAGAGATTACATGAACAACTTATTTTATTTTCTTCCTCATGTTAATGTTACTTGAATAGGGGAAAATTTGCGAAAAAGATATGCTATTCTATGCATTTTGTTTGCAATTAAATTTTTTTAGTCAGTGACTAAAAAAATTTAATTTCATAACCTTCTTCGTGACTACCGTATCAGTAGCCGTGGCTCCCCTTTTGCGAGATTTTCATCCGTGGCCCCCCTTTAATATCCTAGGGCCCACCTGGGGCCATATGGCCCCCAGTAGAGAACCACTGATATAGCCTATATCTTATTCCCAAGTGTTGTTTGTGTGTTCTGGGTTATTTCCTTAATGATGCACAGGTAGTATTTGATGAATGTCACAAAGCAAAAAATCTCTGTCCTGTTGGATCAAGTAAACCTACCAAAACTGGCCTGACAGTTTTGGAGTTACAGAACAAACTTCCCAAAGCCCGTGTTGTCTATGCCAGTGCAACAGGTAACTTTTTTTGAAAATTATTTTTAAATATACAATTTGATATTTTTGTCCACATAAATTAGAAGCATGTGACTAAAAAATGTTCTTTTATTTTTAATCATTTCTCAGGTGCATCTGAACCAAAAAACATGGCTTATATGACCAGACTAGGTTTATGGGGTGAAGGGACACCTTTCAGAGAATTCAATGACTTCATTTCTGTTGTGGAAAAGCGAGGTGTGGGAGCCATGGAATTGGTTGCTATGGACATGAAAGTGAGCATTTCAGATATACACATAACTTGTTTATGTAAAATATCTTTTTAATCTTTTTTCTTTGTTACTCCTTATTCATTTATAATTAATATTTTCATGTAATTTTGAATAAAGCAAAGTGATTTTACTATGGGGAAACCTGAATACAATTTTTTTTACCTACAGCTCAGAGGGCTGTATATGGCTAGGCAACTTAGTTTTGCTGGTGTTACATTCAAGATTGAAGAAATTCCATTGACTGATGATTTCATCAAGATGTATAACGAGTCTGTCAGCTTGGTAAGCTGTTTGTTGTTTTACTTTTTTTTTTTTTGTTACTCTGAATCATCTGTTTTTGTGGTTAAATTTTTTATTCATAAAAAAAAAGATAATTAAACATGAAATAAGTATAAATATATTTTAGAAGGAATTTCCAGTCTTTGCTTATGCACTGATAGCAATTCAGTTTGTTTTGAAAAGATTTGGGATCGCACACACGCACACGTTTCAGTACAGCATTATCCACTAGATATAAGTTGTTACATTAATAAAGTATGAAAGGCTGTCAAATTTTGAATGTGTGCTGAGCAGCGCCTGCTCTGCGTATGCATCCATATCAATGAAAGTGTTCATTAGCCAAATACATATTCATCGGCTGAGGTTGAAAAAAACATTAAAAAAATTGTTTTAGCTGAGATACTACTGTGTTGTATTTATGTGAGTACAAGCATATGCATAATACTTCTATAAAGATAAAATAAAAGCAAGATTATTTTCCAAAAAAAATACAGTAAATTTTGATTGCCTTTCATTTTATTCTAGTTTGAAGGGTTTTTCACACATGATGTGTTTGTTTTTCTAAAACCATTGATAGGTATTCTGAGGGATGTTTTGCTTTTCAACTACTGACTTTAGCTTGAGATTTTAATTTTTTCCATTTCATTAGTTATTCTTTTCCTTTTTAACCTGAACTTTTTCTCTAACATTTCTGAAAAATATACACACAATAAAGATTTGTACTGATGTTTGAACACTGCATTCACTCACAGGTGAGCAACAGTGAAATAGCAATATTGACGTGCAACGAAAGATTTGTAAGCCCAGGTGGCCAAGTTCATTCTCATTGGTTAGTGTTTATCTACAAAACTGGAAAAAAAGGGGCAGTGGTAGTTGTGTGCATGTCTCGTTTAACCTAATTTTGATATGTTGATTTTTGAAACTCTGCATTTTTATCTGAGTTTCACAAATTAATAAAATACAAATCAAGGTCAAATTAACCTTGCCCTATTCTCTAGTCAATATTTCTATGTCAACTTTATGCTGGCTTTTAATGCTTCTGCTTATTTCTTTAAATTGTATTTAATGCTTCACACTCTGAAGTACTGGCTAAAGTGTAGCCTGTACTAATGTATTACAATATGTATTCCTTTGATTAATGGTGTAGCTAGAAAAAACATTACCTATGTTAAGCTCAGATGTATCTTAAAATGAAATTAAACTTTCACATATATCTATTTGCAAAATTAAAAACTTACATTTCCTATTTTACTCAGTGGGTGGATGCACGAGAAAAATTTAGTGATGCAGCAGAGCTGATGGAAGGAGATGCTCGAATGAAAAAAACTATGTGGTGTCAGTTTTGGGCATCTCATCAGAGATTCTTCAAATATTTGTGCATTGCATCGAAAGTACACCATGTTGTTTCCCTTGCTAGAGAAGCTGTTAAAAATGGGAAAGTGAGTAACAGTATTCTGCTCATATGTATTTGAAGGGAGGAAAAGTGTCATTCTGTGGTTTTAACAAATATTTAATATTTTATGAAATTAAAACTTCATATTGATTTTTAGTGTGTTGTGATTGGCTTACAATCAACTGGTGAAGCAAGAACTTTAGAACAACTAGAAGAACAAGGTGGTGAATTAACAGATTTTGTGTCGACTGCCAAGTGAGTAAAATTGAATTTGCGTTCCTGATCGAATTCCTTTCAACTCCAAGGTGCTTAATTAGCATTCAATTCTCTTTATTGTTTCATCTTGTTACATAAATACAAGATGAGACAAAAAAGTCAGCTAAGGGGTCTAGAGACCCATACTGGTTGATACATTGCAAGTTTTTAATGAATATTAATGAACACATTTACTTGTTAGTGAATAATATCAAAAAACTAAAATGGAAAAAAGAAATATATTTAAAAAAATGCAAAAGGGTAAAATGCAAAAAGTTTTAAAATTTAAATTTTCCTTTTCCCCCTCTTTTCTTTGTAGTAGTTAATATGAGGGGGGAAAAAAACAAATATCAAAACATTTGCATGAT
Organism: Pholcus phalangioides; assembly: GCF_987345545.1. NCBI lineage: Eukaryota > Metazoa > Arthropoda > Arachnida > Araneae > Pholcidae > Pholcus > Pholcus phalangioides. The sequence goes on along the minus strand of NW_028301610.1, from coordinate 8,937,600 downwards.
TTGTAGTATTTTTGTCAACAGCAAGGAGTGCAACTATATGAAATATACAATGCTTCAGATTTTCACATAAGTACAAATAACAAGAATCAATAATGTTGCAATGCGGAAGATCGAATAGATTCATAATTTAACTGAGTAAGGAGCCTAGGAAAGATCAAAAGAAACTCTCAATGTCACTGATTGAAAAAAGATATTTCTTCATGTCTCTTTTGAGAGGTAATAAATTAGTAATATTAAGGATATCAGGTGGTAAAGTTGCAAAATTTTGGGATGAGGTTAGTAAAATGCTTCTTTAGAAGAGTTTTGTAAATAAGTGGCAGCGAGTATATATTTTTCAATCTATTTGAGAAATACTTAAAGTCATTTAAAAATAATTATAGTCGATTTGTAGAAGTAAAGCTGACGTAAGGGGTCCAAGACTGTGGAAAAGTTATTTTGAAGGGGTAAAAAAGAGTCGCTTGTGATGAGTCTTATTGTTTTGTTCATTTGATCATTTTTGTCGCACCACGGTCATTTTCTGCACACGAGGGCTAATTAGACCGGGACCTACAATTTATTGCCGATTCCGAACGGCAGGCTTGTTTTTATACTCATCGAGAGGTTGGCGCGCTAACCCCTCGATGGGGGACTCCCTGCGGTAGCAATTTTTTGCTGCGGTCAAGTCGCCGTTTTTTTGTTGTACCCCTGTGTCAGGAAAGTTTTCTGACAGGGATGAACCGGGTATCGAACTCGCGACACCTCTAAACATCCTTTGGTACTTTAGGCGAGCATCTTATCGACCGGGCTACCGCGCCCCCTTATTGTTTTTTTTTTTTTTTTTTTTTTTTTTTGAGTTTCATTATTGGTGTAAGATTTGAATCGAAGTCGCCACCCCAGATAGCCAAACCATATATAGGGATCATGAAACAATGAGTAATAAAGTGTTAACATGATAGAGTGATCTATATATGGTTTAAGGTAATATAGTTTGTAAATTACATAACAAAGTTTATTTTGCAAATATTTTACATGAGGTTTTTCATCTAAGGTTATGATCGATATTAATACCTAGGCATTTAATCATGGAAGCCTGTTCAAGACTCTGGCAGTTACAAGTAGAAATATTTTGGCAATTATTATTGTGGAATATCAGATTATGGTTGACGTTTATATTAGCTATAGAAGAGAAGTACATAAACTTAGTTTTTGTTACTTTTATTTGTAAGTCGTTACTGATAAAGCAATCACGAATTATCAATAAATCAGTGTTTATTATCAGACTTGCTAGTGAATGATCGTCATCAGTTCAATAAAGTACTGTGTCATCTGCAAATGTGATGATTTTACCAGTTAATTCAATGTTACAAAGGTCATTTATGAATATATTAAATAACAATGGGGTGTCAGAACAGAACTCTGAGATACTCCTTTGATTGTTTCCAATGGGTTACTAAGATTATTTCCAACTTTAACTATTTGAGATCTATGACTAAGATAAGAAGCAATTAATTTATGTGCGTATTCAGTGTTACCTCTGATTCCGAAAATATGCAATTTATTGAGTAAGATTCAATGTTCAACACTCTCAAATGCTTTTTTCATGTCCAGGAAAATGTCAATAGTCTTTTTGGATGCATAAATTTTTTTTAATGATATACTTAGTGAATGTACAAAGTGCAGTCTGTGTGTGTTTCTGTTTGGAAAAAACTGTATTGATTATATAATAGAAAAAAATTCTATTATTTTAATGATTATTTTAAAAAGCTTTGAAAGTGACAATATAACTGAAATTGGTTTAAAGTTGTTGAGATCATTTGGATCACCATTTTTATGAACTGGAGTTAAAACTGCTAATTTTAATGATTCAGGAAATTCACCTTTTACAATACAATTATTTATTTAGTCGGAGAGTATGTTTAAGATATTATTAGGGAGTTTTGGCAAAACTTTAGAGAGAGTTTGAAGTACCTGAGGATGACCCAGTAGCAGGTAAAGTCTTGATAATTTTTTAAATTTCTTCCGGAAAAGTTGGAGTGAGGTATATTGAGCTGACTGTTTGAGTCGATAGAGTATTTATAATCATCATTTATATTAATATTGATTGGTGAATGTTAATAAAGTGGGCATTGAAATTTTGAGCGAGGGTGTTATCACAGTTTGTTGGTAATGAATTGTGATTATTACCTTTGAATATTATTTCATCCAATAACTTCCAGCGTTTTTTAGATGTGTTATGTTTCAAAAATTGTTCAGAGTAGTAATTATTTTTAGTAGTTCTAATTTGGGACTTGACCATTCAAGGCATTACTGCCATCAATTTTTTTTTCAAATTGTGCAAAATATGTACATGAAAATATTTTCTATATAATCAGGTAACCTTGTAGTCCCATGTGCAATACAAGCAATTTCCAACCAGTGCTGTGAAGGTTAACCTGTAGAATGTTCTATTTGTTTTTCTTCCTCCTTTCAATGAAATGCATTTTATCTTTTCCAATTTTGTGGAAATTTTCTGAAAATAGAACCTATAATTAACCTTTAATTAAATCACACACTGGAAAGGAAATCTAGTAACTAGACTTTTTTCCACTGTTTATTGTATATGCTGTGTATATACAGTATTTACTCTTGTATAGGACAAGGTTTTTAATTAAATTTTCACTTTAAAAACCTAGGTTTTTAGTAATTTTTTTTCTTTGTAAATCAGGTGAAGAAACTGTAAAGTGTGTAAAGAAAACTACTAGTATAGTTCCCTTATTTTGATCTGTAAAATTCACCTTGTTTTACATGTGAGTAAATATGGTATGCAATAACCAATTTTGCAGTCCTCTGAGACTAGGGGGAGGGGGGGGGGTGCTAACTATGAGTGAACATTCAATTACACGAACAATTTTCTTTCAATGGAGATGCCTAGAATCAACGATGCGAGTAATGTTCATTCAGTCATATTTTGTATCTAGAAACCAGGGTGAATATGTACTATTCAAATGTATTTTGTTCTTGTAGTACAATTACATATTGTTATAACTTTAAATTTAAATAGATTTCAGAATTTAGCACCATGCATAAGTTGGATGCAGAATGAGATATTAAATAGTAAATACAGAACTACTACTTGGTTAACCCCTTCAAGTGCAAGCTTTCGACAAGAAATTCGGATGATCTGTATTTGAAGTATTGGTGATAAAACTCAATCTGGTTTCCTTGTTGACATGTTAGATAGAAAAGGAAAAAAAAAAGATTAGTGCAGTAAGATTTCCCTTTCACCTTCTCTTTCTCCCCATCCCATTTGTTCTTTCTCTCTCATAAATATATACAGTGAAATCTTTGTATAAAACAGAATGTGTGTTAAGAGACAAATTATTATCCATTCCAGACAGGTTTCCATTTTATAAAAATGCACACAAAAATATAAGCAGTGATTAATTTTTTGTTGTTTAGCAAAACTTAAATTTTGAGAACATCACCCTAACTAACATAAATTAACGAGTACTAAAAAGAGACGTGCATTATTATTTTGAATTTTTCATGTTTGCGGTTTTAAATTATGCATTTGATTATATTTTTGCATTATTTAATGCACTTATAAACTTCACTGTAATGCATTCTCCTGCCTAGCGATAGAATGAACGCTTACTTTTGTAAAAAATGAAAAAAATTTAATATTTAAAATGAGATAGGTACAAAATTTCAATTTTTTCTTTATTTTACCTCCATTTTTCTGTTTGAATTCATACATAGTTTCTTGTGGCTGGTCGCCATCTCTACACTGAATGAAATTCTATAGTACGGTATCGTAAAATTGTGAAAAATATTTGTTTTCCTCACCTATTCTTTTCCTGAACTAGTTTGAATCAAAATAAACATTTTTTTAAAATAAGCAGGAGTGTTTTCTAACTAAAGCCACTATTTTCATTGTAGATGAAATGCTAAATGGGCTTTCACTAAATTTTGAATAACAAATCCGCTTATACCTATGCCAGCCCCTTACTTCCAAAACCAGTTCAGATAGATAATAAGCATTCATAATTGGCAAATTAAAAAAAAAAATGGTTTGGTACCAGCAAAATTTCATATGTGCCAAGCATTTTTTTTCATGAAAAAATTGATGTTTAAAGTAGTGTATTCTTTGTAGTGTATTCGTCTGAGGCTTAGGGGACCCCTTTCCATGCTAGTAGATATGCTGACATAATTTCTGATCATTTTGTGCTATCTCCAGACTTCATTTTCAGTTATTGTTAGATAAAAAAAAGCACCAATGCCAATTTTTTTTAGTAACCATGGCAACCTGGCACAGACATATAGTATTGGTCAATATATCTTGTCTGCTGCTATTGCAAATTGAAAGTTTAGTTATATTTTTAACTTCTTGGCAATGCAGCATAATAAAACTCTTTGCTGTAGCCAAGGTTGGTTTAAACTGGTTTAAACTGCCGAAAACATAAACCTAAATGAATGCTTTTGGATATTTTGAACACAATAAGTTTATAGCATGATGAACTTACTTTTTTGTATATTGCTGCGTTTCATTTTAAACACTACTTTGTTACAATAATCAAAACTAAATATTATAATTTGCAATTTTAATTTTTTGACAAAGTGTAGAACAGATGTATAATTTTATTGTCTGTTTTATCCAAACTACTAATGTTATCTAAACTACTGATTACCCAAGTTCAATTTCCTAAGTGAAATAGAGCTGTTTATTAAAAATATGTATGATAGTAGATCATAGGGTTAAGTGTTTGACCTCAAAAACTTGCTTGGCATTAAAAGTCAAAAACATGTTGTCATTCTTACTTTTTACACTTAGAATAAGTTATAGAGCTTTTCTTAAGCACCATATGCAATCAGCACTGCTATATTAACTCTATAATGCCCAGATCGCCCGAAGTCGGCCGAGTAGGTTAATGCCCACAACTGCCTCAAGTCGGCCCAGCTAGGTGGTATGGGTATGTTTTGGTGGGCTTTTGTCACCAATGGGAAAGAAGATGAAAGCTCTTGTCAGAGGCGGGAACGGAAAAGACAACTGCAACGCCCTATCAATGGGATTTTAAAAGCTGATGTACTAGAATGTTCCTTGAGAATGAACTAAGGGTACTCAATGCATTTTACAAAGAGATAATACTGTGAGGAAAGGGGTGTTTTCTGTAGACAAATTATCTCCCGAAAATCCATTGAAATGAAAAGGTGAACGTCAATGCAAAGGGTGGCATAAATAGAAACTCATGGAGAAGGGGTGGGGAGAGGGAAAGTGGCCGAAATTTGGACGAGTCCACTTCGAACACAAAAAACTTGGTATTTTCACGACCCTCCCAGGTTTTCTATCTGGGCGTTAAAGAGTAAAAGGATAATTTAGTTCAATTTGGTATTTTTATTGCTAGCTATATTCTAATATTATGCACAATAAGGGTATCGTTTTAAGTATCAGTGATTATCTAGAAAATTTTATAACAGAAATCAACGCTATACATATATGGTGTAAAAAAACCTTTTAAACACCTGTTATGAAAAGAGTACAGCGGATGGCTTATATCAATACACATAGACTGTATAAGCAGTAGAAGAAATTTTGGGAGGTTGAGAATTATGTTGAACTGAAGAATATCAAATAGTTTCATAGTTTTTCCTTCAGCTTTTATGTTATACTCTATTGAAATTGTATATTTTACATGAAAAAATACACATATGTTGTCCAAAATAATTCTGTAGAGAGCAGAAAATTATTTTACAATCATTAAGTATTTATTCTTTGTACAGTGTAGTGACTTTAAACATTACATGCAATCGTGTGTATTTTCAATGGGAATTTTTATATTGCAAAGCAATATTTGAGGTTTTTGACAGTGGGTCTTTGATGTGACAGTTTAAACCGTCAAAAACTGCCATGTGTCAAAAACCAGCCAACCCTGGTTGTAGCATGTTTGCAGTTGGGGTGGTACTTTATCTTCTTTGACATTGCTTTGTTGAGGTGATTAACCAATGTTCAGGTGAGAATTATTCAATTAAAAAAAAGTTAATTTTAAAGCACTTATTTAAATTGGGTAGTCCCTCTCCACCTGCAGTGGATTCATAGCGTTACATCACTAAAATCTTCGAACCAATATTGCACATAAAAGTTTTCAATCAGATCAAGTAGTTCTGTATGTTTGCAAATCAACATAGTTTTGTCAATGGTATGTCCTGACTGCCACTAATCTCCTGAGTCTTAATGCCCATGTTATTGATGCCATAAATATAAAACTGACTTGATATCATTTACATCAATTTTGCAAAAGCTTTTGATCATGTCTATCATGGAATTCTTATTAACAAAATCAGAAAAATAAGTTGTAACTCTGATTTAGTTGGTTTATTTCCTACATATCTAATAGAGTATAGTTTCCCAAACATTTTGTTCCACTCCCCCCCCCCTCAAATATTTTTTTCCTTCACATTGCCCCCTTAACTCAAGCCAACCCATAGGATCCTATGCTAAACCCTTAGCTTCTATTGCTCTCTGCACTATTCTATCACCCCCATCCCCCAATGGGCGATATTGCCCACTTTGGGAAACACAGCAATAGAGTGAAATCATTGGGCTTTATGGATATAATGCCAAGGTGAACCAGAAAAGTCATTTCTCTCCACTATGAATCCAACCTAGGACCTCTTGCATACCAGACCAGGTCCTGGGTTTGATTCCCAGTAGAGAGAAATTACACTTTTTCCTGTTCACCTCGGCATAATATCTAGAAAGCCTATTGATTTCATGTGTCTTAGCTGAGCAAAAATTTCCATCTGCATATAGTGTGTTGTATATATCCTATAATCCATTTTAAGCCAAGGTTTTGTGGCTACTTCTGGTATGCCTCAGGAATCTGTCCTAGGCCCATTATTATTTATCATTTTTATCAATGATCTTTCTACACTTTTCAAAAACTGCCTGCTCTTTGCTGATGATTTGAAGATTTTTAAAAGTATTGATGTTTGTTATTGCCTACAAAATGTGTTCTTTACTTCATAAATGGTATTTAATTAATAGACAATCTCTATTGCTGAATGTTTTGTTCTTTCATTCACTCAACAAAAAGAAATAAGTGCATGCGGTAGCCCAGGTCAATAAGATACTCGCCTAAAGTACCAAAGGATGTTTAGAGGTGTTGCAAGTTTAATGCCTGGTTCATCCTTGTCAGAAAACTTCCCTGACACAGGTACAGCAGATACGGTGACATGACCACAGAAAAAGATTGCTACTGCAGGGAGTCTCACATCGAGGGGTTAGTGCACCAACCTCTCTGTGAGTATACAAAAGGTTGCCATTTGAAATTGCAATAAATTGTAGATTCCGATCTAATTAGCCCTCGTGTGCAGAAAATGACCATGGTGCGACAAAAATGATAAAAAAGAATCCAATTTCTTATATGTATAGCATTAATAGCCAGTTGCTCATAAGAACCTATGCAACCAATTTGGGTGTTATTTATACAGTAAAACCTATCTTTTTTCAAGGGAACCTGTATTAAGCTGAAACCTGTCTTTAATGGAAAAAAATCGTAGTCCTGTGATTTCAATGCCAAAATACACATTAAAAACCTGGATTAAACGGAATCTGTCTTGATTCAGTTTAATCCAGGTTACTCTGAAACAGAAAGAAAAATTTTACCCTTTAATGGAAAGTTTCACGCAAACACTTTGACTGTTTCATGACCAGTTGACCAAAGGATCATACAACATATTAGTTCTTCTATCGGAATTTTTAATGCAATTGCTGCTTATCAATGCGAGTTCACTTCACCCACCCTTAGATTTGTAAAAACCGTTACCATACTTGATGCTGTGGTTTTTGAAAAGTCACAGGTAGTGAAACAGTTGCTTTTGGAAATTGTAACAAAATTTTTTGGCAAAGCAGGCTTTTCTATGGTAGAAATCAGTGCTATGGTTAGATTCCCAAATCATATACAATGACTTTCAAAATTGTATGCAAGCTGCTTTCTGTGTATGTCAGCGAGGGAAGAGGGGGGGGGGCAATTACTTGAGCTGCAAAATTTAAGAGGTAGTAGATTTTACGTGGGAAAATCATTGAATTTTACAGTGGCCAGGACAGCGAAATCATGTTGTCCCCCCCCCCCCCAAAAAAAAAAATCTTAGTTACGGCCCTGGTGCTGAGGATTACATAAATATAGACGACAATGTACAAACTGAACCTGACACTACAGATATTGACACCCTGATTGAAAACTTCATAGAAAGTAAAAAAAACTTGAATGTAATCATTTCAGATGAACAGTGTGGTGTGAAGTTTCATGCAGATGCTGTGAAAACCTAAATATTTAGTAATTATAGAGTAAATAATGTACATTATTTTATGTATATTTAAATTAGTTTATTTGCAAGGGATTTATTTTTATTATACTGTACTTCAATTACATATGAAATTTTTACGTAATTTTACACATGTCAATTGAACCTCAAGTGGAAACCTGTGTTCAATGGGAAAAAAATCTTGGTCCCTTGTGATTCCATTGAAGACAGGTTTTATTGTAGTACCAATTTCAATTTTGCTGATCACATTAGAAATCTTTGTTCTGAGTCACATGAAAAACTTGGTTTTGCTTTAAAAGAATGTTGAAAAATTTTATCAATATCAATACTTTATATATTATCCCTTTTTGATACTTTTATAAAATCTAAACTGGAATATGCTTCAATTGTCTGGAACCCATTCACACTTGCCATATTATGAGTTTTGCAATTATTCAAAACAATTTTCTAAGGTATTTATATTTCAAAAAACATGGTCTTTATAACAATGCAGTAGAGTCTTGATAACTCACCATATATTATTGTCATGATTGGCATAGTACTAAATTCAATGGGGAGAAACCTCTTTAACTCGATACATATAGCTAAACCCTGCTTAAGTTGACTGTTTCACATTGTGTTATCACGATTAGTTTTTTTGAAATTGCCTGTTGATTGGGCAGTCAATAAATTTTCACGATATTGCTGTCACATATTTCAACAATTCTTCGTGTCGTTGTTTTTGTTGTTCGAAAATAGTTTTTCATACACCTTGGGGATAGGGTCATTTTCCACTTTTTGGAGCTGGAAACTTGACCTGTGGACCATGAAAGTCATAGATGATATATGAAATGTTTGAGCAAGAGCTGGTTGAATAAGCTAATAAATAGGGGGTTTTTTTTAAAGATCGAAATTTTTAAGTTAAAAAATTGAAAAATTTCTGTGAATATTGTACAATTGCAAAAATTTGCAAATAATATTTTGATACTTATGCTTTTTTCACCAGAATTTGGGATTATTTGTAAAAAATTACTGATATTTATTTTTATTAATTTATAGAGAATGGAATTATCTGTTATATGAATGCAACTATACAGGGTGTCCTGTAAGCAGGGTTGGGTTTCTTCTGGAAAAACCTATTTCTTCCAGGACACAGTGGAAGAAACTGGAAAAAACCAGAAGAAATGAAAGAAAATAAAAATGTGCACTAATTATTGTTTAATTGAAGTACATATAATTAATGCTTGTTATTTCACCTCATTGGGTGTGAAATAACAAATAAGTTTTAAAAACAATATTTTTTTAGCTTTCAAATATAAATATCTTACCAGGATGTGCAATATATATTATTCCAATGAAGGGCTCATATTAATTCATTTCAATTTCCACACAAAATGTTAATCTGAATATTAAAATTATTATACATCTTTAAGTGTAATTAATACATGTTTGTGCAAAATAATTGTATTGCATAGTTTTATGGTAAAAATGTGTTAAGAACTTGAAAAAGCTGATCATCTGCTTCATACATGATAATGCAATAAGACCAAAGCTGCTGGGAGACATCAGATATAACAGCCAATTTAAATTCTTAGAAAAATTATTAATATTGTAATGTTTTTTAATCATGGTGATTGCTTCTAACTACCTTCATGCAGATAGTCATACTTGACATAATTAGAAATTTTAAGTAGCTTTACAAAATGCAGACTTGATTCCTTATTTCCAAGTCAAAATTTAGATATGAAGAGGCCATTCTCTTCCCTATTATTTTTTTGCATGTCTTACTGATCCTAAATTCACTCTCTTGGATGAAAGAAATTTTAAACAATAACAAGTGGCAAGGAATTGTGACAAAATTTAGTAACTTGTTTTTTTTTTTAAACTGTATGTGCAAAAAATAATTTCAGTAATACTCTTCAAAGTACTTTTAATTTAGTAATGGGAAGAGAAAGAATGCGTTGTTAAATATCCAAAATTCACAGAAAAAAGTGATTGTGTTCAAATGCTTCCAAGTTGACATGTAAATTCAGCACTTCAAAAAGAATTATATATTATTGGATTTATCCACTCAACTTTGGAACAGCCTTATGGCTGCCATAACAAAAAAGGTTTTATTACACCATGTTGCACTGAACTGATAAAAGGAAGAATTTTAATTTTAAAACTCTTATACAGTGGAACCTCCCGTAACGGACACTTTCCCGTTAGCGGACACTTTTCTAATCCCTGGTCCCGTGGAATAGGGCTTTAATGTACACTGCTGGCCACCCAAATTGCAACACCAAGAAAGACAAGAGATATCGCAACAATATTTATTTTGTAGATAACATGTTGACCAAGCATCAAATGATTAAATTTATAGACTTCTGTGAAGTGTGGTTCCTGCCAAAATCAGTAGCCAGAGTAGCCGCCATTGTTGGAGATCACCGCTGCCACACGCCTCGGCATTGATTCAAAGAGACTTTGGATGTGTTCTTGGGGTACAGCAGACCAAGCAGCTTCCACGCGTTGCCAAAGTTGATCTGGTGTGGCAGCTGGGGATGTAATCTGGGTCAATCGTTGAGCAACCATGGACCACATGTTTTCTATCGGCGAAAGATCCAGAGAGCGAGCTGGCCAGGGAAGCAATTCAATCTGGCGATTGACGAAGAACCTTTGGACAATGCGTGCCACGTGTGGTCGCACATTATCCTGTTGAAATATGGCTGTGGGCAAGCCCTGAAGGTAAGGAAGGACAACTGGCTCCAACACCTCGGAGATGTAGCGCTGGCTTTTTAAAGTACCGGCAATGCGTACTAGAGGAGTGCGAGAGTGATATCCAATACCGCCCCATACCATAATACCCGGTGCAGGACCAGTGTGGCGGTGCATAACGCAGCTGTTCAGCATCCTCTCTCCACGGTGTCTCCAGACTCGAATCCGACCATCGTGGTGTTGCAGACAGAAGCGTGATTCGTCAGTAAAGACAATTTCATTCCATTGTGCCGTCCACATCCTTCTTTCATCGCACCATTGGCGGCGGAGACGTCTGTGGTTCTGCGTCAAGGGTAGACGAAGCAATGGACGTCTTGCGGACAGACCACTCTGCTGTAAACGGCGTCGAATGGTACGCGCAGACACTGGATGATGCGGTACAGACTGAATGTGCTGTGCTATGGTTCGTGATGTGGCTGAGCGATCCGTCACTACCATACGCACAATACGCCTGTCATCACGGGAAGTGGTGCACTGAGGTGGATGCGATCGAACACATCGGTCCGTCGTACCCTCCTGCATCCAACGATCACATATCCGCATTACAGTTGCGTGGTTTCGTCCAACACGACTACTGATTTCCCTGAAAGATAATCCACAATCTCGGTAGGCCCCTATCCTTTCTCTGTCGAACTCGGATACTTGATCAAAAGATGATCGCTGTTTTCTACGAGGCATAATTGATCGTTTTTTTGAAAAAACCACAAGAAAACACAATTGCCGTACTTCAAATCGTCGAAATCTCCAAGCCTTAAATAGCGCTTTAAAGTGGCGCCACAGGCGCGCGTGATGTGCATCTGCGCTGAAATCTCACCTCCGCTAATGCATGTTGTAAATTTCATATTATTTGCATGCTTTCTTCAGGGTGTTGCATTTACGGTGGCCAGCAGTGTATTTCACTCCCCGTTAGCGGACACTCTTGATAGCAGATAGTAAAATTGGGCAAACTTCAATTTGTGAATTTTTGTTCATAAATCGGGAATTTATGATATCCAACAATGATGAGGTATAATCTCAAGCTCGTATTAATAAATATGATAATCTGTCAATTAATTACTTGATTAACTGAACATAACTGGTCCAGGATGCTGATTCTGAATGGTAATGTTGGTTTTGTTTGCACATGTTGATACATGTGAAGAAAGCCAACGTACCTGATAATGTTATGAACATTTATATATATTTTTTTTCTCTAACACTTATCTTAATTTAATTTTTATTACAAAATATTTGTAGTGCACTTATGTGTGTGAAGAAATAATTAATTGGTTTAATGAAGAGAAGAAAAGTTATGAATTTTTCTATATGTATATCAGACTTTCCAACTTAATTTCGGAATTATGCATCGCTGGTAAAAGTGATAAATGCAGTGAAAGCTAATGAAACGATTGATGATTATGCATAACCACCAGTGTATAATTTTTACACGCAGTAACATATAGGAACCAATTGCGACCGAAAACAAACATAGTATAAATGTGAAAGTTGTATCAACGAGGTTCTGTGGTATATCATACCTCCCCAATTTTGGACACTTCCCGTTAGTGGACAAAAGTTTAGGTTCCCATCACTGTCTGTTATTGAGAGGTTCTACTGTATTTATCAATAAAAATAATTTAAAGTTTATACATAAAAAAAGGACTTTTCATTTAAATATATATATAACTAATAAAGCCTTTCAAAAGGGATTATTAACATTACAGTTGATAAAATCCTCTAGTAATTGCAGTAAATTATGATTGTATGACTATAAAATGAAGTAATTTTTTATAAACCAGTTTCTTCCATTTCTTTTGCATTCAGTTTGGAAGAGACCTATTTCTTTCACACAGGTGGTTTTTCCAACTTGGGAGAAACTTCCTAACCCTGGCAGTTTGGAGCTCTCTGATTTCGAGAAAGGTATAATTATCGGGTATCACAAAAATGACCGATCCTTAAGGGACATATCTAGCGAGCTGAAGTACCCAAAATCGACAGTGGCCTATGTGATTAAGAAGTGGAAGGTGAGCTGTGATTGTCGGAATTAGCCCCGAGTCTGCAGACCAATGAAACTGGGAGATAGAAACCGACGGGTGCTGTCCAGAGAAATTCTGAAGAACTGCACCCAACCAATGTCCCTCATCCGCGACGAGTTTCAACAGGCATCCGGGAGTATTGTTTCAATGAATACCATCCTTAAAGAAGCACATCTGATTGGTTTTCATGGTCGTGCTGCTGCCCATAAGCCTTTGATCACAAAGTCCAACCGTGTTGCTCGGTTAATGTGGTGCAAAGCACATCGAAATTGGACCGTAGATCAGTGGAAACGGGTTCTTTGGAGCGACGAATCAAGGTTCACCCTCTATTGTTCGGATGGCCGGGTCTGGGTCTGGCGTCTGCCTGGAGAACGTCTCCTGCCAGAATGCATTATGCCAACAGTCAAGTTCGGCGGAGGTGGAATTATGGTGTGGGGGTGTTTCTCCTGGTATGGACTGGGACCCTTGGTCCCCATTCATGGTAAGCTCAACGCCGATGCCTACTGCACTATTTTGGATGACAATGTGCTTCCTACGTTGTGGACCCCTGTTACTTCCAGGACGACAATGCCAGCTGTCATACTGCGAGGTTAACCAAGGCTTGGTATGGTGCCAATGGGGTTCATCGAATGGACTGGCCTGCCCAGAGCCCAGACCTGAACCCTATCGAGAACCTCTGGGACGAGTTGGATCGCAGAATTAAGGGGTGTCCTACCCGTCCAAAATCGGTGAAGGAACTGACATGTCTTCTCCAAGCCGAGTGGAAGAAAATACCACTAGCCATCACACAAGGACTTGTGGAAGGTATGTCCCGGAGGGTTCACACTGTAATTACCTCTCGTGGAGGCTCTACCAATTATTGATTTTGAATAAAGTTAGTTTTTCTTTTCTATCACAGGTGTCCAAATACTTATTGGTAGATAGTGTATAAGTACATGATATAAATTATTTTAAAAAATTGGGAGGGTGAGATCAAATGAACCTCGCTAACTTGACATCCGCTTAAGTCAACATGTTCATCAATACTTTTGAGATGTCGAGTTATCAATGTTCTACTGTATTTTATCTGCCACTAATCTACACAAGTTTCAATGTCATTAGTTTACAAAAACGCAGATATTGCTCATTATTTTATTAAGAAACTGTTGAACAGCCATATTGATTGCATGTCCATTCTTAATGAAATGTGTTTTAATATTACATGCCACAATACAAGATCAAATTGCTTATTTGCCGTCAAGTCATTCAAAACTAATACTGATGAATATACTGTGTTGCAAACAGATTTTCTGAATTTTATGAGCTCCCTCTCCATCTGGATATTTTTCATTCATCTGTTACCAACTTCAGAAGAATTTTGTTGTCATTCAGAAGAATTTTGTTGTCATTGCGTTGTATATATCTTTGTGTAGAATTTTTGTTACTTTATTTGTATTTTGTGTATTGTATTATTTGTATTCTGTGCTAATTTTTTTTTTCTTACTGTAAGCTGTAATTGGGTTTCAACCTGTTGCTTTGTGTTTTAAATAAATAAATAAATTTTATCGGTGTTAGTGTATTTAACACGGCTTCTATTCTAGAAGTTACACAGCTGTTTTACATACTTAAGTTCTAATCTGGGGTATCTGGTATGAGATATGTTAAAGCAGCAGTTTGATATCAGCTTCAAACCATAAGGTTCTGATCTAGTTATCTCTCGCTGATGCAAAATATATACTAGATTGTATGCTTGTTTGAAGTTTTTAAATGAAACCCTTAATAAGCATATCATTGATTATGTTGTTATTTAATTGCATTTAATTTTTCTTTTCCTAATTTCAGAGGTGTATTTCAATCACTTGTTGAAAAACATTTTCCAGCATCGGATAGGAAGAAAGCTTTAAGGTTATTAGGATTAGAAGCTGCAACATTGGCTAAGAAAGAAATGGATAGAAACAATTCTGTTTCTCCAATTCCTACCACATCTAATGGTGGCAAAAGAAAACCCTGTGAGTATTGTTATAAATATGTTCCAATATTCTTAAATTGGAAGAAAGGTGTTGGGGAGATATATGATCAAAGTGTTTAAAATTTTTAACAGGAGGGTTAGGATGGACCATGAGTTAATACACCATCAATCCACTGCTTGGATAAGGGGTACACCAGTATCGTTTAGTAAAGAACAATTCCAGATTGTGTTGTCACAGGCAGTTTCTCTCTAATAGGGTTGTTAATAAATGAATTGCTTACCTCCGGGGTCATGCAATTGACACCTTTTTAAAAGAAGTACAATAAACATATTGGGATAAATTGAGAAGCTATCCATACTTAGATAAGACAACCATAATCTTTTTATGGGCAGTGTATTATATATTAACTATTAGTTTTTCCGTGATATACAGGGTGTTCTGTTAATGGACCAACAAACTCTGAGGGTTGTTAGTAGGCATCAAGAGGAACATGGTGTCACAAATCACGTTGAGAGGGTGAAAATCGCAAAAAATTCATGCAGGGTCTGAGTCCAGAGGAGACTAAAGGTGGATGTCAGTTGATCACTGAATGCGTTTGTGGGTTCACTCACCATATCTGACGCCCGTGGACACATCAGAGGATTTCATAGTGCAGATTGTCATCACTGCATCAGACATCAAAAGCATACCTGATATCTTCAAGTTCATCCGGGAATCATTTTTACGTCATTGTAGACTGCAATGATGTCAGCGGCTGTCACATTCAACAACTCTTTTAATAATTAATCAAATAAATCTTTTTGTACTACTTGTCGTTCCAGCATTGTGATTTTCACCCTCTCAACGTGGTTTGGTTTGCGACACCATGTTCCATTGCAATTTTTGTTCCTCTTGATGTCTACTAACAACCCTCAGAGTTTGTCAGTCCATTAACAGAACACCCTGTATGCTCATATATTGGGTTGCGGTATTTTAGTTATATTTGACATCCATATTTTTTATGGGAATCTTTTTTCAGCCACCCCATTCAGCAATTTGCCTGTTGTGACCTTTGTGTTCGTGCAGCAAATATCGTTCAATGCAAATACATACTGAAGGTCACTAGGTAGTATGGGGGGGAGGGGGTGATTCCGTAATTCCCCTTGTCTCCATTTACTGTTGAGCCATTGACCCTACAGGCATGCTTTCAATTAGAAAGTGTCCAAATGACGTGTAGAACTCAGATATGTCATTCATGTTACAAAAGTTTGTACCTATTAAAATATAAAAAAAAATTAACTTTCTATATAGACTCTGGTCCTCAAAAACCCAATTAGAAAGCTTTTGCCCAGTCTCTCTCCTGAGGCCAACAAAAAATAAATCCACATTTCTAAGTAATATTTGCGGAGATATTTGAATTCAAAAATCAGAGAAAAGTTATGAAAGAAGAGAATAAATGAGAGGAAAAAAGCATCTACTAGTTCATGCTTTTTTCCCAACAGCAATTTTTGAATTCAAATATCTCAATATCTCAGCCAATATTGCACTTGAAAATATGGAATTTTTCCCCAGACAGAGTAACAACTGTCTAATTTCTAATTGGGTTTTTGAGCACAGGGTGTCCGTATAAAAAGATAACTTTTTATTTTAATAACTATACAACACTTTGCAACACAAATCACGTATCTGAGTTCTACACATTATTTTAATATTTTTTCTAATTGAAAGTATGCCTCTAGGATTAATAATTGGCCAGTAAAATGTGGTGAGAAGAATTAATGGAATCGCACCCTGTTTACTTATATACAATCTAGTTGTACACGTTTCGTATATACATGCTTGGTTTATTGCATCAAGGACAATGTGTCAAGATCAGAAATAGCTATATGACTGATTATTTTCAAAATTAGACAAAAAAAATATAATAGATTCAATCACTGAGAGCTAGGCACTTGATTTGGAAAAATCTTTTTACCACCAGTTAGGAAATTTTGGTCTTAAGAAATTCATGTTTTCGTTATGCATCAGTTTTCTAATTATAGTATGTGAAACTCATTCAGTTCCACATTTATGCTCAGTTTACTGGAGATGCATAAGTCTATCTGTAAAATTCAAAATACAGTTGAACTTGGTTAATTCGAATTTGAAGGGGACAGCAAAAAGTTCAAATTGTCCAAAATTTGAATCATCCAATTCATCAATATAGGATGACTATAATTTCATTACAAATCAAAAATGTTTGATAAAATTGTGAAAAATTTATTGAATGTCATACTTACTACCAGTGAAAAAAAAAACATACACTATGTTAATTTTTTCTTCATTGCAACTCGTTGTTTGTATAAAAAGTAAATGATCACAAAAACTATTTCATTTGTAATTTTCTTTTGAGTGCTTTTAAACACTGCACAAAGTCTTGAGGTTGATTTAGATAATTAAAGGTGCAATTTTTGATCTTCAACAGCCTTATTTTTTCAAACATGTCCGTAGCTTCTGAAAATCTTTGCGAGAAGATTCAAAATGACTTTATTCTCTACTTTTTTCACCGATTTCCACCTCCAAAAGTTAATTTTTTTCAGAATAGATCCTTATTTGGATATGGTGAAAAATATAGCATTAATATTCCAAAATAAAAGAACAATAATACTAGAGAGACATGAATCTTCAATGTGTTTTACCAAAAAAGTCACTAGGATTTTAGCTTTATAATTCTAGCTTTTATAAACATTCTATCTGTGGAGAAAATTATCAAGAGAGAGAATGATTCTGCAAGAATCGGAAACTAGTCTGCACTATGTCCCGTATCCTTAGAGCCTAAAAAAAATTCAGATTTTTCTTCATGTAATTTTTTTAAATGTTTCATTGTAGGCTACATGTTATACGTGTATATATTCTGAATAAGTTCAGTAAATAATGGAATAAAGGAAAGGATAAACAAAAGTTAGCTAGAAATTCTGAGAGAAGAGACATTTCGCAAATAGTATATCTGAATCAAACTTTGAATTATCCAAAACATTAGTGAAAAGAATTAAATTAAGCAAGTATTTACAAAAATTTAATAGGAAACACGGGGGAATTCTAATATTCAAATTAGCCAAAAATTTGAATTAAACATGTTTTCGATATGTCAAGTTTGCCTGTCTTATATATATAAACCTACATTTATTCCAGTAAGACGTGCCCGCCAAGGTGTAAAACGGTACAAGGAGTACAAGCTTTCAGATGAAAGCAGTTCTAATGAAGAATTCATTTTGAGTGGTAGTGACTTTGAACCCTCAGCAGATGAAGCTCCAGTCAATGAATCTGATGAAGATTTTAGCCTTTCTGCAACAGATTCTGAACAAGAAAGTGATTTTAATCCATTTGGCGATGAGTCCGATAGTGATGGTGAGTAATGTTCAAATAATTATGCAAGTATGGTCAAACTTGGATATTAAGAAGTTAAAGAAATCAATGGTTTTCTTTCCTTCTAAAATCCAAGAAAATGAGAAAATCAACACTGAAATGCTTACTTTTGTTTCAAATGATACAAAGGAAAACTTTTTTTATATTCATTGTCTCTTTCATTGGTTATTTTCATCTTGAGGTGTAATTTCTGTACTCCCTAGCACTGGAAACCAAATGTTGCACACTTTCTTATACAAGTAATTTAAGTATTCAAATTTACAAATGTGTTGAACTCCTTGAAACCCTAGGCTGATTTATCTGCCATCTTTAAACAAAGTGTGACATCACTGTTATTGCTATAGCCTATTTTTGTTGTTCCCTATCCTGTTTTTTTTAAACAATTTTGCAAAAGGTCTGTTTTTCAGATCCGGAATTTTGTGAAGGGTCCATTTTTCAGATTCAGAATTTTGTGAAGGGTCCATTTTTCAGATTCAGAATTTTATGAAAGGTCCAGAAAATGGACAAATTTTGGCTGGACAGACCCCGGCCTTTAACCAATAGGCATCCCTGAATAGAAAATGTCTTTAGGTGAGGCTCTTGATAACGTGACTCTGTGGTGTGCTTATCATGTGGTATCTGTTCAGCAGTTGCCCATTAATCTTTCATTTTCTTTGTTTCAAAAATTAACTAAAAATGTAGAATACAAAGGTATACCATCACAGAAGCCCTGGGCGGGTGGTAAGTGGTAATGTTTTGAGTGGCAAATAACTGCTTTTTGTTTGATATGAAAAGTATTCTCTTTTATCGTTTTTCTGTCTATTCGACTGATAGATTTGAGTTGGATTAATTGTAATAAATTTTTTTGGTGCTTGATTAAAAAGTTGATGCAGCATACAATGGTGTAGATGTTTTTGATGTGTAATGATTATTTTATTTTAATGTTGGTGAAACAGTCCATGACACTTGCCTCTCTGAGCACCTTAGGTTGAGCCATCATGGGATATGATGGTAACAGTAATAGAAAGAGACTATTGATGTCTCTCTTTATCAATTTAGTGCTGATCAGTGGTATAATTTTGGTAAATGTGGACCATTTACTGTCTCAGTCAGATAGTACAGGTTGGTTAGGGCCAGAAAAATGAAAGTCAAGATTATTTCACTGTTGAATTTCCAAAGCTAAAAAATAAAATAATCTGGCCCACATCATCTGGGCCAGAATTGTAGCAACCAGTCTAATAGGTTTAATTTTTTTAAATAGTCAGTGACTATTATTCTATTTGTCTGAATCATGAAAGATGTTCAGACATGCTGAAACATGAACACTGTAATTGCCATACATTTTGTGTATTTCCTTGGCAATGTCTGATATTTTTTAAAAACTTTCATGCATTGTTTATTTAAGTTTTTAAATTTTATATATTTACTTGCTTCATTAGATCCTTGGGCCAGTCGAAAAGCAAAGGGCAAAAAAGATAAAGGGGTTAAAAGGAAGAAAAAGAATAAAAGCAAAGTTCAGAAACGTAAGTTTTAAGGTTTTTTCCTATTAATTCTAACAATTGCATATTGATCTATTAATTGCTGTTACAAGTTACAACTTTGTGTAACCCTGATTGTTAGTGTTTAACCCTTCAATGCACTGTATAGATTTTTTCTCCTTTCAATGAAGTGTATGTACTAAATTTTTTCTCTCCGCAGAAACTCGCCAAATAAATGTAAGAATAGTAATGAAGTGGTTTTCAATCATTTACTTAGTTACATATTTTTATAATATAGTTTATTTTCAGTGCAATAAAACCTCTATATGACAATATTCTGCAGACCAAAAAAAAAATATTGTAGAGGATTATCAAGAGGATGTTTTATCACGTGTCATGAAAATTATGCTTTTATTGGTATCTTTTCTAAATCAGTAATGTTGGTACTAACAAAAAAATTGCTTTTCAGCATTTATTCACCACAAGAAATTGTAATTGATTAGTGGATAGACAAAATTCAATAGATGTATTGCCCCTGTAAAGAGGTTTATTGCAATACACTTTGGAGTATCTCATGAAAAGTAGCAATACCGAAATCCTCAACACTTCTGGTGATCAGGTGGTACCAAATACCTATATTATTAGACGACTTTGGAAGAACTAAAATATTGTGACAAGTTTAAAAATATATTGAAGGATATTTTTCAGCAAAATATAAAAAAAATATTGTAACAGTTTGAAAGTCATCAAACAAATATCACTAAAGAGGGGCTTATCGTAGTAAAAAATATTGTTGTATTGAAAAGAGTTTAACATTAGTCTTTAGGCAATTTGAAAAAATATTGTAGAGGGATTTATCATTATATCAAGTACTGTTGTAGTGAGGTTTCACTGTATTTAAGTATTGATTTGGGAAAATTTAATAAATTTCTTTCTATTTTTAACCCTTCAACACATAGGTTTCCCCTCTTTTCAATAGAATGTATTATAATGCTCCTTCAGCAGAAACTCGCAAAATAGCATTAATAAGGTGGGAATTAGGATTGATATTCAATAAATTTGTTAAATTTATGACGATGAATTTGATCGTGAGCCAGTAATAAAATTTTGGCAGTCTTCTACTTAATCATTATAGCATAAACACATTCCAGCATGTAACGATTCATTGAAAATTCAGCAGAGGGATGTTTGAGATGCATGTACGGTCAAATAGTAAAGTGGAATATACAGGATGTCTTGTAAGTGCTACTATGTCCTTTGTTATCAACCGTCCAACGTAAAGATATGATTCCACTTTAAAAAATGCTCAACAGATGTTCAAAAATTACCTTCTACCAGTTTTTTGAGAGTAAAAATGAAGTTTGTAACAAAATCGAAAAATCTAAATTTTTAAATGGACCTCCCATGTGGTCTAATTTCCAATTAGAAAGTTGCTGTCTTGTTTCTCGTAGTGCCAACAAAAACATTCCATGCTTCTAAGTGCAATATTCACAGATATTTGAATTTGAAAAATGGGAGAAATTTAGGAAAAAATGAATTTAAATGCGGGTAAAACAGTTTTTCCTCATTTAACGCAGTTTTTTTTTTTTCAAATTTCCACCGTTTTTGAATCCAAATATCTCTGTGAATGTTGCACTTAGAAACATGGATTTTTTTTAGCATCAGGAGAGATAGGGAAATAACTTTCGAATTAGAAGTTAGAGCACAGGGGGAACCATATGAAAATACAGATTTTTTTTAAAATTTTGTTACACACTGTATTTTCCTCTCAAAACTGGTACAGGGTAATTTTTGAATGACTGTTGAGCATTTTTTAAATTGCAATCATGCAATGGATGGTTAATGAGATAAAGCCCATACTAGCACTTACAGGACACCCTGTATAGCAGGTTTTTCCAACATTGTAAAAGTTTCATTGATTTCAAAAGTACTTTCATTGGACAAACTCTCTCATATTAGTTTCATTTGCAGTTTGTGAAAGGAGAAAAAATTAGAAAACTGACCTAAATTGAATTTCTGTAATAGTGAAGAATATATTCCTTGATTGAAAATTTTTTATACGAACTTCGAATGAATTGAGAAGCAGTGTATTATATTTTATCATAATTATATGTTAGGTTTTTTCATCACAGTTGAACTTATTTTGGGTTGCTGTATTTTATATGTATTTGACATCCATATTTTCTTCATCCACCTCAGTGGGCAAATACCATAAGACAAGTGACTGTTGTGGTATTCTAAGTTCACTGAATGCATTTTAAAATTACAGAAAAAGCAGCTCCTATGTTTGATTTTCCTTTAATGAATAATTAAAAAACATTTCATAAAGCATGTTTTAGAAATAACAATTTTTATAAGTCCATTTACATTATAACGTGGATATTGATTTTACTATTGATATAACTTGTGGTTTTTGAATTAATAATACAACAAAAATATGTTAGTTTATTTTATGCATTAGCTATCTATATTTTTAACTATTACTTTGAACAGCTAAAGTTCCAGCAAAGCCTCCACCACCTTTTGACTCGATTGATAAAGCTGCTAGAATGAAAGAAGAATTGCTGAGGAAGCTTGACAAATTGGCAGACAGTTTACCACCTAATACACTTGATCATTTGATAGATGAACTTGGAGGTCCTGATAATGTGGCTGAAGTATGTGGAAATTCTGAAGAGTAACTCTTGATCTTGAAGAATATCTCAAATCCTTGAGGGCTATGGCTCAAAATTTATGGTGAAACCTCAAAGTAACAAAGTTTTGTGAACCAATTGTAAATATCTGTGTGGAAGGATTTATCTGAAAACATAATTAAAATTTCAGAGACATTTTTATTTAAATTCGGTTCTTCTATGGTTCACCCCTATAAAAATACTTTTTTTTTTCAAAAATGGATGTAAATTGTTGCTGTTAGCATATTTTTAATTGAAACAATACATAAGCACAGCAGTTTAATTAGTGGATTTTTAATTAAAATGACCTATTAAAAAAAGATAGAATATAGTTTTCCTTTATTTTACTGTTATCTATAAATGGTTAAAATCTTGCTTAGCATAGTTAAATTTATCAAGTCTATAAGTTAATCAAGTCTTTAAATTTATATTCAATTCCCTCAATTTGGTGCCATTTTATAAATCTCTGAACATGTAAAATTTTAGCAGAGTTAAAAAAAATCACTCACAAGGAATCACTTTCTAGATAAAGTATTGTACTTATGTAACCATATAGTACTAAAATGATACTAAAATATATACTTTCTATAATATCAAAAAAAATTATTCAGTTTAATGTTCTAGATCAGCGGTTCTCTACCTTTTTTGACTCGCAGAGCCCTTTTCAGTATATAATTTCTATGGTGGAGCCCTGTTTGACTCGAGGAAACCTTTTTGTATATAATTTTTATGGCAGACCCCTGTAGACTTTTTTTTATTTATCTATCAAATTTACTGAATTATTTTATTTTCCTCAAGTCGCTGTGGAGCCCTTGGGAAGTGCATACGGAGCACTGGTTGAGAACCGCTATTCTAGATTCTTCTGCTCGGATTTGAGCCTACTATTACCATGTGTTGTAGTGCTTCACAATGCAATGGGGCCTGTGTGGACCCAGGTTAATACAGATCGATAGTGTTTAGTAGTTTTTTTATGTGTGGGATGTATTCTCAGCGGACGTGCCCACAGAGCTTGTTTTGGACAGCTTTGGTTGTAGGTGCTGAAGGAGCTTTGATATGACAAAAACATTGGTAGGGGTCCAGGCAGGCCTGTAACTAGGCTGTGTGATTGGGACCCCATCCATATGAAATGTACACTTATTTTTCATTATAATCTTTCATAACCCTTTCAAAGAGGGCCTCAAGGAAAAGTCTGCCCCAGGGCTTCCAGAAGGCATGCTACAGTCCTGGGTGTAGGGTTGCAAGACGACTGAAAATACAACCCGAAAAGGCATATGCAGGGATGGATTGCATTGAATGTTCATGAATTATTTGAGAGCCTCAGTTTATTAATGTGATCAGCACGTATTCCCAAGACATCTTTATGATCTGTCCAGGGAATTTGTTAGTGTTAGTAGACATCCATGCCCGAACCGAACAGGGATTCAAACCCAGACCTGTGCAGTGAGAAGCTAGCTCCCTAACCACTGCACTACCAGGCTCTTTTTTTTCTTTCAAAGTTGCTTGATGAGGGGGGACTTATGGCCTGAACTGTCTCTCTCCTAAGTTCCAGTGCCTAGGGGAGGGTGTTGTATTTAAATAAACATTAACTTTTTCAATTTCCAAATTTTTTTTTTAATTTTTGAGGTTTGTTTATTCTGCTATATGTTGCAGGGTGGGAGTGGAAATTCTTGATTCTGAAGCATGGTGTCCTTAACGAAAAAAACCCCCAGAACTTTTCTCCCAACCCCATCTCGTCTGTAATCATCATAAAATTTGTTTTTTTGTTCCCAATTTTTGTGATGGTTCCCAGTTGTCCATGAGAAATATATTGTAAAAATTTTGTATGTTATTATTTTTTCCTTTTTTGACTCTGTGTTGTTGACTCTTCCATTAAGCTGAGTTTGAAGAGATCTCACCAACAGGATAGGTCCATTGGTGAAGTTCTGGCATTCATTCATTCATTCAGCATGCATGTGTATGTTTCGAAAAAAGTCAAATGCATCAGTCAGTAATGAATAATTCAGAAAAATTTTAAATGAACTTAATTAGTAAAGGAAATTTATTTAGAATTATCTGTTTTAACAATTTTTGGCATTTTAGGGCAAAATTATATTGCAGATATAGTCAGTTTTTACTCTTGCTCCATTTTCAAAATTTTTGCTCCAAAAATGAAAGTTAGCTGCTTTAAAATGGATGAGTGGCACTTGCATCTCTGAAAACATCTTATGGTGCTTTGCTTGCACATACATTTTTTGAGAAGTTTTAGGACTGCCACATCTTCCACTTGAATTTCGTTGAGGACTTGGTCATCCCATGACAAAGATATGACAGGTACTTTGAATATCACCTTCAATATTAAAGACTGATGTGAAAAAGTCATTGAGAGCACTACATATGTGGACTAACGTGTGTGTGTGTGTGTGTGAGTGAGAGAATGAATGAATGAATGAATTTCTTTTATTGACCTCTAGCTAATAGATATAAGGATTATAAATCCCTATTGAATTTATCCTAGGTTATGTAGTTACTTATGGAATGATTTGTTGTGTTATCCCAGTTTTTCTTTGTGAACTCGGATGACTATGAGACAAGGATTTTCTTCCAGATGTTGATCCTGTTACTCATCTCTTTCACTTTTATATATCCCTGAATTTGTACACAGTCCATCATGAAGATTGATATATTTACTCTTGAACCTTTTTCTCACGGATTTACTGTAAGAAACACTACCTTCACACAAACTGTTCCTGAACTTTGGTAGCACCCTTTTTCAGTTAAAAAAAAATTTGGAAAGTGTTTTACAGAACTATGTTTCACTACTGTTTCTTTAAGTTGCATCAGTACAGTTGTCAATTGTTACTGTGATGTTGAAGCTTCCAGATGCCATTTAAATATGACAGTACAGCAAAAAGATATATTAATTTTCAATGACAATATGACAGAGCTTGACAAATCCCAGGTCACCATGGTGATCAAATAATTGGTATTTCTGTGCCTAAAAACTAATAATAACCAATAACTGATATTTGGTTCCTATGTGTGATTACTAAATTTGAGTCTGACAGTAAAATTTTTTTTGGAATTTATGTCGACATATCTACCAACATGAGAAAAGGATTACCAACTTCTAAAAAATTTGGAAAAAATATCTAATTTTGATCAATTTTTTCTTAAAAAAAAGACCATTTTGCTTCTGCCTAAAATTTTTCTGGTTTGTCAAGTCCTATGCAATTATTGGTTGTAGCCAAAAACAAAGTTACGAGTGTAATGGTTTTTTTTTTGTTTGTTGTTTTTTTTGCTGAATATTTTGAATTTGGTTTTTTATTCATCAGATGACTGGTAGAAAAGGCAGAGTTGTTAGCAATGATGGTACTATTCAGTATGAATCCAGATCAGAAAATGATGTGCCTTTGGAGACATTAAATATGACAGAAAAGCAGAGGTTTATGGATGGTGAAAAAGTAAGTTGTAATTTGTAATACTTCTATTAAACTTGGGTTCTAACTACATGATTGAGCTCCAAAGTTTTTCCTTGAAAGCAAAATTATCTGTTTGGAAATGGGATTTTTTCCCTTCAAAATCAATTGAAATTTGAACCAAGCTGACTTTTATTGCAACACTCTGTTCCATAGTAACTTTATTACTTCTGCTTTTGTTGAAAGAAAAATTAGGCGAAACAAACATGGGAAAACTAGGCTTATACCAATGTTCACATCTCTCCCAGTCGTGAGACATGTTACTTGTACTGCCTAAAAAAGTTTCTGTATAAAATTGTTTTTGTGTGTTGTAAATCAGCAATTGCTTTAATTTTGGAATGAATGTTTTCAATACAGTTGTTTAACCTCTTCAAAACTGACCATTAAAAAAAGTTATTTTTTTTTTATTTTTGTGTTTATATTGGTACTACAAATGCAGGCTATTTTGGTCCATTTTTTTAAACTTTCAAGTTCACTTTCCAATAAACCCAATATTATTACTACTTTTAAGTTCTAGTTACCTTTGTTTATATTGATAGGCTACTTTATATTATGTACATGTAATCAAAAACAGATTTCTTTTAACTTGCTAATTTAGAGAAAAACATTTCGGTCCAATGTCACCCTTTCATGTTCGTAACTTTTGTCCACTTTACTTTTTCCTATCATTAAATGGCAAGCTAGGTTATTTCATGAACCTAGACTCATAATGAAACTTTTTACTTCATGACTGTAGTTCTTTTAGGAACTTTAATTTTTTTAAACGTTTGACAGTTACTTTCAAGAAACATTTTAAATGTTTAGGACTTGAATCAAAACTCACTGCATTATAAATATGATACTGTGGCTATTTCAGTGGTGCATCTCCCTATATATTAATAGCCGGATCTTATAATATTGATTTTTATTTCTAGCATATTGCAATCATATCAGAAGCAGCCAGCTCTGGTATATCTTTACAGTCAGACAGAAGAGTTAAAAACCAAGCTCGCAGAGTTCATATGACATTGGAATTGCCTTGGAGTGCTGATCGTGCTATTCAACAATTTGGTTAGCAGCAGATTTTGATTTTTTTTCATTAAAAAAAACTTTTTTGTTCAATATGAATTATGTTCAATAACAATAATATAAGATTTTGTGTTAAATTTTGGTACAGTGAAACCTGCCTAAGACAGATACTGTGAGACAGAAACCTGTCTTGAATGAAACCAAAAGAAGTCCCATCAATGATTTGTGCTTTGGTGCTCACCTTCATAAAATGAAAACCTGTCTAAAAAAATTATTTTGATTTCTTGACGTTTCGTTTCACATAAAAAATGTGATGCTGTGTATTATCATATACAGTGATACGGCGGCTCACGAATTTTTTATGGAATCATGTTCATTTCATTAGCCAAAACACGACTTCCCCTATGTTTCTATATAAATTTGTTGAATTAGTTCCACGTATGTAAAGATAAGTTTTTTTTTTTAAACACCAAGGAGCACTATTTGAAAAATTAAAAACTGATTGAAGACTAAAATGAACAGCTTCAAAATTGGATGAATGATAATTTTTACAGGAAGATATTGTACTGAAGATCTTATTTTACACTGTACATAACCATGGTGGTAACACAACCCAGTAGAGTTTGTAGGTGTTCTCATGGATCCATTTGTAATTTGGTCAGCTCATTTTAGTGTCTGATACATGCAGATGGAAAAGATAAGCTCCTAGAATGTCTAAACTGTTTGTTCAGTTTTATGCTAATAGTCATGCTCTAAAAAGACTCTTTTTCCTTCAGTGCATTTTATATTAGCTGAATTATATTTATACACTAGTTGTTACCTGGGCTTCGCTTGCGTGCATTTGGTAATACAAAAATTACTCAAGATGACTCTCCCGTATAACATTTGAATGCCTTGTGACCCCATTGGGGGTTGAATTTTCAGAAATCTTGCCTTAGTGGGTATCTACATTATAAATTATTATACTTTTCCCATATTTTACATTTATGGCTTCAGTGGTTTCGGCTCTGCCATGATTGCCCCATATAATCTTTGAACCGCCTTATGACCCCCTTAGAGGTTGAAATTTGAAAAGTCCCTCCTTAGTGAGATAATAAAATTACTGACTAAATTTCATATTTGTAGCTCCAGCAGTATCGGCTTGGTGTGATTTCTCTATGCAGTCTTTGAATCCCCTTATGACCCTCTTAGGGGTTGAATTTAAAAAAAACTCTTATTAGTGAGCCTTTGCGTCATGAATTAAAACTACTGAACAAATTTCATAATTATAGCTTCAGCAGTTTTGGCTTGGCGTGATTTCTGTGTTACCTTTGAATTCCCCTTATGACCCCCTTAGGGATAGCATTTATTTATACAATATTATTGGCCCTAGGGCCTATACAAGGGGATGTGATTGAAAGTGCTAAAGATATTGTTTGATATTGGACAAAAAACTAATGATAGTGTGGGAGAGTCGACAATAGAGCTGGGGAGTTTATTCCATTCACCAAATGGTATGAGAAAAGAAGCTGTATTTAAAGCAGTCAGTAGAAGCAAAAATAGGTTTTATTTCAAGGGAATGGTCGAGTCTTCTTGAGATGTAGGATGGTTTGGCTAGGATACTAGAAGTATCAAAGTTGATGAAATGGCCATGGAAAATCCTATATAACAAGATTTATCCAGCAATGAGATGAAGAGTAGAGAGAAGGAGGAGATTAAGTTAGTTTTCAAGTTCGGACATGGAAACAGAAGATGGCCAGCAGTCGTGGACAAATCCGGTGGAATTATTTTGGATTGATTCGAGTTTGTCTATATCACTGGAGGTGTGGGGTCCCAGATTTCAGCGGCGTAAGAAACAACAGGAGAAATATATGATTGGTACAGAGTAGTCTGATATCCCGACCTGAGTGGAATGTTTGAGGTTGCAGCGGAGAAAGAAAAGTTTGTGTTGAAACATTTCTTATAAACTTGGTCAACATGTCTGCTTCAATGTAAGTCGACTAAGATTATGACACCAAGGTATTTAATTTGAGAAACTTGGGATAACGTTAAATTATTGATGGAGTAAGAGTATTCAAGAGGAAGTAATTTACTAGCAACTCTCATATAAACTGTTTTTGAGATATTGATAGGCATCTGCCATAATGAACACCAGTCAACGATTGAAGTCAGGTTATGTTGAAGTTCTTGATTGGACTCTTGATGAACGATATCTAGTGGTGCAGCTTTGGGATTCTGGGAGATCATTGATGTAAATTAAGAATAGTGGGGAGAGGACTGATCCTTGAGGGGTACCATACTTTACGGAGGTAGATGAGAAGTTATGATCTTCAAAATGGACACTGTTTACGTTGAGACCAAGATGAGAGAGTTTATCGAGAAGTTTATCATGGGGAACTTCATTATAAGCTTTAGGGAAAATATTATCAGTTTGTAAATTTTTATCGATGGCTCTTGAGAGGTCGTGGATGAAGAGCACCAATTGAGAGGTAGTAGAGAGATTGTCTAAAGCTGTGTTGATTAGGGGAAAAAAGTTTATGGAGTGTAAGTGGATATATGGATTTCTTTTGCTACACTATGTTCAAAGATATGCAGCAGGAGGGGGTGATTGCTGTTGGCCTAAAGGTGAGATGGATTGGAAAGTGGACCTGATTTGTGGATTAGAATAATTTCATTGATTTTCCAGTCGAATGGGAGGATAGTAGTGTTTAGGGAAACATTGAAAGATAGTCTGAGCCTTCATCAGCATAAAATTTCAGAATGGAATTTGGGATGTCATCGGGGCCAACAGAACAAGGTTTTATTTTCTAATTTTAGGATATCCTGTTCCGAGAAAGATGTTGGGGTGAGTTGTGAATAGAATCAAAAAATTAGTATTGGGGAGGGATCTATTGAGAAAACTGAGCAGAATGCTAAATTGAATTTGGCAGCCATCTCTGAAGGAGAGGATATATCTATTTGAATTTTTGAAGGAAGTTGGGCCAACAGATTTAGGTCTAAGATAACTCCAATTTTGTTGGATTAGTTTTTAAATAATGGGGTAGTGAATGAGATAGGTATTCGGTCTTTTGGGCAGAAATGAGGTATCTGAGTTCTTGGGTGGAGGCTGAAATTACAGATTTAAGTCAGTTGGATTTGTTAGTTTTATATTTGAAAGTGATATGGCAGATTTTACTCTTGATGAAATAATATCTCTGGTGATCCATGGATTAAAAACGTACTTAGAAGAAACTTTTTAATTGGTACTCTGTAGCTAAGCATATGTTTATTTTTTTTACATTTTTAAAGTGCTCCAAAGGATATGGATGGGAAATCATTGAAGTGGGGAGCAAAGAATATTTTGCATTAAGGAGTAATTTGCTTTGTTAAAATTACGTTTAGAGGCGAGTTTATAGGATGTGATAGAATGGAGGAGAGAAAAGTTAATGAATGGGATTTTATGGACTGAAAGAAACCCTCGAAGATGGAAGTATTAAGGATTGGGATCCGATTAGAGGTAGAGTTAAGGTTTAAGGAGAATATTTTTTAAAAAAAACTTCTTGGTGGGAGCCCTTACATCATAAAATGAAACTAGTGACCAAATTTCATCTTCATAGCTTCAGTGGTTTTGGCTCGGCTATGATGAATCAGTCAGTCAGGATATGTTTTATTGATATATATAGATGAAATGGTTCAAAAACATTCAGAAAGAGACATGGACATCAAAAAATATTTTGAGGTGGACATGAGTTAATTGGGCTTAAGTGACAGTAATTCTGTTGAGGATTGATACTAAAATTCAGCTCATGGCACAGCTGTTCTATGTTAGAGCGTGCATCCATATGAACAAAAATTTTTATTTACTTATTTGCACATCTCAACAGGCTGATCCCAATTACAGAGATGGAAAACCACCACAGATATAAAAATACCAAAAATACAATCAAGTAAGGGGCCATACAAGTATTACGTAAGCAGATTTTCAGCCATTTTTGACCCCCTCCCCTCAGCAAAATTTCGTCAGCAGCTTAGAATATTTCATATCATCAAAAAGGGGTGGTTGATGACATAAGCAGCCTTCAAACCCCCCCCCCCCTTGTCATCAAATCCAAAAACCCCTCCCCCCCCCTTGATGCTGACGTAATACTTGAATGACCCCTAATGAAAATATGAAAGAAAAGTAAAACTCATCAAATTTACACGTTAAGAATAAAATCGTCTGATACAAATATATATATATATAGACAGTCAAACTTCGTTAATTCAAAATCCAAAGTTACTGGAAAAAACAGTTCGAATTATCCAATTTATCTATCCTGGATCTGTAAAATGACTACAAATTGCAACTTAATCATCAACATTCACATAGGATAATAATTACCAATTATCAACATTTTATCAGTTATGAAACGGTTTTCCAAATTTCAATAATTTATAATTATAATTGATCTAGGCTGCTACATTATTCCACTTTTCTGGAATCGGCATCATTGCTGAACTTTTTTGGCCATGCTCAAAGCCTGATTTATGCAAACAGTTCATAATCATCCGTTGAAATCGTTTCTCTTAAATTTTGCTTATCATTCTTATGCTATCAAGGAGATATACTTTCATTAACATATTACAATTTTGTACTTTCCGATATTTTTCATACTCTTACTGACAACAAAAAGATGCAGATTTCGAATGTTGCACCTTGATCTATGAGTTGAAAAGCATAATCTGTATTAAAAGGTATGGTCTCAATGCACTCCAGCTGAGCAATGTCAAAATAGGAGTTAGATTATTTTTTAAAAAAAGTAAAGGAAAAACAAATTTTTTTTCAAACTTTTTGGAAAATTCCCCAAAAAAATTTGATTGAGAAAATTAGTCTGACTTGTAGAAATTTTCTAAACTAAATTTGCTTGTACAAATATCATGATTTTTTCCCCTCCAACTTTGAATTATCCAAAAAACTCAAATTTCTTTTTTTAATTAGAATATTTTTAACATTAAATTAGATACAAAACTCAAGGGAAGTTTGTAAAAGTTCGAATTACCCAAAAGTTGAATTAACCATTTCTACTGTATATACGTGATGGAAATATAATTGATTTAATTTGATACAAGGAAGACAACAAAGCCATTGTATACAATATATATATACTAGGGTGGCCCTTATTATAATGGTGAAAAATTTAACATTTTTTAAGCGCCCACCCCTTAATTTTTTTCCTTTTACCATAATGTGAAAGTATACCAAATATTTCTTCAATATATAAGTATTAACCTGTGCCTCATCGAGCTTGATTGAATGAAGATGTAGGAGAAAAAATTTGCTAAAAATTGAGCATTTGAAAATGTTTGTTTAGGGTACTGCTTTTTTTGGTCTTTGACTCACTGGAGAAGAGATTGGTTCTGCTCTTCATCCACAGTTAAGAGCCCATTAACATCTTGCATCAATTTCACCTCTCTTTCGGCTGTGTCATTAACAACAATGAGATTCCAGAATGTTTGTTGTGACTTTAAATAAGAATCATCCCTATCCCAAAGATCTATGGTGAGATTTTCAGAAAGCTAATGTCAACATCCAATTTCTTTAAATTTAAACTTTTCTGAGAAATGAAATGTTCTATTGTTTTTTCTGAAAAAAAACAACCACCTTGAAATAATTATTAGATAGCATATCTAAATTCTCAATGACTTAATTTGTAAATATTCATTAGAAAACCTTGTTAAAAATTTGATAAATGATAAAAATTGACTATCGTTATAAAATCAAAGGTGTCCAATCCATGCTTTAATATACACTGTTACAACAAACAAAAAAATGTTCTTCAGACAGTTCACTTCAGAAAATTTTAAAGCCAATTACTGTCTAAATAAAAACATTTTAAAGGACTAAATTGTCTTTGCCATCCATCGAGCATGATGTGAAATCCCTGGTGGCCTGATTTTGATAGTAGAGTCTGAGTTCCTTCAAATAAAAACTGTACATAATTCAACGAGCTCCCGATAATCGTGTTTCAGTTTTCAATTTTTCAGTGCATTAAAAAGATAATTCACATTACTCAGTACTTCGCTCTCACAACATATTTTCTTTAAGTATTTATACCCGTTCATATAATTTTCTTTTTCAAAATTTTCTTTTTCTCTGATTTTTTTTGAAGAAAACACTTAGTAGCACTAATTCATACGTGTGGTGTCGACATGGAAAATATATCATCTCTCAATCTGCATACTGCTCTAGAAATGTAATCACACCGTTGATACGACCAGTGTTGGAGCTCGTTATGTACATTTTTCATTCCTAAACCTATCTGCGCATCCATGTTTTCCATAAGAGACGTCTGGGTAATGTTTGATGAAGGCCCAGGATGATCAGAAATATCCTCAATTGGCCTGACAATTCTTCCCATGAATTCATGAAATTGCCAGTGATCTCAGAACTACAATGAGCCTTAGCCCGTCTGTTTTCATGTTCCCTGACTCGCAAATAATGACCTTTCTTCACGCTTTGCTAGCTTCATATCGACTTCCCCAAGACTTCCTTCGCCCCAGCTCTCTTTGACTCAGTAAAAATTTTCTGTCTTTCTTCAATTTTTATAAAATTCAAAGCATTAGCTTGAGCAATGTCAAATTATTCAAATTTTTCATTTGATATAAACTTACGTTCATGTTCTTTCTGCGTGTCTCACAAATGGCAGACATTTTTTTGAAGATTGCACCAATAAGAGTACATCTTCATAGTTTTTTCTACACAATGAGGTATCTATCTTGTAGGAATTCTTGCCTTCTCCCAAAAAATGAGGCATTCGCTCACTATTAAGTTGACACTTTCACTTATGGACAGTTTAACCTCCTGTAAATTATAAAATAGCACCGATAGTACTTGCCTGTTAGATGGAAGTTTGCTTCTGGTAATTTGGTGACACTCACTGCCAATTAAATAAATATCTCGATCACCACTTCTCAAATTAGAAGTCATAATTACACTTGTAGTTGGTTCGAACAGCAACTAGGGTAGACTGAGGGCGAGAGTCCGGCATATGGTGGAGCGCCATATGAACGAACAAGTCACTGCCTGCACCTACCAAGGCACTTGAAGAATACACTGCCTCAATATGCATTGGAATCCAGATGAAATAAAGAAGAAAGAATAAGCATAAACTCCAAAAAAAAAAAATAGCATAAGTAAAAAGTAATACTAAGTAATTTAGCCTTGAGAAGGGCCTTTTGATAAATTAATTTAAAAAATGGTAAAATTGAAGATGAAATAAGATTGGGAAAAAGCAACAGCAACCACGTGGGAAGGGTAAAATAAAGTAATGGATGCCACAAGAGAGAAAAAGAAGGGCAGTTACACAAGTGCAGTGAACCTTTAGTATGTTATAGTAGTTTTAGTGAGTTATGGTAGTTTTCACCCCTCCTGTTTAGGCGCAAGCTTACGACCTGCTTCACCATTGAAGTGACAATGCTTTACCTTCATGCGCTTTGGCACTCACTGGCTTCCCACTCCTACCGCAGTGAGGCATGGGTTCCCAATCTCTGATTTTAACAAATGAGGCCTCCAATTGTTTCTTGGAATAAAGGGGGAAAAAATGGGGGGGGGGGCAAACTGAAATATATTAAAACATCAAAAAATTAGCCCCCCCCCCCTAATATATACTCTCTCATTGCCAGAAAAATTTGCACACCAAAAAGTAATTGTGGGATCGTAACGAAATTTGGCATGAAGATACACGTGCGGCATATATGCTAATTAGATGCACAGCGTTATTGCGCAATGTGTAATGCCACCAGAGGGCATTGGACTTCGTTGTCCTTGGCATATAAGAAAGGTACTCGGAGGAATTTTGCCTGCACTTAATCTGTTGCAGAGGGATACCGTTACGGCACCATAGAAGACAATATGATCAGCTGTCAGAGTTCGAGAGAGGAAGAATTATTGGGATGATGGAAGTTGGGTGGTCCACTTAGCCTATATCTGACTTTACTGTGAGGTGTTGGGACCAGTGGGTGAGAGAGGTTGCATGCACGGTTGCCATGCTCAGGCGCCCTCGGCAGATTAATATCCGAGAAGACCGTTACATCACTCAACAAGCACGCACAGTGCCAACTGCATTATTGTCTGCCATTTGGACATCTGCAGCAGCTTCACTACAGGCCCCTGTGTCTATCCATACCATCCTGAGGTGCCTTGCTGAAGAACATTTGGTATCGCAGCACCCATTATGTGTGCTACCAATGACACCCATCCACTATCACTTCCGTTTGGAGTGGTGTTGAACTCGACTGGATTGGACTGCAATAGAATGAAACCAGGTCTTCAGCGATGAATCGAGATTCAATTTTGGCAGCGATGACAACCATGTATGTGTGTGGAGCCTCCGTGGCGAACACCTCAATCCTGTCTTCACTATACAGCGGCGCACCGCTCGCGTGATGGTATGGGATGCCATTGCATACAACACCCAGTAACGTCTAATATCCGTCCATAGTACCATGACAACCCAGCTGTATGTTCGTGACATCCTTCAGCCACATGTGTTGCCACTCATGGCAGGGCTCCCAGGAGGCATGTTTCAACAGGACAACACAGAGTGAGGATGTCACAGGAATGCTTCTGCCACATTAACACCTTTCCTTGACCTGCCCGATCCCCCAGATTTGTCATCAATCGAGCACATCTGGGATTATTTTTGATAAGTTGGGCAGCGTAGGAATTTGAACTAGAGGCGCACTTACAGCAACTGTAGAATGAGATGATGCAGGACACCATATGGGACCTATATATCTCAATGCCCACCCGGATCGCATTGTGTGTTCAAGCTAGAGGTGGCCCAACGGAGTATTAGGATCTTTATTCATATGTATTTTTTCATGTAACAAATGATTCTTTTGTTTTAATTATGTAACTACTTACTTATATCAATGCTGTACTCACATATATAAAATTTTGTTCCATTCGGACAACTTGCTTGGTGCGCAAATTTTTATTACATATATGTATGTGTATATATTGAACAAAAATACAATATACAAAGATAAGTAAACAGAAGAAAATTATTATGAGGAACAAATTAAAACGAGAAAAAAAATCATGTTGCCAAAGCAATCTTAGAGATAAAAAAAAACATTAATGAGAAAAATTTGCAGCAAATTTAATTAGAAAAGTAGATCTAACAAATATTAATATTTAGTTAATTAAACATAAATTAAAACTTAACACTCAAAAAACAAAATTTATTTATATGAAGACAAGAAACATATAAATTATAACGCAAACATCTAAGAATACATAACCATTGTCAGTGCCTGGAGAACAATCAATGCCATTGCCAAGAAATAGATATTGTTCGGGAGTAAAATTATTTGGGTATCGCAATACAGAATGATCTTAAATGGAACACGCACTGTGATATTTTAATAAGAAAGATTAGAAAATATGCAGTGATAATTTACAAAATGAAAAACTTGATTGATGAACATTTTTTAAAAGATTTATTCTATGCAGGGATATATTCAATTGTCAATTATGCAATCAATGCTTTGGGAGGAGCATATTACGAGAATATTCGGAAATTAGATAATATATATAACAGAATAATATCTCAAATATTAATCGATAGTTCCCAAATGCCATACTTTAACTTTGAGACAAAACTTTTTGTACAGAGTTATCAAATTTTCCCAATTAAATGAAAATTATTTAACGAAAAATCAAAATAGAACTACAAATAGATATAATCGAGTTTATCAAGTGCCAAAACCAAATAAAACATATTAAAAAAGGCTTTTCCTTCACTGCCCCTAAGATATTAAACATTTTTCACACTGAAAATCAATTTAATAATAATAAAAACATAAATCGGGATTTTTGACTTTGTCAGACGCATAGATTGCAAAACCATTTAGATGAAAGTATTGAAAGAGTATATAAAAACAATATTGAATTGAGTAAAAGTAAAGAGTATAATAATAAAGAGGAATGAGTTTCTCTCTCAGGATGAGCAGCTGAGATATATACATAAACAAAAATACATTTGATCACATATGTGATGAATATAATAGCACTATTACAAAACATATATATATATATATTCTACAGCTTATTCCTTTAGGCCTGCTGGAAGGACTTTTCAGTCCCTTGAGGCTACAAAGTGTTTGTAATATGTGTGCATGTATTTTTTGTATATTATATGTTTGTATTTGTGTAACACATGTCTAGATTTGTGTAACACATGTCTAGATTTGTGTAACACATGTTTGTATTTATATAACACATTATCATTTATATATATATTTATTATCAAGCTATGAGTTGTGCATCATTTAATAATTTTTCCTTTTTATGCTGCTGTTTTTTTTTTTTTTTCATTTGCAGCTTTGTTTGAAAATGAATCAAGCTTTTCCATCACAAATATTGCAAAACACACATAATACAATTCTTCATTTTGAAGTTCCCTGAATATAAAGATTTTTTAAAATTATATTTGAGTTTCATATTAACTAAATTTAGTATTTAAAAAATTTAACATGAATACATTTTGAATCAGATTTGTTAGTTTATAGAAACTAAGTGACACATAACCATCGTTGTTTCTCAAAATGTATGTATTATTGGTTTAATAGAACTTTTTTTGCTTGCATGAATTGTTTGAATAATCTCGTCTCCCTTTAGGACGAACTCATCGTTCCAATCAAGTAAATGCTCCTGAATATTTGTTTTTAATTTCTGACCTTGCTGGTGAAAGAAGGTTTGCGTCCATTGTTGCCAAAAGACTGGAAAGCTTAGTAAGTACTTTTCATTCACAAGTGGTTTAAAATTTGATCATTCCTTTTCTGCTTTTTTGTCTGTATAAAAATATCTTGTGAATTAGTAATTTGATAAGAAAATTATATATTCAGCTGTAAGTTACTGTTATTGTGAAAATATAAAACTGCATGCATCAATCCAATTGTGATTTGTTACAAAAACTATTGTTTTCACACTACAGGATTCATTCTTAATAGTCAGAACTGACCATTACAGAACAACTTGAAGTAGTAAGAAAATATTTTAGCAGTGAATTAAATGATTAAAATGAAGAACCAAAGCTGTCACTCTCCACTATCCATACGGAGGTTTCAACAGCTGACTGGTGCAAAGATTAATTTAGGAAAGAAAATTCAACTGCCCTTGCAGGGAATTGAACCCACATCCTCTCACTTACCAGATGAGCACACTAAACCACTACAAGGGTCTTTTAATCAGCCACCTCATTGGGCATTTTGCCTGTTGTGGCGTTGTATTTGTATAAGGGCAATGAACCTCAATCTTTCATTAGAGCTCAAGTGTGCTGAACAGCACTGTACAGGGACGGTCAGACCAAAGCTCACAATTGCTGTCACTGCCACCAGATTGTAGTAGTATGTCCAGCGCACTCATCTGGTAAGTGAAGAGGATGTGGGTTTGATTCCCTGCAAGGGCAGTTGAATTTTCTTTTCTGAATTTATCTTCACATCATCTTTGGATAAATTGTCATCTGGTGGCAGTGCAGCAATTGTGAGCTTTGGCTTGAGTTTAATGAAAATCTTAAAACCAAAAATATACTTGTGCGTAAGATGTGAAAAAAATGTATTAGCACTATTAGGTTAAATTAAGTATAAGGTAGGGGACAAAGTTCTTGTCAGAAATGATAGGTGGTGCCAGACAAGCTGCAATAGTTGTGTTTACAGTCTGATGATCATAATTGTGATCATTTTGGAAATGTTAAAGTGTGTTTTAGAAGTAAACAAAAGTTCTTTAGTTGTTTGTAACAACTCTATAAATGGGTTCCACATCAGTTGACTGACTCTGATGGACAAGTGCATTCATATTTGCCAGTCGCTACTGGAAAGGGAGGAAAATTATCTATTAATCGCATAATCACCTGAGATGAGAAGTGGGTTCTACCGAGGACATTTCCTTCAACAATCTAGCTGGAGTTTTGCAAGTGTGAGTGCATAAAAGGTCACCCGACATACATTGACCCACAAGGAGGTCTTATTGTCTGTTTGGTGGGAATCACTGTAGAATAATCGTCTATAACTTTCTTCCCAGTGAGCGGGCAATCAATGCTGAAGTATATTGTGGCAAGCACCCTCCACACACTCCCAACCCTGATCCCACTGACTTCCATCTATTTCTGTCTCTACAGAATCACTTGAACAAGAGCAAACTGAATAACTACCAAAAATGAGGTAGTTTTCTCAACTCTAAAACTCCCAATTTTATTAAGAGCTTTCCAAAAATTAAAACAGAAATTGTTGAATGCTATAGGTAACTATGGGGATTATTTCTGAGAAGATATTTGTTGTTGTTTTTTCTGCATCCTTTTTCCAAACAATAAATTTCTTGCAAGAATTTTCCCCACCTTATATTACTTTAAGACAAACCCTTTGTGTTAAATAATCACGATTCATTCTCAATGATCACTGAATTTTTCGAATAGATTTTGTTATATTTATTCACATAAATGAAAAATTTTCTCCTCCAGGGTGCTCTTACCCATGGTGACAGAAGAGCAACTGAGTCCAGGGATTTGAGCATGTTCAATTTTGATACAAAGGTACTTGAGTCAATGTAATCATTAATGAATTGCCAAAATTTCTGTTATTTACATTTCTTTTCATGGAATTTATAAAATAAGAAAATATGGCAAAACTGATAAGGTGTATAAGCCTTATTTTAACATTTTAATGACCAATGTTCCGAATTGAAGACATTAGTTATATTAATTGGAAAAAAACTTCATTCATAAAAACATTTGACTTTTTTTTTCTTCCTTGAAGGTGAGAGATTCCAAACTTAATTTACAAAACAAAAATTTCATTTATTTCAGCACTTAAGTCATAAATTAAATTTTTTTAAACCACCTATTGCTAAAGAAGAATAAAATTGAATTTATTTATTTTTTTAAATTTGTGTTTTTATGAAAAAGATGTCTAGAAAGCATGCTATAAAATATTTTTCATGTATATTTTGATTGATATCTCTAAACAAAAGGATCAAAGGGCAAATAAATGGGGAAAAAATTAAGAATCCTGTTGTATTGATTTAAATTTTAGTTTTAAAAGCACATTTGCATTGCTTGAAAGTGTAAAAATAATTTTTATTTACTTTCAGTATGGTAGAACAGCCCTGGAAACAATGATGAGAGCTATAATGGAGCATGAAAATCCCTTGGTTTCTCCGCCCAGCAACTACCAGGGGAACTTCTTTTATGGTGATGCACACTTGAAATTTTTATTTGAACTTTTGATTTAAATATGTTCCTTCTTGTTTTCTGTCAAAAGTTTCGATTTGAAAAAATAATATGTTTTAGGTTTTAAAGTATTTTGCACATCAATCATGTTTTTCAAAGCCAGTCTGAGCTCTTGTGTACAGAAATTAATGTCATAGTAATTTGAAGAAAATATGCCTTAGTGCATGAAGAAAAAAAATGTTAGGAATTCTCTCATGGTTTGGTAAAGAAACAAATTATTTTAGTGAGTAAATTATTTAGTGGCAAATAAGCAATAATTTCTGATTTCCAAACTTATCCATCTCTATATGCTTGGTGTTTGAATATAATAGTGAAATGAGAGAATAAGAAAAAAGATTGATTTAAATGAAAAAATCTATGGAACTTTTGCCATTATGGACCAAGAAAAGGCTGATCTGCTGATGGAGTCATTCTCTATGGTATTTGTGAGTGATAACAGAACTGTACATATTGTTGATAGTATTGAAGAACCTCTGCCAGCACAGTTTCATTCCATGTTCACTCAGAGCAAAATTTCTAGAATAATCACTCAAATGAAACCCAACTTGGTTCCTGGTCCTGACAGTTTAAATGCTAAATTTTATAAGATGTTCTGCTTGAGGATAAGTGCTATCTTGTCACAAGTGTTTTCTACCTTTTTTGAGGCTGGTCATATGCCTGGTGTCTGGCACCATGCAATTATCACTCCAATATACAAAAAGAAAGGTAGACCCAAATTAACCGAAAATTATCGTGCAATATCTTTAACAAACGTGGATGCAAA
The DNA here is from genome assembly GCF_987345545.1 of Pholcus phalangioides. NCBI lineage: Eukaryota > Metazoa > Arthropoda > Arachnida > Araneae > Pholcidae > Pholcus > Pholcus phalangioides. Next base: position 8,896,655 of record NW_028301610.1, on the reverse strand, counting down.
CATTTTTGAATGGTGTCTACTATAAGAATTATTGCCATTTTTACTGGAAAGACTTATTCTAACACATCATCAATTTGCTTTTATCCCTGGCAGATCCTCAGTGGTATAGATGCTCCAATGTCTTCAGGGCCGTAGAAATTAATGTACCTACTGACATGGATTTAAAAAAGGCATTTGAGCACTATCAGAAAGAACTCAGCAGGTCCATGTCAGAAGCTGTCTGTTGAGACCTGTGCAAGTTACAAGTGGTATAATTCAAGGATCTCTTCTTGGGCCTGTGCTCTTTTCGGTTTTCATTCACGACCTCCCACCTGTGCTGTGTTCCATACAAGTTTCCATGTACGCAGATGATGTAAAATTTTATACAAACATCCATGAAATCAACTCATGCTTCAACCTTTAGGCTGCTTGTAACAAGCTTTGCAGATGGTGTTAATCCAACAAATTTCCCGTATTGCTCTCAAAAACTGTGGTTCTTAATCTTGGGCACATCAACCCAGGTTGTCAGTACTCAATTGGTAACATCTGTCTTCCATTGGTCACTGAACACTGTGATCTTGGCATCCCCATAAATATCTCCTTGAATTTTTCAGGCCATTACTGTGAAATCTCAGCTCATGCCAAGAGACTATCATATTTTATTTTTTATACATATCGCAAATTCAGCAACTTGGCACTTATTCAGGCATTCAACACATTTGTAAGACCTATGCTAGAATATGCTTCACCTGTATGGGCCCCCTTACTGAGTGAGAGACATCAAGATGCTTGAACAGCCACAAAAAAGATTTACAAAGAACCTAACCTACCTACTTCACCAAACACCAACTCTGGCCATATCGCTATATTGCAATTTACTGCCATTAGTGAGATGGGTTGGAAGCGAAGGCGCTGTCTATCGGTGATTGCCTTGAGTTCGTTAGGGAAAATATCTTATCTATATCCTCCCTTGGGTTCGAACCCGGGACCCTGACAACAACCTTCATGATGGTAGACGAGCATCTTACTACCATGCCACTCGGGCACGACCTAACCTACCTGGTCTCCACGAAAAATCCTATAGAGAAAGACCGGAACACCTGAATCAACACTCATTCGAATGACGCCGACTCTTCTTTGCTTTGATCTAGTATTGCTCTACAAAATACAGAGAGGATGAACATTCATAGCAGCCGATCCTCACACATCAACTCACCAACAAGAGCCCATGAATTTACAATCAGAATTCTGTTCTGCTGAAATGATACAAGATACCATAGTTTTTTCATTTGCACAGCCCACATATGGAACTCATTACCCAGTGAAATTGTAACGAAACCCACAATCCATCCGTTTAAGGCCACTTTAAAATTTGATCTCTCTCCATCTTTGCTATGCTTTTTAATTTTTTTTCTGAGGAATTTTCAGTTTTTATCATTTCTGAGCCAGCTACTGTTATGTTGTTGTGCTTTCAACTTTTCATTATATCCTTTTATGTAATTTTACATACCTCTTTTATTTTAGTTGTATTGAATAAAATACATGGTATATAAAATATATGTATTTTATTCATATCACCATGTATTTTTTCTTTTATTTTACATGCTTGTTTATTTCATTCCTTTGTATATTTATTTGTTTGTGTTTTTTCCCCCTCTTTGTGATGTAAGCACCACCCCTGCCATTCACAATAAATAAATTAATTAGATATAAAAAAATTTCATCCAAATTTTGTGTTGGAAACAATTTTAAAACTTATTGTCCCATATTCTATCATGGCTCTAAAAGGAATTTTACATTTTTTTAGATGTTAGGAATTCATTGAATGGAGTGGGAATCATCAATAAAGATCCTTATACACTAATGCCTATTTTGGAGAAAGGTAAACTTTTTTTTTTGTCTGTATACATTATAATAATTTTATTCTAATAAACCTTAACCTTTTGAAATTAATCTTAGTGGAAAGTCCTTCAGTTCTCTATATTTGTAGGAATCCTCCTGTTTTCTGTCTTTATTTTACATTCCTTTTGTATCCAACCAATTGAAATAATCCATTTTAGTGTGTAAAAAATCAGGTAGCTTAGCAAACATCGCATTCTCCTGTTGACCAAGGACTTGTAAAATGATGATGCTATTCCTATAATTGAGTCTTTTCCAAATAACTGCAATGCTAATATAGTTGAATTGGTGAAAATTAAATATGTTCTTAAACTAAGTTATCAAATTTATTATCTTTTTCCTTTGTTAAGTTCAATTGTTATTCTTTTCTTTTTATCAGACTACAACAACATGAGCAAATTCCTAAACAGAATTTTAGGTATTGAAGTTGAGCTTCAGAATGCATTATTCAAGTATTTCACAGATACATTGGATGCAGTAATAGCACAAGCTAAGAAAGCTGGCCGTTATGATCTTGGAATTTTGGGTAATATTTTTTATGTCACTTATTTATACTGGATGCATAGGTAACAGTGTATGACATTTTACCGGTGAACTGTTGGTCTTAGAGACATACTTTCAATTAGAAAAAGTATTTAAATAACGTGTAGAATTCAGATATGTCATTCTTTATGCGAAGGGTTGTATACTTATTAAAATAAAAATGTCAACTTTTATATGGACACTGCTCAAGAACCAGTTATAAAATTGTTGCTCTGTCTCCTGATTCCAACTAGAAAAAATTCACGTTTCTAAGTGTAATATTAGCTTACATATTTGAATTTAAGAAATGGAGGAAAGTTGGGAAAAAACAGCATTAAATGTGAGGAACCTGTTTTATTCGCATTTAACTGTTTTTTCCCAACTTTCCTACATTTTTCAAATTCAAATATTTCTGTAAATATTGCACTTAAAACACTGAATTTTTTTTTTGTTGGCATCAGACACTCTTTATTGCAACAACTCTCTAATTGGGATTTTGGGCACACAGGGGACAGTATAAAAGTTATAACGTTAAGTAACAGTATATTAATTTTTTATTTTAATAACTATACAACCCCTTGGAACATGAATATCATATCTGAGTACTACACATTATTTGGATACTTTTTCTAATTGAAAGTATGCCTCTAAGACCAACGGTGCGCTAGTAAAATGCCATAATCCCATTTGCTATGCACTCTGTATATAGTTAATGTTGTATATAAATAAAATGTTTATACATGGTTAATTTTTTCCAGCAGGTCACAGTAATTATGTTGCATGAATTATTCATTGTTCATGCCTACAATGCAACATACACAATATTCATTGTTAGATTATTATGGAGGACTTTATGCAGTGGGATTCACATGAAACAGGATATAAGATATTGAAATAATTTTAATTTTTAGACAGGTTTGCTTTTTTAAAGGTGCACATCAAGGCAATAATCATTGACAGGACTATCTTTTGATAACATTCAAAGCAGGTTTCACTGTATTAATGCTTGCAAAGATGAGTTGGTGAATGATAACACTATATAACAAAAAAAAAACCCTTTTCTTTGTCCTTGTGTAAATGTTATTTCTGTATTTGCTTGGCTTTTGAATATAATAATGAAAATCATGATTATTGCCCTCTAACTCTGGTTTTGTGGTGATGGTATCAGTATTTGTGAATTGGTTATGCACCGTTGGCTGATTGAAACATTTAAAATGACAAAAAAAACTAAGAAGAAACAAAGAAGAAAAAGAAATATTGAAAAAAATTTGACTCTTGTCTACAACAGGAAGTAACTCCCGCTATAAGGAGTTTTTTCAATATTTCTTTTTCTTCTTTGTTTCTGCTACTGATGAAGGAACTTCATATAGTTCTGAAACGCTTATAGCCGTGTTCGTTTTGAATTTTGGGTAAACCCAAACGTCGAGTATTTAATCGTATTATAATCACCCTGTATATTTATCAACACAGATTAAACATAATCTTAGCTGAATGATAAATTCTTGGCGTTTAGAGAAAAATTACAGTTTACCGTATTTTACTGTCTGCTATCAAGAGTGTCTGCTAACGGTGAGTGAAATAAATTAAATTCCTATTTCACAGTAACAGGGATTAGAAAAGTGTCCATTAGGGGCGGTTCCACTGTATATGTGGTCTAAGTACTCGCTTGAGACAATGTTGGGCACAAATTAGATAATATATGCCAATTGATTCGTTTTTTGAGACCATGCGGCTTGGTAAAGTGAATTTCCCTGTGTGGAGGGCCCGGTTTTGAAAAGTTGACTCATTTTTAAGAGAAAAAAATCAACAATTATATTAATAAACCAATTAACAAACATAATTTACCTTAGGGACTGACTTTATATCCTTTTGTCTATTCTTTTATATGCAGAGGTCAAAACAAAATACAAGTGTTTCATCAGCAACTGCAGCAAACAACCCTCAATGGAAAATATATGCAAATCATTACAAATCTTTTAAAAGCTCTTATTTAATGTTACAAAATACTGTTGAGGCATATTTTTCACAAATGCAAAGTTTCCATTCATGGTAGCAGAAAGAAATCTTCTTAGCTTATTGTAGCTTAAATAAATGCAATTAAATTCATCCATGCTGATTGACATTACTGGATAACCTTCTGATCATTGAAAATCAAATGTAAAATTTATTATTTTACTATTGAATATAGTATCTAATCTTGGCTAAAAAAATTTAATGGTAAAAAATCAATCTTACATTGTAACTAGCTATAAAAATCAGCTGAAGGGCAGAAATTCATTAACCAGGGTGTCTAATGTCACGTTGAACTCATGGAAGTCCTGAAAAAGTCTAAAAAGTTTAGTGAAGGTCACAGATTTTTTTTATGATTTTCCAGAGATCTTTTTTTTTAATATTCCCCCTAAAATTTAAGCTTTGAAGAAGCTGTGGCATTCAATATTTTTTTACTCTCTCGGGTTTCTCTTCTATTTTTTTCTGGAAGGATGGATGGGTGAGTAGCAACAGAAACGAACAATGTCAATGTGCAGGTTGTAGCAAAAAAGCTATTTAGCCTGGATGAACAAAAAAAAACTTTTCTTTGCTTTGGACCTTTCAACATCTGTAATATTCCCTTACAGCAATGTTCTCAGGAGTGCGTGATGATTCCTAAGGAGGGGGGTGGTTTGACTTTCACAACAGTTGGGAGTCCTTGGGAACAATATTGGTTTTCCCTAGAAAGACATGACCTTTCCCCCACGTTGTGGAGCAAAGCTGTTGGATCATCGGCAGGTCCACAAGTCGGAGTTTTCATGGGGTGGGGGCTCTGTAGTGAATTTATAGCACGAAAAAACAAACAATGGTGATTGTCCCGTGCCTCAGGGCTGCATCCTATCCTTGAGGGGGGCCAGGTGAAATGGTGCCAATCCCCCCCCCCCCCCCCCCCGCAAAGGAAGAAAGTTGTTTTTTTTAAATATCTTTTTTTTTTTTTAATCTGTTGATCTTTACCGACTAGCTATAGCGAACAACGAAATAGTGCAGTACACGCATGTGACAGAACAAGAGAGTTCAAGAGAAGACAAGTATGTTACTCATTCGCTATTAATTATGTTGCGGTGCAACATTATTATTATTATTACAGCAAAGGAATATCAGTTTCTAAAAGTGCGCTGCTTCGCTGCTCCTAGGAGCATCGTAAAAATATTGATTTATACACCTATTTATGCTTTGAAGTGGTTCTCTTTTATGTGGGAAAATAACTCAAACTTTTGGGGAGAATTGAACCATAAATTATGCAGGAGAGGCAGCTGACAAAAGAGAACTATTGGAATGCTGTGACAAGCTTGAAATCGTAGACCAACACCAAAGTATGACGATAGAGCAAATAACGCAAATAACAAGTGTCTAACATCAGACTTCAAAAAATGTGAATAGGAAAAGGAATATATATATATATATATAATCTGTCCTGCGGAAGGGCCGAGCCAGGTTGGTTTAGTCGGTTGTGATTTTCCCCCTCTTACTCCAGTAAGAAGGAAAAATTAACATCACGAAGGTCCCAGTCTAGTGCAGTATTTCTCAACCGAACCTGGACATCAGTTAAACAACAACTCTAGCCTTCTAGCCTAGTTACAATCTCTAGCCTTCAAACATGATTTCACGTGTATCAAAACTCCACCTCTTTCCTTTCAGATCTATTAGTTAAAGTATTGTACCCTGAGATTTGTAAGAATGATTCATCCCCATTGTTTGCCCAAGATTTTGTAATGGCTATAAGATCCAGGCCCCCTCCACATTTATTATAGTTTCTAAAAAATCTTATTGCCCAAGCTCGTGGCATTTGTTAGAGCACATTTTAATTTGCTTCATGATTTAGTGTCAGTTGAGAAGCCATCAGAGGTGGGTAATTCCCTGTGAATACTGTTATCGTTAACTAACCCGCATTGCTGACTACGTGGTCTGGGAGTAAAAAACCTTACCTAAGCCTATTGTAAACCTCCCAGACCCCCACCTACTCTGATGAATCCATCCTAACGAAGCCATCTATCGGTGAATGCGGAAAGCTCAAAGAATGTGACCCCAAGTGAAGAGTAAATGTCCTTCAGGCCTAAATTGAATTGTTGGATTTTACTCCTATACCCCCTACTACCCCTTGGCAGTACTGGAATCTCACATCTGAACTCCCCCCTCCCCCGAGCTTGATAATACCAAGGTCTGGTACTCTGACAGGGACACACTAATATTCCTTCCTACCTTGATTTATACCCACCCAGGGAGCTTTCGTCTACGGAAAAACATCTCAAACGTTGTCAATCTTTCCCCTAGTAAGACAACAGCGCTCGAAACCCCAAAAATCTCTATACACCTTGTTCCCCAGTTCCCTAACCATATAATCCCTGATAATTCACTATCTTTCTCTATTTCATCCTCAACCACCCATTCACCCTCTAAACTGTGGTTGTTCGTGGAGATTGCTTCTTTGACGACAGGTGGCACCATTATACCAGGGGTTTTTTTAACATTTGCTATTTTATAATGAAAGTTCTCATCCATATTAAGTGGAAATCAAAAAGAAACTGCTAATCAAGCGTAAATTATTATTTATATTGTAGATTTGGGAGCTGGAGGAGATCAAGTAAAAAGAGTGAAATGCCACTCTTTCATGAGGAAGCATGCATCTGGAACTGCCAAGACAGAACTTCACACTGTAAGTAATCTTTATATGGTGTAATACACTGCTCAAAACAATTAGAGGAAATGTAGTTTGTGTAGGATTGTGATTTTTAAATATTTTAATTCATAAAATATTGATGAACATTGTTAGATATTGACAAAAAGTTGTCCCAAGCAGGGCCGTAAGTAGGATTTTTGCCATCCGGAGCAAACATTACTGTGCCACTCCCACAACTTTAAAATTTGATAATTTTATGAGTGTTCTTTGTTCCCATCTAAAACTGCTGCCCTCCTCTAGTTCCGGCCTTGGTCCCAAGAGTTAATCAACTAAATTTTAATAAACAAATTTAATAAATTTAAATAATATCCCCTAATTGTTTTAAGCAGTGTATCTTCCTATTTTTTTATTTCTATGCAGTAAATGTTTTCTGACTTTATCTGGAATTAATATCAAATTTAAGTTCCAGCTTTTGCTGTTTTCTTTACTGCAGTTACATCAGTTCCACAAAGCAGAATGTGTTATATTAATTTTATAAAATAATATAACACATTCTAATATAACTTCATAAAAAATAGTTCAAGAGATTTTCCATATAATTTTTTTTAATGGATTCAAGGGACTTTTTATACTCAGCATATTAATTTTTCTGGGTGGATGCTTGTAGCACAAAATTGTGGATATATAAATGTATCCATACCAGACATTTCCACTTCCAAATCATTGTCTAGTTTAACTTATATTAAACCTTACAGCAGCAATCCTGAGATATCTCGTCAAACTTGATCTGCTTTACCTCAGTCACCCCAAAATTTCTTGGGTTCTTGACATGCTTTTATTTCCAATGTGGATCAGGAAAATTTTAAAAACAACTTAAAGGGTTAAGGAACCATTAAAATTTAAGTTTGTGTATTACTGTGTATAAAATTGAAAAAATGGTCTTTAATTGTTCATTGTTTTTTAACGTTTAATGGGGTTTTTTTTAGAAATAGATTTCTGTGTATGATTTAAGAATATAAATATGAAAATTGTTCTAAATATGTACTCTCAAAATTTTGTATCGTATCCCCTTCTTTTCTCCAATGCTTTTAGGTGTTGGTTGAACGAGGTTTCAGCTGGGAAGAGGCAGAAGATAAACTGAAAGAATGTGAAGATAAGGATGAGGGCTTTTATCTTTCAGCTCAAGTAAGACGACACCTATTTAAATTTTTTTAAAGAGAATTCCAATAACCCTATCTTGTGGCTCCCAACTTCAAGGCACGAATGCGAGCTGATATCCCTGTTGAAAAGTCTTGCCACAGAAAGCAACAGGCCTACAACAGCACAAATATTCAATCATTACACTTTACTCACAGTTTGGAATATAGATAACACTAAAAATTCACACACAACTCTATATACGCACTCTGACTGTTAGTTACGCACACTCATACTTCAGACACAACTTAATTGGTAGCAAATTGCCCATTGCGATAGACCAGAGTTGTGCTCGGTTTCACAGAAAGAAAGAAAACCCTATCTTGATGAGCTTAAAATATTTTAGAAATTTCTTTTTATTTTTGCAATTATAGTAGACTGATAATCCAGCCGAGCACTAGTCTAGCTGTCTATTCTGGCATGGGGCCGTAGCTTGTCAATTCGTCGCGGTACAAATTCGTTGTAGTGCCAACACGTCACGGTACAAGTTTGTTGCAGTGGCAATCTGTTGTGGCACAAATTTGTCGCAGCTCAAATTCGTAGCTGTACAAGTTTGCTGCCATGTCAATTCGTCATGACATCTATTTATATATTGCAGCACAGAATCAATTCGTTGAAAGAGGCTAAAGGGGGAAAAGAACATCTAAAGAGAAGAAATAAGAAAATGAGTCATAAATTTTATGATCCATTACTAGTAAATAATGGTTGACATTATCTTAATTAGATGTGAAATTGTAACAAGTGTTGAAAAGTGTTAAAATACATTATATCATTATTAAATTTTATTGTCAGTATCATGGCAATAAAAAAATTTCAATTTCCAGTTTTTAACATTTATTTAAATAATAAATTGCATAATTAAAATTCAATATTTAAAATTGCCAATAACTTTACTTTCAACTGAAAGTACTAATTTATTTATAATTGTGATGAAAATTATTATTCAGCCACTAAATATTCGATATTCTGCCAAATCACTATTCGTCCCATCCCTAATAGTACACCAAATTTAGTTATGATTGTGATTTTTTAAACGCAATGATTTTGTTTATTTTTCAGAGTGGCAGTAATTTTTTTCTGTTTGTTTATGATCAATATAGCTAGCTTTTCTTTTATTTCTGACCGTAACATATAGTATTTTTGTTTTTGAAATTTTAAACTTTATTACTGTATAAGATAATTAACTGTTCAACATTTGCAGACAAGGAACAACAGGAAAACTGCCATTTTAGCTGTGTTAGACAATGCTCGCTCTCGCTTCAATAAAAGAGAGCGTGAAGAAAAGCTTTTCCGAATTTACAGACCTAATACAGGATTGCAAGCTAAACAAGAGACACTCTCTGAACTGAAAACAAAGTATCGCAAGGTTTGTTTATCTTCCTGGAGTTTATTTTTAATAAAAAACATGTTATTGTATTGTACATTATCTTTGAGTTCTTCTTAAAATATATGAAAACTCATCCAAATATCATTCATTTAAGTGAAAATGTGTGGTAAGAGTTTTCCATGTTTTTGTATATTTTGCTGTGTTTCAAATTTTTTCAGTGATACAGAACTGCCTTGGTAATTTGAGGTGAATGGGACTTCAGACCACCTCTCAGATTACTAAGAAAACATTACTATGCAGAAAAAATCAGAAAATGTGTAAGATGAGTTTGTGTTATACGAAAAAAAGGGGGGTAGGCTGATGCGTCATTGATATAGTAAGTTTGGGCATGAATATGGCTTTTGTACCTCATAATAGTGGAAGAACAACGGGCTGGTACCCAACCTTGAAGAGGTCTTCACATCAATTTGGGTAGTGTTGGATTTGTGTTAACCAGATTTATATCCATTTACATCATTGATTTATTTCTATCTTAGAAGTATAATTTCTAATATTTTTGATATGGCACGCAAAGACTATCATAGTTTTATGTAACTGGTCTGATACCCAAATTGTTGAATGATGAATTAATAAGGCATTATTGAGAGAGATGTAAGAAAATTCCAAGGGAAATTTTAACAGATTATTTTCATGATGTGAAACTGTACTGTATGTCTTGGCCATCAAAATGCAACTAAAATAAAAGTAAAAATCATTCCGTGTGTATGAAAATATTCAAATGTACCTCTGATGACTCTTCATAATACATCTTTAGAAATGTTTTTCTGTTCTAAATCATTTATTAAAGAATTCTTTGTGCAAAAAATATGCAGTGTGGTATATTTGTTTTATTAAATTTGCAGTATTTCTTAGCCAATCTGCTACACTTTGATCTTAGCTAAAAAGATACGTCCGGTGGCAGAGTTCTGGCATTCATCTTTTTTAAAAATTTAATAACTTGATTAGAATGTATTCCCAAGAGAACGTTACGATCTGTCCAGGGAAACTATGGATACTATGCTATCTTCTGAGGTGCTTATTGTTTAAAAAAATAACTTTTTGGGCTTGTGTAGCAATTTTTTTTTTGTACTTGTGCAGTTCTTACTTTACTTTTCTTGCATATCTTTACGTTTTGTAAACATATTCTCTTTGAAATTGACCATGAACATTATGGTATAATATTTAAGTATCAAATAATTAAATAACATTTCAACTATTCAGAACTGATTCTATGAAGCAGGCATTTTCTAACAAAAATTGTTTGTAGAATAAAATAAAAACATTAATTACATGAAAGTTGAGTATTATGCTGGGAAGGTGCTGCAGATATGTTAATGCATGCATAACTCAACCTATGACCCGTGACATCAACTCCAATTTGATTGCTATTAGTTTAAAATGTAAACCATATCAGGGGATCTTGAATGAAAATGTGTGAATTTGGTGCTCCTTGATCCAGTTATCTGGCACTAGATTATCCACTTTTCACTAGTTGTTTCTTTACTCACTGAGATAAGCTCAAAGGAACATAAGTTTTGTTTTAAAAATTGAAAAAAAAAATATTTCGTTTCATTGTGGCCTATGACCCATTACCCAATAATCTGAGTAGCCTGTAGCTAGTTTATCAAATCAGTTAAGCATTCTGCCTGGTCAAAAGGGTTGAGTACCCCTGTGCTAACACAATGTTTATGTTAAGCTAACAAATATATATATATTTTTTGCACTTCAGTGCATCCACCCATGCAGTATCTACACTAAGAACTATGGTAAGTGCATACCTGCTGACTGCTACTTGTTCATTGTTTCTACAGATTGCTACACTCAAAACTGCAGAGTTAGTGAAATACCCCTTAACAGTGTGGAAATGTTTTACATTTTTGGGGGATTTGATCAATGTTATCAATAATCTTTGTTAGATACAATCAAACCTCAATTTGGAAGAAATCAACGATTTTATCCATTAAATCAAGGAAATCAATAAATCAGTCAAATTGATCAGGAGCATAAACGTACTCGTAACAGCAAATTTTAAAATCTTGCTTAGGTGGTGGCTGTCACAACTTATTTTTGACAACAATTTTTTTTTTTTTTTTTGCTGATTGAAAAACATTTTCTCTTCAGATGACCTGCCATTCTTTACTTGTCAGACAAGTAACTTTATTTTTTTACTGAAATCTAAACATGTAGACAGCAAAGTGATTTATGGTATTGGTGAACATCAATTGTGGCCACTGAAACCTTCCCACACACACACTGTTAATGGTTTTTTGTCTCCTTTACTCAAAAAGGAACAGATTCCAATCCCTTTTTTCTTGTTCGTCTCTAAAGCAGGGCTGAAGGTCAATTCCTGAGAAGTCAAATTTTTGGATTGTGGTTTTAGGTGATGAGAAATGAGAAAATAATTTGGATAATTAAAAATATATATATTTATATCAATGTTTTTATTCCTTAAATAAGGTAACCTTAATCTTAATAGGTGACCTATATTTTCACCAAAATTTTTTAGGGGGGGGGATGATTAAATCAAGGAAGTTGTTAAATCAGAGTTCATTAAATTGGGGTCGGACTGTATTTTTTGTCAGTATCCATTAACTGGCTGACATAGTGAAAAATTCACATATACCTTAACAAATCTATAGAATTTCTGGGGGGGGGGGAAGGGACAGAGGTATCAGTTTTTTTGAAAAAGGTGGATGATTGGATGGTAGTGTGGTCATTCACCAGTTGTTGCTCTGCAACATTCCCAAAGCAGCAACAAGTAAACAAGAGTGAAACATGATAGAGCATATAACTATCTATTTCTTATCCATTATATTCGGTACTGAGATTCTCTTTCCAACAAAACCACTTTCAGATAATTGATATCAGCATGGCCCCACCCCCTCTGGGTACAATGCTTATATCCCCCATGAGAGACAGAGCATGGGCTATAACTGGTTTTACAGTGTCTATTGATATGAGGTCATAGTCATAATAATATTCACCTCCTAAAATGATTATCCACACCGAATTGGGAAAAGTCCCAGTATAGTCACTTGAATATGACCTGCCAAGTTTGGTGGTTTGAATCACTGCTGTAAAAATTTATGATGATTGATGTTTGCCGCTGTGGTGGTCGAGTGGTTATAGTGACGGACTCGCGATGCGAGGATCCGGGTTCGAACCCCACAGTGGTCGTCGGCTGAAGTTGGTTTTCTGTGGTTCCCAACTTCAAGGCGCAAATGCGAGCCGATCTCCCTGTTAAAAAGTCTCGCCACAGAGAGCAACAGTCCTACAACGATAAATAATTCAATTATAACACTTCACTCATAGTTAGAAAAACTTGTGGCAGATGGCAGCACTACACATAACAAGCATTACAGAGAAACAACACTTCATGTCAGGTTTCACTACACGTACACGCACATTCCCGCTTGTACCGATTCGTTGAGGGTTCCGCGAGGGGGGGGGTGTGTAGCAGTAGTAGGTAGGGCCTCCAAAAAATGGCTGGGGGATCCATGATGTTCTTAAGTCAGCCACCTCGTTGGGCAATTTGCCTGTTGTGGCATTGTATTTGTATTTGTTTGCTTTAAATTAACAGCCACAATTAATAAAGGACACAAGTTACTACAATTTATTTGTTCACCATTAACCACAATGGTCAATTCTATTCCAATCAATAGAGAATTCAGGCAAGTGAGAATTGTGTTCAGTAATAAGTTCATTTTATTTAGCCATCCCCAATGACCTGTTTAGTGCAACCAGTGCACAGAATTCAAATTTAAAAATTGCTGAAGTTATATGACAGCATAGTCTATAGGGTGCATTTGCTGTATGATAGCTTGATCTAGCGTATTTGTTCTCACATGATATGCATGACCTTTATTCAGAAAGTTGCTTGGTAATCTTCACAGAGTCAAAAGATGCCCTTTTCTTATTTTATTAAGATATTTCTGAAAATAATTTTAGGAGAGAAATATATAAATATGCAGCTGCAGCTAAAAACTTGTAAATCTAAATTAAACGCATGTAGAAGTGCTTTGAAGAATGTTGATGTTTAATTTTGAATACTGCAGCTTTTTGGTTCTATAATTAATCATTCTATCTTTGCTCAAACATTTTTTTTGTGTTCATGTGAAGGTAAAAAGTTTATTTTTTCATAAATCACATGGTATTGCACTATAATACAGGCCACTGGCAGCACTTAGCTAAATGTTGGCAGATATGTAAGTGGCTAGATATTAGGTAGCATGCAAAGTAAAGACCAAGACCATCAGTATTTTTTTTTTAGAATCATTAGGTTTTAAATACTCATTATTTGATGCATGAAACACAGCTGTGCTTTCACCCGTTCTTGTAATCTTACCTGTTTTGGTAATAATTTTTCTCTTTTAAATTTTATTTTTAATATTTTTATTTTATAAATTTAAATTTTTTAATAGATAATTTGAAATAGTTCAAGGAGATATTTTATCCAGAAGGGTGGGTACAAAAAAGTATTTATTGATAGCCCAAAGCAGAATGTACCAAAAATTTGATACATGTTGCAGAACAATTGCAGGAAAATTTTAAGAAAATATGGGAAAAAGAATTCTGTGTAGAAAACCGTTATGAGCATTTTCACCACAGAATTATTTCAGTTCAATGCAAAATTTAGGGATTAGTTATAGGTATTGTTTCCTTCATGGTTCTTCATCAGTTATCTAGATTCACGAGATCTAAGACATGAAAAAAATTAGAAGGGCAGTTTTTATTTGTGTGAAATTTAAAAAAAATTATGAAGTTTGATACATTAGCACAAATTGAATCTCATCAATTGGTTCACAGGCATCTAAATCAGATGTTGAAGAGCATTGGAAAGAAAACTATGATTCTTCAAAGGAACAATGTAGTCATCTGTACTGGTAAGTTTGTGAATTTCATTTTGCATAAAAATTATTTTGTCAAAAAAAAATATTTTTCAAATAATTATGAATTTTGTAGAACACTCTCACCTAAAACACAAAATATCAAGTTAAATATTTAAAAACATCATTTAGATGTTGGCAATTTCTTTTGTGCGAACATTTTTCTTGGAAGGTGAACTGCTACTAGCACACTGCTTTACCTAGTAAAGTTAGGGAGTTTCACATGGCTGTTACAATAACTGAAGGTGTCATTGTATTGGAACTGCAAACTTCTAACTCTTATTCCAGGATGATTATATTACCATCTTTTTACATTTCCATCAGATTATGCACCCACAGATTGGACACTGCAAGCATCTTCTTTCCAATATGCAACAACAAAATAATGAAGTTGTAAGACATTTAAGATGAAAAAAAGATAATACAGTCAGTCTATGCTTGTTATAACAACCATTCTATTAAAATGAACAGTATGACAAGTCCCAAATATTTCCATATTTTTGCCATGCTAATTTTTTATCCAATATAGCAACCAAACTCATCTATCCCTCCATATTTTTCTTTTGTTTATTTTTTTGCAAAGAAATGTATAAAATCTGTCATTGAGTGTGTGTTTGACCTTGACCTTTGATGCTTGAAGAAGAAAGGCTATGAAACATAGCTCATTTAAAGATAAAGCATTGTCAATTGTACAGAAAACCTAATGATTAACTAGCTCCTTCTCTGGAAACGGGGTAAATCATAGCAAAGCACTCTCTCTCTGCGCTCACATGAGTCAACCACTTCAACAAACACAAACTTCGGCCATATCACTATGCAATTTACTGCCATTAATGAGGTGGGTTGGAAATGAAGGCGCCACCTATATCAGTGGTTGCTTCAAGCTTGTTAAGGAAAATTTTTTCATCTATGTTATGACAAGAAATTTATGCCAAAGGCCAAAATAGCCATAATATTGAAATTCTAAAAAGTACTTTGTTTACCATAGCAGAAAAGTTAGGGTTTCCTTTTTCATATTGTCGGTCATGGGAAGGGAAATTCCAAAAATTGGAAAAAAACACTGCATGAATAATTGAACTAATTTGGTCAAAGAATATTCCTGTAGATGGAAAAATAAAAAATAAATTTTGGTTTCTCTTGGTCATTTACAGTATTTTCAGTATGAACAGTAAGTAAAATGTACATAAAGTTTTCATAAGTACAGTATAATGTATTTAAACTGTTTTTTCTTTCAGCTAGATACATTTTCATTGCAACATTATGAGAAATGAATTTTTTTATTCCATCAATACAACACAGTTTTCAGAAGTTAAACTTCACGATTTTTTTCAAATGTTAAATATAATGTCAGTTTTCTGTGGAATGAAGGGGTTTGTTATAATTACAGGGTTCCCAGCAACCTGGAAAGTCAGGGAGAATCAGGGAAAGTCAGGGAATCAGAAAACAGTCAGGGAAAGTCAGGGAAAATATTAAATATTTGTCAAAAGTCAGGGAAAATTTTGAATTCTTGGGAAAAGTCAGGGAAAATCTGAAGGGGAAAAAATCGAAGAGGATATATCTACATTCAAGTAGTTTATCTTCACCTTTTTCCATAGAAAATTATTTTTCAGATACCCTAGGGGAGAAAAAAAATTCCTTATCAGCATTCTCCTCCAGATCCCCAACTGAGAGATGTCTTATCAGTTGAAGGGTGGGATTTTATGTACTGGAGAATAATATTAATATTGGCCAAGGTCACTGAATCTGCCCTCCAAGTAAATAGATGAAGAGATGTAGAGGAGAAACCAAAGCCCCTTGTAACTCTTAATGCAGCTTTGGGAGAAACCCTCCCTTCCATTGTTGAAAACAAAGCCAATACCAGCTCTAACTTCTTTTCTCTCTGTTCTGAAAAAACATTTAATCCTCTTGCTTTTTTTCCTTTCCTGTGAGTAGAGAACCTTGCAGAGTATACATGCATTTTTCATTCAAAAAGTATCCTGGATTTTCAAAAAGTTGAGTTGATGGGTATACAAGTGACTTCAAGCTGGTAGCTAAACAATCTGCAATTTATTTAAGTAAGTCAATTTTATTCTTCAGTTGTGCTTTTTTTTTTCTTTTTAATTGAGTGTTTGCTTCAAAGTAGAGATGTAAAATTCTTGTGAGTAATATTTAGGAGAATATTCTCTGGAAGGACTACTATTATAAATAATTTAAGAGTAATACTTATTATTTGTGATGAAAATTTACTCCAGTAGTTTATAATAACAGTCCTCCTAGATTGTAGCCCAGAGTATTAAACTTTAAAAGCAAGAAAATGAAACCAGCATGGCTGAATTGAACAACTTGCAAAGAAATATGAATGATAAAAAATTCAAGTCTATGAACATTTATGAAAATAACAGTCTGTGTCTTCTTAGAATGAAAGTATTAAGGATGATAAGAATTTAAGATTTAAGTAAGGGGATTATAAGAATGACTTCCTTTGTCAATCAACTTTGGTTTAATTTTTTGCTTTGAACTTATTTATGAAAATTTATGTGATTTTAAAAAGAAATATTGTAATCTTTAAAGGTTTTCAAAATCTTAATAAAAAACTTGAAACCTCTCACTATGACTGAGAATATTCTATATTCTCAAACTAAAAGTTGCCATTATAAGGTGAATATTCCAAAAAATTGTTTTGTTTCATGTTTTTGGCAATGAAAACTGAATTATATTTCATAATAGTAAAAAAATTTTTAATTATAGAAAAATGAATATTCTATATTCCCAAATTTTTACATCCAGGAGATGCAAATCCAGATAACCTCACATCTCTACTTTAAACACAGTATCATACTTCCCTTAATATATGTTTTTTGATATGTAGCTTTAATATGTGATTTTGCATTCTTTTTTATAATTTTTTGTGTGTTTCTATATCATTGCTTTCTGTTATAAATCAATAAGCAAAATTGTTCTTTATTTCAAATTTTATAATTGAGTTTATGAAGTGAAATTAAAACTGAGTTTAAAACGTTGTTTTTAACAATTATATCAGGTTATATCTACTAATTGAATGCTCAAATACTCCATTATATATTCTTATTCACTAGTGTGAGGTCTGTTTTATTCAGTGTTTTTTTTCTAAATAAATTGACCATGGACAGATATAACAGCACTCCGAAAAATCACCAATAAAAAAGGAAAATACAAAACTTCTAGTTTTGTGAGAAGTTTTGTATGTGTATTTGCCTTTTGGTTGGTGATTTTTCTGAGTATTATTACGTAAAGTTTACTTACTCTTCCAAATATAACGATTTTGACATCTGTATGTTTTGAAAAAGCTCTCCTCCCCAAGTGTCAGTGTTCCAAAAATTTAACATTTTACAAAAACTATGACAGTTTTTTTCCAAAAATTCAAAAAATTTTCTCAAAGATTTATGACAGAAACCAGTATGACATTTTATATGCATCTGTTGCTCTCTTCACAGTTTGTCCTCATCTTATTCAGGACTGTAGCGTGTCTTCTTGAGGCCCTGGGAAGGAAGTATATTGGCACACACAGAATTCTCGTACATTTATATAAACACATGTATTTTTAAGTTGAGTTACAGGAATGGTTGTTTTATGACCTATTGTTGTAATATGAATTCTAGACTAGAGTTTATTGAGAATATAGATACATTGTGATTGGATCTTATGTTATTATTTGTATGATTAATTGTGTGATATAGATCAATGTTTCCTAAGTGGGCAATATCGCCCACTGGATGACAATGGAATGATCCAGGAGAGGCGGTAGAAGGCTATGGGTATAATCATGGCTGCCAACTTTTGAAAATGAAAATTTTCTTGCGGACCTGTGTTTTATACTAAAACCACTCCCTAGTAAATACAAAAGGGATTTTCCACACATAAAAGTTAAAGCATAGGGATTAAAATCCCTACTCAAAAATTGAAGTTAAATAAAATAAGGATTTTACACACATAGAAGTTAAACCCTTGGTGGGAATAAAATTCCTACGAAAAACACAAGTGAAATTTGAGGCCAAAGCTTCAATGGTGATTGAAGTCTTTCCACCATGACCGATGTTTATGTCCGTAACACAACTTATACAAAAAGAAAAAGTCAGACCTTTTCTGTAACGCTTGATGGGGGAGAAAGGAAATTAGCATCTTTAAAATAGATTAAATATTTTTTTGCTTATCAGTATTTGTTATGACGTATGTAGCTTCAACAAAAGAGGAAGTTTTCTTCATCATTTTTAGTTTATAGTAGGCATAAAGCAACTAAAAGGCCATCCCTAGTATATTTGACATTTAATATTAAACAATTTACAATAAATACTTATAAATTCATAAAATAGGACAAAGACATATGCTAATAACAAATTAATTAAAGACTAGGGTAGGACAAAGACAAGGTGGATTTTACGTTATCCAGGGAGCACCACGAGGAGACCCACCAACCTATTCCCCAAGAGGAAGTTTTGATCACATGCACGTCACTATAATCTTCAGTTATTATCCATTACTATCGGCTGCTAAGCTATTTCCCTGCACTATAAGACAAACAACTTTTCTTGTTACCATCAGAGGGTTTGTAAAACTTCCTTAAAAAAGGAGAATTTCCCATTATTCCACACATTTACGACGTGTGATGTCATTTCGGAAAGGGGAAAAAACAGGCAAAAAACTTTTGCCCCACAAGAAATTCCTTAGGGACTGTTTTCAGAAGCGAGGATCCTTTTTGAATGAGGTGAGAAATTTTTACGGACAATTGGAGATTTTTTGCAATTTTTGTAAAAATTCAGGAGATTTAAGAACTTTTCAGGAGGTCCTTAGAGAGATGAAGCTAAAATTCTGGAGACTTGGCAGCTACGGGTATAACATAGGATCCTATGGGTTTGCTTGGAAACAGCGACGTGACCACAGAAAAAAGATTGCTACCGCAGGAAGTAACACATCGGGGGGGGGGGGGGGTAGCACACCAAGCTCTTGGTGAGTATGAAAAAGGCTGTGTTCAGAATCAGCAATAAAATGTATGTCCCAGTCTAATTAGTCCTCGTGTGCAGAAAATGTTCGACAAAATGATCAGCTTTAGTTGGTAGGAGGCAGTGAGAGAAAGAAATTATCTGAAAAAGGGATTGATAGAGCAAAAAGTTTGGGAAACTGGTATAGATTCATTATTTTTTTTGGGGGGGGGGGCTGTGTATCTACAATTCTTTTGGAATAACATTTTATTTCTTTTAGGCATTTGATGTACGTTATTTAATTTTGATGAGGTTCTATTTTGTTTCATTTCTAACCGTTAATGAAATAATAACCCAACTTTAAAGAAAGATTTAAAAAAATTGTTTCCCATCCCACACAAAAGTATAGGCGCAGAATAAAATTTATGTAAATTTTAATGTGCCACATAGATTTACATCACCAAGGGGCGTTTCCCACTGTTGCTACATGAACGTTGAATATTTTCATGAGTCAAGCATCATTAATATTAATTTATAAAACAAGAATTTATTATTCATAATATTGTGAATAGTTTTGGGGGTGATGTAGCCCGGTCGATAAGATACTCACCTAAAGTACCAAAGGATGTTTAGAGGTGTCGCGAGTTCGATACCCGGTTCGTCCTTGTCAGAAAACTTTCCTGACACAGGGGTACAACAAAAATACGGCGACTTGACCGCAGCAAAAAATTGCTACCGCAGGGAGTCCCCCATCGAGGGGTTAGCGCACCAACCTCTCGACGAGTATACAAAACAAGCCTGCCGTTCGGAATCAGCAATAAATTGTAGGTCCCGGTCTAATTAGCCCTCGTGTGCAGAAAATGACCGTGGTGCGACAAAAATGATCAAGTGAATAGTTTTAATCAGAGTACCCATTGAAAACAGTTATGTGCCCTTTGAGAATGATGGTGTGATTTAAATTTTTTGTACAGTTATATACTTTCGCTCGTAGAAAAATCAAAATCCAGCTTTCGTTTACTTATGTAATAAATTTATTCTATTAATTGCTTTTTTTAAACCTATTCCTAAACAGTTAGAATTTTATAAATGTTTTTTTAGATATTCATAAGTATAATACTGTATTTAAGGTGAAGTTATTACGGTAGTCCTTCCGGAGAACATTCTTTAAAAGATTATTAAATACAATTTTTCATCTTTAAATCACATTTCAATATTTATAATATCAATCCTTATTTTTTTCATTTCAGTATAATGGCAAAGAAGACAAAATTTAACAAGCAGTGGCTGGATCCTGATCTGTATCCACAATTCAATAATTGGCTGAGTGATGTCCATGGCAACATTCATGAAGGCTACTGTTCTGTTTGCAGTAAAACTTTTTCACTCAGTAATATGGGAATAAGAGCTTTGGAATCACATCGTAAAAGACCAGGCCACTTGAAGAATCTCAATGCAAAATGTCTGCAAATGTCTGTTTCTAGCATTTTTATTGGCAAGGAAAATCCATGTAGTCAAACTCCTTCAACTGCTGAGATTTTTAAAGGAAAAAACAACTGTAAAGTTCCAAGTGCAACTACTTCAAATTTGGATTCGTATTTCTTAAAAGATAATGCTTTGAAAGCTGAATGTCTTTGGGCAATGCAAGTTGTCAGTAAGAGGATGTGCTATAATTCATGCTCAAACATTAGTGAACTTTTCAGCATCATGTTTCCTGATAGCCAGATTGCCAAGCAGTTTAGCCTTGGGAGCTCAAAAGTAGCTTATTTAGTTTCATATGGTTTAGCGCCATATTTTGTTAATACACTAATGGATCGCATCAAGTTATGTGATGATTATGTAATTTGTTTTGATGAAGCCTTTAACAAAATAATGCATAAGGGTCAAATGGATTTGGTGATTAGATTTTGGGACATCAATCGGCAACGAGTGTCAACCCGTTATTTAAATAGCGTGTTTCTGGGTCAAGCTACTGCGCAAAACTTATTAACAAAATTTGTGGAAGGGTTATCTATCTTACCTCTTTCAGGTCTCCTTCAAGTATCCATGGATGGCCCCAATGTAAACCACTGTTTTCATAAGAAATTGAAAGCTGAATTTGAAGAAAATGTCTTGAATTCAAACGAGAGAAAACTTCTCGACCTTGGAACCTGTGGGTTGCATGTAGTACACGGATCCTTTAATCATGGTTTGAAGGCTGCTGGATGGGATTTAAACAACTTGTTAATGCATATGTATTTTTTGTTTAAAGATTCTCCTTCTCGTCGTGCACAGTTCACTGATATTACAGGCAGTAAATTGTTTCCTCTGAAATTTTGTAGTACTAGGTGGGTTGAGAATGTGCAATGCTTGGAAAGAGCTGTCGATATTTTTGACAATGTGAAGAAGTTTATAGAGAACAAGTCTCTCTCAGGTAAGCCTGCTACCTCTGTTGGCATTGCAGTAAAAGATCCCCTCATTAAGTGCAAGATGAGTTTTTTTAAGACTGTGGCCTCAGAATGCGAGTCATTTCTAAAAAGATTTCAAAGCTCCAAACCTCTTGCTCCTTTTTTGTTTGAAGCTTTTCAGGATCTCATGCGCAAACTTATTGCAAGATTCATCAAGCCTGATAAGTTGGAGGCTGCCGCTTCTGCAAAACAACTTCTCGAAATTGATCTGGATCTGGTAGAAAATTTGCTACCTATTAGAAATATTGATATAGGCTTTGCAGCAAGAAAGCTTCTTGCGCAAACCAAAATTAATGACAGAGATGTAGGTGAATTTCGCCTGCAGTGTAGAAAACTGTTAGTCGCTATTGTTGGAAAGTTGAAGGACAGGAGTCCTCTTAAGTATCCTATAGTTCGGGGTCTATCAGCATTAGATCCATGGATAATCAAACACAGTCCAAAAATTGGCATGCTAAGGATGGAAGTGGTGATCCAAAGTTTATATTTTTCAAACCGGATAAGTGATAATGTTGCCGAGAAATCTAAAGTGCAATACATTGATTTAACAACTGCTGCCAATTCTTGTTTCAAAGATGAATTTGAAAATTTCTGCAAAGCAGGGTCAGATGAAATTGGCTTAGACAAATTCTTCTCGGATATTTTAGCTTGTGACAAGAAATTTGTGGAATTGTGGAAGGTTTTCAAAATGTGTTTAATTTTCTCACATGGCAATGCATCTGTTGAAAGTGGCTTTTCCATAAACAAATCTTTGTTGATTGAAAATTTACATGAAAGCACTCTAATAAATCAAAGACATGTGTATGATGCAATTTCAGAAGCGGGTGGAATTCGTGCCATTGACATCAACAAGAAACTTCTCTCATATGTTCGAGGTAGTCATAGAAGATATAAACAAGACATGGAAGATGAGCAAAAGCTACAGCAGCAAGAAGATGAAAAAAATAAAATTAAAAAGGAACAAGAAAAAAATATCAAGGACTTGGAAGAAAAAAAGAGACAAATTAAGAGAAAGGCTAAGTTGGAGGCAGAATCAATTGAAAATGAATTGAATGATTTGCGAAAGAAGTTTTGTAAACAATAAATGTAGTTTGAATGAAAATTTTATCAAATTTTAATTTCGTCACATTATTACTACTGCCTTTGTTTATGTAATTGTTTCAGGTTGTTATTAACATCTTAATTCTTTTTCCCCCATGTGTCTCGTTACTGGTTAGTCTTGAAGTTCTTTCATCTATATTATATGTTGAAACAATGATTTGAATTCAATTATCTCTGAGATTTTTAAGGAAACTGGTATTGTGTGTGTGGGATCATATATTGTTCTGTCACTTTGGTTCCCCCCCCCCCGAATGAAATTTCTGGCTACGCCGCTGCATGGTGCGTGACAGTGTATGCTCTTTTGGTCAGGGAAATTTTTGAATCTGGTCAGGGAAAATCAGGGAAAGTCAGGGAAATGATCGAGCCGATTTTGCTGGGAACCCTGAATTAGCATTGACTGTATACAGGGTTTCTCGTAAGTCCTAATTCTGCATTTACCTTATCAAGCCTTTGTCGTAGTAGTATGGTTCCAATTTAAAAAATGCTCAAAATATGTTCAAAAATCACTGTTTTCACTCTCGAAATTGGTATGATAAGGTCAATGATATTGTATAAATAAATCTTTGTATGGTCTGTCTTTCAATTAAAAAATTGTTGCTCTGTCTCTTCTAAAGCCATAAAAAATGCACATTTCCAAGTGCAATATTCATGGAGATATTTCAATTTAAAAATTGGAGAAAAGTTGGAGAAGAACAGCATAAACTAATGGAGAACATTTCCTTCCTAACTTTCCTCTTAATTTTGAGTCTAAATATCTATTTCACTCAGAAACGTGGAATTTTTTTTTTTTTGTTTACCTCAGGAAAGACAGGTCATCAACTTATCAACTTTCTAATTGGGAGTTGGAGGACAAGGAGACCGTATAAAAATTAAAAATTTTGCTTTTTGATGCACTATTATTTTCACTCTCAAAACTGGTACAAAGGGATTGAACATATTTTGATTATTTTTCAAATTAAAAGCATAGCTCTATGATGAACAGTTGAGAGATAAAGGCTGAATTGGGACTTACAGGACACCATCTCACAACAGTTGTTTAAGCAAATTTTTTTATTACTATTTATTAGCTTATTTTTATGTTTGTGTTTATGTGATTTGTTTTCTGTTATTAATTGTTAATAATTTGTTCATCAGGTATGATCAGTGCAGGCGTAGATTGGCTGGTGTTGTCTGTGAGGTTGGACTGCGGCAACGAACTTACTATGTATTAAGTGGCTCTGTGCTGTCAGTCTGGATGAAAATTGAAAGCGTGCTATCCTCTTTAGCAGGTTCTCATAATGCAAAATTGCAAGTTGTTAGACTGAGAACGCAAGAGAATTCACGAATCGTTGGTTTGTATAATATATACATATAAATTTTTTTTTCCGAAGTAATGATTTTTTTTTTCACACATTAATGATTGTTTTTTCTTATTTTAAATTTTACACTCTGTCCCAAAAGTTTATAGAATCTTGAAAAAAAGTTGTTTTTCAGATTAATGAAAATAAATGTATTTGTGAATGTGTAAGAAACATTGTATTACAGACCACGTGTGATTTACGTTCAAAAGCAAGTTTGAAAGAAAAAACATTTTTAAACCAAAATAAAAGCAAATCCCCATATAATAACCTTGTAAATAAATTTTTATCAAAGATTACTTTTTGACAGTTTTAGATTGAAAACATCATAGCTCACCCCTTTACAGCTTTTGGAGGAAAAAAATTAACACTTATCTGTGTGCTCTCTATAGAGAGAAAAATGAACCTTTTTTGTGTTATTCAATGGGACATATCCTTTTTTTTGCATTTCTTATAAAGTTGGGAAATTCTTGATATGAGGTTTTCATTATATAAAGGTGACAAAATACCAATGAAGACTGTCCCAAAAATTTATGGAATAATCAAATATAGTGAAACCTCTATATCTCGAAACTGATGAGACTGAAGAAAAATTGAGAAAGATGTTTATTGACTATACATTATAATTTCTGACAAACACATGTTAATAACTGATAGTTTTCCATTATTTTGAACCACATCAAACAAGTGATCTTTCATTGAAAGAACTAAACTTTGAAAAAGAAGGAGTTTTGAATCCAAATTATGTCATTTAGTTAGTATGGCATGTTTCAAGGAGTTTATCAATCTGAATTGTTGCCCATTGGAGTAGCTAGTGTAGTATAGTCATTGTGCTCCTCACACTTTCTAACTGGCTGAAATCAGGACTTGCCAGTGGCCAGTCCAGTAGTCACATTTTCTTTTCATTTTGAAATAGGTTTTCTCAATGTTGGACCACATGCATGGGAGCATAATCATGCTGAAGAACATTAGTTCTGCCCCTTAAAATTCAACCAAAAAGAATGAAAGGATTTTCTAGTGTGTATGTATTTTTGTGTGCCCTATCTTCTATCTATGATTGTTAAAGATATGTGTCCGTGGAATGTTGAGACCACCTATAATATCACAGAACCTCCACCCTTGATGTCTGCTGAAGAATGAGTGTAGTTTTCTCTGAAATCAGGACCATTTAAGTTACATTTCTTTTTGTCACTGAAAATAACATTCTGATCCATTTCTTTCCATAAGCAACATGGTTTTGAGTTCACTTTAACCTCTGAAAATGTGACGTGTTGTGTTTGAATGTGGAGTTTTGAGAGGGCTAGTTGACAGACAGTTTTCATATGATCCTTAGAACTAGTTTTTTTTAATTCTTAAAGCTGTATCTGATATATATTCAGTTTTTTTAATTCTTAAAGCTGTATCTGCTATATATTCAAACCAGAGGCCCAAGCAATTCCACAAACATACATCACCTGGGTAGACAATTTTTTTTATCAGCCTATCATCATGTGAAGTCATATATCAAGGTCTTCTAAACCATGATTTTGGATGGTAAAGCATCTTACTGGCTAAAAAACGATAAATTATGCTTTTGCAATGATTTAAAGTCTTTGAAAAATATTCAATAGGCATACTTTGCACACTTCAATTTCAAAATTTTGTTAATCTTGTCCAAAGAAAGCTATGTTGCTTTTGCCGTATTTTGAACAAGATTCTTTTGCACCTTATTCCATCTTACTGTATTTATAGGTTTCAATCCTTGCAGCATGATTACGTGTTTTAAATTTGCATATGTTCAATAGTTTCCATATACTTATGGGACACATAATTTTAACAAATTAACAATTTATTATTAATTGTTAATTGGTTATTAATCCAATAAATTCAATTTTTATTATTTTATTGAAAATGTTCTTTATATTATTAAAAAAAAATTTTTCTGTGAAGAAAAACAAGTTTATAAACTTTTGGGGCATAGTGTATTTTATATTTGTTCTGCAAAAAATGTACGGCAGCTGACACCATTGTTTATAAAATAAGACTTGAAATTTTTTTTTTTTTTTTTTTTTTGAGTTTACTAATTACAGTGGTTGAGAATAGCACAAATTTATAACTACAAAATAATTTTATGATCAACAACCTCTTTGACTTATTGTAATTCTGCACACTTTTGGGTTTCAGAAATCTTGAGAAATACATTAGATTTTTAACTTGTGTTCATAACAACCTAGTCTGTATTGTTTCATTGATTGAAAAGAAAAATCACAGCTGTTGTATTTTATCTTCTAGGATGTCTTATTCCAGCTGCAGCCATTGAAGGTCTAATTGAAGTCTTGAAAGATGAAGCTGCTGATGTTGAAGAGGAAGAATTCTGATTTCAACATTTTGCTTTACTTTCCCTTGTGTCAGAAATGTAAAGTGAAGTCAGCAAGCTGCAATCTGTGGTTTGTGATAATTTAAAAAAATGTACAGGGTGTGTTGTATGCGCTGGTGTTTGTGTAGTATGGTTTCTCTTGCTGTATTGCACTTTTATTTATTGTCATATAGCAAATTTTAGATTTTGTGAGGAAGTAGAAGTGTATATTTGCTTTATTTGCATGGAGGATGTGTAGAACATCTCCATCTGCTTAGATACTTTAAGTTACTATTTTTTTTCCGTGCATCATGCTCAAACACATCAGTTCCATCAAGCTGGCATGTGTGGTACAATCCAGCTTAGGATTATACTATCATATTGCTTTGTAAGCTTGAAGTGATTTTACCTGTTGTGCAGGTACTTTTTTTTTTCTTTCGAATGTGTGAATACTTTTGAGCCTTGAAATAGGTCATGGAACTACTTTTATCAGAAGAATAGTAGAGAATTTTCGCAGGAGGGTACACAAAAAGTATTTATTGATAGTAGGTATTGTTTCCTACATTAGTTATCTAAATTTATTAGATCTATCCAAGATTTGAAAAGAATTAGAAGGGCAGTTTTCATTTGTAAAAAATGTTTTCTATATGAAGTTCAACAGTTTTTAAATTAATTAAAATTTTCAAAGGTTTAATTGACATTTCATTAACTTGCACAGTAAGAAACTGATTATTATTTGCACATAGTTAAATGTTTTTGTTCACTCACAGAATACAATTTCATGTTATGCTAGTTCCTGAAGTTTCTTTTGCAATGCAAGCATGTCTTCATTCATCTTTGTTTTTATTCTCAAGATTTTATGTTTGTGTGGATAATTGTGAATTGGTATTTGTAATGATATGAAAATTGACAATTCATGTTCGACGGGTGGAGGCTTCTCGTGATATTTTTGATGAGATTATGAGATTGTTAGTTTTCGGTTAGAAAATTATGTAAAAAATACTGTTCTATTATTTATGCATTGTATTTTTGTTAGTATTGTTATATAATTTGCTTTCAGAAAAGTTTGTCATGATTTCACTTTTTTGAAGCAATGAAGAATGAATTATTGAACTATGAAGCTTTTGACTTTTCTTTGATTATGAAAATAACCAAAGTCAAATGATGTTTTGACATATGTCCTAATTTTTTCATAAGGATATGGGGGAACCCCCCTTTCAACTTTTGATTCTAAAACAGTATGCTTTCACTAGATCTTAATGCGTTCATCAGATTATGATTTGCAAATGAATATCATAATATACAATTATATACTTCCTATTTCAAAATAAAATAGAGGTTTGATTGATTTTTATTTTGAAGAAATTATTTTAATTTCAGATCTATTTCAGCTATTCAAATTTATAAGAATATAAAATTTGAGTACAGTTTTTTTTAACTAGTTTTCAATTTGCACAATGATTTCACAACAATAAAAGTTACCAGATGCTTAAGTTTTTCCTTATCTATACATTTTTATTTTTCATGATTATCATTATAAACCTTTTGAAATGAATTGCTGAATTTTGATTATTAAAATTAAGGAATAAAATCTGGATGACAAAATATTGATGCAATGAGAGTCCATGTAAAAACAAAGTTCTCAAAAATAGAGAACTATAAAAATAAGAACTTCTACAAAACCTTATTTTTATTTGAGAGACTATTAGAAAGTATGAGTGAATTCTATACCGAGCTTTTATACACTTGGTATGGAATCATCCTGTGTGTGTCTTTTCCCTTTGCAATTTTTTTTTCTTAAATATTTGAGAATTTATTTGGAATATTATGGATTTATTTGAAACATATATTCCTACTACTACTGTATAAATTCAATGACTGCCCTTCAAGAGTTTCCTTTATCCTCTTTTTTATTGGTGTGAATTTTATTGTCACTTCAAAATTAAGGTTATTCTGCACATATTTAATTTACTTTCCAAAAATTCCTTAATAATATACCATATATCAATGGACCCTGTTGAGAAAATAAGATGTTTTATATGTATCAATTTTTTTTCTCTAAAGGCCTTGATATCATAAACTTGTAATGTATCTTTTGTAAACATTTTCGCACAGTATGTATGATCGCCAGCTGAAAATTCAAATTTTATTTTCTCATTGATATTTTCAAGACAACTTATGTGAACATATAAACAGTTATAAGTTGTATTTTTATGTTAGCTTAAATTTTTAGTCTGTTGCATATATATATATATGAAATATATATATTGTTGAGGGAATGCTTCATATGATTTTCTTCCATCAGAAAATGGTGCACTCCTGCTATATGTACATACATTTCGAGTTTTCACAAAGTTTGTAGCGAAACCATTTGGGGAAATGAAGGGAACTTTGTATTTCATCATTAAAAAAAAAAAAGGGGGAAAATGTCCATGTATATGTTTGCACTGTTAATATTTTCTTTAGTGTTAGATTTTTTGATACAAATTAATGGGTTAATGTGGAAAAGTTTTTCTTTTTTTTTGGGTTTCAGGCTGGTCTGAAACCTGGTGCTTTCTAGTATGGTTTCAATGTGAGCGTATGATGTATGTGTTATGGTAGAAGTGGTCTTTCCCACTCAACCTGTGGCACTTTTTTTCCCCCACAGTCCTAGTAGAGCATTGTTGCATAAGTGTTAATGTGTACTGTTATAGTGGCAGTGTATGAGTCCGAGAAATGTGTGCAACATTGTAGATTTTATATGTGTACAAATGATCATATATTGGCACAAACTAACTTACCACTTGTGTGTATTTGTATGTCATTCGATATACTGGACGACAAACATTCGTCTTGAACATCTCATCTGCTGCTATTGTATCTCAGTAATTGCAAATTGTCGTTACCCAGCATTTTATGTAAACTTCTTCCAATAAACATTCTACATTTATTTATGATATTATTATTTGAAAATTCAAGCAATTTTTATTTTTATAGTCTTATTATTTGTAAAATTAGATCAGTTTGATTCCATTTAGGAATTTAAAAAGTTCCTAAATGGAATCAAACTGAATTCAATCGTCACATTTCTACACAAGGCCATGATATAGATAATAAGCAATGTGAAAACACACACAATCATGTCGGTTGAGAGGGCCTTCAAGAAGCATGGGCGAGTTCAGGCAATTATTTTAATGCCACCACCAACAGTTTGTATTCTTCCAGCAGCAGTTGCATTGTTTGTTTTTGGAGATTCCTTGCCTGATAAGACAGCATTCAATCCCCTAAATTTGATGAAGTCTGCCCCCTGATTTGACAACCACTGCGACATGGCTGTTTTAACCTCATATATGGTCATGGTACCGACCACCCAGATGCTTTTTCAAATGCAGGAACATGTGCTAGATCAGGACTGTACGGAAGGTGATCAAGTTATTCTCAGTGAAATGAGACGATGAGATCTTTGGTTCGATTAGCCACATGTGGGTGAGCATTGTCATGAAGCAAAATAATTCCCTTACTCAACATGCCACGCCTTTTGTTTTTGATTGCACGACTTTCAATAATTTAAGCGTCCAGTCACAGTTTCATAGAGAGCATTTCTGGAAATTTAAGGAAACTCATTAGATAATGACTAAATCGTAAAGCGTCTGTTCTCCCTCAATTTTTCATCAACTTTCTGCACCAAATCTTCAGTAATGACAGAAGGCCACTTCATTCCTCATCATGAACATTTGTGCAGCTATCTTTAAAAGCTCCAATTCATTTCCGTACCATTCCATCACTCATATGTTTACTCCATACACTTCACTGATCTCACGATGAATTTCAGCTGCTTTCGTGCCTGTAGCACTAAGAAAACGAATCACAGCGCATATTTCAGTTGGCGGCATTCTTAATCTGCAGAGGCATTTTAAATACTAACAAACTTAAACATGGTTGAATGTTTCCATAATGGCATCTGTGGTTTTTCCAATTAGATGTAGGTACACAGCGCGCATGTGCGGAATTGCCGACCGCAGCGCTGCAGCAGCAGAATGTCAAAACGATACTTACTCAAAAAACACGCCTTGTATGTATGTATATATATATATATATGAAGAAAGCCAAGATTGATAATTTTTGTCTTTTTAATACTTTAATTTTTAATGCCAAAATACACTGCTCAAAACAATTAGGAGAGCACATGGTTTTAACAAAATTACGCAAAGATGTATACCGATAAGTAACATAAAATGAATCATCCATAATTTAAAGCCTAGCAGGAAACTGAAGAAAACTTCATATGCAAATCAAAGTTCATGACGTCAAAACCCGGAAAAAGGAGATAGGGCAGAAATCGGGATGTTGCAGAAACGTCTGTTTTACTGCCGTAACTGTGAAATTCGATTGCGCAATATTGTTTTTTGAGACAAGGTGACTTGAGGATGTCTCAACAACGTGATTTACCGGAATCCATGGCATGGCGTGTTATAGGCAGACTGGAATCCGGGCAAACACAACGTAGTGTCGCGGACGCTGTTGGAGTTGCCAGAAGTGTTGTTGCAAGGCTGTGGAATCAATTCCAAGAAACAGGAAATGTTAGACGTCCACCAGGGCAAGGTCGGCCACGCGCCACTACAGCAATTGATGACCGGTATATACGGTTAACAGCCCGTCGAAACTGAACAGAGAATGCTACGCAGCTGCAAAGGCGGTTGCTCTTGGCAACAGGGTGTCCAGCCAAACAGTATGTATTCGGCTTCATGAGGGAGGGCTCTATGCACGTAGGCCAGTGGTCTGCATTCCGTTGACCCCACGCCACCGTGCGGCCCGAAGAAGATGGGTTGCTGAACATCGAGATTGGGAGCAACATGATTGGAGCCAAGTGCTGTTTACAGACGAGTCCCGATTCAGTCTGGAGTGTGACACCGGACGTGTTCTGGTATGGAGGGACAGGGGCACTCGATATAACCCAGCATTCGTTCGTGAAAGGTCACAATACAGACGAGCTGGTTGGATGGTATGGGGTGGAATCAGCATAGGTGGACGTACGGACCTGCATATCATTCGGAATGGTATTTTGACGGCCCGAAGGTATGCAGATGAGATACTGCGACCTTCATGTCATCCCTTACGCTGGAGCCATTGGAGATTCCTTTGTTTTCCAGGATGATAATGCCCGACCGCATAGAGCTCGTCTGGTGGAGAACATGCTTGAAGCTGAAACAATACAGCGTATGGAATGGCCAGCGTGCTCTCCTGACCTGAATCCAATCAAGCATGTTTGGGACATGCTCGGACGACGCATTGCTGCGCGACCAAGGCAGCCTGTTACTGTCCGAGACTTGCAGATTGCACTTCTTGAGGAGTGGAACAGTATTCCCCAAAGTCTGACCGATAACCTCATCGCATCCATGGGAAACAGGTGTGCAGCAGTCTTAGCTGTTCGAGGAGACCACACGCCCTATTAAAAACTCATGCATCATGTCTAAACAGTACTTTTTTTTATCGTTTACATGTAACCAAATTGTTGCCCTAAATCATCTTTTCATGTTTTTTCCATATTTTCAAAGAATTAAAGCTTAATTCCAAATTTTTTTATGTCTTTTTTCTGTATTGCGCATTGTTACGCGTGTGCTATCCATTGTATGCCAATACGTGGCCGTCTCGCACGGTTTTCTTCACTTTTTTGCTTGCTCCCCTAATTGTTTTTAGCAGTGTATATACATGTGGTGTGCATGTCACAAATGGGCAGCTCAAGCTTAATTGCTGCTCTTGCAAATGGCTGACAGTGCTTTACCATTGGGGACCATTGTTTGAATGAGACTATAGACAAGTATGTTCGTTCTTCCTCACGTAGTCCACATGTCACGTCTGCCCTTTATCCAGAGAATCTGATCTTTACGACTATCATTTCGACGATATATCTCTGAATTGCTTAATTCCTCTTTTTCGGATTTCCAAATTTTTTTCAACTGCTGTAATAAAATTTCTCCTTCCTTCTCTTAATTCAAAATTTGAACGTATTTTTTACAAGTTAATCTGCGACATAGCGCCTCTTAATGCATATCTGTTTTTCATCAAAAAGTTAACAGCCCCTCTGTACACATTGTCAACTACCAGAAACTTTAACCCATTTTCTTTTCCACTGCTCCCACTTCACGGTTCATTGTATATCAACTTTTCATGCACCCTCCTTCCATCAGTTGCTGGTTCGATTTCATGGGGTCCAATCTTCCTGACTATTTTACATTTTGAAAAATTCATTTCTCTTAGCAAAAA
The DNA here is from genome assembly GCF_987345545.1 of Pholcus phalangioides. Lineage (NCBI taxonomy): Eukaryota > Metazoa > Arthropoda > Arachnida > Araneae > Pholcidae > Pholcus > Pholcus phalangioides. The sequence continues at coordinate 8,863,770 of NW_028301610.1, read as the reverse complement.
GTTTATTTAACTTCTCCCTCGTCTTAGGGTCCTTTCCAATCTATACACACACTCATCCTGGGACTACAACTCACAAAAGTGATCTAGTATCGTTCCCTAGATCCGAAGACTTTTTCCTTTTCATATCACATTTCCATTGTTTTTGTTCTGGTAGTGAGAGAGAGAGATCTACTTTGCTGTATTTCTTTACATTAATATTTGAATTCTTATTTTTAAAATTTTCTCTCAGCCAGGGAATGGTCATTGCAGCTGATAGCCCTGCTTAATTCAATCACAACCCTTATGATGGAATGCATTCTTGTTTCTGGTATTATTGTCCCAAAGCTCTGTCTCCCTCAAGTTTTCATAACATCTTTGTTGGCAAGGTATGGCTCAAAAGCACGATGTCATGTGCAGAGCCATATTTTTAGAGAGGCTTAGTGGGCTATAGCCCAGGGCAGCAAATTCAAGAAATGAGTGGTCAAGAAAATTAATATAATAGGAGAAAGGTGCCAAAATTTACAAAACTATAAATACGCCTCTCCCCAGAGAGAGAGAGAGTGACAAAGTTTGGAAGCCTGTGAGTGACCAAAACAAAGTGACCTAGAAAGCAGGGGACCAGGTCAAGAGTGATGAAAAAAGTAACTAAGAAACAAAGGCATGTTTATACAGACTGTAGCCCAGTAAAGTTAAAAAATAAATGATCAAGAACATGTAAGAGACAAGGATGAGAGAAGGGTGGCAAAATTTTTGTAGCGAACAGTCAGCTGAACCATAAATTTGTCTCTGGTCAAGTGAATTTTTAGTATTAGAGGTTTTAAAAGATTTTGGTGCCTAACTAAAGCTTAATCTGCCACCCGGTGCACCACACCCTCTTAAGCTGCCCTTGCATACAAAACAAACTGATTAAATGAAGAGAGGTGATAATTTCTTTCCATATTTATTAAACTTACTTAGATGATCAGTGATTATACATAATTACTCTTTATAACAATAATCACAGATTAAACAATGTAAACCCTTTATTTGGCAATGTTGTCCTCAAGCAACACGTGGTTTTATATTTTTCAAGTAAAGGCATTGTATATTTCGAGCTCATATTGACATTGATGCTTATAAGCAACTTTAAAACATTCAATTTTTACTTGAGTTGTTCATGAGAAGTTACTACTACGTTCAAAAAGTTCTGAGCCTTATTTTATCACAAAAAAATGCATACAGATAGAACCTGTTTATTTGGTGTTTCCTTCGAAGTAACTACCATATGCAATTGTGTATTTTTGCCACTGTTCATGAAAAGATGTAAATGCGGATTGCTGGCCTTTTGTCACATCCTCCACTGCCTTTGTTGCTGCTCGCTGTACTTCTTTGGAACCTAAGAATTCTTGCCCTTTAAGCGAATTCTTTATCCAAGAAAAAGGCATCCAATTCTGTTTCTTTTTGGATTTCTTCAGAAGTAATTGTGTCTATGGATATGTGTCTGATCACTGATGCTTGCAAGATATATTCATCATCAACAGTGTTGACTTGTACATCTGTCAATGGTAAGGAACTTCTCGACAAATAGTCTACATTTGCATGTTCAGATGATTTTCTATGTTTGATGTCATAGTCGAAGTTGGAAAGGAAATGTGCATACCGCAACATTCTTGTATCTGACAATGCTGGAAGTTTTTTCTCTGGATGCAAGAGAGTCATCATTGGTTTATTGTCCACTACCAATGTGAATTTTCGACCAAAGATGTAATCATAGAACTTTCTGCATGCCCAATATACAGCTGTAGCTTCTCGATTGAGCTGGCTGTAATTTTTCTCGGCAGCTGTTAGTGATCTTGAAGCGAATGCAATAGGACGTTCACTTCCATCAGGCATAATATGCGATAATATTCCGGATAGACCATGTGGACTAGCATCAGTAGCCAAAGTCACTGGAAATTCTGGAGTAAATGGTATGAGGACTTGGTCACTAGCAATTTCAGACTTGATTTTTATCCATGCTGCTTCACAATCAGCTGTCCAGTTGAACGGCTTCAATCGACTTTTGCGAAATCGTCTAAACCCTATGGTTATCATGAATGTTAAATGCAATCCATTCCTTCATACGGAATATATCCATTCCTTCATATGACTCTTGCGAGTCATATATACGGACGTCTGGCAACCCTAGACCCCCATCAATGTTTTTGTCGTATCAGAGTTTCTTCGCCACCTATGACAAAACTTTCCAAAGCAAGCTCCGTGGGTGCACCAGCGCTCGTTGAAAACGCGTCCTGCGAATGCAAAACCACTGAACACACTATTGATCAATATTAAGCCGTGTGCACAACAGCAGCGTTGCGACGCATAGCAATAGTGGGCTGAAAGCAGAGCAAAAGACCCGAGCGACGTTGAATGGAGCAAGATGTGATTGATCAAGCAGTTCGTTCAGTCGGTTTATATATATATATAACGATAGGCGCCGACTGTTGAAATCTGCAGTTTGCCGTCGTAATCGATGCGCATCAGAAGAAAACGCCATCTTAATAGAATATGTGCATGAATGAGCCCATTTCTTTACTGATTGCATTAACGCGTGCAGCAAAACGTACTGGCGCAGGTAAAATAAAAAAATGAGAAGAAACCACTGTACAAACATAGTCCAGCCGATTTTCCAATTCGTAGGGAAGCACATAGAAGGTTGATCCAACTTGGGGACTCTAAATGAGACAATTCTCATTTTTGTTTTTGCCACACTATAAATTCGCTATACAGGACCCTACTGCAAGATGTGGGGCCACTGGACCAGTGTTTCTCAACCTTTGGAATCCCGCGGCATGGTTGATTTCTTTTCTTGGTTGGGAGGCCTGGACATACACAAGATTAATGAGAAATAAATCTGTAAAAATGAAACAAACCACTCACGGCCGTTTGGCGGATGCCAGAGCCCGGCGATTGAGGAACACTGCACTAGATCATGGAGGAAAGAATAACAGGAGGTGACATCAGGCACGAAAATTGAAGCCGTTGTGGCAACCCAATGCGCTGACAAGTAAGCCCAAACAAACCGCTCTTTTCCCTATACTTAACATGTGTTTTTCCAGATCGAATTCTCTTAAAATATTAATAACTAAATAAATTTAAGCACCATGACTGTTTAATGCATCTTCAGGTAATCTACATGATCCGATAATGGGAAAAGATAAAAGTTTATCCTTGTATAAGGGGTTTTTATATTTTTAATTTATTTTTGAAAGGGGAAGATCATTTTTCACTCTCAACTCGTCATAAGTTTTTAGTTCAGTGCCTTCAATTTATTTTAAAAATTCGATGTATCACATTAATGTCTATGGAAATATGATTAATTAAAATAATATGAAGCTCCAATAAAATGCAATTTTCATAATTTTTCTTTTAACTGTTTATTTTGCCTTTTTGTTTCGTTCATCATTATCATAGATCCGGGACATTTTGAAAGTGTTTGAAGCCTGTGGGCGCTCGTCTTAAGCTTTACATGAGGAATTTTGATTTCTGAATCAATCCTGAGGTGCTCGAGCACCTTCTGACAGGGCCGTAGCTAGGATTTTTGCGACCCGGGGCAAACAGGATTTTGCCGCCCCCGTGCCTCAAAGTACTGGAAGTGATCGAGCGTCCTCCGCCACTGTGTATTTATGGTTTTGCTGCCTGTAGGCTGTACAAATTTCGCCACCCTCTTCTTCCGTTCCACTCTCATATTCTTGAATACGTATGATTGAAATATATGCCGCCCATCCGAACCTTCCGCTATGTAGATGTAGTATTGAGAAAAAAAATATTTAAAATAAAAAACTTTTTTTACGAGCCGTGATAAGTCATCTTTCTGGCCTATAGTATTTAGGAAAATAATCACTTGGGCTGTTTTTTTCCCTTCTTCATTTTGCACCTATTACTTTGCTTTTAGAGTGATATGTGTACGAAAATTTGACTAAAAACAGTTTCGAATTGAATATGAAATCTAAAATTGCCTGTGCTCAAGTTTTTGTTGTTCTACCTGGACTGGAAGTATTTCTACAATATTTTAATATAAACAGCTGAAAGGCATTATATATGCTAATGTTTTGCATATATAATGTTTTTCGCAAAAAAAAAGTCAGATTTTTTCAAACATCGCTTGTTCAAGTGTCTTTAAACATTGTGTGTGTCTCTCTCAGCACTGAGGTATTACATGCTTTGGCATAATTTTTTAAAAACTAAAATGCCGAGAAGGAATTTTGGGGCACAACATATGGGTAAATTTTGGTTACTTTTTGCAAAAGGTTCCATGTTGTTGAAGTTAATATTCGAAAACAAATAACTAAAATTGTAAAAGCTCTCGTTCAATTGTATAAATATATCCACAGAATTTGAGGGGGAAAAATGGAGTTCCTAACGTGAATAGTAAATTTTTAAATGATTTTTAAAAACGGGGATGTTTCTCATAGGAAAGCATGGGAAGCCACGGTTTGTTTGGGCTTACTTGGTCCCTTTAATAGAGCGATCACTGGCTTCATCTGGCAAGATTCCAGATTCCCCATGCTTTCTTAACAGATGTGCTGGTCGCGTCACCTCCTGTTATTCTTTCCTCCGTGGCACTAGATAGACCAAGAGACCATTCGAGGGACAGATTTCGCATATTCCTTTTCCTATTCACATATTTCGAAGTTCAATATCAGACGCTTGTTATTTGCTCTATCGTCATGCTCAGGTTTTGTCTAGATCAAGCATCTTCAATTTGTTGCTCGCGAGCACCATGGTGCTCCCCAAAGCACCCAGAATGCTCTCGATGCTGGTGTCCGATTTGATGCTTGCAAGCACTTGATCAACGTTTCATTTAAACACTGTACGCATAGCATTCAATGATTAAAATCCAGATTTCATGCATTCGTGTGTTAAACATGACGTAAGAGTCTGTTCTTTTAATGATGGGTACAGGCAGTGCTCGTGACTGGAAAAAGTTAAAGACCTCTGGTCTAGATCGCAAGCATGTTACGTATTCCAATTGTTCTCTTTTGTCAGCTGCCTCCCTTGCATAATTCATGGTTTATAGGCGGCTTCCCAAGAAGTTTTTTTCACCATATAAAAGAACCACTTTAAAGCATAGGTTTTGTGCGCACAAATCCATATTTTAACGTGACTTTCCCGTGTTGGTAGACATTCTGAACGTGTACCAATTCGTTAGAAATTCCGCAGAGAAATGTGGGCAAGGTGCATGTATGCAGCAGCCAGATTTTCATTTCACGCGAAATCTTTTTTAAGCACGGAAAATACCTCAGATATGCATGACTATGTCCTGTTTGAATATTGTCTTGTCACTCATCATTGTTGTCCCTACTCCTTTTCGCCCCAGTGGAACATAGTTTAAGGGGGGAATTTAGTTGAGGGGGAAAACAAAAACTGATGGAAGAAATTCACACAAGAAAAAAAATTTAAGCACGTGAAAATGGATTTTTTTCAAGGACTATGAACCTTGTAATAATTCATGAATATTCAATGCAATCCCAACCTGTATACTTTTTGTGGGCTGTATATACAACGTCTAGAAACCCTGTAGAGACCCCCCCCCCCCCAATCACCGTTTTACCGCATCAGAAAACTCATGGCACCTACGATGAAACATTTTTTCCGAGACAAGTTCCGTGAGCTTGACCATGCACTATGCAAATGAAGCCATCCCGACCCACTGCGCTGAACCACTCAAGAACCTGTTTTTAAATCACAACGTTGGGGGGGGGGGTAGATGGAAAGCAAGGTTTTTGTGTGCTTGGGCATCGAGTAGAACGGCAGGTTTAGATGCGGCTTTACAGATTGCCTTCTGCGCAGACAAACAGATCGGCTCCAAGTTAATCTTCTCTCTCACATGCCTATACGAATTCATCGTTATGGTAAAGATCGATTCAATTTAAAAAACACAGTGTGTGTGTGCAAGAAACTCTCAAAAAGACCAGATGTTTTTTAAACCGATTTCCGTAGTATTGAGAGAGTCTCCCGTAGCTCTGTAATTTATAGTTGCCGTCCGAAGCAGTTGGCAACTCTGTATATCTCATTTTATTGTGCAGCTGACTTATGTTGACCCTTGAACAGAAAGAAGTTGGCCACCCCTGCTTTATGGTAACCACCTTTTCCAGACACTTTATTAGCAACCTTGAGTATTGAAACTGCTTTTTGGCATATAGTGAGTATAATTCAACCAGTCATCTGGCCAATTAATTTCCCCTTATGCTACCATAGCAGAGTTACATGTCCTGACCAGATGATTGGTTAATAAGATTATTTCTCACCTAGCTACAACCCTTTAAGACCGGGAAATTTTTAAAAAACATAAATGTTAATTATTTGACCCACACGATCTTAAAGGGATAAAGGATTGCATTTTGTGTATATAAAGCTAGTGACTTAGCTATTCTAACTTAAACAGCAGCATTTGAAGGTGGTGTCCTGTTGTTTTTTTTATCTTTTTGGATGAAAGATAGGCTTGGTTTAGTAACCTACTTGGTCAAGTAACCTAATGACTGATTGGAGAAATTTCAAGAGGCCAAAATAAATGCAAAAAACAAATGCAAAATTGGTTTCACAACCAATTTTTTTCTTGTGAACAAAGAAAATTTATCTATTCATTCACGCACTTTAGATACACACTCAAGCCCATATAAGAATGTGACTGTATAAAAAATGGACAGTAGATATGAAAAACAAATTTTACAATCAAACTTTTATTTTTTACATTTTCTGTTTTTACAGTTTCATATTTTCATACGAATGCTTAGTAACTTTGGAGGTTGTGTTGTACAATATGGTGCAGTAGAAAGAACTGAAGTGGACGTACATTAAAGAAAAACCATACTTTGAAACACAGACAAAACAAAAAGTTTATCCCATATTAAATGTAGCTCAATTAAGAACTCTATCCCTAAAAACTTTAAAATCTTACCTTTATTGACATTGAACCATCAGATTGTTTGGAACTCAGGAGATAAAAAATACACATTTGTATAATTTCAATCAAAATCCATCAATTATAAAATTTAGTCATCCTATTAATAGACACTGAAGTTTGATTATTTTATTTTTATTTGAAATTTTATTCTAAACAAGTAACATGAACATGTCAAAATATCAATATATGACTGATTGAATAAAAAATATATACACATTCGAAGGAAAAGCTATAAAAGTTTCAAGTAAAACAATACAATCACACATTTCAAATAAGTTATTTTGTTATTTCTTTTAGGAATAATAAAATAACTCCTAATTTGCATACATATACAATTTCAACAATTTCACACAATCATAAGAAAATATCTTATTTAATCAATATCGATTGTATTTAGAAACTAACACACAGAAAATCTCTCTCTTATCAAAACTTGACGAGTTAAAGAGATGGGATTGATGAAACAAAAAAGGCTATCGTGTAAATTAGAATTAAATTGAAAAGTTTTCAGGTTTTTTGGCCGACGTGAAGTACAGTTTTTGTCTTTCGACGCTTCGTTCACATGAGTGGCAAACATTTTCAAGAATTGCGTAACGCGGGCAAAAGGCTACTACTAACGCCTTCTCCCTGCTTGAGTCGCACAGACCCGGCGAGGCAGTGTGACTCAAGCAGGGAGAAGGCATAAGTAGTAGCCTTTTGCCCGCGTTACGCAATTCTTGAAAATGTTCGCCACTCGTGCGAACGAAACGTCGAAAGATAAAAACTGTACTTCACGTCGGCCAAAAAATACGAAAAATTTTAAATTTAAGATGGGATTGAGTTTAATTCTTGGAAACAATAGTGTTTTGAAAAAACTCTTTTCACGTTATGCTCACATAGTAGCTAATCTTCATTTAAGAAAAACAGACAGAAACTAAAAATGATTAATATTTATACCTAATTATTTTGAGATTAGTATGGTTTCTAGTTTACTGGGTTGAGAAAGAGCTTTAGTTCTCCTGCATAGCAGGTAAATGAGACAAGGCATTCTTTCTTTCTATTTCAAAGGGCTTAAGGCAGTAGTTCTCAAACCTTTGTCATCTGCAGCCCCCTTGCCCAATTAATGGTTCATTCGCGACTCTCTGGAATAGTTTATAGTAGATATTTTTACTTATAAAAGAACCACTTTGAAGCATGAATAGGCACACAAATGAATATCTCCAGCTCGCCGCGACACCCCTGATAAAAGATTGGTGACGCACACTTTGAGAAACACTGGCTTAAGGCATGTTACATATCCACAAAGGTTATAAAATTTCTTAAACTAAGCTCTATATTGTTATCCACATTTTTGAAGTTTAAGAAATGCTATTAAAATGATTGAGACGGTTGATTCAGCAGTTGGAGTGTGAAATTAAAACAAGATTATTTAGTACCTGTACAGGAAAATACTGAACTAAGACTCCATGATTGTTAAGATTATTGACGTCTAATGCCCAAACATAAAAACCTTTCTCACAATTAAGTTTCATATTCATGTAAATTACAAAATTGCATACAAATATATCCAATTCAATAATTATTGAAGTGATTGATAAAAATTTGGGACTTTTAAATTAGCGCTATGTTCTTCAGGCATTAGTCCTGTAAAAAAAACAGCTTCAGAAATATTGAAAAGATATATAATTTAACCCTCAATTCAGAAATATGGTTTTGTGCTCCAACTTGTACAAGCTCAAACTATTTTCTGCACAAAGCATTTTAAACATGCTTACCTCTTCAGAATTTATTTTTCTGAAAAATGAATTCATGGAATAATGATATTTTTTATCTATGAATAAATATCATTTTCCAAGGGTTTATGAATGTGTGTTAATCTTAGATCATAATTTTTCTTTAAAATTACAAGAGAATTCAAAGATAATAATTGATGTAGTAATGAATTATAATTTCAGGATTCTTCTCTAGTTATAGCATTATTTAAATGTTTTGAAAAATAAAAAAAATTACTGGCCACTATATCACCATGATCAACTAATTATAAAAATACACTTTTGATGGATTCTTTTATTATTTGGATGGAAAAGCGCAGAATGAGAAAGGTTTACCAGTCATTGACATGCTACAGAGAGTCAAATACAGTAACCTTGATTATCTGAATTAGGAAAGCCTGTCGGTAGATTAAAATTTCAGGATAATCAAAAATCCATCAATTTAAAGGTCCAAGTATCTCATCCATATTAATTATCCCCAAAGCAGAATGTTTTGCATTGTTCTGCAACGAGCCCTTGGCTGACAGGAAATGTTCTGCAGTAAAAATTCCCATAATTGTGTTTTTCTTAAAATTCTTCCAGATTTCAGCATATTCTGCTTTGGGACTAATTTTAATTGATTATAAATTTAACCGACACATACATTTAATTGACACAATTTGGTTACTAATTTGCTTTGTAGATAGATGTATGAAGTTTTTTGTAACGTTATTTCTGAAGAATTTCAATGTGCTCATGCTGCTTCAACCGAACAATGCCTTTTGAAGAAACACTTAAAAGTGTTGTTGTTTATTTGCACTAATGAGGTCTTCACTTTCTTTAAGATGTTCATATTCATCAGCTAGATAGTTTGACTTTTGCAATAATTTTATCAACAATAAAGAAAAAAAAATTGACTGAGGAAATCAATGTTCATTAACAGAGTTCTAGATAAATGAGGGTCTGATAAATCAAGGTTCTACTGTATCCGAAATTTTAGAAAAGGGGGCATAAAAATTAATTTCATGAATCCCACAGTATAGCTTTATTCATCAAGGACCTGGGTTCTCTTCTTACCATCTCAATTTCAGGGAGAGCTGGAGTATAGTGACATCATTATTCAGTTTATTTTCATTGATATAAAGTTCAACTGTTGATTGATTTGTCCTGAATAAAATTATTTACAAAATAAAAGATAATTCAAACTATTTCAAAGATTTTTTTTCTCTACTGGATAAAGCAGCTTAACAGCAAATAATGATGAATTTAAAATTCATCTTTGGAATTTTATCCATCTGTTAGAATAGATACACATTTCATATATCAATCTGTAATCTCATAAAAAGACACCTAACTAAATGAAACCATAGAATTCTTGCAAAATATAAATAATCACATTTATTCATGACATGGAAAAAAACACTTTTGAACTAAAAACAACTATCTTATAAATATTGAACAATGCATTTCTATAAATTTAAGAAAATGTCTAAAATATTTGTGCTCAAGTCAGAATGAAAATATCTCATGCAATATTTTATAAACACAAAGGAAATTTATCTTGTTTTTAATGTAGTTATATTTTTATAGTAAAGTGGTACCTCAAGTTACAAGTTCAACTCGCTCTTGAAAGTTAACTCGTATTGGAAAAACTTATCTCAAAAAGCAAACTATCCCACTTAAAGCAATGAAGATCTCTTTAATTTGTTCCACTTTCTCACAATGTGATTACTTTTATAAAAAAATCAGTTAGTATGGTACAGTGTATACCGGAGGTTCTCAAACTTTTTATACTCACAGCACCCTTTCCCCTAATAAACACTTATCCGCAGCTCCCGAGAGCAGTTAAACAAAGAATCTCTTTGAAAAACCTTTTTCAGTGCAGCTGCTCTGCAGCACACAGTTTGAGAATCCCTGGTGTATGCTATGCAGAACAAAAGTAATTTTGCTTACAAAACCAATACACAGTACATGCCAAAAATCACTATCTGCTTCAACTTATTTGAAGCGCAAACGTTTTGTCAAATGGGTTTTTTTCTTATGTTTTAAGCTCATAAGTTCAAAATATTTGCTAGTAAGTTGAATTTTCAAGAAATATATTTTTCTTGTAACTTGAATTACTTGCAAGTTGAGATACCACTGTAATTGAAACAGGTACAAAAACAACTGAATTTAGCTATAATGAGATAAATAAAACTTGAATAATTATGTAGAACAAAATGATGAAAAAGGAACCCAGTGTTCTCAGGAAAGAAAATGTCCTCTGTAGCTTAACAGCCGAGCACATGCCCGGAAAGTGCAAAGTTGGTGATTCGATTCCCCACAGAGGAATGTAACTTTTCTTTCCAGTTATCTTCGCTTAGTATCCAGTCATCTGTACTTCAAATAATTATGTAGTTTTATAAACATGAAGTAAAAACATTATACAGTCAATGCTCATTATAACGACCATTCCATTACAATGACCAGTGAAATGAATCCGAATGTTTTCCTGTGATGATATAGTTATACGTTTTCCTTTTGATATAACGCCCACCCAATACAACACCTATTTTTGCTGGAAAAATGGGGGGTCATTATAATGAGCGTTGACTGTATTACCTAATTTAAATTTACAATATTTCCTTATTGTTGGCATTTGATTTCGTTCATGTTAATGTTTATAACTAGAATAACTCTACACAAGTTGTATACTTTGAAAAATAGTTATAATTCAAAAAAGAAATGTTTCAAACATTTCTAAACCATTTCTTAAACAAATTAATTGAATTAATGACAATGTAATAAGGTTTACAGAAAGAAATAATTTTACATGATGTATTTCCATATTTATACAACCCACACTTGTCCACAACATGTAAGAAATTAAAGTTTGGAACTTATCAAATTTAAATTATGTTGTTTAATACGTAAAAACAGGTCACATAACATAGTTTCTGCTTCCAATGCACCATTCTTGTAGTAGCAATACCACGTTTTATATATTTACAACACATACTCCGAAGGAGAACCTCAATTCCATTGCAGTTGAATGACAACAAAAATATTTCTTCCAGAAGCATCATCACAGTTCAATGAAAGAATGATGAGCAGTAGATGAAGCAATTCCAAAAAAGTCCTTTCTCCCAAAACTAATCACTGTTAATTCTCTGAAAACACAAAAATTTATTTTAAAATAAATTTTAACATAAGCATGTTAAACTCCTTCCACTATTAAAAAAAATTAATGTATTTTTTACTGACTCGTCCTCAAAAACTTTGCCTGCACAATCAGTTGGAACTTTAGCTTCAAGATACAAAGAACTTCTCTTTTTTTATAGTATTGACGATTTCCCAAGTGTAGAAGGAGGAAGACATGTTAAGCAAATTTCCAAATCCATGCACTCTAGATAAACATCAGCAGATGTTATAAGAGGTTTTTTCACTTTGATAGTCTTATATGGAAGATTTGGTTACTGAGAATTTGTGGAACTTAGGGAAGGGGCTTTGCACCGAAACAGGGTTTGACTTAAACTTGAATTAAAAAAAAAAAAACAGGTATGAAAAAACTTTCTATTGAAAAAATGAATTTTTTTCCTGAAACATTTGATAAAATGAACTGCATTTGATGAAATAAGTGCAAAACATGTGGCTTGATTTTCGTTTAAAACAAATCTAAATATACTTATATACAGTGATACCATGCTTTTTTATCAATAATCAGTCCGAAAACAATTGGCAAAATCCGAAACAGATGAAAACCGAGGCAATTATTTCCATATGAATATCTCTCTCAATGCAAATCCAATTCATTTATTCTAGACACTCCAAAACAATTTCAAAAACACATTGTATAGAGAATAATATAGTGTTTAATACTACAAGACTAACGGATGAGTGGTGTGGTATTGGGGGCAAGAACTTCACTGTGATAAAACCAGGGTTGTTTGGTTTAAACCAAGTGGTTTTTTTCAAAAAATCAAATAAAAGTTGCCTAAATATCATTTTTTTCCTTGAAAAATATCATATTCGTTCATTATTAGCCAAAATGTTCATTTTTACCACGTTTTATATCCTTGGGGTACATTCTGATGGTATATCTTTAAATGATATAAGATTTTATAAGTGGTTTTTTTCAAAAAGTCTCATAAAAGTGGCCAGAATATATATATATTTTTCATATCAAGTATCTTAGTTATTTAAAGTTATATATAAAAGTCAAAATTTCTCATTCTTACAACATTTTCTAGCCTTTGGCTATGTTCTGATGCTCTATCTTTAGCAAATTCATGAATAAGGATTGCATCACACATCTAAATGTAGTGGTGTATTATCTCACAGGGTTTCTTTTTCCCTTCACAAAGAAGCAGCTACAGTAGTGACATTATCATGCTAGGGGCAGGTGGTCCTATAATCCAATAAAGACACCAGCTGTCCTTAAAGGACAAAGACTAGTGTACTAGTAGTTACATTACCTAGCATACATTTTCATTTTCTTTCCCATAAGTTGCACATCTCCTACTGTATATCTTCCAGTCTTAACATTCAATAATTGTTTTTTTTTTATACTTTCACATACACACTGTTAAGCCCAGTTAATCAAGGTTCTACTGTATAGTAGTAACAGATTTATGAACAATAATCAGCTATATACAGGGTGATTATAATTTAAGTTTTGATTCTCCAAAACTATACAATAAGTACTGATCAGAATGACTTGAAAATTTGCATGGATACTCCTGAAGCAATGGAAGTTTCTTTCGCAAAAGAAAAAAGTGCAAAATGTGCAAGTAGATGATGCTGTACTTGGCCAGCAGTATAATCTATTTTGTGCAACCACATCATTTTGGCACTTCCACAGCATCAGTGTGTGGATAGAACTTCTATCAAGATGCACATTGCAATACCAGCAAAGCAGCTGCTGAAGACCCATTTTGACAGGATGCACCTTAACCCTTGCAACTTCTGGCTGTGGGGGGCACCTCAAAATGTTATAAACAGTGGTCAGATTGCAAACTTTGGTGAATTGCAATCTCCAGCACATTCCCTATATGTTAGAAGTTCCTCAGGAATATTAACGGGGGAGGGGGGGGGAAGGCGACGTTTGGTTTAGTTTAATAAAGCTGAATTACAAGCACATCCACATTATGACCATGGCATGCTCCGATTCTGTTGTTGAACAAGAAATTTTGTGCTTTCAACCTCATAGCCAGAACACGCAGTGGACAACACATTTAACATTTCTTAAGTAAGTTGTAGTTATTTGTTCAATTACTTCGTTTTTTGTGATGTTTCCATGAATTATGAAATCAGGAAATGCTATAATTAAGGTATTCTGCCATGACTGGCTATTGTTTCCATTCTGCGAGCAAATTTCCCACATGTTGGATGATGTCATTAATTTTACATTTTTAAGTATTTTTTCCCCTTTATCAAATAAAATTGAATTTTTTCAGGAATATTCATGTCAATTTTCCAGTCATTCTGACAATCGTTCTTTTTTTACAGTGTTTTGAAATCAGAACCTTAGTTATAATCCCCCTGTATATCGTAAATCATTGCTAATTAATCTGCATTATTTATGCTTCATTAAATACATTATATTCACCTAATTTTTATTACTTTTTGCAAAATAGCTTCCTAATTAAGTATACTGAAAGTAACTGGAGAAAAACCTTTATATATTATATGATTAATAATAACATTAAAAGAATTTTCAAACACACAGTAATCCATTGAGTTAAGAAAAAAATAATTAAATTGCAAAAGTTGGTTTTTGTTAAAATGTAATAAATATTTATTGATTAATTAGCATGGGAATAGTGTTAATTAAATTACATTAATAAACATTTCATTTTTGTTAATTATTGGAAGTTTGAATGATTTTTCAGAAATTTCATTGTTTTTAATGTTAATACTATATAAAACAAAAAAACCGGTTTAAACCAAAAAAACCTGGTTTAAACCAAAAAAAACCCGGTTTTTTGGTTTTTATTAAAAAAACCAGTTTTTTTCCAACCCTGGATAAAACTGAACTCCAACAATGTGTCTTCCAAACCTGGAGTATGTGCAAGAGCATTGTCCATTACCAGGAGGCACTTATTGTGCAACTGATTATCCTGGAGGTATTTCTTTACACACAGGCCAACTAATTCATTCAGATTCATCATTCATGGATGAATGATTCATTCATCCACTCTTCAAATCAATCATGTTCCTGGCCTTCTTCGAAGTTACTGCTGGCTCTGGAAACTTTCTTTGGTCCCATGGAATTGTTTGTCTAGACTAGTAATGTTTGTGATGTTCATACAACGAGAAACAATGTCACAATGAGCAGGAAAATGAAAATTTTAAGTGAGGTCATGCTGACAAAATCTGAGGCAACCAACGAAAACTGGGACAAATTTTTCACAAAAAAATCAACGAAAATCAAAATCGACGATAACCAAAGCTAATGAAAACCAAGGTATTACTGTATATATGAGAGAGAACTATATAAATAATTGATTTCATTCAATTTTTATGATGGCATAGAATTTTACTTCATACAAAATTACATTTTCAAACTTAATTATTTTAAATCCAATCTGTCAAAGATTTCTCAACTATATGTCAAAGACAACACATCCATAAATTTTCATTGTAAATGTTGGATCAGCAATGTGATGGGAGCAGATGATAAAAAAGGAGAAAAAATAAAAGTTTAGACCCATTGAAGTTTTAAAAAGCTGGGGTTTACAAAACTTGAGTGTTATTCAATTTTTATGGCACAAAGTACCACTGCGGTCATGCTGCACCATACTTAAGTTATTAAAAATAATTTTAGAATTATTAATGTTAAATAATGCTCTAAATGCAATGTAAATTACCAGCTTCTTCTTCTTTCTTTGGTACAACTCGCTCATCTCTGGGTTTTGCTTGGCCAAATATAGTTGATCTGGTTGATGTATCAGCTATAGCATTAACAGGATCTTTCACTGACCTTGGAAGAAGTTTTAAACGTGGTCTTGCTGCAGCTTCTTCTATGAAATCAAAAAATGGATACATAAACTGTTTATGTATTCATTTTCAATTCATTTCTTCAAAATTTAATGACAATTATTGTCCAACAATAAACTATTTGAACAGTATCTAAAGGATGCAGATCAATCATGCCAGTAGTAAGTCTGAGCCATTATTATTTAACTTCATTTTATCAAAATGATATTATTAAATCCCATTCTGATTTTCAGAACTTTTATTTAATTTTACTTAATTTAACAATTATCTCTATCAGAGAATGTGTTGTTGATCACCATTTTTATTACTTTTACAGGTTGCAGAAGCATGTAAAATATAAACCTTGTTCATACTGAGCAAGGTTTAAGATTGAGGTTAAAGACCTCAAAGTCATTGATTTACCAAAAAATGACAACATATTTCTTGTCACAAGAGCTATAATTAAAAATTTAGCTTTCTAAGAAAAATGTTGTGCTCTTTCACTATTTTAACACAATCACCTATTTCACAATTTAAAATATTCAAAATGGTACATAGTGAGCTATCCAAATGCAGAATGTTTTGCACTGTTCTGCAATGAGCCCTCTGATGCCTGAAAATGTTCGGCACTAAAAATTACCGCAGTAGATTTGTACATAGAAGAGTTTTTAGCATTCTTTTCTTTAAAAAATGTTCCCCAAACTGTGATGTGTCACAATTTTTGGTATATTTTGCTTTGGGGGAGAGATATTTTTATCAAAGATAAACCATGACAATTTACTAGCCCAATGTGCAGTCCTTCAAATTCAATGAGCTTTTACAAGCTCAGTCACTGTGCTACAAAATTAAAACAAAGTAGGAAAAAAAGATGTCCATACTTGCTAATGACATCCCTCTAAGAAGGAAAGTGATTCTGCACAACCCAGTTAAAAAAAAAATAGCACCAATAGTGGCTTAATTATTTTGTTGGACACCATTTATCATTATTTTTAATCATAATTTTGTTGCAATTTGTGTATTTGTATAAATGTGATGAGTACTGGGGGTAGCCTTATGATTATGCTTTGTACTGTGAAAACAACTGTTATCAAACCTTGACAAAAAATAAGGACAAGTGATTAGAAAAATATTTTTTTTGCAGATATTTGTGACTTAAAACTTTTTGCTCTGATTTGTTGATTTTTAACATGGAATAGTATCCTAATGTGTATCATTATTACTTGACCTAAATTGCTTTTTCTTCTTTTTTATGTTAACATTTGAACTTGGAATTTTTTTTTCCATCATCAGAAACTGATTTCAAACATGAAAATAAACATAAATTTTTTAAAGTTTTTGCTATTTTATAACTTTTATAATACAGTTAAACCTCCTCTTAACAGTAACCCTGTGAATGCAGTCATCCCTCTTTTATGTTTAAACAATAATAAAGTTTTATCCCCTTTTTCTAGGGTCAACCCTCTTTCATGGACAATTTTTTAAATTTTTGGCCTGCCCGTGTTTGTAAAAGGAGAGGTTTACTGTATATTGAAAATATACACAGAAAATATTAATATATCATTTGAAATGTATATCACAAGAATAACTGATATACCTGATGTGGGTTCCCGAAATTCTTGAGGCCTATTATCCCTGTAATTCTGCCTACCACCACCATATCCACCCCTCTGAACTCCAACCTCTCTTATTTGATAGCTGGGCCTATCAGATATTCCTCCTCGAAAACCAGCCCCTGGACTAGAATGTCCTCCTCGTCCACCATCATAAAATCTAGACCTATCTCCTCTTTGCGCATTGCCTCTATCTAAAACACCTAAAAAAAAGTTATCATAAAAGTATGAGTACATTGTACATCTATACAACTGATTCCGAGTGAAAAAAATTAGTGAAAATAGAATTTTAATAACTGTTGTTTTTAAAAAGTCAACCCTCTAAGTGCCATTGAGACTGAAAACAATATACACTGATGCAGTTCATTCATGCAAAATACAATGAAATTGCTTCATTAATTTTTTATGCTGTACTTTATTACAAAATTCTGTAAATATACTTTTTACATGCAATTACATTTACTTACAATTACAAACACATTTTCTATGTATGATATACAAACACATGAACAAGAAAATGAACAGAAAATTTCAGTATGAACAGAAAAATTCAGTATATACAGTAAAAGTCAGTTATGATGACAGTTTACAATCAGAGAGAAGATTGCCATTATAATGAACTTCTTGTTACAAACGAATTTTAGTTTTTTTTGGATTGTAGAACATATAAATAGGGAAAAAACAAACTAGATAAATCTACCTTTCTTTATTCTTTTATTTTGAACTACTTTTGCTGAAATATGCATCTACAGCCAATTGCTGATGCACACATAATGTTGATTGCATAAAAGAAAGAAAAAGTTTACGATGGAAGTCCAAATTTTTTCGCGATTTCACTTGTTTCATTTTTTTTCACATTTGAATAAAATCTGAAGTTTTGTTTTGATTGCTAAACTTTTCTTTCTCGTTTCATGGGAAAAAAAGGTTACAAAAAAGACGATCTCACTCACTTTAATAAATATGCAATTTTATAAATTTAATTGAATGTTATTTTGGCATAAAAAAAACTCCAAGATCTGGCAGCGGAAAACATCTTACAATAGAGAAAATGATTAAGACCAGTATTGTGTCCGGTTTTATTTGGAAGATTCCAAGAAATGAGAGGGGGAAAGGATTTTTTCCAGGGAAATAACAATGATGTCAAAGCCAGAGTTCGTACCCCACCAACTCAACCAAAACACCTACAGAAAAATTGTGCTTTTCCACCTCCTATATAGATAACAAGAAAATAAGATACAGCACATGGTCATCTTATCTTCTGACTGATTATAGGAGGCACTGATATGGCCCATTCATAAAAATAGGGTGAAGAGATTTTTTAAAAAATGCCACACTTTCTGGTTCATTTTATGTATAATTTTTTATTCTACTTAAAGAAAGCAGAATAGGAAACATGAGAGATTTTTGAGAATTTCTGTTGTCGTTATAACAAATATGTCGTGTTTTTTATTCATAACTCCCTCCATATAAGCGGATATTTTTTCCATCTTTAACATCAACTGTTGACAACCACTTGCAAATTACTTGTAAAAGTGAGATTCTCGTTATAAACCATACTCATCAAAACAGACTTTTACTGTACTTAGAATGTGTTATTTATATTGTGTTTGAAGATAAAAAACTGAGGACGTGTATTTAGTTTTGTGGTTTTATCAACTTATCCGATTTTACTTATATTAATGTATGGTAACAGGAGGGACACGAAAAAAAAAAAAATTATCCATCAAACCAGTTTATCTTCCCCTCCATCTATAAAAAACAAAAGAACGGAAGTACAATATGACATCTGTCCCCTTTGAATTGAAAGGGGGTAAACATATTCTAATACTAGAATTGTATACTCTAGAAGTACTTTCTCCAGAGAATTTCAACTCAAACCAATCAGTAGTGAATTTTTCTGTAGCAAATAGGACCAGACTTGATGCACAGTATAAAGAAAGCCTATCCTTTCCTACGTGTCTCTTTACAGAAGTGTCCGACTGTCCTTCAGAAAATTTGGCTTTTATTTAAAAGTAACATTTGTTTAGAAAAATTCATCCATTTTTAATTTAGAACTTATCACTATGAAATTTTTTTGGGCTAATAAATTGACCTCATAATATCATAAATTGGTTAAAATTACATACTAGAGTTTTTCAGAAAACCTGCACATTTTGAGTAAAAACTTCATTTACAATTCCAAAAAGATTTTGCAACTTTCTACCATTACCAAAATCTATGTCAAATATAAATACTAAAGCACAAAATCATGAAATCTCATCACATACCTCCAGGACTGGTTCCACCTCTACCACCCCTGAAGCCACCTCCTTTGTCAAAGCGCCTACCCTCTGCTATGTCAACTCTAAGAGATCGACCTTCCACATTCTATAAAAATATTATATTTCTATTTTAACATTGTTACGAAAATTATGTAAATAGTCCTTATTTATAAATTATGACTTTTTTGCATGTAAATAGCCATTAAAGCATTTCTCTGTAAATCTTGCCAAATTGATGACAAACTTGGCAAGTCTGGCAAAAGCTCTGATGATTTGGTGATGTCATAGCGCCAAGAGAAGTGTAAAGATCTCGCAAGAACCATGGAGATTGTTCTAGAAGGTTTCTTTTGCCTACACAAAAGCACCACCTGAGGAGAATTATAGGCAGTTCTGTTAAGTTTTTACGAATACGAGATCTCTTGTCTGTTAGAGAAGCCACTTTCACAAGGCTCTCTGTTTAGCATGTATTGTCAAATCGCTGCTTGTGAATACATGTGCATAGCTGTTCTGCACAATAAATCTGTGTTGTCCTTTGAATTGCTTAGTGCTTTGCCATCTCGAGTGCTTGTGAGAGACACATTATCTGGAACAATATTCTTTGAACTTGATTTTTCTCTGGCAAAGCAAAAATAGCATTTGATAAAACAAATAAGCTAAATTTTAGAGCTCATAATAAAAATTAGATTTTACAAGACAAATGCATAAAAAAATATATTACTATTTTTTTATACCAGCTAGCAACTTAATTTTGTTTTAACAATTTACTTTTTATTGAAAAAATTCTATAAAAAGCATTAAAATTGGTATTTGACATTCTAGAACTTAGAAAATTATGCGACATAATTCTGATTTTCAATAGCTTTAGAAGGAAAACATATCCTTTAATGGAACTTTTTTCCTTCAACCGGCACAGCAGAAATCACTAAACTCTTCAAAAAAAAAAAGTCATATCTTTTTTAATTAAATAAGCTTTCTGATTTTTGGCAGGTGCAAACTAAGGGTTATAGGAAAAAGTGTTCTATAGAGAAATTAACTTTACAAAATATCTAGGCTTGTCAATGATAAAATGCCTTTAATGAGGCAAGATATCCCATCAATTCTGTTTAAAAAGTTAAAAAATTAAAACACAAATACAGTGGGATCAAAATATATACAATAACAGTGCAAAACTATTAATTCATCTTTGACTTGAGAAAACTTGCAGAGAGATGTGCAAAAATTATCTAGAAAACATTTGTGTGATTGCTTTTTAACATCAATAACTTGCACTAGAGAAAACAAGTATATATTTACCTATCTTTTCATGGTAAGTATAATAAATTATAAGCTATTAAAATTGATCATGAATAAATCAAAACGATTTCTTTCAAACAAAGAATCATACACCAAACTTTTTTGAATAACTTTGAATTACAAAAAAAAAAAAATAAATAAAGCCATCATACTTACAGCTCCATCATATTCTAACCCTCGTTTCAATGAGTCAATGTCATCAAATTCAACGTAACAATATCCTGAAGTTTTAAAAATATTGTACATTTATTTTTAAACAATAGTAGGCCTACAGTAATCCATTAATTTTTAAACAGTAGTATTTTGTAAGTACAGTAATTTTTTTGTTAAAATTTACAAGAAAAAAAATTTATGTAATACCTTTAAATCTGTCAGTTTCTCTGTCTCTGACTAAACGGACTCCAGAAACCTAATTAAAATATATATGCACATAATTATACACAATACTATTAAACATAACAGTTATCAAACACAGTTGAATTCCGCTGCAAATCAAGATCATAGCAAGGGCTAGGGTTTCTAATGACCTAAAAACTGACAGAATATGCTCCATAAAAAAGCATTTATGCCCTTAAAAAAAACTATGCCATAAAAACCTAAAAATATTATTTCATAAAGAGAGATAGATGGCTTTTTTCAGCTAGAGATATCAAGGAAACGGTTATTTTCTGGATATTATGGTGAGGTGAACTCGGAAAGAAAAGTCATCACATCTCTGCTGGGACTCGAACCCAGGCTCTCTTGCAGTAGGTTCGAGTCCCGGCGGAGATGTAATGACCTTTCTTTCCGAGTTCACCTCAGCATAATATCCGGAAAATAACGGTTTCCTTGATTCTTTCTAAAATAAGCTCACCATATTTCTCTGCGAAAAATGTGGGAAATTACAGGAAACCATCAATCATTGTCAAAAATGATGCCAAAGGTACTATAAAGGTAAATAAAATTGCCAATAGTTGCTAATATCGCCAAAAAATTGCCAATAGTTGCTAATATCGCCAAAAAATTGCTAATCATTGCTAAAAACTATGTCAAAGGTAAGTAAAATTGCCCATTATTGTGAAAATCAGCAACAGTCATTGTAGGAAATGAATCTAGGGAAGAGAGCTTGAGGAAAAAAATCCCTCTTCATTGTTATGCTGAAATATGCAAAATATGAATATGCTCCAAAATATTAAAATATGCCTAAAATTGTAAAAAAATGCTCTACAGCATAAAAATAGCAAAATATGCAAGGGAATAGAAATCTTGCCCTAGTCATAATGATTGAAATTTTGGGTCTCATTCTACAGTTATACCTTGAGCTATGATTGTTAGTTCTTTTCCATACAGGAACGAGATATCTCTCCAGGTACTGGAGCTGCTGTAAGAAATATTTTAGAGCGCTCTCTCTCACCAATGTGGCATTTTGTTGGTTATCCTATTAACAGGATTCAACTTTTATTTTCCTTTACCTCAGCATTATTTTTTCTCCTTTCCTTCCCATTGGTTTGATGAATAAAAAGAAATATAGGGGGAAGGTGACTGGGAAAAGGTAAAACCTGCTCCACTCTTTTTTACAAAATGTCAACAAAGATACCAGTTTCTGAGATATATCACTTAAACTTCAATTATACATTGTCTGAATTTATTAAAAGCCTGTACATAAAAAAGTTAAAATTGTGAGTAATCTAGGTTTTAATCAATTCATATCCTTCCTATGAATAAATTTCTATGAAACCTATCACCCCCAAAGCAGAATGTGCCAAAATCTGCGACGTACGTCACAGAACAATTAGCGCTACTGCAGAACAATTGGGAAGAATTTTAAGAAAAAGTGCAAAAAAACATTATTACACGTATGGGGATTTTTACCGCAGAACATTCCCAGTCAGCTGAGGGCTCGTCGCAAAACAGTGCTAAACATTCTGCTTTGGGGTCTATCACATATTAATAAGAAAACATGTTTTTGCATCCTGTGTAGGTTGATTATTCATCTCTCAGTGATAAGGGACACTCAGTTTTTCAGATTCCAAACATTCTCTAAGAAAGACAAATATTCAGGTATTTCGATTGCGTAAAATAAAATAAAAAAGTTGATTTCATACATTCAAATCTTTAAAAATTTCTTCAATATCGCCTTGCACCACTCCATTTGGTAGATTCCCTACAAAGAGAGTATATGGCTTCTCGGTGGGAAGAGGACGAGTCGAACCAGTGCCAGGATGCCTATAGAGAAACAGTGGTAAATTAAGTACAATGTTTTTGCCTTTTGCAAGTTTTCTGGATATTAGAATTTAAGATTATTTTGATTACTGGCTATCTAAGTTCCAATTAGAATATTCCTAATTGGAATATTCTATTTCCAATAGAATATTCTTTATTTTCATCACATTTTATCATCAAATTACTCCCGTTGCTTATAGATGATGAGCTTAGTGAATTGCTTATTGATTACTTGCAATTCATGGAAAAAAAACTTTTTCTTTAACATATGTAGAGACATATCTAATTGTATAGTCCATAGATTAAGCTTAAGAAAAGTAATTTACAGATATTTTTGAACACTTTACAGCACGGCTTGTAAAATAATAAATTTAATAATAAATAAATACAAATAATAAATTAATATAAATAATAAATTTAGGTGGCAGTCAAATTTTTTAGGAGCCAACTATTTTTTTCAACAAAAATACCATTTTTGTTGGAAATTCTATTTTTTCGAGACTTATTGACCCCCACCCTCTTTTTTTTTTTTTTAATCTTGGTGCACATACTGATAAATTCTTCTCCTCAGACTCAAATTTAATAACCATACATAGAAAACTTCGGGTGCCAATACCAATTTTTTAGTGGCTATAGCAATCTGGGGTCTGGAATTTTGCCAAGTTCTGCTATACAGTAAAACTTAATTAATTTGATATTTAAAAGGTCTACAAAAACTATTTTGTCCAATTCATCGATACAGGCTTTATAAGAATACTGGCCAAAAATCATAATTACATAATTAAGATTCACATGGGATAGATACATGAGTAATAACTAATACTACAAAACTGTGCAAGCACGTTGTGAACATTCCTCTAAGGCAGCGGTTCTCAACCGGTGCTCTGCAGAGCCCTAAGGGCTCCGCGGCTGCTCGAGGAAAAAAAACCCAGTAAATGTGAAAATAATAATTAATATTTTCGAATAAAAATAAGTCAGTAACTTTGATGAATAAATAAAAAATAGGTCTACGGGGCTCCGCCATAGACATTATATACCGGAAAGGGCTCAGTGGGTCAAAAAAGGTCGAGAACCGCTGCTCTAAGGAATTCCTAACAAAATGGTACACGATAGGAAGTATTATATAGCAGGGCTTGACAAACCTAAAAAATACTTAAACACCAGCCAAATTTCTTAAGAGCCAAGCATGGTTTTTGCTCAGGAAAAAAAAACAGTCCCAGACAATGCTTTTTCATACTTTTCTGGGACTTTATACAACCCCTTCCCATGTTAAAAGATGTACTATAATGAAATCAGAAAATTTTGGGTCATCCTTAGACTCTAATTCAGCAATATTTAAAAAAAAAAATTTAAGCATCAATACAGAATTTCTACTCTGCATGACCGCCTGGGTTATTTGTCGCAAGCCCTGTTATATAGTTATATGCCTCGAAACATGAAAACCTGATATCTGTGCTATGTGTGTTCTAAGTACACAAATTTATTAAATTGAAGGTGAGCAAGTGTATGAAATTTTGTGATTATAATAAGTTTTGTGACATATATGTCTGTCTGCTCTCTATAGAGCCAGAATATTTTGATCAGCGGGAAAATGTGGCCAACCAAGAAGTTGCATTCAGTCTGGAAAGGCATTTCTAACAAAAGCATTGATCCACGCAACATAAGTATGCCAGTTTTTGGCTCATGAGTGGTAACTATCTCACATATTTGACCTGCAGACTGAAAAAGTTTGTGCACTCGTGCTACAGAAAGGCATTTTTAAAGGGGAAGCTGGCTTGTATTTGCACCTTGAAGTTGGAAAACTATGCAAAACTAGCTTCAGTTGATCACAACATATGTGCCACCTTTCTTCTGAATTTAGACAGGTATAAAGTAAGGGGGAAAGGAAAATGTGTTCCTCTTTAAGAAATAAGCTTAACAAAACATCTGGGCGTTTCGTTGCTAGCATGTCTTAAACTCCTGTGTCTTCAGTTATTTTGAATTTTAAATTTTTTATGCTTATGTTTAACTCTGTGAAACTGCTTAAAATAAGTTTTCCCAACAGATAGGGATGATTATGTTATTGTTAAATGTTTATAGCAAGGGATGGGACGAATAGTGATTTAACCGAATACCGAATATTCGACTAATGTTTTGGCCAAATACTAAATATTCGGTGGGCGAATACCAGCTATCTTATATCATAATTATAAATAAAATTATTAGTAATTTCAAATGATTGATATTGAATTTTGATTAGCAATTTATTATTTTAATTAATGTTAAAAAACTGGTAACTGAAAGATTTTTATTACCATGATACTGACAATCGAATTTAACGATATGTTGTATTTTAATACCACTTACAGAATCATTTTTTTTCAACACTTGTTATCAATTTTACACCTAATTAAGAAAATGACAATCATTATTTATTCTCAACTAGTAATGTATCATAAAATTGAAGACTTATTTTCTTCTTCTTTGGATGTTCTTTGCCCCTTTTGCCTCTCTCAGTAGCTTAATATGTTTCTTGTCTATGCATTCCACCCCTCAGTGCATTCCTTCAGTTAATGAACTTCCCCAAGGTAGAATATGCAGAAATCTGTGACATATGTCGCAGAACAATCTGGAAGAATTTTAAAAAAATGTAGGAAACACTATTATGGGAATTTTTACTGCAGAACATTTCCTGTCAGCCAAGAGCTCATTGCATAACAATCCAAAACATTCTGCTATAGGGGTGAACTGGTGTAATATATACACGGTGCATAGGTAACAGACGTATGGCATTTTACTGGCAAACCATTGATCCTAGAGGCATACTTCCAATTAGAGAAAGTATCCAAATAATATGTAGTACTCAGATATGTTGTTCATATATTTCAAGGGGTTGTATAGTTATTAAAATAAAAAAATAAACTTTTCTATACAGTCCCTATGTGCCTTAAAACCCAATTAGAAAATTGTTAACCTGTCTCACCTAATGATAACAAAAAAATTCCATGTTCTTAAGTGAAACATTAACCGAGATATTCGAATTCAAAAAAGGAGAAAAGTTGGGAAAAAACAGTGTTATATAAATGTGGGTAAATCATTTTACCCATTTTTAACGCTGTTTTTTCCCAACTTTCCCGCATTTCTTGAATTTGAATATCTTAACAAATAATGCACTTAAAAACGTGAAATTTTTTATTAGCAACAGGAGAGTCAGGAAAAAAACTTTTCTCACTGGTTTTTTGGCACACAGGGACAGTATCAAAAAGGTTTTTTTTTTAAATCTACTAACTATATACAACATCCTTGAAACATGAATAACATATCTGAGTACTAAACATTATTTGGGGACTTTTACTAATTCAAAGTATGCCTCTAAGATCAACAGTTTGCCAGTAAAATGCCATACATCCTGTTACCTATGCACCCTGTACATTTATGCTCAATTCCACCTTCTTGCAGTAGGATTCTGTTTCTAGTTTCATGTTTTCTTTATTCTAGATATTCACCCTAACATAACCTCTTTCAGAGAAAGGGACACTACACAATAAAATATAAATAAATAACCTGGTCCTCACGTTTTCCCAAGATAACCATAAGATCTGTCCAGGAAATAAGTTGGTGTTAGTAGACATTCAATGCCCGAACCGGGATTCGAACCCAGACCTGTGCAGTCAGAGGCTAGTTTCCTAACACACTGTACTGCCAGGCAGCCATAGATTCTCTTCTGATTGATTTTCCATTTTTAAAAACCTTAGCTCTTTCAATAATATCTTCTGAATAAATTTGAAACAAATGATTCTGATTTACATAAATCTTTTTTGAGCAATTTCCAGCCGAAATTATTTTCTTTTCCCTCCCTGATGGTCCACAACTGTGATCTACCTCCATTTAATTGTCACATATTTCACACCAAGATATGGGAGCTATGTCAGATTTGTATTGGTGAAACCTATTAGCATGCTTGTACATCAGGCATTGTGAGTGTCTTGTGTTCAGTAAGTGGTGTTATCCATCCTCTAAATCACTAATGAGTGAATTTGCAGTTTAATGTATATTTGTGTTGTAGGTCTGCTGATCATCATTGCAGGGTAGGCTCGAGACAGAATCTCTACCCGTGCGGGACCTGTTTTTGGTGATCTCTCCCTTCCCACCTCCATTACAACTTTTCCTTATCCTAACAATTCCTAAAAATAAAAAAAAAATAAAAAAAATAGACCTTTCATCTTGGATTTGCAAACTTCCTAGAGCGGCACCCTGTGCTGCTGCATTCCCAAAGTGCCACCTCTGCGTCATGGCAACAGAGCTTTATTCAAAGGGATAGCCAACTCAAAGTTGGAAAACCTTAGAAAATTGTAGTTAGCCGACCACCACTGCACATTAGTGACCTAGCAAGTTTCAAACCCAGATTTTCGCAACGTAAAACTCACGACCACATAGTGGCTAGATAACAAAGCTGTGGATATTCATATAATTGAGTTTTAAAGATTGTTTTTTTTCCTCTAATGCTCTTGGAATTTTTTTTTATTCAAACACGGGCAATCCAATCCCATACGATTCTTCGAAAATGCACATGCGCAATCTTGTGGGAATGAAGCGAGTTCTATGTCTCTGAATGAGGGCGGGTGGCTGCAAAAGTACAGTAATTTCTGATATATCACCAACAGGAGAAAAACCTTCAGAGATTTGAAAATTTAATATAATAGCTGCTCATTCAGGGGACAACTTGATATTTTGTCAGCATTTATTCGTAACAGTCCAGGGTGGATCTATACAGGGTGCATAGCAAATAGGGGGTGTGGCATTTTACTGATGAATTGTTGATTCTAGAGAAACATACTTCCGATTAAAAAAGTATCCAAATAATGTGTAGTACCCAGATATGGCATTTATGTTGCAAGGGGTTGTGCAGTTATTAGAATAGAAATGTTAAATTTTTATATGAACACCTGATTACTAAGTTGTTGCCCTGTCTTTCCTGATGTCAACAAAAACATTCCACTTTGTATAAGTGCAATATTCACTGAGACATTGAAATTCGAAAAACTGAGAAAAATTGGGAAAAAACAGCATTAAATACGCAGGTAAAATGGTTTATTAAACAGTTATTTATTTATTTATTATAAAACTGATTTCATTTCTGTAATTAATATTATAATATAATTTATATAATATAAAGTTTATTATTTGATTATAGAAGTTACTTCATCAAATTATAAAGTTTTCACTTTGAGTTATAAAGAGGTTTTGGATAGAAGGGTTTTACAATACTATCCAAAACCTTGCCAACCCTTATAAAAGTATAATATGCACATTTGATCTTATTGTTATAAATTTTCTTGCCATAAAGCAGGGCTTGACAAATCCTAGGCACCAGATCGCCATGGTGACAAGAAAATCTGCATTAGCATCTAAAATTTTCTTTATGCAAAATTTCTTTATCTAAAATTTTCTTTTTACATTGAGAGAAGTTTCTCTCGGTATAAGAAAACAGAAGATCTTTCAATAAAACATGAAAAAACATCTGATATTGCAATGTAATGCAGATGCATTTTGAATTAATTCTTGAAGGTGAGAAGTTTGAATATACATATTTTTTATTCATTGTGTGAGTGGATAAATACTTTTTGTTGTACATATTTTTATATTTTCATTCTCAAATTACACAACCACTTCAAAAATTACAAATTTTTTATAAGGAAAATTCCATGAAATTGATGAAATGTAATGTTGACAGATTGGGGAAAAAATGAAAGAAAAAAAACAATTTTTTTTTCTTGAAACATTTTCCTTAGACTTTTGAACATAACTGGTGTTTTCAAGAACTTTGTATTGTTATTCTGATAAACTTTTTGTCATTTTTAGGAAATTCTTTGAATTTTTAGGCCATTTTTTTGAATTTTCAGGGCATTTTTATGGTCATTTTTTACTTTTTAGGTCAACAATATCCAGGCCTTGGTTATTACAGCAGTTTTTCCATAAGTAATTTTTTTTCTCAAAATTCGGAAAGTATGTGTCCCATAGGGAGCAAAAAATTTTTTGTGCCCTTTTCTGAAATTCTGGGTATTTGACACCTATTGCATACCTACTATACACATACTTTGCTATAGCGCATCAGCGGCATCTCTGAACAAGACCGGATTAACCATTAAGTAAAATAAGCATGTGCTTAGGGCATCAGGAGAAAGGGGGCACCACAAAAACTTAACAAATTATATATTTTTTATTAATGTACAATTTTTTTCTCAGAATTGAACCATTCTGCAGAAAATCCTTAAAGATCATACTGGAAATGAAGGTATCTTGAAATTCCTCTGACACAAGATGAGACACATATGCTATTTCCACAGCAAAAATATTGAAATTTCAACTCTAAAGAAACTAATAGTATTTCAAATTAGAGTTCACGTTAATGCTGAGTTTTCAGTATCAGATATCAGAAAATTCAATCACAAAATTTCCATGAAGTTAGGCCAGGGCATTCTTAATGGTATCATAGGCTATAGAGACTTATGCAGGTAGAGGAATGGCCCCCCAGAAGGGAAGGGCTAACCGGGCTAGCCCTGGGGCCTGGTGCAATTCTCATCATTTTTTACTTTTTCACCAAAGATTAACAATAAAAGGGTCAGTTAAAAGTGTGACCATAGGGCCCGCAACAGATCCCAGCCTAGGTGCCCTGCTCTAGGTTGTGGGAGCCATGGGTAGGGCCCTGTACTCTCTAAATGATGATTAAAAATGTAATATATTTTTGTAAAAAGAATTAAAATATATCGAAGACAATGCTTTTATATGTTACCGATTGCGTACTGTTTGGCTGGACACCCTTCGTCCTGTTGCCAAGAGCAACCGTCTTTGCAGCTGCGTAGCATTCTATGTTCTGTTTCGACGGGCGTACATACCGGTCATCAGTTACTGTAGTGGCGCGTGGCCGACCTTGCCCTGGTCGACGTCTAACATTTCCTGTTTCTTGGAATCGATTCCACAGCCTTGCAACAACACTTCTGGCAACTCCAACAGCGTCCGCGACACTACGTTGTGTTTGCCCGGATTCCAGTCTGCCTATAACACGCCATGCCATGGATTCCGGTAAATCACATTGTTGAGACATCCTCAAGTCACCTTGTCTCAAAAAACAATATTGCGCAATCGAATTTCACAGTTACGGCAGTAAAACAGACGTTTCTGCAACATCCCGATTTCTGCCCTTATCTCCTTTTTCCGGTTTTTGACGTCATGAACTTTGATTTGCATATGAAGTTTTCTTCAGTTTCCTGCTAGGCTTTAAATTATGGATGATTCATTTTATGTTACTTATCGGTATACATCTTTGCGTAATTTTGTTAAAACCATGTGCTCCCCTAATTGTTTTGAGCAGTGTATTTAGACACTAGCCTACTGTATACTTGTGGATAATATTGTGGCAATGCTATGATTCGGTGGATAATCCGGAAGCAGGTTCGGGAAATTCTAAAAAGCGGTTAATGGGAGAAAATATCTTCGAATGTTTTTAAAAGACTAAACAAAAGGTAAAAATCAAAAGTCAGTCTTTTTGGAAAATATGAAAGGAAAATTCCAAAATGTACATTTTGGAAAATTTAAAAATAGTGATTGTAACAAAACAAAAACAAAAAAAAAACAACCTAATCTTGTTTTTTCCTTTTGAATTTATAGATTCAATAAATAGATAGATGGGGAATACAGTGCGTATGGCCAGCCTAAGGAGAGTTGGCAATAAAAGTTGTCAAATCTCACCAAAAAAAAACAAAAAAAAAACATAATGCATGAAGAAAGCCTGAAAGTAAAAATCATTAGCCTTTCAACATAAAAAGTCACTGAAGTGTATCCAACGTCATGAAAATGGGGGGCACCAAAATTATTCAAGTGCTTAGCACCTTCAAGCGTCTTAATCCGGCCCTGTCTCTGAATGATGCTCCTTCAGGACCACTTCCAAAAGCACAGTGAAAAATTTGTAAACCACAAGGTCCAATGTAAATAAGTCAAGGTGAACCAGGTAATTTCACTGTGCTGTCCATCCTTTTTTAAAGGGATTTGTTTACATTTAACTGTTCAATGCCAGTGTAATCATTTTTGAAAAAATGTAGCATTTTCATTTCTAGCTCTTTGCAGAGCTTTGTAAACATTGTTTATGCCTCTGCATATCCTAAAAATACAGAAGACAATTGAATGCTATCGGGTAGCATCAGTCACAAAACCTAGAATAGGCCTATGTATCCAACTGCTTTGCTACGAAAACTGTTGTTTCACCTATAAGCAAAATGCAGGGCCATAACTAGGATTTTTGCAGCAGAGGGCAAAGATGATTTTACCACCCCCACTGCTTTAAAATGTGATAATTTTATAATGGTGTGGTTCTTTGTTCCCACCTAAAACTGCCGCCCCACCCTAAATTTCGCCGCCTGGAGCAGTTCTCCCCGCCTTCTAGTTCTGACTCTGCAAACTGGGCACCATAATTTTGAATGATGAATGTTAGTTACTGTACAATGAATAAACATGGTCCAAGACCATGAAATATCAACCCATTTATGACGAAGGTACTAAAAATTAAAAATTTTGAACAAAAAGTGAATATTTTGTGTTTTATTGACCTAAAGTAATACAAAAAAAAATCTGTAAATTTTTTTTCAAATTTCAAATTTATTTCAAATAATTACAAAACAAATAATAAAACATCATTCCTATACAAGTACAAAACAACCAAGGAGACATTAGTCCCATACTGGCTGTTACAACCAAAATGTTTGTGTATGTTACGATTACTACAATAAGTTAGAATTTGAGACAGATTGAAAAATGATAATTAATGAAACAAAAGTAAAAATATGTATTATGAAGATAAGTGAAAAATAAACAACAGAAAGCAAAAGAAAAGAAAAAGGAAAGAAAAATGTAATTGAATTTAGTATAACAATAGGTGGTGGCAAGATATATACAATTGGTGTAAATAATAAACATGTAATGGGTGCTGTAATGCTTATGCGATATGAGAATATGAATCAACATATGCAGAATAAAATAATGTGCATCCATGCCAATGCAATGCATTTGCAATTGTCTAAATTTTTCTGAACAAAAAGTTAGATGTTATTTGACAGCATTTTTTTCCTTTTTTTTATTTAATTCATACATTGAGTTGATAAAGCTAAGGGGGAAAAAATGAAAGTTATGTTTAAGAGAAAGTCTGAGGATGAAATTGAAAGTGGATCTCAATGTGTCTGGAATTTAAAAAAAAATCTCAAGTTCCATCTTTTCCAAACTGGAGAATGTAGTTGTCTCTTTAATCTCAAAGGGAAGGGTATTATAAAATTCCAGAATGAGAAAACAAATGTTTTTTGGGTATAGTTTTGTGAACTAAAGGTAGTGAATAAGTGGAATTAAGGTGAGCAGATGTGCAGGATGAGTTTGAGGGTAAAGTGAATTAATTCTTATTGATTATCATTACTGATCTATAAAAATATAAATAACGTAGAGATGTAGGATCTGGAGTTGATGGAAGAGTTCGTTTGATGGAAGGTTATAATCAGTATCAATAGCCTAATAATTTTTTTTGTAGAGACAAAATAGGATTAAAATTAGATACATAATCGCTTCCCCAGACTGATAGACCATACAGTAAATGAGAATGAAACATTGAGTAGTAGTAGGTTAGTAGAAAGGTTTTACTCACGATAGGTTTGAGATGATAAAACTGGTATAACATGAAATGCAATTTAGCTTGTAAATGGTTAATATGAGAAAGCCATTTTAAGTTCTGGTCAACAAGAATACCATGGTATTTTATCGTAGTTGTTTGTTCAAGACATTGACAGTTACACGAATTACAATTAAAACAATTTGATTCGTGGAGTATTATGTTATGTTCAAGAGGTGGAACATTAAGTAAAGAGAAATTAATAAATTTACTTTCAGAAATGTTTAATTTGAGATTATTATTAATAAACCCATTTTGAATTGTAATTAGATCACTATTAATTGCTGTGATAAGGTGGTTGATAATCTGTTCCAGAGTGGAGAATGACAGTATTGTTAGCAAACGTAATGATTTTACCACTTATTTTAAGATTACGTAGGTCATTAATAAAGATAATGAATAATAAAGGGGCCTGATACAGATCCTTGTGAGACTCCGCTGATAATATTTATAAAGTTACTGAACTGAGCATTATATTTTACTCTTTGAGTTCTGTTAGTAAGATGTGAGTGGAGAATATTAAAACCGTTGTCTCTGATATGACAAGAATACAATTTAGTGAGCAAAACTCTGTGATCAACACTATCAAATGCTTTCCTAATATCTAAGAAAATGCCTATAATTTTTCAAGATAAATTAATATTTTTGTACACGTATTCAGCGAAGTTTAAAAGTACAGATACAGTGTTTCTATTTGGTAGAAATCCATTCTGATTGGAGGGAAAGAATTCACTGTGGTTTAAGAAAGCGTAAATCCCAGTTTTTAGAATCATCTCAAAAGCTTTAGAGGTGGAGGGTAAAATGGAAATAGGAATATAGTTGTTCAAATCATTAGAATTTCCATTTTTGTAAATAGGAATAACTATTGCTGGTTTTAGAGATTCAGGAAATTCCCCCTTTTCAATAAAATTATTAATTAGAGTTGCCAAAATTTGAAGAATATTGATAGGAAAACTTTTGAGAATATTTGTAGTTATACCATCAAAACAAGAAGCAAAATTTGGAAGCGATTTAATTATTTTTGATATTTCATACTGATCGGTAGGCATCAAAAAGATAGATTTGTCATTAGTGTGTATATATTGTTTAAAATTATCATTTTGTGCCTGTCTATGTTCTATGAAAAACCTTGAAGCATTTATATGCAATCCAACATCACATTTTTCACGAGTTGTTGTTTTCGAATGGCTCTGAGCAATCTTGTGTATCTTGTTTGTTTCTCTTGAGGAACCCCCCAATGGTTCATTCCATCAAATCTTGCTTAAGGTATTCCATGTGGTTGCCTCCCGCGTTCACCTGGTTCTCAATGTTTTCCAAAGGATTTTAGATAGAATCGCGCAACCCTTCTTCTAAAATTGAGAAAATCCAGCTGATTATCTCCTGCACAAATTCTGTGTAGTTGTTTATGGCCTGATCCAAAAAGTATGTTACCAAACAAAAGTATAATTTCTTTCCTCGAATAGACACCCTGTATTTGTTCACATTCTGATCAAGTCGATCAACTCCACTTATATGTTCATTATAAACTTTCACCATTCTTGGCTGTTGCACAGAGATACGGCTTTTCTTTGCTGATGAAAATCTACAAGTAGTGACCATTGGGACCACATCCACAGCATTAGAGCACATTGTCACAACATTATTGTCATTCCATCAGCAAAAGATGATTTCAACTGTTTCACCCATTTTGTACTCACATGCTCCTCTCTCTGGCTTTTTTTTCAAATCATTTTGTCTCACCAGAGAACACTTCTCTATTCAATTTTCTCTAATGGTACCTCTTATACCCATAGCTTTTAATTTCTCCATCACTTTGAGACTCGTGGAAAGGTTGTCAAAACAAATGTGATAATTTAAGGGGTGTCACTGATGTATGATGTTGGCAAATTTCAACACCAGATTTCCACCCATTCCTAAAACAGCATCATTTCTCTTGCTATTTTTCCCTTGATATGGATCAAACCATAAGACATCCGAAAGTTGTACATCCAGACCATATTTTAAAACCAAATCTTATTGGTTTGTCTCTGAGACATTGCTTGCACCCATATGGTGTCCAAAATATTCGCACATCTATGCTGTAAAATTCCTCTGTAGAAGCATGCCGTAAATAGTTTTCACTCAGTTTTTCAATTAAAGGACACGGTTTTGCATATTTGTCTTCCACATCTAAGTTTTTATTATCAGCAAAGTGCATGTTAGAACAAATGCGATTAAACTGGTCCCTTCGCATAGCACCTTCAATGAGCTCACAGTGTGAATCTGTGAACTGTTTTCCCAGTATATCCTTCTACGTGGAACTTGAATGTATCCGCTAACAAGCAATATCCCAATAGTGTATTTTTCTTCAACTGACTCCTAAATCAGTATTATGTTGCATAATGTATCTCTTTGATTCAGTAACAGCCAACTCGAACACACCGTTATCAAAAAATAGTTTGAAAAGTTGAGCAGGAGTCAAATTTTTTGACTAAGTTCATCTAAACCAGGAGATTCATCTCTGTTCCATTCACCAAACATAGTGACAAAGTCACGATCACGCCATTTTCTGTTAATTTTGTTAGATCAAGCCTTCTTTACTGCCACAGCAGGTATCTCCTAATCACTGGAATCTAAATCTGGTACAACTTGCAAACGAAGCAAGCTTCCTGGCAGATTACTCAGGGTGCCACTGCCATCTTCATCACCAAAATCCTTGTCTGTAATATGTACAGCTGCAGTGTCAGGTGGTTCAATGTATATATCAGCATGACTTAGGCCAGCTCCATCCTCATACCCCTGTTCTTCAATACCAGTTAGTAAATCACATAGGCGTTTCGGCATCTTACTTGACCCATAAAATTATCTTGGAGGTACTCCTTTGGAAAAATAAATAAATAAAAAAAACTAAATAAAATAAACAAATATACAAGTATATATATAAAAATAAATACATGTATAAGTTGTTTAGGGTACTTATAATCTATGCATACACCTGCTAAGATTTGAATTGCGTCATGATAAAAAGATAAGCAAAAGCTACCTTATATGCCTAGAGTCCTACATCTAGGTCACCATATTTGTATACAATATTATGAATGCTACGACGCACATGCACACTATTTGACATTTGCACATTACTTCTCTCTCTCTCTACATATATATATATTTAGAACATTTATTACCAAAAACATTCATATCAACTATTATTATAAAGAAAATATCTTACCTGGAAGTAGACGCCATCGTAAGTTTCAATATTTTTCCAGCAACCCTAAGATATGATGGTCCAAACGGCATGTGCTGCACAAACAAAGCACAAATTGGTCTGTCCATGGCCAAGAACATTTGTTCAAGGAAGCCCTAGTGGCACCATCTTCTGTTATTGCCTTAAATTCAGAACTTTATAATAGTATATATATAACGAACCGTTCTACATTTAGGACGATAGGTGTAAATGGGTTAAATACAAAATTATTTTTTCTATCCAGATAGAAGTTTTTAATTACTCAAAACATTGACATAAAATGAGTTTTTGAACCATCAAACTAAACAAAAGAAAAATTAATAAACCACATGGCCCCACATACACCCCCAAATAACCTGAGAAACAATACAAATTTTGTTTGGCAGAATCATTAATTGCAATCTACTACATTTGTATTATTTTGCAGTATTTCGAGAGAGATGATTCCCTTTTCATTTAAAAAAAGGTTACTCAAATTTTGTTGACAAGATTTAGTAAAAAAGTATGATAAAACTAGTTTCGTAATCATACTACATTGTTACTTAGTTTACTACATTGTTTCGTAATCATACTACATAATACACTACATTGTTTAATAAAATTATTCGCAGAATACTTGCAGCACAGATAGGCAACACCCCAAGGTGCCAAAGCACACAGTTTAGGAATCAAAACCCTGCCATCATCTTCAATATAATTTAATTTTAAACGTATCTCATGACCCTATCACTGGTGTACCTGGGAGAAAAGAAGTAGGCCGAGATTGCAGTGATTTTCTTTTCAGTAAAAAACAAAAAATCCCTTGGGAAGAGAGGAAAAAGGTGAACCCCCATCCCAAGAAAATCCTGCATGCATTACTGCCCCTATCTTTCAATCACTGGCGGATTAGAAGAGACAGAAGGGGAGAGCAAAAAAAAGCATAATATTTCATACCTCACCCCCACAGCATGGCCCCCACATGCTAATGCCCTCCCCCTGGAAAAAATTTTGTGCACCCCCTTGAGAAAAGATATTGAAGTGTGCATTTTTACAGTTAAAAAACAAACCCTTTCGGGAAGAAAAAATGTTGAATGCCCCCCCCCCCCTCCCTTGAGAAAATCCTGCATACGCTACAGAGTTTGTACATACAGTAAAACCTCACTACAAAGATGATCAATATAATAAATACCTCTACAATGATATTTTTTTTCAAATCTTGTTTGGAATTGCATTATTTAATGTTAAACTCTCGATACAATGATATCCACTACTACAATAAACCCCCTCTATAACAATATTTTTAGATTTTTGAAATTGCTATGAAATGATATTTTTTTATATTTTGCTCAAAATTGTTTTGAATTAAATTTTAACTCTGTCACATGTTTTTGTTCTTCTGAAGATGTCTAATAACATCAATATTTTGCACTAAATGACCATCGAAAGCTAAAGGAAGTTATTGGTATTGGTACTTTCTCTATAAGACACAAAAGTACAATGCAGTAAACTTCTCTAAAGGGACAATGCACATTTAAGTGAGTTTTATAAATAAAATAATCAATTACATTTTTTGCAGAGAATAAATACATAAAAGCATATTTTCTGATGGTATTTACAATACCAATGTAGAAAAGATGACAACAGCATAAATTTCATTGGACATAAGGATAATGTTGCCTCTTGATAGAACTATAATCCCTCTACCATAATATTTTTTCTTGGTCCATGGAATATTGTTACATTGAGGTTTCACTGTACATTTAAACTAAATAATAAAATAAAATTATGTGCAATAAATATTATATTTAGATATAATTATGCGATTTGAAATTAAAATTAATTAAAAATTAAAATTTATATTTATAAAAATAATATTTTTTCAATAAGAACACTTATTTAAAAAATTTCTTTGAACAACTTATGAATTAGCTGTTTTTGACAATAAATTTGAACATATGTGCCCGCTACCCTCGTAAAAAAATCTAACCCTTCGATGGGGGACTCCCTTGTGGTAGCAATTTTTTCTGCGGTCATGTCGCCGTTTTCGTTGTACCCCTGTGTCAGGAAAGTTTTCTGACAAGGACGAACCGGGTATGGAACTCGCGACACCTCTAAACATTGTTTGGTACTTTAGGCGAGCATCTTACTGACCTGGGCTTACACGCCCTAAAAAATACCATAAGCAAAAAAAGTTTGAGGGTGGACTGAATAACTGTTGCATTTATATAAACATTGTAAGGAATTCTGATGCACATTACCAGACAAAAAAAATTATATTAACACAGTATCAAGTGCAATTGTACAAATAAATAAAAACTTTGCAGATGAAAAGGGAGCAGAATATCAAAAGCATATAAAGAATTATTTGAAAATGTTCCTAGAATGCTACTTGCTATGTCTTTCTCCTTTGCTGGATAAAAATTAAAGCTCAGTTTAACCAGACAAAACAAAATGTGCACAAATAAAAATTCATCCGTATGTATTCAATAAATGTTTTTTTTCAGCTTTTCAAGTCAAAGTAGATAGATACTTTCCGCATAAATTTAATTTTTGATCATTGTGAAAGTAGTAAATGTTTCTCTTTGTGACGTTTTGATAACAATTAGGTAAAATAATAAAAATAAAATAAGGATCTCGGTCAATCAACAAATGAATTCTGAGCTAACTCAGACACCAGAAACCTAGTTTAATAGAGACGATTCTTGAATATTTTTGTAGAAAAAAATTTATCCAAAGCCCTGACCATGGCCCCCACATTCTAGACTGGGGCCCCTAGACCAGACTTTTCACAAGCTCCTTTATAGTTAATTTATAGCATGAAAAAAGAAAAATCATAAGAATCGTCCTGCGCCCCAGGGCTCGACCCATGCACTATGCAAATGAAGCCGTGTCTGGACCATTCTGTTTTTAGCCTACATTGTGGGGCAGTTCTGATGGGAAAACAGGTTTTTGCACGCTTGGGCTTCGAGTAGAGTCAACACCTTCTATAACAGAAGGCCTCTGCGTGAAGCTTGTGACGCCACTGAAGAAGTTATTTCACCTGTAAAGCCATTGGATATATTAGTCCAATATCTTTACCTTTTTTGCAGTATATACAATGATTATAGGTGAAATGGATGTCTTTGGTGATGTCAAGAGATTTGCGTGGATGCTTTCTGCTGTAGGTGGTGTTGGTAGAGTAGCAGGGTTTAAATGCGGCTTTACAGATTGCCTTTCACGTACAGACAAAACAGATCAGCTCCGAGTTCATCTTCTCTCAAACTGTCCCACGCGCATATACGAATTCATTGTTACGGTAAATATTATATATATAATGCAATTTTATAAAAATAATAATAAAAAATAAGTAAAACACAAGAAACTCAGCTATGATTTTTTTAAACCAATTTCCGTAGTATCGAGAGTGTATAACGTAGCTCCATAGTTCATTGCTGCCATGCATAGAGACTATGGATGATCTGCAACAGTTGGCAATGTACATAAATACGTGATAAAAAATATTATATTATATGTAAATATATATGCCCATAAATGTATTTATGGTTGTCTTATTCTAAGTATGGATAGCTTCTCGATTTACCCAACTTGTTTATCATATTTCTTTTTAAATGTGTCAATTATGTTAGAATTCACTACCCCCAAGGGTAAGCTATTCCATTTATTAACAACCCTATTACAGAAAAATTCCCTGTGACACCATAGCCTAGAACTGTCCCTTACCAAATGATACTGATGTCCCCTTGTAAAAGTAGTTGATTGATGGTGAATTAATAAATCATGGTCCATCCTATCCATACTGTTGAAAATTTTGAACACTTTGATCACATCTTCCCGACATCCGCGTTCATCCAATGTAAACATACTCAAAAAATGAAGTCTCTCTTCATAACTCAAGCCCTGTGTGCCAATAAGGATATGCGTAGCTCTTCTCTGTACCCCTTCGACCATGTATCTCTGCAGGTATGGTCTCCAAAACCTTACAGCATACTCCAGTCCAGGACGAACTAAGCCTCAAAAAAGTGGAAGAATGACTTTAGGAGAACGCAAAGACCTTTTTGAAAATAAAACCGAGCAACTATATGCTTTTTTAGCCACTGCTGAACAATGTTCAGAACACCTAAGCCACTCATCAATGAGAATTCCCAAATTGGTCACCCTAGTTGCATCCGGGATAGTGACACCATTCAACTCGTAAGAGAAATGTTGGTTGTTCGAACCAAAATGAGCGACCATGCACTTATTAATGCTAAACTTCATGCTCCATTCATTTTCCAATGTTCCAATCCTGATCAATTGGGTCTGAAGCAACTCCCTATCGCTTTGATTCCCAACTACCCCCCATAAGCTTCATGTCATCTGCAAATTTGCTAACAATCCCATCGATACCCTGATCGAGTTTATCGATAAAAAGCAAAAAAGTATGGGGTTAAGGAACTTCCTTGAGGAACTCCACTAGTGACACCTGTCCAATCAGAGAATTTCCCATTCACCATAACCGGTTGTGACCTATCGCTCAACCACGATTCTATCCAATTCAGCAAGTTGCCCCAATTCCAATCTTGTGTAAAAAGGCTTCAAGAGTTTACCATGTTGGATCCGATCGAATGCCGTCTGGAAATCAAGGTAAACAACATCTACATTTTTGCCGTTACCCAAAGCCTTAGTTACGTGATCATAGAAGCAAAGGAGGTTCGTTACACGTGACTTCTCCTTCCTGAGCCCATGCTGATTATCTGACAATACACTATTCTCGTCTAACCACTTCACCAATTGCTTTTTGATAATAATTTTCAAAATTTTTGAGAGGGAGCTTATCAGACTCACTGGACGATAATTGGACACAGCTTCTCTACTACTCTTTTTAAAGATTGGCACAACATTAGCAAGCTTCCAATCCCTTGGGATGACACTACTAGCAACACTACTCCTGTAAATCTGCGCGACTGGCCCCAACACTTCATTAGCACATTCCCTGAGGACCCTAGGATAGATATCTGGTGCTTTGCTCGCACATAAATTTTTTAGAAGATTTAGGATGCCACATCTCCCACTTTAATATCGTTTAGGATTTTACTACTCTTTGCAACACCCTTACATTGAATATCGTATTCTCTATTGAAAACCGATGCGAAAAAGGCATTGAAAGCACTACACATACATACATTGCTCTCTACCCTAGACCCTAGTATCGAAAGGGGGCCAAATTGGCCCCCTTTCGATACCTTGACTTACCACCCATCCATTATTAGCGTACCTAAAAAATGATTTTGGGTCGGAGCCAATGTTATCTGCCAACCTAGATTCAACTTCCTTTTAACTATCCGTTATCGCTTTCTTCAA
This sequence comes from Pholcus phalangioides, assembly GCF_987345545.1. NCBI lineage: Eukaryota > Metazoa > Arthropoda > Arachnida > Araneae > Pholcidae > Pholcus > Pholcus phalangioides. The sequence continues at coordinate 8,822,580 of NW_028301610.1, read as the reverse complement.
CGTCCTTATTTTATCAGTAAACAATGACTGTCACCTCATCCACTTTTATACTCTCTGAATGGTCTTTTCTTTTCAAGACAAAGGTTACACACGCAATCCGTGAACCATAGGGGGGCGCAAAGCATGTACACACTTTTTTCTACAAAGGGAATGACGTCGTGTAAAACAGAAGATAGCTTTGTACTAAATTCTTCCCATTGACTTACCACCCCGACTGATTCCAACCGATCTCTGAAAACTGCTGCTAACCTTTCTCTCAAAACATCAAAGTTAGTTCTTTGAAAACAAGGAACCAGTCTTTTGTTATCAACCTTACCCGAAGAAAACTTAGGAGAAAACTGATGACACAATGATCACTGGAAGGAAACTCACCCCCCACTGAAACATGTTCAACAAGATCCTCGTAACTAGTGAGAACTAAATCCACAATATCAGTACCCCTAGTGGCTTTTGATACAAAAAAAAATTATCGAGCACCAAATTAAAAAAGTCTTTTTCATATTGATCTCCAGCTGAAAGACCCAGCTTGGACTTCTTTGCTTTACAATCACTTTCTCAGTTGCAAAGAGGATATTCAACTGTTTTACAACATCAATTTTCGTTATTTAAAATTCTTGAATTCTTCCAAAATTTCCAGTTTTTTTCTTTTTCAGCCATTGCGAATGGTGGATTTGACACAGTCGACAAGCAAAGCACCACATCAAAAGAAAATTCTACAAGAAATGATAGAAAGAACGTAGTGTGCATGTGTACCATAGCTGTCTCTTTTCAGTAGACCTCTACCCTCTATATGTTTACAATGAACTTAATCATCCTCTCGGGATAATGCTGAAAACTTGGGGAGAAAAAAATTCTGAAAGGACATATGGCTGTCAAAAAATTGAAACTCATTTCTTTGGGGCTTGCCACATCTGCATATTCTCAGAAAGAAGCAATAAACAAATCACTCAAGTGTCCACTCTAAATGGCCATCTGCCATTTGGCTATTTTCGTATACGTCAGCAATCACCCTAAAATTTATAGCTTTTGTGGTGACAATATACAAGAACTATTGCAGCAATGCATTGTTTCAACTGCATACAAAACATTCTGTGCATATTTGATGGATATAACTGAAGTTTTTTCTCAAAAGATTCAGAGTTCGAGTCAAAGTGAAAACCTTGAATAATTAAGGTCTTGCCTTGAATATAAGAATGAATTATTTTAAAATTAAAATGCATAAGAACCAATTGCGACTAGTGTTATCCAAAAGAAAATTTTTGAAGGGTAATTTCACTCCTCTTTAAAATTTTAAGGGGTAATTTTGTAAAATGAGGGGTATTTTTCTTATTAAAAACAGAGTAATACTGTATTAAAGAAATATGCTTACTTGAAATTTGAAGGAGTATTTTCACTCTGTGGGGATTATTATTATAATTTTTGTAAAAAGCATGTTTTGGGCCAATGAGCCAATTTAGCCTGTATAATCGAGCGAGTAGGTTCTTGTTACAGCCACGAGGCTGAGGCGTCCTTAGTCAGTTCGCTCTGGTTTTCCGACATGTATAGTTAGTTCTCAATTTTCTCCGTGTATATCTTTTTCCTTAACATTTGTAATGTGGTATTTAATTATGGATTAAAATGTTTAATACGTTCGTGAGTCGCTCATCTCTTTTTTTCCACATCATCGGCATTATCGCCACGTTGGTGACCCAAAATCCTGTAAAATCGCTGCCTTCACGATAACTCGACATCGCACGGAGGACGATATTCATTCCTGACTATGGTGCTGCCTGATTATCACCGATGCTGATTCTTCACGCCTATACATTTACCGGGTGAACGACACTTCGTTGGGGGATTTCAACGCTCAAGTTTGCCGTTTTAAGGGGTGAGTTGCTTTTTTTCTTATTTTGTTGGCCGCCGCTAAATTTATTTTTCGTCATGCCAACCGAAACTGCAACCACAGCGATTACGCCTCAATCTCAACTCGCTAGAGTCGCATTTCGTGCACCCCCTTTTTGGAAAAATAACGCCGAACTATGGTTCATTCAGGTTGAATCTCAATTTCAAGTTGCTGGTATAACTAATGACCAAACTAAATTCCACAACGTTGTCGCCGTGCTCGATAAAAAAAAAAGTGATGTACTGCTTTCTGTTAGCGATATAGTACGCAACCCCCCCCCCCCAGCGAAGGTGCCTACGACGCAATTAAAAACCGTATAATCGCCACAGTACGCAGAATCTGAAAATGCGCAATTACGTTCGCTTCTCCAAGACTTACAATTAGGTGATAAAAAACCTTCTCAGTTCTTGCGACAAATGAAAGATTTAGCACAAGATCATGTCTCTGACGATGTGTTGAGATCGTTGTTTTTACGACTCCCAGTAAACATGCAACAAATATTATCAGTCAGTAAAGATCAACTGACAGAGTTGGCCTTGGTCGCAGACAAAATCGCCGAAGTTACCGACATTTCGCCGGTTATCGCTGCTACTGACTTCGCCTCTACTGACACGATCATTCAAACTTTTGAAAAAAAATTAGAAGCTCTCAGCGAGCAAATTGAGCTTTTGTAGCGGGGGCGTTCCCCGACAAGACATTTTCAGAGCCGAAATCGTTCGAATTCGAAAACTAGAAATCGTTCTAAAAATCGTGTTTCCTCCGAAAATCTTTGTTGGTATAACAGGCGTTTCGCCGAGAAAGCTCGCAAATGCATCAGCCCCTGTAATTTTTCGTGAAACGCGCGAGCTCATCAGAACTAGCGGCATCTGATGTTAGCCCACTCAACTGCCGCTTATTCATTCCAGATCGCAACACTGGGTTGCGTTTTCTGATCGATTCAGGCGCGGCATGTTCCGTCTTTCCCGTGAATCACATACGTGATCGCAAACCAGTTGTGGACGAAAACTTCATTTTATACGCTGCCAATGGAACCGCTATTAAAACATGGCAATAAACATTTAGTGCTCGACTTGGGTTTACGCAGAGACTTTCCTTGGTCATTTGTCATCGCCAATGTCTCCGGCCCTATCTTGGGAGCTGATTTTATGCAGCGATTTGAGTTGTTGGATGATATCAAGAACCGTCGACTTATTGATCAATTGACATCTCTTAACGCACGAGGTAATGTTTTGCCCGGTCAGCCTCCTGGTTTGAAGACCATATTTGGTACTTCCCGGTACCATCAGCTACTCTCCGAATTCCCAAACATTACGCAGACTGCTCTCAATCAAGTTCCTATTGATCATTCAACAACACACTGTATTCTCACTGATGGTCCACCTGTAGCTTCAAAAGCCAAACGTCTTAGCCCAGAGAAGTTAGATGCGGTGCGACAATAATTTCAGATGCTCTTGGCTCAGGGTATAGTTCGGCCGTCCTCAAGTCCTTGGGCGAGTCCCATTCATCTCGTTCCGAAGAAAGATGGATCCTGGCGTGTCTGTGGAGACTTTCGTAGGCTCAACGCCGTTACTATCCCGGACCGATACCCACTGCCACACATCCAAGATTTTGGCATGGAGTTGAATGGTAAAAATTTTTTCTCCAAATTAGATCTCGTGAGAGCTTATAACCAAATTCCAGTTAATGAGAAAGATATACAAAAAACAGCTGTCATAACTCCGATAGGACTTTTTGAATATACTCGCATGACTTTCGGTTTCAGCAATGCAGGCCAGACGTTCCAGCGATTCATTGACGAAGTCGTTCGTGGTCTCAATTGCTATGTATACCTCGACGACATTTTAGTGGCTAGTGAAGACGAAACCACGCATCTGCAGGACTTGCGCAAAATTTTTGAACGTCTCGATAAATATCGCGTTGTCCTCAATGTCAAGAAATGTGTATTTGGCCAAACCGAATTGCCCTTCCTTGGGTACCTCATATCTTCGAGGGGTACATCGCCATTACCCGAAAAGGTCAGTGCTATCGCCGAGTACCCGAAGCCTACCACTGTGTATGATTTGAGACACTTCTTAGCTCTCATAAATGTTTACAATACGTTCCTGGACAAAGCAGCCGAAAAACAAGCTGCACTCCATGACCTGGTAAAAAGAAGACAGACAAAACCCTTGTTGCTTGGACCCCTGCAACTGAGAAAGCTTTTCAGACTTGCAAGGACATGATCGCTAATGCTGCCATGTTGGCTTATCCTAAACAAGACGCTGAATTGGTTCTCGTGACCGACGCCTCAGACACAAGTCTCGGAGCCGTTCTGAATCAAAAACATTTAACTACAGTTGAGCCCATTGCTTTCTTTTCCCGCAAGCTCACTGCAACCGAAAAGAACTACAGTGTCTACGACCGCGAGTTACTGGGAATTTATTCTGCTATTCGGCACTTCCGTCATTTCTCGGAGGGTAGGCAGTTCACCATTCTTTGTGACCATAAGCCTCTCACCTATGCCTTCTGCCAGAAGACAGACAAGTGTTCTCCCAGGCAGCTACGACAACTCGAATTCATATCGCAGTTTTCTACCAACATACAGCATGTTCCTGGCGGGCAAAATCCTATCGCCGATGCTTTTTCACGTATGGCAGGCATAGAACTGCCAGTCAATATTGACTATCAACTCATGGCACAGGAACAGCAACGCGATGAAAGTTTGCATTCCTGAAGCTTGACAATTCCGGATTGGACTTGAAACCATTTTCTGTTTCTTCCGATGGTCCCGATCTTCAATGTGACGTCTCAACAGGCGCTATTCGACCTCTTGTACCTGAAAGCTTACGAAAAGCAGTTTTTGACTCTATGCACTCGCTGTCACATCCAAGTGGACGTGCTACAGCAAAGCTAGTAAAAAGCAGATTCATATGGCCATCTCTAGAAAAAGACTGCACGCATTTTGCTAAATGTTGCATTACCTGCCAAAAGAGCAAGGTCAGCAGACATGTCAAGTCACCACTTGGACAGTTCGCATTACCCAAATCTCGGTTTGGGAACGTCCATATTGACATCGTTGGCCCTCTACCACCTTCGCAAGGCTACACGTACTGTCTCACATGCGTTAACAGATTTAATCGGTGGCCCGAAGTGTTTCCTATGGTTAATCAAACTGCTGAATCTGTTTCTGAAGTTTTCTTTGCAGGATGGATTTCAAGGTTTGGTGTCCCAGAGGTTGTTACTACTGACCGTGGTGCAAAATTCGAATCTGAGCTGTTCCATTCTTTCACTCGTCTACTGGGTACAGAGAGAACAAGAACCACGGCATACCATCCAGCTGCTAACGGGATGGTCGAGAGATTCCATAGACAGCTAAAAGCTTCCATTATGTGTCTCCAGTCCAACAGCTGGACGAAAGCATTGCCATCCGTCTTGCTAGGAATCCGTTGCAGCCTCAAGGAAGATGTTGGCGCTAGTCCGGCAGAACTTGTCTATGGTGAGACACTGCGTTTGCCAGGTGAGTATTTTCATTCTTGCAGGATCTCCCCACGAGCTGACCAATTCTTGGTTCATCTCCGAGAGCGCATGCAGAACCTAAAACCTGTTCCGGCGAGTCATCATGGTCAGCACTTTGCCGACAGCTACTAACGTCTTCGTCCGAGTGGATGGAGTTCGACGAGCGCTTCAGGCACCATACAACGGACCCTTCAAGATTCTCGCACGAACTGACAAGTTCTACACCTTGGACGTCAATGGCAAGTCTCAAACGGTGTCGATCGACCGTCTCAAGCCGTCCTTCTTCCTCAATACTCCAGAAGAACTTACAAGAGAAGCAAACTGTTCCGAATCGAACAAGACAAAAACTGATCCTCCACGAACTGTCACAACTCGTTCTGGACGAACTGTAAGGTTTCGAATTCCTCCAGTCTGACCGACTTACGGTCTCGGGGGGGGGGGGGAGTACTGTGGGGATTATTATTATAATTTTTGTAAAAAGCATGTGTTGGGCCAATGAGCCAATTTAGCCTGTATAATCGAGCGAGTAGGTTCTTGTTACAGCCACGAGGCTGAGGCGTCCCCAGTCAGTTCGCTCTGGTTTTCCGACATGTATAGTTAGTTCTCAATTTTCTCCGTGTATATCTTTTTCCTTAACATTTGTAATGTGGTATTTAGTTATGGATTAAAATGTTTAATACGTTCGTGAGTCGCTCATCTCTTTTTTCGAACATCATCGGCATTATCGCCACATTGGTGACCCAAAATCCTGTAACTTCACGATAACTCGACATTGCATCATCGGCATTATCGCCACAACTCCTCTATGAAATTTGCAGGGGTAAAATTGAATTTGGATGCATGAATTATGCGTCTAGATGCATATGGGTTCAAGGCCTTCAACTATGTGAGAAAAAAAGTTTAATCCTTTATTTACGCACTCGTTCAACTATTTTACTAAAACATTTCGAACTACTGTGTTTTTTCAGATGTGAACCATAAATATTTTTCTGTTCAACCAATCCAACAATGTCATCACTGAATAGAAATTGAGGGAAGATGTGTCCTGAAGATGGTACAGCATCTTAAAAAAAACAATACGTAGACATGCCAACATTGACTTGAAGCCTGTCAGTCATTGGAGTATGCAAGACGAGATTATAGTGCTATTTTGCAGGAAAAAAGGTAAACACCCCCCTTGAGGAGAAAAAAAATTGACCCCCCCCCCCCATGAGAAAATTCTGCGTACGCCTATGCTGTCAGTAGTGATGTTCAGCTTTGCCATGAAGGTGGGGTACCCCTTTAGGACAAAAAGCAATCATAGTACATTTTATACAAAAAAATCACTCTAAATTTTTTTTATAAATTTTTAATTGAAAGTTCATTGAACACAGCACTAGAGGTGCCACTGACGCACAATAACGCGTCAAATACCCGGAATTTCGGAAAATGACGTATAAAAATTTTGTTCACGCATCCTCCGGGACGCGTTCTTTCCTAGTTCTAAGAAGAAAAAGTAGAGAGAAAACATCCCCAACTTTTTTTCACCGTGTATCATGATCCCGCGACCTTGAAAAAGTGGTTTTTCTACTTTGTACACTGTACTGTATTGATATACACGCGGGTTGTTGACGAATAAGATGAGGTGATATCTAGTTGCTTCCCTGAATGAGGGGACCGTGTAATTGTCAAATTTTGGAGTTTTTATGCGGATTTTCTCCCTTCCGATTACATACCGGAAATTACGGTGCTTTCGTGGCTATCTGCCGGCATTCAAAGATAGCGTCTATATGGCGTAAATTCATCTTGTTCCTACAATATTGCGATGCGCATATATATATTTTTTTAATCTAAAAGGATTGGAACGGCCGTTCAAATTGTAAAACTTTCCCGAGATCGTGGGAAAAAAAACCAAATCTGTAAAAACTTGACCTTGAATATTTGTTTTTTTTTTTTTGTCATTTAGCTTGCTATGCGGTAGTCACCGTTTCGCATCGCGAAAATCACGTGTGTGTACGCAGAATCGGCTTTTGGAATCGCACAAGGATCTAATTCTTCACAGAAAAAATTTGGGTCACTAACACTCGAAAACAATTTTAAATTAACAGATAGTATAAAAGAAATTATTTTGTTCCAATATTTTAATTCTCTACAAAAATATTTTTACTTTTTTATCTTCGGCGGAGGGGGTGAAGGGAAGAGGGCCCCCTTATAACCCCCCAAATTTTGCTTTTGATGAAAATCTGGGTGTGGAACCCGCGATTGCGCAATGGTTATCGGCTAAAAATTTGATTTTCTAAGGTTTTCAAATTTTGAGTTGGCTATTCCTTTGGAAAAACTTCTGGTTGCCACGGTGATCACACAGACGTATGACACAAATATGTATACATTAAACTTCAAATGCATGCATTACCAGTTTGGAGGATAGATGCAGGGCCGCAACTGGGGGGGGGGGGGAAGGGAAGTCGGGTCCAGTGTCCCGGGCTCTGGACTAGAGAGAGGGCCACCAAATTCACCCTATAACTGCTTCTTCTACATTACATGGGTGTGCAAAAATGTGTGCTTGTCCCATTTGAGAAAGTATCTAGTTGTGGCGCTAGATAGATGGCACTACCTACTGAACACAAAACATGCATGGAAATCTTAATGAGAATTACTTATCGTTAGGACCACGAAAATAAATTGTACTAAGAGGAAAAACGTTCTAAATGGGAGAAACGTTATAATCGGGATCAATTGTATGTTTGTTTTAGCTTTATTACTTGTGCGGAATTCCATACGTTAAATTCTAAGTGCTAATGAGCTTCTTTGCAAACTTTTCCTACTAGTAGACAATGAAAGTAAATGAACCTTTGGATAAAATATGTTTTCAGAAATGAATTATACTTGATTCACAGACACCTTTCTCCTACCCAGAACATGACTCACCGCTCAGTCTCAACGAACAAAATATAAGCAGGTGATCAAAGATCTGGGGCATGCTGGAAGAAAATTCAGAGATACCAGTGAAGTATGGGGGGGGGGGGGCATAATCTTTTTCAAGATAAATTTTTTTGAGAGGGACCCACTTTCACTCAAAAAGGACCCAGATTTTTCGAATAACCTGGGTCCCGGGATCCAGGTAAATTAGAGTACAGTGGCATCTTTGAGCACCTCATTGGCACTGGAAAGTTGAGGGCTCATGTGGCATGAGCCCTTCCCCATCCGAACCAACTTTCCAAGGTCACCGAGTTCCAACTTGCATACGCGTCCTTGTGGGCCATATATATATATATACGGGTGCCCAGAAACTCTAACTCCCGCCCCAATCCCCGTTTTCTTCGTGTCAGAGCTTCTACGACGAAACATTTTTACCGACTGAAGTTCCGCGAGCTTGCCCATGCATTGTGCCGGATCCAGACCCGCCACGCTGAACCGCTCAAAAACCTGTTTTTAGCCCACAATGTGAGGCAGTTGTAACGGAAAACCGGTTCTTGCGCGTTTGGGCATCGAGTAGAGTGGCGAGTTTAGACCCGGCTTTACAAATTGTTTTCTGCGCACAGACAAAACAGATCGGCTCCGAGTTTGTCTTCACTAGAACTCTCTCTAATGCGTATACGAACTCATTGTTATGGTAAAGATCGATGCAATTTTTTTTTTAAATAATAAAAATAAGTAAAACACTGCAAGAAACTCAAAAACCCAATTTTTTTAAACCGATTTCCGTAGTATTGAGAGTATCTCCGTAGATCCATAATTCATTGCGGCCGTCCGTAGAAACTACGGACAATCCGTAGTGGTTGGCAACTCTGCAATGCTGAATGTAGTCTCTTTAGAGGAAAACTAAGGAAAAAAACCCCTTGATTTTTTTGGACTGTGGGACGGAGGCGATTATTAGAGAGTCCCGAGCGAAGTCATGTGATTCAGAACACGTCATTCAACAGTCATTTCGCACCTTACTTTTTGCCGGAAAACACTTTAAACGAGAAATCTTGATAAGTATTAGGAGCCATTCAAGAATTACGTCAGCAGATTTTTAGTCATTTTTGCCCACCCCATGGTCAGCAGTGCCGTCTTAACGCATGGGCCCACCCAGGCATGGTCCGAGTGTCTCCAGAGTAGAGCCCTCACGAAAATGAGAGATATAGTTAAAATTTTCAAGAATTTACAAGGTAGTTTGCCTCAGAAAAACCACTAGACCCAGGGGCCCATGATGCTCTTACCTCCTAACATATTGGGATGAGAGACGCGTGGGAGGATGCCTAGGGGGGCTCATGCCCTTCCCCCCAGACCATCAATAATATTTTTTTGATGCAAAAAAATATTTAAAAAAATTAAAATTTCAGAAGAAAATACCTTTCTATGCGATTATCATTTTCTATTAATTTCAATGCTATTTGAAAGGTAAGAAAAAACTCAATTTCTTTTCAAGAAATTCATTGCGACCCACCCTCTAAGCCATATATGCTAACCCCATGACTTGCGGACCAAATATGGCCCTCGGGGCAGTGCCGGCTTAAAGAATGAGCCCACCCAGACATGGCCCGGGGGGGGGGGGGGCTCAGAGAAATTAGTAGTTGAATTTTTCGATAATTTGCCAGGTAGGGCCTCAGTGAAATCACTTGCCCACGATGCTCTTAAGACGGCCCTACATTTGGTTTATCTGATGTGGCCCATCACCTCAAACATAATTTTGTATTGAAAAATGCACTAAGCAGCACATGTATAGATCGCTTAAGTGACCCGTAGCATATTTCTAGAGCATTTATGTGGCCATGGCACATTTTCAGATCACTCAAGTGGGCCGTGGCACATTCCTAAGTGATCCGAGACATATTTATGGATAATTTGAGTGATGCGCAGCACATTCCTAGAGCTCTTAAGTGGCCCGGGAACATTTCCAGATCATTTAAACGATCCGCGGAACATTTAGAAATCACTGAAGTGTCTCTATGGAGGACTTATCAGTAGGGGACTGGGGGTAATATTAATTCAGGTGCCCATAAACTAGTAAAAGGTTTTTCTCGTTTTTGGCACACTCAGTAAAGATGCCATAAAGAACATTTCATATTTTATAAAGGGTGATTGATGACGTAAGAACCTTTAACCCCCCCCTCCTTGTCATCAAAAGTCAGCAAATGCGAAACCCCCTCCCCCATCGATGCTGACGTAATACTTGAATGACCCCCCTTAGTAATGAGTTGGCAAGAGAAAAATAAGTCGTACTAAACGGGAAAACATAAACGAGATCCACTGAATTGTGTACAAAAGCTTACAGTAAAGATGTCGCTTTCTCATGGCCCGCCCATGAGGGTGGGGGCTGACGGAGCTTCAGCCCTGGACCATTATAGTCATTTTTTGTTTTTTCACACTGGCCTCTTGTAAATTATTGTTCTTTTCTTCGTTCTCGTTTTTTTCGGTTAGGGGTAATCGAAGTATCACGTCAGCGTCGATGGGGGGGGGGGGTGTTTGATTCGCTGACTTTTGATGACGGGGGGGGGTGAAGAGAGGGGTGTTTGGATGATGTTTACGTCACCAACCACTCTCTATAAAAATATGAAATATTCTTAATGGCATCTTACTCGGTGCGCCAAAAAACGAGTAAAACATTTCGCTAGTTTGTGGTCACCTGCACTAACATTCTCTCTATTGATAAGTCCCGTACAGAGCAACTTTAGTGATCTCTAAATGTTTCGCGGATCCAAGTGTTCTGGAACTGTGTCGTGGGTCACAGTAAGTAATCTGTGAATGTGCCACGGGCCGCTTAAATGGTCTGGAATTGTGCCACTTGGTTCATTTTTACAAAATTTGGTTTGATTGGTACCGGCCATATATGGCTTAGAGCAGCGGTTGTCAACCGGTACTCTCTTGGGGCTCCGTGTACACTCTCCATCTCCAAGGGCTCCGCGGACGCTCCAGGGAAACAAAAAGAAAAAAACCAGTAAATTTGAAAAAATAATTATAAATATTTTTAAATTAAGAATAAATCAGTAACTTTGATGAATAAATCAAAAAATAAGCCTACAGGCTACAGGAATCCGTCATAGAAATTTTTTACCAAAAAGGGCTCCGCGAGTCACAAAAGCAGACGTGCCAACTTTTGAAATCCAGAAATCCGGAGATTCTTCAGAGGGGGGCACCCCCCCCCCCCCCGACACTCATAGACTCGATCAAAAAAAAAGTTCATGAAAAAATTTTCAAAAAAAAAAAATTTTTTTTAACTAAATTGAGAAAAAGTTACATTCTCTCCCCCCCCCCCCCCAAGGCAGGTTCTGCATTGCCCCGGAGAAGAATATAATTCCATGTCAGTCTTTCCATGCAGAATAGAGAAATCACATCTACATACTGTTCATAAAGTATGTGTTTCCTTTTGTGGATGCTATCAGTGATTGATAATCTTGGGTATATGAATTCTTAAAAGCTTTATATTCAGCTGTATATAGCTTAAAGTTTTATATTTGCTTTCTGAAGATGTTTAATCGGAAGAAACGATTAAAAAAAATTCAAATTACAAAGCTGCGGACGAAAAAACGTGTTTGCCGCGCGGCTGTTAATGGAATGCAATAACGATTATACAGGAATTTTGGCAACCAAGGTCATGCCCCTGATTAATGATTGCCGATAAATGCTACGAAAACAAAGTCGCGTCTTTGCCAGTTGCTTAAATGCGGTCACAGAGACTTTTTTACGGCTGCTCGATGGAAATGACTACGACTGTCCTCTATGGGTGTTTTCCCTAACGACGACGGTAATTATTGACGCCACGACAACGTGAAAGCTCGCGTAAAATCTAATTTTCTGCCAAAATCCGGAGAAATTTTAACAAATCGGGAGAGTTGGCAGGTCTGCAAAAGGTTGAGAACCGCTGGCTTAGAGGGTGGGTCGCAATGAATTTCTTGAAAAGAAATTTTAAGTTCTTAGCCTTCAAATAGCATTGAAATTAACAGAAATTGATTATAATAACAAAGATATTTTCTTTTGAAATTAATTTTTTTAAATATTTTTTGCATTAAATATAAAAATTTGCAAAAATATAAATTTTTGATCGTTTGAAGCCTCCCCTTCTCCTACGTCTCTGGTAACACCAATATGCGTTAGGAGGTAGAGGACAGAGCTGACGAAATTTTGCTGACAAGGAGGGCTCAAAAATGGCTAAAAATTTACTGACGTAATACTTGAACGGCATCTTACTTGTACAAGTGCATTGTTAAAAAAAATGCAATAAGAATAGAAGGTACCTAGTTCAAAATATCTGCCGATACCCGTACAAATTGATATGACTGATATTTGAGTTCTGTATTCCTATAGCACATATCTGAAAGAAAAAACATCGAAAAGGCCACCCCACGGGCCCACTTGACTCTCAGGGCTTGAGCCCCTAGCCCTCCGGTTTGTTGGGTCTTAGAACCAACTGCCCCCACCAACTACAAAATTGCCATAATTCGTCACCGCTTCCGGTGACGTGGCACACTCTTTGGGAATCACACACACACAATTTACTACAGCATAACTGTTTTAACAAACTTATGTGTGTACATTGTGTAAGAAATCTGAAAACGTACATTATTCTAATTTATGTGAGGCAGAGCCCAAAATAATAATTAATATATATATATATATATATATATAAATACGTGAATATTTTTTTCCTTCCAAATTCAATGATACCCGCTAAACACTAAATTTATCAAATGCTTTTTTATTAACCGTATGTCTCCCCCTCTCCAGTATTTCCGATGATTTCGTTCTCGTAGATTTAGTTACCGTAGTTCTTCCCATTGATTTAACATTGCATGAGAGTTAAGAAAAAAATTCGTCAAAAATCGAATAATTTAAAAAAAAAAACTAGAACAAATCGCTTACAAAGTAAGTAATATTTGTGACATCCACTCGAGAAATACACTAAGTTCTGTGAATAAGCACTACAAAAAAAAAAACAATTCTTTCGAAACGTACATACATCACTGTTTGCCGATGATCTGGTCATACTTGCGGATTGCCCCGTGAACTTGCAAAGGAAAATTGATATTTTCAGCACCTTTTGTTTGGACTTTCACATGTCAATTAATATAAGCAAAACAAAGGTTATGGTTTGCAGACGCGGTGGACGTTCGACAAAACACGAACGTTGATTCTATAGGAACAACACGCTGGAAGTACTGTAGTGTCAAATTCCACGTATTTGGGGGGGGGGGGGGTTCAAATTTTCTAGCTTTGGTTCACTGGGAACTGCAAAAAGTATATTTTCGGCAAAAGCACAGGTAACGGTCAAGAGTTTCTGGCCGATCTTGACAAAGACAAAGGTTTGTTCAGTTAAAGTGTCTCTGAAACTCTTTCGTTCGTTAGTTCTATCAGTACTCTCTTATAGGGCCCCTGTAATGGGCATCAAAATTTCTAGATGACTTTGAACATATTTTTTCACTCTTTTTTTAGAAAAATTTTTGCCCTGCTCAAATATACTCCCAGTTATCTCCTCCGTATTGAACTAGGTCAACCCCAGAGATCAGTCATAATAAAAAAATTCCTGCTCAGGTCTTATTTGCGAATTCTAAGCATGAAAAGTAATTACTTCTGAAAAATTTCGCTTAAAAACCCTTTAAAACAAGCTTCTAAAAATGAATACGATACAAAATTCAATTGGCTGGCAACGGTTTGGGACATTTTTGAAAAGAGTGGAACAGTTTTATAAATTCAACTTAAACATCTCATACCCCTACGTTCTAGAGATGTTGATTTTGCAAAGTAATCAAAAAGATATGAAGTTCTTACAAACTTTTCACTCTGCAGTTTGCTATAGGTCAATTAAAACACTTTTATGTATGGAAGACTATCTAATAATCAACTCACAAGGAAAGGGTCCAAAAGGTGTCCTCAGAAAGTTTCGAAAATATTACCACTAAATCTACTCATTAAAATATGCACAAAAATATAAAAATCATCGGAAATTATTATGGATCACAAAATTGTAAATATTAATATTTTGGAGGCTAAGAATGACAAAAAATCCCACAACCCTAGAGTGTTAGTGACGTCATTCAAACACATGGTCGGGTACACCAGTTTCCCAAAAACTTTTTGTTCCTTCTTCAGAATTTTTTTTTCTTTCATTGCCCCCCCCCCCGACTCAAGAGCACCGTTCACATGTGCAAATATTGCGGTAGCAATGGGAGTTCTAGCACCAGCTTGACTTTTTTCCTTCGTAAGGAAAGAAATGGTGAGCAGTCATTGGTCAAAATTATTGAAGCGGGTTTTAAACCCCCTTTTCTATTTCCCATGTGAACGGGTCTAAGAGAACCCATAGGATCCTATGTTATATGTAGCTTCTATTCCCTCCTGGACCATTCCATCGCCCACCAGGGGGCGATATTGCCTACTTTGAGAAACACTGGGGTACAACATACAGGAAGAAAGAGGGGGGAAAAAGGAAAAAATAACTGGTTTCTCGAAGAGAAGAAGCTGGAAGGGGAAGGAGAAAACGTGCGCACACACGAAAGCGCTAAATTAAAAAAAAAAGGATCATTTTTGCTTATGTGATTAGGCCCCTTTCACACGGAGCGGACGCGGGTCCGCATACCCTTTCAAACGAGCACTGAAGATAGAAAAAGAACTTTAGAAATTCACTTTAGAAAAAGAAAACTTAGAAAAAGAACTAGATAGAAATTCACTTTAGTTCGAAATTCGTGCATAAAAACTGTTTTTTCGCAATTTTTGTAATTATTTTTCTCCTTCACCCCTGATTCAGTGCCTAGAGGCATTCTTTGGTGGTTTTTATCATTGAGCCTAAAGATGCCTCCATTCCGATCCTCATTTTTTTTTTAATTTGATCTTTATTTTATGCGGTTTGAAGTTTAAATCTCTATTTCGTCTCTCATCGTTTTCTTTTAATATTTTCTCCCCCTCACCCTTCTGTTCTTTTTTCTCCTCGCTTAGTATTCAACAGAAAACAAAAAAGAGCTAGAGAGTGAAAAGAAAATTTCATAGATATCACCAAGAAGCGCGAGAGGCGATAAGTAGCCAACTGCTGTAATTTTTAATAATTTTTTGCTGCTTTAATAATTGAACTCCACCGCTTTTTTTGTTTTTGTGTTTCTGGGCGAGATGAATGTACTTTAATTTTTTCGCAATTTTTGGAGGATGACACCTTGGACCATTTCCTTATCAGAAATACATCTTAAACACGTATTAGCCTCGTCTTGTTTGCCAGCTTAGACTGATAAATAAGTTAAATACTTCATAGTTGAGCCGCACGATATATGCACCTTTTGTAATCTACATAGAAGTGAAACTTGAGAACACGCATTTTTCGAATGCCCAACTTACAGAACTTTTCAGGATAATTAGTTGCTCAGGTATTTCCAATTTTAACTAAGTATAAAAATAACCAAAAAAATTAAACATATTTATGTATTTTATTCTTCACTGCTGTTTGTGACATCGTCTTCTCTATGCCGATCCATCTGAAAATTAAAACCAACTTATCATAGCTCTGAATAATTCAGTCTTGTGTAAACGTAGTTTCCTTATTATTATTCTTTTGCATAATTATTCGTTGTGTGTTTCAGCTTAAGCATATAAAAATCTGTTCGTCTTTATTTATAAATTCCCCTCCCACAATTATTTTTTTTTTTGATTTTGTGCGTAAATTTGAAATTGTACAGGGTGTTTTAAAAAGAATCATCCGATTTAAAAAAAATCATAACTATTTAGCTTTTAATCCGTTTTGATTGAATGATATATAGGTAGAAAAAGGGAAATCTCGAGTTTCCCGTAGTTGCCGACAGATAGCGCCTAACGCTCTTCCTTCCGCCGCCACTTCAGTGTTTGTCACGATGGCGACTGAACAACAGAAATCGTTTTGTGTTCTAAGCTTCGCGAAGTGCGAGTCCGTAACAACTGTTCATCGTGCTTTTCGTGGACAATACCCTGGTGCTGAACATCCTACAGCTCAGAACATTATGCGATGGTATAAACTATTCCGAGACACGAGTTGTCTGTGTAAAGGGAAATCTCCTCCCCCGCATCTCAGACGAAAACGTGGAGCGCATCCGACAGAGTTTCACACGTAGTCCACAGAAATCCACTCGCAGTGGATACTAAAATGCTCTCAAAAGTTAGGGACGAATTTGACTACCGTATAGACATATTGAGCACCTTTTAATTTGGTTTGTTAAAAAATGTACTATAAAATTAATCTTAAGTGTCTATGTGTTCAACATTTTTCGTAATATACGCATTTCAAATCGGGTGATTCTTTTTGAAATACCCTTTATATTTCCACCTTTAAAATTGGCTTTGCCGAATTAAATAAAATTCTGATTCTAAAATCGGCATCGTAGGTGAAGTACGCCAATGTTCTCATCGTTATAAGATGTATCTTACCTTGCTCATGTAATGCATAGGATTCGTGTAGAAATTCGATCACGATACTCGAACATTGACCATCTTATTTCCGAAGTGAAAAAAGTTTTTGTGATATTTCCTTATCGCATAGAAGCTTCTAAAACCAAAGCGCCTACATTAACTCTGCTTCCAGTAAATGTGATTGCGCGATGGGGAGCATTGCTAAATTCTTGCATATTCTACAGTAAAAATTTTTATATAGTCAAATCCATACTAAATGAATTCGATTCAGAACATGCTGCATGCATTAAAATTCACAAAAACATTGTTTTGCCAAGGAAATATTAAAGGACTTGGCGTAGGTGACATCAAACTCCAGTATTTTAGTTCCCACTTATCCAGTCCTTACAGAAAGAATACATGGAACTTATTGATGCTGTTCGCTGCATAGATAAAGTGAGTGAAGTTCTTAGGTGTACCAAAGGGGACGAAGTGATCGGAAAAAACTGGACTTACTACCCTCAGAAAAATTTCTGCTGTCTTGACGGGAATGTTCGAAAATTTAGAGATTGAAGAGGAACTAACTGTGAGTGAATATTTTTTTTTTCAAATGTGCCCCATATAGCATCTGTTTATGTTGAGAGAAGTTTCTGTCGGTATAAGAAAACAGAAGATCTTTCAATTTTGAAAACATGAAAAACATCTGATATTGCAATGTAATGCAGATAGATGCATTTTGAATTAATCCTTTAATAAGGTGAGAGGTTTGAATATACATATTTTTTATTCATTGAGTGGATAAATACTTTTCGTAGTACATATAATGGGAGAGGGCCATGACCCCCCTCCCCAGACGATCAAAAAATTTTTAATACAAAATATGTTTTAAAACAAATCAAAATTTCGAAAGAAAATATCTTTGTTATTATAATCAATTTCTGTTAATTTCAATGCTTTTTGACGGTTAAGAACTCAAAATTTCTTTTTAAGAAATTCATTGCGACCCGCCCTCTAAGCCATATATGGTAAACCCTTGGCCTGCGGACCAAATGTGGCCCTGGGGGTTACGATGTAACTTTAGCAAGGTCACTCCAGGCAAAATTCCAGACTATTTAAGCGGCCTGTGACACATTTTCAGATCGCTCAAGTAGACCCGTGGCACATTCATAGATCACTTAAGTGACCCGCGACACAGTTCCAGAACACTCGAAGGATCTGGTGCGGCCCTCAGACTGGCGCGGATCCAGGGTGATGTGTTTGGGGGGGGGGCGATTTTTTAGTGAAGGTGTAGATCGGTGAGGCCCAACCGCCGGCGCCAAACATACTCAAAATATAAAAATTAATTTAAAAAAAAATTAATTAAAATTATTTAAACATTAAAATTAAACATTAAATTTAATCTTTAATTAAAATTAAATAAAAATTGAAGGTAGTTAAAAATTGAAACTAAATTAAAATTTACATTTATAAAAATTTTATTTTTTCAATAAGCAATACATTTATTTAAAAAATTGCTTTGAACTTATGAATTAGCTGATTTTGACAATGAATTTGAACATGTGCCCGCTACCCTCGTAAAAAATACCGTAAGCAAAAAAAGTTCGAGGGAAGAACTGAATAGCGTTATACTTATAAACAGTATAAGGAATTCTTTGATGCACATTATCGAGTGCAATTGTACAAAAAAAAACAAAACTTTGCAGATAAAAAGAGAGCAGAACATCAAAGCATATAAAGAATTATTTGAAAATGCTACTTGCTACGTCTTACTCCTTTGCTCGATAAAAATTAAAGCTCACAGTTTAACCAGACAAAACAAAATGCGCACAAATAAAAATTCATCCGAATGTATTCAATAAATGCTTTTTTTCAGCTTTTCAAGTCAAAGTAGTTAGGTACTTTCAGAATAAATTTAATTTTTTTGATCCCTGCGAAAGTAGTAAACGTTTCTCTTTGTGACGGTTTGATAACAATTAGGCAAAGTAATATGTATAAAATAAGGTTCTCGGTCAATCAGAGGAAATGAATTCTGAGCTAACTCGGATACCAGAAACCTCGTTTAATAGAGACGATTCTTGAATATTTGAAGGAAAAAAAATTATCCAAAGCCCTGACTATGGCCCCCCACATTCTAGGCTGAAGCCTCTGGTGGGCCCCTAGACTAGACTTTTCAAGGGGCCCCTTTATAGTTAATTTATAGCGTAAAAAAAATGATAATCGTCCGAGCCCTGTCAGTCCCACCCTTGTCTGGGCTATGGACTTGACACACAAAAATAAAGCAATTATCAAATAAATATGTACTACGCACACACAATGAGAGCACATTATCCGTAACGGGTTGCACTTCGTTTGCGAAAAATGTATGTGACCGCTC
This sequence comes from Pholcus phalangioides, assembly GCF_987345545.1. Classification (NCBI taxonomy): domain Eukaryota; kingdom Metazoa; phylum Arthropoda; class Arachnida; order Araneae; family Pholcidae; genus Pholcus; species Pholcus phalangioides. The sequence goes on along the minus strand of NW_028301610.1, from coordinate 8,803,531 downwards.
AAACTTTAAATGTACATGCTATCAGAAAAAAAGCTGAACCTATGTGGCGCAGCTTTTGCCCTCTCATATGTAGGGTCCATGATAAGGCAGTTTTGGTTTCAGTACAGCACAGGGTAGATGTGTTCCCTCTTCAGACTTTGCGTGCCGGCGTTAGGAACGGCCAAATGATCTTTGTTTACATCAGTGACCCCAGGTGGGCTCTCTGTGGTCTGTCTCGTTCGATAGAGAATTCTATCTAGAATAAGTTCTATCTACAGTATTTGCCACCACTGTGGGGTTCGAACCGTACCGGGACGTACACCGGGGGGAGGCATAGGGGGCTCGTGCCCCCCTCCCAAAAATTTTTTTAATGCAAATTTTTTTTTTTTAATTGAAATTTCGGAAGAAAAGACCTTTATATCCTTTATTTGTTATTGTAATCAATTTCTGTTAATTTCAATGCCATCTGAAGGCTATGAACTCAAAATTTATTGCGACCCACCCTCTAAGCCATAGTCTCCCAAACTTTTTGTCGCCTTTCTTCATCAATAATTTTTTCCTCTCATCGCCCCCCAACTCAAGTAAACCCATAGGATCCTATGTTAAATCAGTAGGTTCTATCGCCCCCTTGGACCATTCCATCGCCCACCAGGGGGCGATATTGCCCACTTTGGGAAACACTGCTCTAAGCCATATAATGATAAATCGCATAAATGCCCTTGGCCCGAGGACCAAATATGGCCCTGGGGGTTATCTGATGCGGCCTGTCCTCTTCAAACCTAATTTTGTAAAAATGAACTAAGCGGCACATTTACAGATCGCTTAAGTGTCCCGTGGTACAATTCCATAACATTTAAGCGGCCCGTGGCATATTTTCAGATCACTTAAATGACTCGGGACACAGTTCCAGAGCACTTAAGCGATCGGTGACACATTTAGAGATCCCTTGAGCGACATGTGACGTATTTTAAGAGCACTTAAGTGGCCCCCAGTGCGGTTCTACATAATTCAAGTTCATAATTCAAGTTACCCGCGGCACATTCTCAGATTACTTAAGTGATCCACGGCATATACTTAAGGATCACTTGAGTGATGCGTGGCACAGTTCCAGAGTAATTAAGCAGCCCGGACACATTTCCAGATCATTTGGATCCGCGAAACATTTAGAGATCACTAAAGTGGCTCTGTAGGGCACTTATCAATAGTGGGTAATGTTACTTCAAGTGCCCACAAACTATCGGAAGGTTTTGCTCGTATCTCGTGCACCGAGTAAGATGCCATTACAAATATTTCATATTTTCATAAAAGGTGGTTGATGACGTAAGCATTATCCAAACCCCCCCCCCCTCCCTACTGTCATCAAGTCAGTAAATCGGAAACCCTACCCCCATCGATGCTGACGTATTACTTGAATGGCCCCAAAGTAATAGAATTAATTTTCTTAACACAACAAAAACACAAAACCCACCTATTTTAAAACTTTAAAATTTTCACTTACCGAAACTAGCTTTTTTTTCGAAGATTCTGCCATTTTTTGGTACACCTCAAGCTCACGTGTTTCAGGACTGATATAAAAAAAGGAAAACAAGGGGTAGAAAACGACGATTCATCTTATTCGATGGCTTGTGCTTTATTGTGCATTACCAAGAAAACTGAAGGGTGTACATTTATCCCCCCCCCCCCCCGCAAAAATTACACATGTATGTATGGGTGGGTACGTGACGGCCGAATCGCATAGAATCTTGGCGGGAATACAATTGACCCTGCTCCAGCTATGGCTTTATTCTTTCGACCGTACCAGCAGAAGAAAGCTACAGTTTGAACTTCGAGTGCACAAATTTTAGCGAAGGGAAATTTGAGAAAAAAAAGAAATTAAAAAAAAAATTAAGGATTAATAAAGAAAAAAAGTGAGGTAACTGGAGTTATGTTTGCTTAAAGGCTCTTTGGAGGGGCGATTGCCCCATCACCTATTGTTTGAAGGCTCTTGAGGGGGCGATCGCCACCATAGCCCCTCTCTGGATCCGCCACTACGGTTCTGCATCACTCAAGTTATCAGCGGCACTAGAGTTTTCGGGCGAGAATTTCCGTCCGCCCGTTCTCGGGAATTTTTTTCCGCCCGTTTCCGAAATTGCGAGAAAAATTCCCGGGAAATCGGGAAATTACTGTTGTGACACATTAATACTGAAAATGAAATATAAAAGATTTAAAAAAAAATTAATGGGAAATTTGTTAAAAATTTACTTAAGCTTCTATAGCTATGGCATACTTTTTCTATGGAGAATAATTGTAATATCCTCCAAATACTTTTTCTTTCGAATCTTGCCTTTCCTCTCTCTGCAACCTTAATACTTGAAAACTTATCCTTTTTAGTCTAACCACCTGCATGTGATTGAGAGGAAGTTTTATGGCTTTACACTCCCTTATTTCGTGAATCCCTTTCTTGGGAAAATGTCGTTCACAACTGACCCCCTGTTTTTTAAGCAATCCTAGCCTAAAATAAAAGATAGATTGAGATGGGGGGGGGGGGGTTGCTTTTTTTTCTTTTTACTTTCAAGTGAGATGACTACTGACCAAGATCGCCTTTCAATCTGAATGGCTTTAAATGCCAAAAAAGACCGTGATGTAAAGTGGGGGGAAGAATAACTTTATACAGTTGAAGTTACAAATCTCGAACGTTTAAAGGCCCCTACACACGCTGTTATACCTGCGCAGTTATGCCTGTACAGGTCAACTGTGCAGGCATAACTGAGCGTGTGTAGGGGCCGTCAGTTGACCTGCACAGGCGACCTGAAGGGAATGGTTTTTCGATTCGGTATAACTGTAGTTATGGTTGCGCAGGTATAACAGCGTGTGTAGGAGCCATCAGGTATATAACTGCGCAGTTTTTTTCCCCTTTCTTATATATTTCTTTCTTTCCTCTTTATTACTGATAACAAAGCTGAACAATGTTAACTGAGTAATTTGTTTTGGAGACAGATTACCTTTAAATTAGAAGAAATTTTTCTAATGCCGTAATTTTCACGATATTTATTTTTTTACAATTTCATATCAAATAAAGAAATCGAAATAAAATTTTAGAAATACTTCGACCATTGTTCAAATTCTCAATTTTTTTTTCTGAAATCAGTCTATTTTCAATAAATTTTCCCGAAATTATAACACCGAAACACAAACTCTATATTCAAATAATGTACTATGACAATTAATGTTTTATTGATTATTTGCAGAAGAGTTTCTTAACCAGGGGCTCCGTGACTTACTAGGATTTTTGTCACCCCTTCAAACTTTTTTAAAGTTCGATAATTTTATAACGGTGTTCTTTGTTCCCACCTAAAATTTCCGCCCCCTAAATTTTGCCATCCGGGACAGATGCTTCCCCCCCCCACTAGTTTCAGCCCTGATTAACTTATTGTTTTTGCATTGCCTATATACTGAATATTATTGGTGGTTTTTTTATATTATTAACGGTGTTATACCGTCACCTTTATTTTATTGGAACAAAGGGTCCGAGAAACACAAAAAGGGTTAAGAACCCCTTATTATTTTATTAATTATAATTTCCGGGCCAAACAAAAAAGACTTCGAACCAGCGAACTAAAATATGAAGCAAAATGTTTTGATAATAATAAGTAAGGAAAACTTTTTAAGCATTCTTCTCTGCTGAAACAAAAAAACTCTCAGATCAACTTATGAGAAAATTTCATTTATTTTTTCAATACGTGTTGTATAGGCTTAACGGATAAGTAAATGTATAAAAAAATCCAGTATCTATTTAACTGGGGAGTTTTAATACTAGTTAGTATATTATTGGAGCTACTTAGTACTGGTTATTAACAATGTGCGCGAAGAATTCGGAAATGGTTTATTAACTATAGGGGGTACGCACTTATGACTTTTCTTTCTCCCTCTCTTTCAATATTCGGATAATCACGGATACGAATTTACAAAGCTTTTTTGATTTTGAAACAAGCTACTTATCCGGATTATTCTCGGAATCCGGAATGTACTTTCAACAATACACATAAAAAAGGCGAGTAGAAGAGCAGTCAAGACAACCTTGAATAGGTATCTTCATTCTGAGAAAATTATGTCGATTTTTCGGTGCAAATTTCAATTCCTGTAATAATTTAACGAGCGAAAAAATTGTTGCCTTTTCCTTAACCAACCTTTGCATCACATTGTCTTTTTTTTAAAATTAATAACTTTTACTGCCCCAACCGATCCACCTACACCAGGGCCGTAGCACACCTTCTCGGGGTCCCGGGGCAGATATTTTCTTGTCCCCCCCCCCCTAAAAAGGAAAAAAAAAATACAAAATAAGTTTATTTTTTGTGATTAGCCCATTCGGTTAGAGACCCCAGGCAGTGCCCCGGTCGCCCCAGCCTAGTTACGACTCTAAACTACATTCAAAGCATCATTTGTGGAAATCATGTTGGAAAATTTTTAACTTTAGAGCACTCGCTGCCAAAATCCGAACTGATTGACAGACGCGAAGAAAGAATGAAAATGAAAATGAGACTTCGCTTGCATAGGTATAACTGAGTAGTGTGGATGTACTGAACCATTCAGTTATGCCTGTGCAGGTATAACTGAGCGTGTGTAGGGGACTTTAGACGCAGAGTACTCGAATGCTTCTTCTGTGTTAGTGGGTACGAATTATTATATTTATTAGTAGTGATAAAGAGTAATAAAATCATGTGATCAGTATAATTGGCGAGATCATTAACTTTAGGAATAAATCCACATTTTATTCTCAGATAAAGCTTCTAATGATGCATGAAAAATTGTTTTGCATACTCCTTATTTCCAAACTATACACATTATCTTAATAAGGAAAGTATTGAATTATAACAATTAACCGATGTTTAATTCATCTATTTAAGGAGGATAATTCTACATGACCGTCCTTGTCTACAACAAGCACATACATATCTAAAAACAGACAGAGAAAAAAAAGAGGAACTAAACTAATGAGCGTGGGTGGACTCTTCATGGAACGTCGTCGGGGAAGAGAGGCCCCTTCTAGGTGGTTTATCCTTCACCCGCATTGCAACAGGACCAAGGTTCGATTCCTGACTTTTTTTTCTGTGAAGTTTGTATCTGCACTAATATCCAGAAAGTCATAGCCATTTATAGTCGTATCCCAGTATAGCCATTTGAATCCAGCTTTAAAATGTATTTTCATGTTGAAATAGGCATTGTGGGAATAAAATGACACTATCATGGAAAAAATTATAAAATGACATTTTTATCATCTTATTTTCATCATACAGTCATACTTCCATTACTCAAATTTCAAACACTGTGCAGGAATTTAATCACTCGTCAGGATTTCATGCAATTTATGTGCAACACAGGGTGTTTCGAAAAGAATCACCCGATTTGAAATGCGTATATTACGAAAAATATTGAACACATAGACACTTAAGATTAATTTTATATTACATTTTTTAACAAACCAAATTAAAAGGTGCTCAATATGTCTATACGGTAGTCAAATTCGTCCCAAACTTTTGAGAGCATTTTAGTATCCACTGCGAGTGGATTTCTGTGGACTACGTGTGAAACTCTGTCGGATGCGCTCCACATTTTCGTCTGACATGCGGGGACTTCCAGAGGAGATTTCCCTTTACACAGACAACTCGTGTCTCGGAATAGTTTATACCATCGCATAATGCTCAGAGTGGTAGGAAGTTCAACACCAGGGTATTGTCGACAAAAAGCACGATGAACAGTTGTTACGGACTTGCTCTTTCCGAAGCTTAGAACACAAAAAGATTTGTTGTGCAGTCACCATCTTGACAAACACTGAAGTGGCGGCCGAAGGAAGAGCGTTAGCGCTACCTGTCGGAAACTGCATGAAACTCAAGATTTCCCTCTTTCTACCTAAACATTATTCGATCAAAACGGATTAAATGCTGAATAGTTTTGATTTTTTAAAATCGGATGATTCTTTTTGAAACACCCTGTATATCTCCCCATAAATCAAAGTTTATATATACAGTAGAGTCTCAATAATTTGAGGTTGAGAATAATCTGAGGAGCTGGCATTTTTCGGAATTCCTTAAATCTGTTTTTCATCATGCGTGTGTTATTTAATTTTTTTTTATTCTTCCAACGGATGTAAGTAATTTCAATTTTAATAGATTTTGATCCCTAGGCTGGGGCCTTTGGTGACCCTCCATACTGAAATTTTTCACAGGTCTCTTCTATATTAAATTTATAGTGTAAAAAAATAACATTCATATCAGATCCTAGTTCTAGAGCTCAGTCAGTCTTCCTTATATAGAGGCCATTGGTCTTGGCAACCCTAACATTAATGAACTAAGCCATTGCATTAAGAACAAAACACGTAAAAGTAAGTACAAATACACAGGTCCACCCACCCCCCCTGAAAGTCCATTTCTATTGGGTTTTTTTGTTGTTGAATAATTCAACTTTTCAGCAATCCAAGGTGACCCTGGTCCCATTCACCTCAAATTATTGACACCCCACTGTAACTTGAATTAAATAAAATAATATCAATTTTCAGAAGCACTTTAGGATATTGAAGCTTGACTGTAGTTGAAAGGTCATCGGCGGTTATTTACATTTTATCATGTAGCTGAAAACAAATACAAATGAAAAAGATTACAAATTTCCAGTAGCTACATTTTAATTCACTTTGAATTAAAATGTGATTAAATTAAAATTATTCACTTAAATTTAGTTTTCTCACGAGACTTGGCATTTAATTAAAATATATGTATGTGTGTGCAAATATTTTATTTCTTTCCAGCCACTTAATGGTTATTGCAGCAATATCTAGTTCGATTCCCACTGAGATGCATAGAAGCATAACTATTTCAAACTTTCTTCATATGTCCCTGTCCAAAGAGCCCTTGTGTTCATAGAATGATACAACAAAATGATTACACAACATAATTTTCTTTACTGAGGTCAAAAGCCATCTCATTATCATATTGTCATAGTTATCATAAAGAGGAAAAAAAATTGGAACTTTGGTTTACGAGCATAACTCATTCAGTGAACATGTGAAAATCACTCATATCTAAACAAATTTCTCCCATAGGAAATACTGAAAACTCGAGGGATATGTTCCATGATTATTCATTCACATAAAAATGACTAGAAAAACATCATCTAAACGATAATTCAAAACAATTAACACATCAATATATTAAATAATACAATAACGCAGGGATGGACAAGTGCCAGGTTTCCACGGCAACAAGAAAATCAGTATTGGCACCTAAAATTTTAAATGCATCATTGCTATACTAAAGTGTATGACACAAAAAAAAATTTGATTTCTTAATAATGTGTCTTCTAACATGGGAAGGAGCCATAAAGTCCTGGAAAATTAAAAAAAAAAAACATTATTTAGAATTATTTTTTATTGGGGGAAAAACCAGACTTGGCTCCTAAGAAATTTGGCGGGTGCGTAATTTTTAACCTTTTTTCTGATTTATCCAGCCCTGCACAATAATGACTCACTGTTATAATATAACCTTTTGTGTAACTACTCGTACTGCTACAGCTTCACTTGGGTGGTTCTTTTCTACAAAAATTTTGCATGGTTTCCTATATCTCTCTAATCTAATTTAAAGTGACAGATTAATCTTCATTTCTCTCTCTTCCTCAGATCAGATCCCGTTCATAAGCTCTTGCTGTTGCACACACACGTAATGGATATCCATCAGTTTGTCTGTGGTCAACTTTTGGCCATGTTCCTCCACTAATTCTTGAATGTCGTCCTCATTCACCTTCAGTCCCATGGCCTTCCCAAGGATACTATGTCTTTGTCAACTGGTAGCTCCTATTCTTGAGCTTACCCCCTCAAAGTCATGTTCAATAATGCAATCAGCCCAGTTTTCTCTAAGCAGAATTGAGGGTTCTCTAGGTAACTCCATCCCAGGCTTTATCAATGGTCTTGAGGCAGCGTAAGATGTGGAAATGGTTTTTTCAAAACTCTTGTAGAGTAAGGTTTGTTCTGTATTACCTACAACTCCACAGTACACGTGTCGGTGAAATTGAAAAACTATAGCTTCAGTTGTGATCATGTGAAACTGAGTGAAACAAATCATAAAATAAAAACTTTTGACCTGATAAAATCACGTTTATCAGGTCAAAAGTTTTGCTTGTCTTGCGAATCATTTGCATACTGAATCATTCCTAAATCAAAGTTTTATTGTAATTATTAAAAGTATTTCGATTTCTAGCCTATATGTGAAATTCCTTAATTTTTACAGCTTTCATTCCAGAAATAAAACCACAAAGAAATAACTTATTTTTTTTCGCAGAGAAAATCGAAATTTTTTTTAATACACTTTATCTTTTTCAGCTACCTGTTAGCGTTGTGGTTAGTGTAGAATACACATTCCCCAGTTTGATGTGTTAGGTTAGAATTGTGGACACATTTGCATTGGGCTATATATTTTTGCTAAAACTTATATAAGTTTTACACTTAATGTCATATTAATAATTATATTATATAATATTATAATTATTAGTACTTAATGTAATTAAATAAAGTGATTTAAAGATATTTCAACCTATGTAAAGAGAATTCCTGTTTCCATACAACAATGCTTACTTTTTAAAAACAAGAATTTTCGTTTCTCAATGAGAATGTGTTAAGAGGCATGAGGCTTGAATTCAGTTTTAAAATGTGAGACGTCTTGATGCATTGTCCCATCCATGCACAGCCTGGGGACCTGAACTACTTAAAGAAGTCTCATGATAATGAGATATGACAGATTTGATTTTCACAAACCTTAAAACAATTTAGGTACCAGCAAAATTCCATAGGTGCCAAGCATTTTTTTCCTTGCCAAAATCGGTTCAAAATAATGTATTATTTGAATCATAGGGGACCCCTTTAGTTGAGAAGCAGCAGTTAAACATTAAAGTATAGACATTTCCAAATAAGACTTGAAAAAATATTGTTGTAGAGAGTGATTAATCATTACATCAAATATCATTGTAGTAAGGCATGTATGTATCATTTTCTAGAGTAGATATGTAAATTGGTAGGAAGGTACTTCCAGCCAGGTAGAGGGCCCCCAGAACATCACTTTGCCCAGAGGGCCCAATGATGCTCTCAATGATCTGGGGGGTGTTGGGAAATTATAGGAAACAACTGTCGTGGGATGGAAAATGATCAAATTGATTGCAAGAATTGATTGTTCCAGTTACCAAAATGCTACAGAATTTTTATAAAACATCAAAATATTTATTAACCCTTTACACTCGAGAGGTGACTCTCGGTCACCACTTGATTTGATGCTGTAACTCGAGAGATGACTCACGATCACAGCTCAGTTTGACGAGATAATTTGAGTGGTAATGATGTTTATTTAGGTTTGGTTTGGGAAATATCACTTCATGAGTGCATTCAACAATACATGCATATAAAACAACTGCCAATCTTTAATCTTAAATACGCTTTTTAGATTTATTGTTATATATACATCTTCACGTTAGTTTGAACTCAACAGTCGTGGCAATAGGAATATTATTTTCAAAGTTTCATTATGGAGCCCAATAAGCATGGAATACGATGAAGGAATCAGTTCAAGTGAAGATGAGTTTGATTTTTCGTTGATGAAGAACTGAAGAACAAAATTACGGCTATTGATCATTGATCATTTTTGTCGCACCACAGTAATTTTTGCACACGAGGGCTAATTAGACCAGGACCTACAATTTATTGCCGATTCCGAATGGCAGCCTGTTTTTTTTATACTCATCGAGAGGTTTGTGTGCTAACCCCTCGATGGGGAACTCCCTGCGGTAGCAATTTTTCTGCGGTCATGTCACTGTTTCTGTTGTACCCATGGCAGGAAAGTTTTCTGACAAGGAAGAATCGGGTATCAAACTCACGACACCTCAAAACATCCTTTGGTACTTCAGGCGAGTATCTTATCAACCTGGGCTACCGCGCCCAATTACAGCTATGCATAGACTACTTGACGATAGAAAGGAAGAAAGCAGTGATGAAGATAGCGATGAAGTAAGAGGTGTAAGAAGGCAAAAAATCATAGTAATAGATAGTGAATATGAAAGCGACAGTGATCCAGCAGAAGAGACAGAAAATTCAGAATGGATAATGTGCACAGAATCTGAAGAAATACCGCAAAGAATATCGCTTGTATCCGGCAAAAGAGCCGCAGGATTGCAAGTATCTTCAGACATAAAAGAACCATTAGATTTCTTTACAAGTTATTTTTTATTTGTTTATTTGAATACGATGAACATACAATACAATTTTGTATTTGTTTATTTGAAGTATAAAGATATGTAAAATGTTAAAATATAAAAGTTTTAAACATTAAATTGCATGTGAAATCATTTTAAGTTAGCTGTAAGAAATTCACGAAATATGCGGAAAATTGTCTCGAGTTGCTGGTTCGCCCAAGCGTAAAAGGCCTCAGAGTGCAAAGGGGGTTAATTATTTGAAAATTTTTAATGAAATCAAAATTATGTGAAAAAGATTTTTATTTTGTAAATGTTCATTTTAATGAAACATATTTGAAATATACAAGGTGAATCCAACCTATTCTGCCAAACGAAAGGGGGTGATAGATGAGCCCAAGTGGATCATGAAACAACTTACTAACCCTGTCCTATTTCAAAATATTTTCATGTTATGGTGGATAGTCGATTATGGGGGAAAAATGTGTCAAGTCTGAAAAACCCTGCATTTGTAAAGTTTGAGAGATCTACATGCAAACTAAGCACATATTTGGAAAGCGCAGAAAAATCCTATACGGTCACACAAATTTCATTAAAATATCTGGATTTGATTCAATGGTGAGCTACAGGAGCTAAAAGATTGGCAAAGTTCAAAATCAAATTGTCATCAAAATTTTTAATTGCCAATTCCATAAACCCCATTCTAGCTACAGTCGGTCAAATTTGCCTTGCCAAAAAAGCTTTTCCATTCCACCAACTTCCAGCGAGCCTAGAATAAACCAAATTGGTCACCTATTTCAGGAGAAATTTAGTCGTTTCTTTGCAATACATCACTGAAATCTGCTTTCATCGAAGTAATTGTAGTAGGTTTCGGCGACAATTCAATTTTCCTCTTCACCAATCTCTCAGCGCTTGTAGCTCGCAGTTAAATATGGCTATCCTGTAGATAGGGGTGGTGTCACCCTATAGGATTTTTTGTGCAAAATCAAATTGCCACCAAAACCTGTAACCGCCAATTCCAAATTTTCATAGAATATCTACTTTGACAGACACTGATTTCAGTGATGTCTCTTGCAAACAACAGACTAAATTTCTCCTGAACCAGAAAAAACTGATATAGTTTATTGTAAGATCTTTTGGAAGCTAGTGGATGGACAAGTTTTTGGCAAATTTGATCGATTGTAGCTAGGAGGGTGTTTGCAGAATCGGGTGTTAAAAATTTCGGCGACAATTTGATTTTGAACTTTGTCAATCTTTCAGCACTTGTCGCTCACCATTAAAACCAGATATTTTGATGAAATTGGTGTCATCTCTTATAGCATTTTTTCTGCTCTTTCCAAAAGTGTGCTTATGTTGTATACATAGGTCTTTCAGAAAAGTCACATTTTTTCCCCCATAATCGATTACCCACCATAACTCGAAAAGGGTGAGAGATAAAAAAAGGTTGGTGGTGATTTCCATGATCCACTTGGGCTTGTCTATCACCCCCTTTCAAATGGCAGAATAGATCGGATTCCCCCTGTACATAGGCGTACGCAGAATTTTCTCAAAAGAAGGGGGGATTTAAATTTTTTTTTCCTCAGGGGGGGGGGGGTTCAATTTTTTTTTCTTCTCAAGGAAGGGTTTTTTTGTGTTTTTTCCTGCAAAATAACACTATAATCTCGGCTGGGGGGGGGGGGTTAGAACCCCAAAACACTCCATTTGCATACGCCAATGACCCTGTATATATCAAGGTAAATGTACGAAGATCTGTAAATTCTATATTTTACCAAAGTTACATGGTAGATTATGATTTTGATTATTTACCAGTAAATGAAATATTTGACTGAACAATGGTTTATGTTGTTTTTCAAAACTTTAAAGGAGTCAATGAAAGTTATCGCTGAAAAAGAGATTTTTTTTTTTTCGCCTAAAAGTAACATGGACTGTTATTCTGTCGAGGAAGGTAAAGCTGAGTTTTCCAAAGAGTAGTGGATCCTTCTTTTCATGCAGCATAAGGTTGGGGATTGGTAAAAACTAGAAGTTAAGGTTTTTTTAACCAATCCTCACGTTGCATGCGATACAAAAACCTACTCCAAGGAAAACGAGGCTCAACTGAGACCCAATGACTACAGACTGCTGTTTCAATTATAGAACTCACGATTGCAGCTGTTTAAATTGGCATAGCAACAACATATTGCCACCTTACAATGAAAATCTCATGCATTAAAAATTTCCAACTTTACAGAAAGAGCAAAAAAAAAAAAAAAAAAAAATTGAATAACTCAAAATAGGTTCATTTATAGAGAGCACATCATTTGCAGATTTTTTTTTTTCCAAAAGGTGTAATAGGCAAGATATGATGTATTCAATCTAAAGCTGGCAAAAAGTCATTTTCAAAAAATAATTAATGTACAAGGTTTTCATTATAAGGCATGACTGGACAAATTGTAAGAAAATCTAGGCACCAAAAAACTTTCTACCCAAAGAAAAAGGTTGAAAATAATGCTTCTTTTAACTTTTTAAGGGTATACTGACCCTCTTTCATGTTGACAGATATGCTGCTATAAACATTTTGCACTGCTCTCAGCCTGCACAATTTAGTAACACACAAAGAAAATTTTAGGTGCTAATATAAAATATTTTAGTCGCCATGGCGACCTGGTGCCTGAGATTTGTCCAGCCTGTTATAAGGTGATGATATATTGGTTTCTGCAAGAACTGACTTGAGGAACGTGTAACAGAAGCTACAGGGTTAGTCATTTCGCCGGCAAACAATGGCAAAAACTGGTTAAAACCAGGGCAAAAAAATAAAAAAATGGCAAAAATGTTTTTATTAAAAAAAGAACATTTGTATGTGTATTATATATATTCAATGTGTATTATATATAACTGAGACTTGAAATCATTACAAAAATCATATTTATAATGTTGTATTGTAAAGCAATCTGGTGGAAAATACATTTACAAATAAATGAAGAGAGATACAATTGATGCTCATTATCATGGCCCAACATTATAGTGATCATTCCATTACAACGACCTGTAGGAAAAGTATGTAATGTTTTCATATAATCACTATCCTATATTTTTCCTTTCAATACAAAGACCACCCATCGTCCGGGACGATCAGAGTCGTTATAACAATATACAATTCTTTTGCATTGATCTTTTTATAAATGTGTGTGTGCGTGATAGCAGACATAAATAAATTTGGGAAGCATTGATTTGTTTTATGCTTGACCAAAACGTATTTTTGCCAGGACTTTTTTTTTGCCAGGATTTTTACCCTAGTTTTATCTAGCTAGGGTTTGTTTGGCTTTGGCCATTGTTTTTTCCACCTATGGCAAAAACTTGCCAACCCTGATACAGTAAAATCTTGGTGCAATGATATTCTATGAATCGGACACGGCAGCCCGGTCAATAAGATGCTCGCCTAAAGTACCAGAGGATGTTTAGAGGTGTCGCAAATTTGATACCCGGTTCATCCTTGTCAGAATAATTTCCTGACACAGGGGTACAACAAAAGCGGCGACAAGACTGCAGGAAAAAATTGCTACCGCAAGGAGTCCCCCATCGAGGGGTTAGCGCGCCAACCTCTCGATGAGTATAAAAAACAAGTCTGCCGTTCGGAATCGGCAATAAATTGTAGGTCCCAGTCTAATTAGCCCTCGTGTGCAGAAAATGACCGTGGTGCGACAAAAATTATCAAATGATCAAATACTCTACAAATCAAGAAAAAATATTGTTGTAGAGGGATTTATTCTTATATCGAGCATTGTTGTAGTGAGGTTTCACTGTACAGTAATGCCTGACTTACACTACCCAGAGTTTCATGATTTCAGAGTTACATAATTTTCTGTGAAAAAGACATGTTGCACACTTGCAAGAATAACGTCACAACTCAAAAATTCACAAATTTCGATTAACTCTATATTCAAAACAACAATTTTTTTCTTTACAAGTCAGTAATATTGACATTCCCGTAACTACAAAACTGGCTCCTAAGCAGCAAAAGTTTGGTTCTAGTAACAGCCTTTTGTACTGAAAAAGTGAAGTTTATTTTCATTATTCTAAAATTTTAGTTTTTGAGTTGTGATGTTATTCTTGCTGGTGTGCAATATATTCTACTATAATCACTGGATTATTGTAGAGACACTGATTTTTGAGAGGTTACAGTATGTAAAAATGGAAACTTTGACAGGATTTCAAAATGGAATCCCAAGGTTTGTTTGATATATGCTATTCCCACAGAGGAGGTCATAATTTTATACCTATGACCAAAGTCCAATGCAAGTTTAAAAAAAAATTGTTTAATGTATTGCTCTTTGACTACAAAATGCACCTGGTCTCTGCAACTTTCAATAAACTTCAACTTATGGCTGAAATTTGTTTTCTTGCCTCCAAACATGAGCAGCTAAATTTCTTTCGATTGGTTGAGGCATTATCAAAACATTCAAACTGCTTAACACACAACTTCACAACTTTCATTTATGCAGATTTCAGAGTGCAAATACAGATTTTAATAGTCTTTTTACGAAACCAGATTGCAGCTACAACACAGATTGAATTAATGAAACCCCATAAAAGAGTATCATAGCATTATAGTCATAGTAAGAAGGAAAAAGGTGTTCTTTCTAAAATTTGATCCCAATTAAGTAATATGGTAAAACCTGGCTTTTACAGAAACTTATTTTTATACTAATTTATTAATTCTTATATATTTGTGTTCAAAACTATTGTATTTGCATTTAGAAAAATATAATCAAATGCACAATAATTCTTCACATGCATAAATAAGAGAAAAATTAATTTTTACAGGGTTGGTTTTTACCACGGTTTCCCCCCCCCCCCATGGCAAAAACTTGCCAACCCTAGGAAACTACATGGAACATCATTCAGGCAAAAAAAAGGATTTTGCAAAAATTTAACATAGACCCAGGGCTGCAACTAGAGGAGCAGGTAGGTCTCGTGCCCCAGGCGCTGGCCCCAAAGGGACACAAATTTCATTCAGAAACCTCTCCTTCAACATTACAAGGGGCATCAAAATGTGCGCTTGCCCCGGGTGACCAAGCATCTAGTTGCGGCCCTGCACAGACCATTATTCAGCCGAATGCTTCAAATTAGCATGTCCACATTTCTTAATAACAAATCATCACTTATACATTTATCATTATGTATGAGGCATTCTAATAGGTTTTCGATTTTAACTGCAGAAATTCCTAGTAAAACCAAGAATTCCTTGCAAAGCATAAGACATAACTAGGTGATGCCGGTGCCTTTATATAAAATATATCGCACACCAGCAAGAATAACATCACAACTCAAATATTCACAAATTTGAGTTAATTCCATATTCAAAACTATTTTTTTTCTCGTCAGCAATAGTGACATTCCTGTAGCTACAAAACTGGCAGCTAAGCAGCAAAAATTTCAGTTCCTAAGCTAGTGGACAGTCTTTTTCATTGAAAAAGTTAAGTTCATTATCATTATTCTGCAATTTTACGTTTTTGGAGTTGTGATGTTATTCTCGCCAACGTGTCATATATATTTTTATAAATTTTCAAATGAATTTCACACAATGTTATGCCCATTTTTGTTAACTTTGAGATATTACTGTATTTTTGTAGTTCTCATTCTGTAAAAATTATTTTAGCTAAAATACAATACTATGGTCCTAAACTACAGAATGAGAACTATAAGAACACAGTAATATCTCAACTGGAGATGTGAGGAGAATATTCTGGATGTAAAAATTGGAGAATAATCGAGAATATTCATTTTTCTTTTAAATAATTTAAATGTTTTTACTAATTTTGTTTACACTGTGAAATATAAATCAGTTTTCATTGCCTGAAACATTTACAACAAAACAATTTTTGGTGTAATCACCCCCAATGACAACTTAGTTCGAGGTCATGATGAGAGGTTTTAAAAGTTTGGTTATAAAGATTTTAGAAACCTTTATACTGAAACCTTAAAAAATTATTTTAAAATTAGATAAATTTTCAGAAATAAGTTCACAACAAAAGAAATTAAATCAAAGTTGATTGATAAAGGAAGCTATTCTTATACAATCACCTTCATTCTAAGAAGATACAGAACTGCTGTTTCCTTCAATGTACATACACTTAAATTCTGTATCACTCACATTTCTTTAAAAGTTGTGCAATTCAGCCCTGTTGGTTTAATTTTCTTGATTTCAAAGTTTGAAGTTTGTAGACCACAATATTAATGTTCCGATCTTCTTGACGGGAAGAGAGACAGGGACAATAGTCCTTTGAGAGAATATTCTTATCAAAAATAATTATTATTCTCAAGTTATTTATCGAGATTATTATTTATAAATTATTTATACTATTATTGATAATACTCTCTGGAAAGATTTCGGTAACTGAAGAATATTCTTATCAAGGAGAATATTCTTGAATATTCTCCTATATTACGGACGGACTATTATTAATAACTTCAGAATAATTCTTATTATTTTCTATAAGAATATTCCCCAGTAATTTATGATAGTCCTTCCAGAGAATATTCTCAAGGATATTATATGTAACTATATTATATAAATAACAGGAGAATATTCTCAAGTTATTTATAATAGTAGTCCTACCAGAGAATATTCTCCGAAAGATTATTCTCGAGAATTTCACATCTCTAATCTCAACATTGGCAAAAATGGGTGTACACAATTATGGTTACGAGTATGGTTCTGAGGTGTAGGTATGCCACGGTAAAAGCTGGAATTCCCTGGTTATATCCTAGGCTTTAGGGGTAAATTCTTGGTTTCACCTCACTGAGGTTGGAAAATCTGAAATCCATTGGAATAACTGATATAAATGATGTGTAATATTTAACATACATTGTGTGAAATTCATTTGAAATATGTACAGTCAAACCTTGTTAATGAGTCACTCTTGGGAGAGCAAAAATATGACTTAGTAAGCGGAGTGACTCGTTAAACGGAGTAAGCCATAGCTGTGCCGATTCCTGCCTGAAGACAATTGGGACTTACAAAAAGTGACCCGGTAAGCGGAGTGACTTGTTAACCGGGTGACGCACTAACTAGGTTTGACTGTATATATCACATAGCGGCACGAATAACATCACAATTCAAAAAAATCCAAAATTGCAGAATAACCAATATAAACTAGACTTTTTCAATGCAAAAGGCTGCCCACTAACACGAAACTTTTACTGCTTAGCGGACAATATTATTAAGCTAAAATAATTGTAATTTTTGAACTATCACAATTACTTAATTCATGCAATTAAATAATTGTATTTTAGATAACATTTTTAAAATTTAAAAACTATTTTAGCTAAACAGCAATACTACGGCCCTAAACTACAGAATGAGAATTACAAGAATACAGTAAGATCTAAAAATAGACAAAAATGGACATAGGATAATATGGTTCTGAGTACAGATATATATTTTTCAACTATTATGACAAATTAAAATTATGACAAATTTTACACCATGTACAATTAAATATTCACCATTTCCATAACTTCTTTTCACAAGATAACTACTCCAAATCGAATTCATTCAAAAACACTCTCGCCGGTATTCGAACTCGGTGCCCGCCGATTTCGAAGCCGGCACACAAATATTTCAAGACACTCATTAATATATTCACAAAAATATCCACACAAATTAAAAATTTGAAAGAAGAAAATTAGATAACAAAATAAAAGGAATGTGAAAACAAGGGAAACCGATTTTTTCTTTTTACATTGAGCCGATTTCTGAATGGCGCCCGTGGATTCAAATAAATAATATTCGACTTTAGCTGTTTAAGTTGCATTGATAATCATCTAGAATCGATTTCAATGAATATTTTGATTGATTATGTTAAATTTCACGATATACATATTTTTTAATGTGTGATAACTTCATCAAAATAAAAGATATAACATACGGTGAAACAAAACTATCACGGAAAGAAAAAACAACAAAACTTATTTTGATATGGAAGGATTTTAGCGGTTTTTTTTACAAAAATGATCCCTTTAAATATTTATGTGAATACTTTAATTACTTGAAAATATAATTTATATAATTAATTATTTTTATTTTCTCTAATTTTAACTCACCGATTGCCGTAATGTTCAAATCCACTGTTAGCCATGTTCACATCAAAAGCATGAAATGCCTTCTATTACTTGTGGAGTGTCTGTTGACTACTAAAAATGTTGCCATTTGGCGTAAATATCATGTTTTCAAGAAAATTTCAAGTTCAAATAAAGAAATAAATTTTAGATGTTTAACAACTGATTATATATATTATTTGAATATTTTTTTCCAAATTGTCATTAACATTTTAAAAAATTATATGCCTTATATCCTAAAAAAAATTATATTAGATTTTACCTTTTTTTTAAAATTTGTTTTATTGAGAAATAAATTTTTTCAGTGTTAGAGTGAAAAAATATTCGCACGATATGTTAAAATTATAAATTTAACATAGCCATGAATAGTTATACTAAGTAACTATCAAAACAAAATTATATTTTAATTTGTTTCTGGAGGGTTTAGTTTATTTGTCTATAGTTTTTGCATCATAGGTGACATTACTCATGAGTGAGTTGACCATGCGCTATGTTTTCAAGCTCTTTGATTTTTTTATTGTAAATGTCATTTGGTCCCTTAGTTTCTTTAAAAAAAAACCATCCTTAATATTTTCCTTTTATTGGTCTAGCACACTCACACGGTGAGTCAAGAGAACGTGGGCTCGGTTTCCCGCAGAGGCACTTGAATTTTCTCTCCTGGATTTATTTTCCCATCAGCCAGCTGTTGAAATCTTTTTTTTTATATCGGTAAAATAATTTTATAAATAAACCAAGAATTTATCTCTTTTATAACAAGTTTTTTCTTTTCCAAGGACTTTCAATTGGTCCTAGAAAAAAGGAAAAAAATGATTTAAGTAGTTTTTTTCACCGTGTTGTACGTGGTGCACAACGTTTTCAGAAAAATAGTATTCATATTAATTTCATAAAAATCGAAAAATATTCAGATTTAGTACGCTCTTCTCGATGATGACCGTGAAAGAATTTTCCGCTTGTTCGAACATCCATTTATTATTTAATAGAAACACAAAACCCCAAAGACTCTGAAATTTCCGTACATCGCAATAGAATCTTTAAATTTGATCCAAAAATAATCAAAATTGTGAATGAAATCAGTCGAAAAACACATACCTAGTTAAATACAGGAATTTAAAGCTCTCGTACGCTGTTTGAACCGGGCGGCATTCAGATTGCACGTGCTGGTGACGTCACTTGGTCCGACACAGCTTGTAAAGTTTTTTCTCCGTACTTCATTGGTAGTGGACAGGTCAAAGTTAAAGATTTATGGTAATTCATATACATTCCCCCTTTTTTTCCCTGCCTACGAGTCGACTTGACCGGAAGTGAAGTACAAGTCCTTTTTTTCCCACTTGGTTTTCGTACACGTGATCCCTGAGGGGTGAACAATACTCTTGTCTAGAGAGATTTTTTTTTTCTTTAAGCCCACTGTTTGTCGTTATTCAACGAAAAGGGGAAAGTTTCCTCACAACGCGATCGTCTTTCCGTAAATGAGGATTTTTTTCCCGTTGTACAACGATAACCACAAGGAAGGCCCTCTCTTTCAGCTCAATGACAACTTTATTCTCTAAAATGGTGGCAGAACCGTAACTAGGCTGGGGCAACCGGGACACTGCCCCAGGGTCCCGCAAGCCGAATGGGGGCCCCAAAAACTGTACACTTATTTTGCATAATAACAACCCTTTCAAGAAGAGCCCCGAAGAAAAAGTTTGCCCGAGGTCCCGGCCGTACGGCCGTGAATGGTGGCGTCAATGTGTTCTCGGATAGAAGATACCCTCGATTCAAAAAATTCTCCTCGTGCGTTTCCATACTGTTAACCCTTTCTGCGGCAATCCCGAATCAAAATCCCTGTGGCAAAATCTCGTGAAATTTGATCTGTTTTATTTCAGCCACCACGAAATATCACGGCTTCTAAAACACCGTAAAGTTGTTTTCACAGTAAAACATGTTTTCCATCTCTTCCCCCCCCCCCCAATCAATCAACTGCCAATGGGTGGAGTCAGTTCTTTAGTAAGGTCAGGTAACAGAAAGAGAGAGAGCCTGTGTTTTCTCCCTCCCCCATTCTTTCAGCACAGTAAAGAAATATACGCTCAGTATTATATATAAATAACACAAAAAGATTTTTTCCAAAAAAAAAAAGTATTTCTCTTCCTAGAAAGCCACACACATCATGGCAGGCGTTTTTGTATAATAGTGAAGAAAATAAAAGCGATATGGGCGGAGTAAACTTTCTTGTTGGGGGGGGGGGGAGCAGTTATCAGCTCGCCGCAATTGAATATATATCCAAATGTGGTAGTTATAACACTTATAGAAAAATTTTAAAACCCGCTTAAAGGGTTAATGCGTGACACATGAAAAAAAAAATGTTTAAGGAAATTAAAATTTGGAAAAAATGTTTCTGAATGTTAAATTAGTCTTTTTCTTGCAATAAATTTAGAATCAGTTGCATAGAAATGCCGGTCCTGTGTTTTTAACAGCTCAATGGAATGAAATGTTGATTTAATCTATCCAAACTAGAGCTCTAGTTAATTTTTTGATGGATGCAGCTGAAATCATAAAATGAACAGTTAAAAAAACCTTATTCTAATACTTATGAGCAAATGCTACGTTACATCATTCGTATAAAAAAACTGGATCCCGCTTATAACGTTCCTATTTAGAACGACTCATTTTCGTGGACGCAACTTTCACTTTTTCTCATCAAGATTTCCTGTGTTTTCCTGATTACAAAGTTTTATCATGACCGTTTTTTTAAAAACGTTATAAGCGGGATCCACTGCAATTGATAACTTATTATGTTGCTATGTTAAAAAATTTAATGAAAAGATTGGAGTAATGCAAAAAAATTAAAATTTGATTGCAAGATATGGCGCAGAAAAAATATGGCTCTAACAATGTCAAATAATATTTGCCAAATACGTATATGTTACTACCAAAGCCCGAAATCGGTTTTATAATAAATAACTGTTTAATATACCATTTTGCCCGCATTTAATGCTGGTTTTTCCCCAATTTTTCTCCGTTTTCGGAATTTGAATATATCAGTGAATATTGCGCTTAGAAACGTGGAATTTTTTTCTGTTGGCCTCGGGAGAGAGACAGGGCAACAACTTTTTAATCGGGTTCTTGAGCACAGGGTGTTCGTATAAAAAGTTAACATTTCTATTTTAATAACTGTACAACCCCTCTCAGTATGAATGACATATCTGAGTACAATATATATGCGTGTTTCTCGAGATAAAAAAAATATTTTAATTATTATGCGGCATATGGTTTATTATTAGTGTTGTAAATAATAATATTATATAAAGAAGTAATCATCAACACCAATTTTTAAATATCAGTCAATAATTAATTATTGACATAGAGTTAGTTATTTTAACAATGAAAAATTCTTTCCGGCAAATTATCTGCCTCCCACAGCCGGCTCACCCTCACACGCCGGCGGCGACACGCATATGCAAATGTACGGAGCATTTCTTCATTCTCGATTGGTACCGACGGGCTCCGATCACCACCGTATGCCGGAATCGGAAAGTCCAAGCAATTTTTTTTCGGTGAATCCTCTGAAAACCAAAAAGCCGTAAAAAAATTCAGGTTTTTAATCAATCAGTAACGACGCCGACTTCCAAAATCGGAAACCAGCGTGCACTATATTCGTACCCTTAATTCGGAACATTTTCCGAAACTGGACGCCGATTTTGCAGACTCTTTCGGACGAAGGTACTTCGAGGATCGCTGTAGCATCGCGCTTGAATTCCATCAGGAGAAATTGGATGTCTACGATGCACTGGCGAAGCCTCTCGTTGCCCTCCTTCCCGTCATCTTCGTCGACAAAGTTCCCTCCAGTCTTTTTTTTCAGCCCATTTTTCAGCTGCAGCGTGAATTAATATCGTGTGAAATTAATCCCAGAACCAAATCATATTTTAGTTATTCCTAAACCGAATAAAAATATTTTATGTAAAAACTTCATTTACTTAGCCCCCAAAGCAATACAATACAATATCCATCGATATCCAAAATAAAAAAAAAGGAATACTCCTTCAAAAATTGTTTTAAAAAAAATCGTTCAGAAGTGAATGATGTGTTATGATTGAATTACATTTGTACTGTTTGTAGGTCTGTTGCTCTCTGTGGCGAGACTTTTCAAAGGGGAGATCGACTAGCATTCGCGCCTTGAAGTTGGGAACCACAGAAAACCAACTTCAGCCGACCACCGCTGTGGCGACAGTGGGGTTTGAACCCGGGACCTTGCGACGCGAATCCGTCACTATGACCACCACAGCGGCTCGAAATTAATCTATGGCCATTCTTAAAATGATCTTTTGAACTTGGGGATATAGTGTTAAACTGTTGATAAATATACAAAAATTTTCATTGGCTTACTGTTTGTAAGTTTGTATTTAGTTTTTTGTTTAATTCTATGGCTTATCTTTTTATTGGGTAATTGAGACGACATTAAATAGATTAATACAGCAAATAAATTCATTTTTTGCAAGTTAAAATCACGTTGAATTATCACCTACAGTCTTCATGCTTGCCAGTGCCGCAACTAGGGAAGGGTAGGGGATCTGCTGCTCCGGATGCTGGACTAGGAAGGGCATCGAGTTTCCTCTTTTTCCGTTAAAATAACGGTTAGGAGACACCAAAATGGAGACTGGCCCGGGCAACAGAGTAGTTTTTTTTTTTCATTCTAGTTATGGCCCTTGCATCGGACACGATCTATTTTTAATTTAATTTACTCTTACGTACATCCCATAAAGAGCCACTACCGGTTTGTGCGGTGTTATGCAATATGGAAGTTTCAGTGTTGAACAAAACTGAAAGAAATATAGATACGAAGACACGATATAGAAAGTCTTAATATGACACGAGACAATATTGTTTGGCTGAAAATAACTTAGAAGATAAGGGGATAAAAAGAAGGGCTGATGATTCGGACTTCCTGTCAAGAGTGAGATGTATTTTAAGACCAACTTCTCCAGATTCTAATTTCGTTTCTTTCGGCAATGTGGTTATTCCGATTACTTCATATACAGGGTGAATTTCTGCGACCGTACAGCGATGGCGCATAACCTTCACTAATTTAATATATAAACACGTCCTATATTAGGAACTATACCTTTGAGATAAAGGTATGAGGTTACTTATCCCTTACTGAGCTGAGGTTACTTATCCCTGTTTCTCAACTTTCAACAGGCATAAAATCGAGCTATTTTCCAGAGGAAAAATGTTTTGTCACTGACAATGACCGTACCGAAACATTCTTTTTTCATCAGTTGCTATCATTAAAAAATAGGCTGCAGCGCACACAAAATCTACATATTGCTCGTATCTCTAGACATGCGTTTCTAGGCGGCATAAAAATTCGATAGTTGTAAAACAATTGGTAAATTTTCAATGAGTAGCGATTAAGCAGTGACGTTGGAGCCGAGGGTACTTTGTGTGCTCGTACACCCCTAGCAAAAAGAATTCATTAATTAATATCTACATAAAGTTCAAGCCGAGCACCCGCAAGTCAAAATTATTTCCAACACATCAGAGAGACTTTTTTGGATATTAATGCTGAGATGTGCGAACTTCGGAAAGAATAGTTGGTGAATCGAATCTCGGTCCTCTTACAATCCGATCAAGTACACTAAGGATGACCGGGTTCGATTCCCAGTGGAAACTATCAGCTTTTCTTGCTTTCTTCTAGGCATAATATCCGGAAAGTCTTTCTTTGATGTGTTTTGTGCTGAGAAAAAACATTTTTGTCTAATTCCGGCCTCTTTGCGAGTAACTACAGCGATCTCTTTTATCATCTCAGTAATTTATCAATGCCAGCGTTGCGATAAAGCGACCTTTAAGCTCTCGTGACATGTACGCCGAAAACGCTTTTTACGTAACCCAGGGAGTACGCGTACTACTACACGCTGAGAACGAACATCTTTCGTTTGACAATTTATTCCTCATTGTGTATTCAACAACATACACAATTGTTGGAAATCTCTCAATCTTTAATTGCACGCTTTTTGTTTTGGTATATTTATGCCAGTATTTTTTAAGAAGCGCTTACCCAAGGCCCCTTTGGCTAATCATAGACGGGGTTATCCCGGTTACCAACGATATCATGAGGTATGCGCCATAGTTCCTTACTGGAAGTATATGGATAGGCAGGATTCCAACACGAGGATGAATTCCATTAATTATTGTTTTTTTAACAATATAAATTTGAAATAGAGGAGTGAAAAACTGGTACAGAAGAGGTCTGTGAGCTTGGACGCACTTTATTCAATCACACAATTGTTGGCTGTCCTTCAATCATCAATATATTTGGATGAATGAAGTTTGATTAAATACTATTAAATAAATTATTACTCCATTTCGAAGCTTTCTGTCTTTCAAATTGAGCACAATTCAGGTCTATCGCCATGGGCAATTTATTTACTACCTAGTGAGTTGTGCCGGAAGTGTAAATGAGTATATGACATGAATGTCGCTCTTCACTTGTTAATACAAGATATACGGAAGACTGGATGTTGTGAAGATATTTATTATTTGAGATGTTAATTTTTTTAAGGAAGGAAAAACTCATCTCTGCCTCGAGTCGAACCCGGGTCCCTCGATTGCCGGACGAGTGCTCTGTACCACTAAGCTACAGAGGAGATAGAGATTTTCCTTAGCTTTCCTCTTTAGATAGAGATTAGCGTATATATATGTGCCGAACGGAACCGTGCAACGGACGGTGAACCGATCAGCCAATAGCTCATGGACGACGAGCCGACGGGGGCAAAGGACCTTTGCCCCCGATATTTCGCCTCCGACATCTCGCCCCTGGCACGTTTCGTCCCCAGTACATTTGGCCCCCGGAAATTTCGCCCCTGACATCTCACCCCGGTACATTTAGCCCCCGGAAATTTCGCCCCGGACATTTCACACCGGGAATTTCACCCTGACCTTTCGCCTGCCCTGACCATATCAGTGACCCAGTGAGTGACCATATGAGTGACTCAGTGAGTGACCATATGAGTGACTCAGTGAGTGACCATATGAGTGACTCAGTAAGTAATCAAGTAAATCGGAAATTTATCTCTGATATTTCGCCAGCCCTTATCGTACGCGTGACTGTATGAGTGAACATATGAATGATGGTACAAGTGACCAAGTGAGTGACCACATGCGTGATCAAGTGAGTTGGACATTTACTCGTGACATTTTGCTTCCCCTGATCGCATGAGTGACCAAGTGAATGAATACATGAGTGATCGAGTGAATTGAAAATTTATCCCCGGACATTTCACCTGCCCTGACCATATGAGTGATCATATGAGTTACTCAGTGAGTAATCAAGTGAATCGGAAATTGACCCCCTGTCATTTTGCCTACCTTGACCGTACGCGTGACCGTATGAGTGAATATATGAATGATAGTGTGAGTGACCACACCGGTATGAGTCGTAAATTTGGGAAAAATATTTTATGCTTAAACTGAAAATTCCAAATTCTTAGAATCCATTAAAGTGTGAGTCACTTGGTCTTTCAGTGCTAGGTAACCACCTATAAAAAGGGAGGGGATGAGGAGGATCATCTTTGCCTCGCACTTTGCCAATCACTCAATCGCTCATTCTGTCAATCACTCAATCGCTCACTTTGTAAATCACTCAATCGCTCACTGGGTCAATCATACGGTCATTCACTTTATCAATCTTTCGGTCATTCACTTTATCAATCTTTCGGCCACTCATGCAGTCACTCACTTGGTCACACATTCACTTATGCGTTCCATCACTCAGTAACTCCCTTGGTCACTCACACGGTAAGTCCCTTGATCACTCACTTGAACACTCGTACCGTCACTCACCTGGTCACATATACAGTCACTCACTTGGTCACATATACAGTCACTCACTTGGTCACTCATGCAGTTAACCACTCGGTCACTCATGCGGTCAGTCACTCGGTCACTCATACGGTTAATCACTCAGTCTCTCCCTTGATCACTCATATGCTCAATCACTCAGTCACTCGCAAATTTATTCAAGCATTCACTCTGTCTTTCATTCCGTCAGCCACTTGGTCACTCATACGCTCAATCATTCACTAGGAAACTTACAAAACTATTTAATTAGCCACTCACTTGGCCACTCATTCGGTCAGTCACTTATTCACTCAAACGTTCCATCGCTCAATTCCTCCCTTTGTCACTGACACGGTCAATCCCACTATCACTCACTTGATCACTCATACAGTTAATCACTTGGTCGTTCATGCGGTCATTCACTTGGTCACTCATACGTCCATTCGGTCAGTCACTCGGTCACTCATACGGTTAATTACTCAGTCTCTCCTTTGGTCATTCATATGCTCAATCACTCAGTCTCTCCTTTGGTCACTCATATGCTCAATCACTCAGTCACTCACTTGGAAACTTACACAAGATTTAATCGGTCACTCACTCTTGGGCACTCATTCACTCAAACGTTTCATCACTCAGTAACTCCCTTTATCACTGACACGGTCAATCCCTCGATCACTCACTTGATCACTCATACAGTTAATCACTTAGTCACTCATGCAGTCATTCACTTGGTCGCTCATGCAATCATTCACTTGGTCGCTCATGCAGTCATTCACTTGGTCACTCATACGTCCATTCGGTCAGTCCTACGGTTAATTACTCAGTCTCTCCTTTGGTCACTCATATGCTCAATCACTCAGTCACTCACTTGGAAAATTACATAAGATTTAATCGGTCACTCACTCTTGGTCACTCATTCACAACGTTTCATCGCTCGGTAACTCCCTTGGTCACTCACACGGTCAATCCCTCGATCACTCACTTGATCGCTCATACAGTTAATCACTTGGTCGCTCATGAGGTCATTCACTTGGTCACTCATACGTCCATTCGGTCAGTCACTCGGTCAGTCCTACGGTTAATTACTCAGTCTCTCCTTTGGTCACTCATATGCTCAATCACTCAGTCACTCACTTGGAAAATTACATAAGATTTAATCGGTCACTCACTCTTGGTCACTCATTCACTCAAACGTTTCATCGCTCGGTAACTCCCTTGGTCACTCACACGGTCAATCCCTCGATCACTCACTTGATCGCTCATACAGTTAATCACTTGGTCACTCACACGGTCATTCACTCATAAAGTCAATTGCACACTAATTGATACGGTCACTCACGTGGTGGGCCATTCTGCAACTCCATTAGTCATTTGTACGGTCACTAACGCACTCCTACAGTCCATTTCACACTCACTTGGTCACTCGATCACTCACACGGTCACTCACACAGTCAATCACTCATACGGTCACTCATACGTTCAGGGCAAGTGTGAATTTTTCGGGGCCAAACGCGCCAGGGGCGAAATTTCCGGGGATCAAATGTAACGGGGACGAAACGTTCCAGGGGCAAGATGTCGGGGGCGAAAGTTCCGGATCCCCATATATCCATCACAACATCCAGTCTTCCGTATATCTTGTATAAATGAGTATCTTTAACAGTATGAGTGCGTATCTAGTGTTGTGTCTCATTTTTCAGTGCTGCCATCTATATTTCAGAACTGAAGTGGCGAGACTTTTCTGACGTGTTCTTTGTGGCGAGACTTTTTTTAACGGGGCGATCGGCTTGCATCTACGCCTCGAAGTTGAGAACCACAGAAAACCAACTTCAGCCGACCACCACTGTGGCGACGGTGGAGCTCGAACCCAGTTCCCCGCGATGCGAGTCCGTCACTATGACCACTCGACCACCACAGTGGCCATTTCGAAGCGCCTTAACGTTTCCCATTGTTGTCTGTGTGTTTTCCATTCCTTGTTCATCGGGCCTTCGTTTCGAAAGCCATAAATGATTGCATGGCCCCACAGTGCCGTCTTAAGGCATGGACTATCCGGGCACTACCCGGGGACCTCAAGCGAAGAGGGGCCTCACAAAATCGAGATCTGGTTGAAATTTTCGAGAATTTGTTTGGTAGGGCCTCTGAAAAATCAATTGGCCCGGGGGCCCATGATACTCTTAAGACGGCCCTGTTGCACCACATACTGGAGCCGGGTTCCCTAGAAAGACATCCTCAACAACATCATGGGTCCCGACAGGGCCGCTTTAACAGCATCATAGACCCTCGGGCAAAGAGATTTTACTTGAGGTTCCATGTCTAGCTAGAAGTATCTACTTACCACTATACTTGCTCATTCACGAAAACTAGTACCAGTTCTCGTTACCATGCCGCCCTCGTGCCTAAGAGTATTGAGGCAGAGGGCGTTAACCAGTGGTCCGTGGACCACTTGGAGTTACGTGAAGAGTTTTTTCAGAGTGTCTGTGAACTTCGATGAGAAAAGAATTAATTTATTGCTCTTACATTGCCATCTAGTGAATATTATTCTGTACAGGGGTCCATGGCCTTCACTTTATTGGTACGGGAAGGGGCGGG
Source organism: Pholcus phalangioides (assembly GCF_987345545.1). Lineage (NCBI taxonomy): Eukaryota > Metazoa > Arthropoda > Arachnida > Araneae > Pholcidae > Pholcus > Pholcus phalangioides. Next base: position 8,774,857 of record NW_028301610.1, on the reverse strand, counting down.
GGTCCGTGAAACACAAAAATCCAAGAATCCCTATTAGAGCAGCTGCTCTAAGCGAAAAATATTATCCTCCGTTCAGCTGCGGATCTATGTATACAGGGTGTATAGGTAACAGGGCGTATGGTATTTTACTGGTGAACCATTGATCCTAGAGGCATACTTCCAGTTAGAAAAATTAGATATGTCATTCATGTTTTTATTTTCACACAATATTAATTCACGCCGGCTGTGGGAGGCAGATAATTTCCCGGAAATAATTTTTCATAGTTAAAATAACTAACTCTATGTCAATAATTAATTATTGACCGATATTTAAAAATTGGTGTTGATGATTACTTCTTTATATAATATTATTATTTACAACACTAATAATAAACCATATGCCGCATAATAATTAAAATATTTTTTTTATCTCGAGAAACACGCACACAAACACCACAAACTAATATAATACATATATAGGGTGCACATATCAGTGTTATAACTACCACATTTGAAATTGGTAAACCTTCACAAGTTGTCACCTATTTTCAAGAAGAATTTTTATATTCAGAAATTATAAATAATCAGATTTCAAATAAGAAAATTATTGGTTTATTTATTATAATTTCGATACGGTGAGATTTACATTCATCGTGGAAATCTGTCTCGTTGAATGACGAGTGGCTTTTTTGGTTCATAATGTGACCTCTCTCCCACAGGCGAACGAAGCAACGTGTGAGTCGCTTAAACACAACTCATAACAGACTCTACTATGTATATTTCACATAACAGACTCTACTATATATATAATGTACGTACATAGGTAACAAGACGTATGGTATTTTACTGGCAAACTGCGTTCACCCTACAGGAATACTTCCAACTAGAAAAAGTATCCAAATAACGTGTAGTGCTCAAATATGTCATTTATGTTGCAAGGGGTTGCATAATTATTAAAATAAAAATGTTAACTTTTTATACGGACACCCCAATTGTGCTTAAGAACCCAATTACAAAGTTGTTGGTCAGTCTCTCCAGATGCCACAAAAATCCTCGTTTCTCTAAGTGAGATGTTTATCATGTTTCTTCCACTGAGATATTCGAATTCTAAAAACGGAGGAAAGTTGGGGAAAACATTAAATATACGGGCAACGAATTTTTTAAGTGCATTTAGCATTTAACGCGATTTTTCCCTAATTTTCCTCCCCGTTTTTCAAATTCAAGTATCTCAATGAATATTGCACTTAGAAACGTGGAACAGGGCAACAACTTTTTAATCGGGTTCTTGAGCACAGGGTGTTCGTATAAAAAGTTAACATATTTATTTTAATAACTATACAATCCCTTGCAACATGAATGACATATATCTGAGTACTATATATAGACGTTATTTAAATATTTTTTCTAACTGGAAGTATGCCTTTAGGATCAACGGTTCGCCAGTAAAATACCATACTCCCTGTTATCTACGCACTCTGTATAGTATGGGCTGTGTCATTCCTTTGAAGTTGCTCTTGCCGCCTTGTCTCAGTGGGGTCTCGGTTCAGGTGCGTGACGTCACTGCTCTAATACTTTTTAACTAGAGCCCCTTTATATGGGGTATATGAAGGAGTCCTATTTTTTAATAAAGCACGACCTTGAAACACCAGGGTAGCCAATAGCAATTAACTGGTTCTGTCAGGGCTATGACGTCAGCTGGTATCGACTCCGGCGCGTCATGAGACAGCCTTTATTGTATGGCCCTGAGTATGTTGGGGACAGGGCCATAACTAGCCTGGGGAAACCGGGGCATTGCCCGGGGCCCCAGCCGGGGTCTAATTTCTAAGTTCAGGCTCTGGGCAAATAAGAATTTTTGGATTCCCTTATTATATACAGTTTCTTATAAGTCCTTATTCGGCCTTCATCTCATCAACTGTTCGCCGCAGAGATACGTGATTGCATTTAAAAAAATACTCAAAATGAGTTCAGAAATCACCCTGTATCAGTTTTGCGAGTGAAAATATAGTGTGTCACAAAATAAAAAAGCTATATTTTTATACGGTCCCCCTTGTCCTCTAACTTCCAATTAGAAAGTCGTTGCCTATCTCTCCTGAGGCCAAACAAACAAAATTTCATGTTTCTAAGTGCAATATTCATTGAGATATTGGAATTCATAAACTGGAGAAAAGTTGGGACAGAACAGCGTAAACAAACGGCCAACATCTCACTGAATATTATAGTTAAAAACATGGGATTTCTTTTGTTGGGCTCAGAAGAGACAGGGCAAGAACTTTCTAATTGGAAGTTAGAGGACGGGGGACCGTATAAAAATTCAGATTTTTTTTTTTAATTTTGTGACATACCGTATTTCCACTCTCAAAACTGGTACAGGGTAATTTTTTAACGAATTTTAAGCATTTTTTAAATTGAAATAATACCTCTACGACGAAAGGTTGATGATGAAAGTCCGAATTAGGACTTACAGGACACCCTATATAGTTGAAGGGGTTCTGTGAGACAGAGGCGTGGGAAGGGGAGAGGGGCCAGTGCCTATAATGCAAAAAAACTAGTGGCGTTGGAGCCAGGGGTGCTATGGGTACTCGAGCACCCATGGCTATTTATGGAATGGGTCCGAGCCCCCACGGAATTGATACAGAAATCGAAATTTCTTATTTAAAGATTAAGACGATCATTCACAAGTTCCTAACACTTCCGACGCCCCTACAAAAAGCAGCCGATTTCAGGACCCTGGAGACAGCCCTGCGGGAGAGGGACACAGCCTTTTTCTGTTTGTTCCATAGGCCAGTTGCGAATCCAGGCCTATATGTTGAAAGGGGGGAGTGATTGTTTATTCACCATTCCCGGATTTCACTGGACAGACTGATTTTCCCCGCATTATCCAGTTCTTGGGAGGAGCGATCACCTACATCGACCCACTCTGGATCAGCATCTGCCATAGGCTGGTCCCCAGGCTAAGATTTCTCATGGGCCTCTCAAAAATACATTTATAGTGCAAAAAATCAAACTCAAAGAATCATGGTGCTCAATCTCGTTCACCTGCGCTAAAGCCCCAGGCACACAATTAAGGGAGGACAGCGAGGGCGGGGGTTGTCAGTTGCCTCGGGAGCTGGACTAGAAAGGGCGCTGAGTTTATTTTTTTCCCGTTAAAAATTACGGGGAGGAAAGCGCCAAAATGGATATTGGCTCCTGCCGGAGTTCTCAACCTTTGGGAGCTGGCGGCCCGGTAAATTTATTTTTTGTACGCTAAAGGGGCCCGACCATACACGTGACAAACGAGAAATTACACGTGGCAAACGTGAATCACTCACGGCCCATTGTGACTAGTGTCAGAGCTCAATACCGGGCCATGGCCCGTCGGTTGAGAAACATTGACCTACAGCGCGTGTGCAAGCATATGAGTGACCAAAACAGTGTTCAGAAGTAGGGGCTAAGCGGGGTAAAGCCCAGGGCGGCGAATTTGACGAATGAGTGTGCAATAATGGCAGAAAGGTGGCAGAACTATGAATCCACCTCTGTCTAGGCCAGTGATGGTAACCTCATCAAGCAAAATTTCCCTCGAAAATTTCCCTTTTGACTAAATTTTTCCCAAACATTCCGAAAATTGGGCTGTCATTTATCGGTGGAAGTATGTAATCAAGTATTTTACACAAGAAAAGCATATATTTTGTTTTGCATTTATATATTTCTTTTCAATAAAAATTCTTTTGTTTGCTGAACTCTCAAATTTTCCCACAAACGCCAAGAAATTTCCCATGTGGACCAATTTTGGCCAATTTTTCCCACGAATATGGGAAATTTCCCACGAGTTACCATCACTGGTCCAGGCGGAATTTTAATTTTCATTGTAAATTTTCATATTTACCTGGTTCCGCCGAAATTCGTTAGCTTGACCATGAGGGTCGCTCCAGAATGCTGAAGTCTGCGACCGATTAGCCAATGAAACTCTCCGACAGGTAATATATCAATCAGAAATAATATTAGTGAGTGGACATGCGCAAAGCAGCACTCACGTATCGACCAATGAAAGAAAGCCTCTCATTCGTGAATAACATTATACACCTGAGATGAGTTTTGATTGAATATTGCGTCCCAGCTGTATTGATGTTTTATTTCAATTTAGTGGGCGTGTTCCACGTCATTCACCGGACTTCAAATAGCGACGTAGTTTTATTACATAAAAAAAAAAAGATATTTCGGGTTCTCACGTGAGTGTGATGATGCTATTGTGTATATTTTTTCCCAAGTATGATGTCATCCCTGACTAGTTGTTGATGACTTGATTATAAACCTAATGTCTAGCGATCTGGAAGTGCACCATCCCTGTCCATCTTGTTTAATGTACAAGAAAGTAAGGAACAACAAGAAACTTTTCATGGCTAAAGATGCAGATTTGCAATTGCACATCGCTGATGTGTACGATCTTGCTGCGGACATTGGACGAGAATTCGAAAAAGTTATAGATGTTTATGGATCTGATATAGTCAGGGAACTTATGACCAAAGTTATTATATCCTTAGAGTATCTAGAATCTTGTACTGATGTTATAGATGGTCTTCAAGCTGAGCTTATTGAAATCAAAGCGAGGGTGAAACAGCTGGAGTACGAAAAACAAGAAAGAGCTGAATTCAGGAACAAATTGGATCATGTAATAAACTTTTCTATAATATTTACCAGCATTTTATATGCAACTCGTTTGTGTTCCATATTGATATACAAATACAAAGGTCACAACAGGGAAATTGCCCAACCAGGTGACTGAAGAAAGATTCCCATAAAAAATATGGATGCCCAATGTAACTAAAATACGGCAACCCCTATATAAGAGCATATATCACAAAAAAAACGTCCTGGTGTTGTCCCTTACCAAAAGATACTGGTGTTCCTTAACATGACCTAAGCAGTTGATTGATGGTGTATTAATAGCTCCAGGTCCATCCCTTTGAAAATTTTAAACCGATAATATCCCCTCAATACCTGTGCTCTTCGAATGTAAACATATTCAAAAAATCAAGTTTCTCTTCATAGCTCAAGGCTTGCTTGCCAACAAGAGCGCACACAACACTTATTTGCATCCCCTCAACCAGGTCTATGTCCCTTTGTTAGGTATGGTCTCAAAAACCTTACGGCATACGCCAGTGCAGAATGAATTGAGCCTTGGAAAAGTGGAAGAATAACTTTAGGAGAATGTGGAGAGATTTTTTTAAGAATTAAACCGAGCATTCTATTCACTTTTTTGACCATTGCTGAACAATTTGCAGAAAACCTAAACTACTCGTCAACGAGAATTCTTAAATCAGTGATCTTAGTTGCATCTAGAATAGTTTTACCATTCAACTCAAAAGTGATTCATGGGTTGTTCAAATGTAAATGAACAACCATGCCAGGGAACTAGAGGGAGGCAGGTGAGGGCAACTGCCTCAGGTGGAAAAATTTAGGGGAATGGGAGTTTTAGGTAGGAAAAAAAAGAACACTTATAAAATTATCAAACTTTAAAGTTGTGGGGAGTGGAAAATCATGTTTGCCCCTGGTGGCAAAAATCCTAGTTACGGTCCTGACCATGCACTTGTAAATACTAAAAGTTCTGTTCATTAGCCCATCCTGTAATCATCTGAAGTTCATCTGAAGTATCTCCTTTCGCTTGGTTTATATAATTACACATTGTTTTGAAAACCAACAAGCACCTAAAAAAATGAATGAGAGCAATGTTTAAACATCTGATATCCACTGTATGCAGGGATGGACTTAAGTATTTTGCAGCTCGATGTGAGAACAGCTTTGCGGCCTTTTAAAATGGTTTTTCCTGACACTCTAGTGCCCTTGCCTGGTTTACACTAGCACCCAAAAACGACTATCAAACTGTACTAATATATTGCAGTAATAAAAAAACATTTGACAATAAATTTGAGCAGTAGCATCAACTACCCAGTGAGAAAAATTGTAAAAATGGCCCTGGGTACTTCAAGGTCAAGAACCACTGTTCTACAATCGTGGTCCCGCGAGGGTGGGGCTGACAGGCTGGAATGATTGTTATTTTTTTTCTTTACCTATAAACTCACTATAGAGGGGCCTCTGGAAAATCTGTTATGTGGCCTGCTAAACAGCAGGACCATGCCTACAAGCATGGCACCACAATGCCAGGACTAGATGACCGTTACTCAGAGCTAAACACTTTTTCGGCTGAGGTAAGCATGTATCCCCCGCCCCCCAGTGTAGTTTCAAATACAATGTTAAAGTAGGAATTAGCATTCTTTCTGGTCAAGCGCCCAAGGTTCCAAACCACTTTTGCGGAAGGGGGGGGGGGTCAAAACCCTAAGCCTGTTGGCTCTCTATCTCGGAAAGAATTTTAAGCTATCACTTTAAGATTGAAGAAGCTCCAGAGTTTCCTGGGACTTTGTACATATTACCGGAAATTCTTTTTTGGTTTCTCCAAGATAGCGAGACCCCTCTACCGACTCACTGAAGCCAAACAAAAATTCTTGTGGACTGATGAGTATGAAGGGGCCTTTACGTCACTAAAACATGCCCTAACATTGGCTCCAATATTGCTGTTTCCTTTAGCAGAGAAGTAATTCATCCTCAACACGGACACGAGTAACAACGGGATCAGAGCTGTTCTATCCCAAGAAATGGACAGCAAGGAACACGCCATTGCCTACTTCAGTAAAAGCCTGTCCAAGCCTGAGAGGAATTATAGCATCACTAGGAAGGAGCTGCTAGAAATCGTCAAAGCCAAAGAACATTTCCATCACTACCTGTATGGTCAAAAATTTCTCTTTCGCACAGACCACGCCTCATTGAACTGGCTGTTAAACTTCAAGAACCCTGAGGGTCAGGTAGCTCGGTAGATACAATGGCTGCAGAAGTATGACATGGAGATCCAACATCGTAAAGGAGCATTGCATAGAAATGCCGACACCCTATCGAGAAAACCATGTCCACAGAACTGTCGCCATTGCCTCAAGGCAGAGAAGTACCGAGCCAGTGAACCCTCTAGTGTGAGATAGATAACATCTCAAGTCTCAATCCTTGAAGCGATGAGAACACTCGAAAAGCTGAACTAGAAGATCCAGACATATGATCAATAATGGACTTGAAGGAATCAGCCAGAAACAAACCAATGTGGTAAAAAGTCACCTCTTCCAGTCAGATGACCAAAATATACTGGGTGCTATGGGACTCTCTGGAAATGAGAGATGGCATACTGTACTGCAAATGGGAGTCGGAGGACAGGAAAACATTCTAATGGCAACTCATCCTACCGAGAGCCAGTGTGAAAGAGGTTTTGAAAGAGTTGCACGAAAGCCTGAACAGTGGACATTTTGGCATCACCAAGATGCCCCAGAAGGTCTGTGAACGGTTCTATTGGGACAAGTCCAGGACAGATGTGGAAAAATAGTGCAAGAATTGCAACGACTGCACTGCTTGCAAAGGACCTCTGAAGCACACACGAGCCGCCTCCAACATTACAATGTTCGTGTGCCATTCGAGAGAATCACCCTGGACATCCTTGGACTGTTACCTAGAACTCACAATGGCCAGAAGTACATACTTGTGGTGATGGACTATTTTAACAAGTGGCTGGAAGCCTATCCCGTTCCTCATCAAGAAGCAGTGACTGGCTGAAGTTTTAGTGTGAAATTAGGTATCTTGATTTGGAGTCCCCATGTTGATCCATTCTGACCAGGGAATAAACTTCACTTCAGCAATTTTCAGCGGCATGTGCAAGTTTCTAGGAATAGAAAAGACACAAACTACCGGAACTAACTAACACTCCATCCGGAATCCGATGGATGGTCGAAAGATTCAACAGGACTATCATGAACCACCTCTCTCTCTTCGTGTCACAGAACCAACAAGATTGGGACGCAAAGTTACCGCTTTTCCTACTAGCCTACTCAACCGCTGTCCACGAGAGCACTGGATTTTCACCAGCACAGATGCTCATGATACAAGATCTTTGGCTGCCAGGTGACCTGCTGTTTGGGCGACCGCCAGATGCTCCTCTTTCACTGGAAGAATACGTCAAAAAACTCCAGGAGCGCCTTGAGAATGTGTATTGAATCGCCAGAGACAGGATCAACATCAGCTCCAAAAAGATGAAGAACCGCTACGATGCGAAGGCTACGTCTCATGACTTCAAGGAAGGGGACCTCGTCTGGCTCTGGAACTCGAAGCGCCGGAAAGGACTGTGCCCGAAACTTCAGACATCATGGGAAGGACCCTACAGAGTCATGAAGAGACTGAACAACGTCGTAGCTCAGATCCAGAAAACGGCATCCTCGAAGTGCAAAGTGGTCCACTTCAACAGACTGGCCTCTTACCACAGTTAATACAACCCGCCGATTTAAGGACTGAATTGTCAGGACAAACAATTAAAGAAAGGGGGCAATGTTATGACCTATAGATAATAGATGGCACAATTGTTTTTTGTAGGGGGGCCTCTCAAAAATATTGCAATATTCTGTTGGCAATGGCAGTTGATACTGTTTATCGCAAAGAAGTGCAATTGGCGAAGAACATTCCAGAAGATTTCCCCCCCCCCCCCTTCATACAGTAGCGCTGCCAACTTGGAAACTGGAAAATAGAATTTTGTGGAATATTATTTTTCTCGAAGTTTCGATCGTACTTATAGATAGGGAAGGCAGTCACGAGAGAGAGAGAGTGTGTTGGACTTTTTATGCTCAATAAGAGAACTCTGCTTGTAAATACATGTTAAAATTGCTGTTCTGTAAATAAATTTGTAACGTCCTGCAAAGTATTTCCATCCTCTGCTTATTTCAAGGACTTGTGCAAAAATTATCCGGAACAATATTTACCTAGTTTCTATCACAGTTTTTGCAAAATAGCTTCCTAATTAAGCATATTGAAAGGAACTAGAGAAAACATCTTTATTATATTAATACAGTCAACTAATACAGTCCCCTTATATTGGGAGGTCGTTATATCGGATAGAAAACCTACAGCACAGTCATTATATGAAAATGTTTAGAACTTTTCTTACCAGTCGTTGTAATGGAATGGTCGCTATAAGATGTGGTCGTTGTAATGAGCATAGACTACAATAATAATAATTTTTAAACAAAAAATTCCTTGTATTAAGCTATAAAATAATTTAATTGCAAAAGTTGGTTTTTGTTAAAATATAAGAAATATTTACAGATTAATTAATATAGGAATAGTTTTAATTAAGTGGTTAAACATTTTATTTTAATTAATTACAAGGGGTTTGAATGATTTTCAGAAATTTTATTGTTTTCAATGTAAATGCTATTTAAATGAAAAAAAACCTGGTTTTTCTTAAAAAAATTTTTTTTTACCAACCCTGATTGCAAGATGATGCCAGGGCCACAACTAGATACTTTGTTACCCGGGGCAAACCGGCATTTTGGTGCTCCTTGCCATAGAAGAAGCAGTTAATGGGTGAATCCGTCACCCCTTCTGGTTCAGACCCGCCTGCTCCTCCCTAGTTGCGGCCCTGGACATGACTATATTATAGGGTGGTTTATGTTTGTTCAGGTTCAGTAAAACAGTCTTGTAACCATCAAGGATTTCGTATGAACAAAATCATTGGAAACCTCTGTCCTAGACGATGTTTCAAGTGGTGTTTCATTTGTATGTTTTTGTTTGTACAGTTCCTTTCTCAAATGGAACCAAAATGTGCCTTTCAGTTTCAGATCATATATATACACCTTATTCAATATTTTCGGTGATTACAGGAATTAGAACAAATTGAGGAAAACTGGAGAAAAGAAATTAGTCAGTTGAATGGTCTTGTTACTAAATTGCAAGAAGAAAATAAAAGATTAAGTAAATCCCTTGATGAAAAGGAGAAGCAGTCACCTGATACCCATAGAAGTGAGAATGGTTTTATTTTGCTTTCCTTTCTTGGATTGATAAGAATTTTGACTATTTTATTTAATTTTGATTGCAAACTTGAAAATGGTGCATTTGAAAAAAAAAATTGATCACTTTAATATTCACATGCAATTTAATTCTTTGAAAATGTGTGAAATCTTAGTATTATGATTGTGGTAGAGACAAACAATTTTGTAAAATAGCACTTCTGATGCAACCTTTATCAATTTTTTTTTCACAAATTCCCCCTAAACCTTTCAGCAATAAAAGTTATATGTTTATACTATTTTAGGATATTTCTCTATAGGTCACATTAAGTTTTAAGGTGCAATGAACAAGTTAATGATTTCTATACTATTGAAAAGTAGTAGTCACCATCAAACTGACCAGTTTCAGATTAGGCTATATGTGGGAACTTTTACAAGTGGTGCTTATGGTAATTTGGTGTTTTCTTCTAGAAACTATGGTAATTACTGGAATAATTAATGCTAGAACTACAGATGATGTAATTTTTTGATTGTGAAGCTACTTTGACATGCTTCTCAGTTTTTTGCGCAAGATCAAAATGTAGTACTTTGACGTGTGATTTTAATTAAACAGCTGATCTAATGTTATTGAAAGTTTATCACATTTCTCTATTCCTTGAAGCTTTTTAATCCCTTCATGTACAGACTTTTGGCGACAAATTTGACAATCTGTATCTGAAGTATGGGAGATAAATCTGAAAATCTGGTTTCATTGTTTGCATATTAGAAATAGAAGGGGAAAATGAGTGCAGTAGATTTTGTAATTTTTTTGGGGAAGAAATTGTCATGAATATTTACACAGAAAAATGATTAAAAGGGAAAAAATGCTGAGGTGAATAAGGGAGGAGGAAAACAGCCAGCTTCCATTCGTTGGGTTACAATGAATCTTTGCAACGATGAGAACACAAGACATGGTAGCCCAAGTCTGTAAGATACTCGCCCAAAGTACCAAAGGATGTTTAGAGGTGTCGCGAGTTTACCCAGTTTGTCCTTGTCAGAAACTTTCCTGACATAGGGGTACAACAGAAATGGTGACATGACCACAGAGAAAGATTGTTACCGCAGGGAGTCCCACATCGAGGGATTAGTGCACCAACCTCTCGATGAGTATAAAAAATAGGCTGTGCTGTTCAGAATTGGCAATAAACTGTAGGTCTCAGCCTAATTAGCCCTTGTGTGCAGAAAATGACCGTGGTGCAACAAAAATGATCAAATGATGAGAACAAAGTTAAAGAAAACACAGAGAGCTGTAATGAATTTCTCATGAGCATCCTGAAATAGAGAGACTTTTTCAAACATATCCTTTTCGCTCCAAAAGTACACATGTAAGTACCTCATTTCTAACAGTTTTAAATGGTTCTTTTTTCAAGTTAAAACCTGAGGTACACATGTGTACCTAACTCAAATGGTTCTAATAAAGATATTGACCCTAATTAATAAATTTAAAAGAAAGATTCTTTTTAAAGGGAATTTTGACATACATAGATACAAATCAGTAAAAAAAAAAAAATTTCTTTTCAATAGTCAGTTTTGGCTCAGGTGTGAGGAGGATATATATTGGAAGAGAGAAGTTTTCATGTTGCTTGCTGTTTGCAAGCTAAAAAAAATGGCTTCTGTATAAATGATGTCCTCTACAATGTTCTGAATTTTGCAGTTATGAATGCTTAAACTTCATTCTGCGCATCCTTTTTGCAAGTTTCTTAATGGTGCTATACTTTGAATCTGGGCAATGAACTGTCAAGTGAATATGAAGCAATGAATTACAAGAGAGCTAAAATATCACAATCGAAAATTTTTTTTTTGCCGTAAAACATTGCAGGATTAAAAACATGAAAAGTTTTATTTCAAAATACGTGCAGAGAAAACTGAAAAACATTCTCTGTAGGGTGTTTTCATTCTAGGGAGAAAAAAAAAAAAAAAAAAATATATATATATATATATATATATATGAATTAACGTAAGTGATTTGGTGGAAAATATAAAACTAAGAGGATATTAATGAGCATAAGATAATTTAGAACATTGAACCTTAAAAGCTGGTTTTATCCATCTTAAGTTAACAAACAATACCCTAATCTCTTGTAAAAATAAGCTGCTGGAAAAACCACATGTAAAAAAATGGCGAATACAAAAGTTTTTGCAAAAATGCAGCAGGGTTGTATATGTTGCACATAATTTTCATTCAAGAAATGAAAATAAAACACTAAAATCTGAAGAAAATTGAATGTTTTAACTTATCTTTCAAGTTTTCTGAGATTTTTGCGATAACAATGTTTCGAACAATTTGCTCTGGTTCCTTCTGAGGCAGTATTGCCTCACAAGGTACAGAGTTCTTATTTTATTAATATAGATATTTTTTGTTGTATATGCAGTTATGTCATGTAATTGTATAGTAGTAGTTTTATCCAAGAAATTTAATTGAACATATTATATTTTGGTTTAGGATTGGAAGTATGTTTTTGCAAATTTTTTAAAACCCTTTTCTGGTATATCTTAGCATTTCTTTCTGATGAAGATCTAGAAGAGCTCAAAAAACTTAAGGATGTTGCAGAACATCAGAGGGGCCAGTTGATAAATAAAGATAGAGATCTTCTTCAAAAGTGCAGTGACCTGGAGAAAGTAATTTGAAAGATAGTTGGATTTTTTCCCCTTTTGTTTATGTATGATGAACTTATATTTGATTGACTCTGCAGTTAAAATTCCTTGAATTTAAAAACAATTATTTTAAAATGATAGAGATGTATTCTGAGCTTCTTGAAAACAAGATGTGCAAATGAGCGGTTTTTGTTTTTGCAGACGAAACAGCATCACCCAAGAATAATGAAACATGTAAAAAAAATTATAATGCTGTAACGAAGTGCTCTCATTAGCAGTAATAAATATTTTTTATTGATTCATTTTTTTAATTTTCAAACCAAATATTGATTATGAACATGAACAGAATTTTCAATATAAAGCTTTATAGTACCCCATTATTCACGTACGTTTTTATCTTTTTGTGTTTCTCCTATAGTTGCAGATTGATCTTGAAGACTTGAATAAGTCAGGCAGGGATCTTTACCATAAAAATCGTCACCTGCAGAAACAGATGCATCAATTAATAGAGGAGAAATCTGACTTACAAGTGTACATTCAAGAGCAGCAAAAAGAATATCAAGTTCTTCAAAAGAAATTCAATGAAGCGGTCTTGGAAAATATAGATCTATCAACATCTGAGGTAAATTATATTAAATTTTATCACCTTTGACAAGATATTGTTTGGTTTATACTGTTGCATTTGATTAAAATGAACCCTCTAGCTGAATATCGCATTTATCTTATTCAATGAAATTTCGCAAGAGGATACACTATTATTGCGTTCTATATACATAACAGATATAAAAATACCCAGCGATTTTGTACAGAAAAATTCGAAAACTATCCCTGGCTAGAGGGTTAAGAGTAGCTAATCAGAGTACCATGAAATTATCACATGAAAGCTCCATTCTTTATTCAATATTACTAAATATATTTGAAAGTATATACTCTTCATATATGCTTGTTTATATAGGCTAAAGCAACAGTTGATTTGAAAGGCAAGTTAATTATCGATGCTGATGATCCCAGCCGACCAAGATTCACTCTTGATGAGCTGAGAAGCATTTTACTTGAACGAAATGACTTGAAAGCTAAAGTCAGTGATTTAGAGGATGAGCTTAGATTACATAGATCACCCAGTGTTCCATTGTGAGTGAAAATTTGAAATTTCTAGTGGTTTATTAGGTCATTTCATTAACTTGTTTGAGTGACTAATATTTTTAATCTTTCCTACCAGATCTCCAGTGTCTGCACCAATGCCTATTGAAAATGAAGATCTTCCAGTTCAAGGCCCGATCAATAAAGAACCAGATGAAAAATTGTACCCAGAAAAGAAAACACTGGGTATCCGTAGGTTGTAAGTATTGCAGTTATTTTATATTGTTCATGCATGCTAGAACATTTCGCATGCACTCAGACCTGGTTCAATTGCATGAATAATAAATGCATTTTCATTTTAAACCTACTTTCTACTTTTCTTAACTCTTATTAAATTTTATTTGCTTTATGAAATTTGGCTGAATGCAGTTTCTTTGGCTACTCAAGCACTTAAATCTTTGAATAAAAAATTCTTTCCTGCTTACACTTAAAATACTCATAACCTTGAAAATAATTTTGGAGATAAAGAGCCAAGATGTATCAAGATGTAAACTTGACTTCCAGATGTTCTGTCCATCATTGAAGTCAACATTTTCAGGAAAGATAGCAACAATGTCTATGTGATCTCAACTGCTCAAAGAAAACTAAAAATATTGATACAAAACCTTAATATGAGATACAAAATTTCAGTCATTTTTACAAAACAGAAAAGTATTGACCACTCAGTTGTCTCATGGCTAACACAGTTGTGGACAAAACATTTCAAGTCAAATTTCCTTTGAACTTTAACTTATATTTCTTACATTTGTACCTTAACATTTACTATGATAGTTTACATTCTTTAAATATCAATATGCAATATTTGAGAATCAAAAATATAAATGAACATCAATTTCTTAGATTTTAGTAGACAGAAAGAATATTAGTAATCTAATATTCAGCATCAAATATTTCCATATTATCATACCTGTATCAATAATTGATGATCTTCATAGATTTAAACCAATCACACACATTTGGGAATGTAGAAGTGTTTGAAATAAATTAGTTGTATTTTGTGTGGATTTAAAACTAGTTTTTTTATATTCACCATGGAAAATTTTATGATTATATGTGAATTGAAAATTCAGTTTTCTGCAGATGCAACAAATTTTTTGTTTGGTTCTCTATTGAATAAAGACAACTCAAATGAATGATTTTTGAATTAAAAAATAAACCAGTGCATAAAGTTTTGATCAGCAAATATTGATCTTTCTTTACTGAGGTTTACATTCAAAGACAGAAATTCCATTAAAATAAAATCTTTCTTACTTTGCAATAAAAATTTTTCTTATGGTTGGATGATGTGAAGATACTTTGATAAGTCATCATTTTGGCACAGGAACTGCATATTTTTTAATCAAAAGGAAATTATTTTCCCTCATGTTTTACAGAAAGATAAATAAACTTCCTAGCTCAGGGGTTCTCAAACTTTTTCCACCCGTGGCCCCATTTCCTATTCAATGCTTATCCGCGATCTCCAATGGCTCCCCAGAGTTGTTTAACAAAGAATATTTTTGCAAAAACCTTTGTCAAGGTGATCGTGCTGCAGTGCCCCTGAAAAAGGTTGGAGGCACACAGTTTGAGAACCCCTGTCCTAGCTCACATTATGGTCATTAACATAATATCAACATTTCTTCATTTCCTTCTGCATTCAATACAAACTTTCAGAAAGCAGTAAATAAAAAGTAGAGTTTTTTCCCTGAATTTTTGAAGCTTGCATACTATTTGTCTTCAAAATCATATTTACTCATAAGCGAAACACTTTATTCTAAACTTGATGAGGTGGCGAATGAAGTGATGGTGGGTGAAATAATTTTTCATATATATGCAAACTCATACACATAGACACAGTTTTAATCAAAACTTATTTAAGGATAATGGTGCTCTATAAATTTGTCATCACTCATTACTTCCATGTTTCAGTCTTGTAGAATATTGAATATTAGACCATATTCATAATTTGTAGCTAAATATATATTACAGTTTTTTAATATGAATTACGCTGTACATAATAGGTGAATTGCTAGCACAACACTTCTATTATAAGCATGGATATTAATGATTAAAATAGTTAATGCATGATTATCTCATGTGTCTAAAGACATTACTCACACAATGATTTACTTGTATGTTTGTGTGACCTCACTAAGCTTCTTTTAAGAATAGCAATGCATGCCACTAGTTATCTAACTGTGTCTTTTTTCCACTGTATTCTTGTTTCTTGCCATTCAGTTTTCGTTTTCTTCGGAGATTCTCTGAAGATAGTCCTGTACCACTCATGACATTTTCAGCTTCCCCTCCATTACCTGGCCAAAACTCGTCTAGACGAATGAAGATATGAATTTCCTTGATGAAAAGGTACAAGTGCTTTGAAAGATGTGCATGAAGTTCACTACCTGTCTCATTACTGACTGTTTCTAGCAAACCTGGGTATCTCAGTAACTTTTTCACAGCTGTTTGGAACTTCTCTGAAGGTATGATAAAATGCCATATTGTTGGTCTTGTGTCCTATAATGTGATTTTTAATTTATCGTGATGTATCCTTGTATGTATGTGTGTATAAGCTCAGATATAGTGAGTGAAAGCTCAGTGTGCATTATATTTTGATATCTTCAGTTATTTGGACTTGATTTTTACTTTATCTTAATATTTTTCAAACTTGGCTACAGCGAATGTCATATTTAAACTAATTTTGATTTCCATGAGTTGATGATAGGTTATGTTTGTAATATTTATGTACTAGACATCTTTTTTTGTAGAAGCACACTTTTATTTAATGAAAAAAAATTGTGCCAAAGAAATCATGTAAATTTTGATTGTCATCAATGTAGGTAATTATCATTAAATGGACTAGTCTTATTTTAATAACGTAGGCATAATATATATAGTTTTAAAAAGTGATGAAATATTAAAGAGTAGAAAGAAATAATTTTTCAAAGTTTAGCAAAAGAATCCAATATTTTTTCTAACTGCTTTTGTAACAACAAAAGCAAAGTTAGAAAAGCCAGTTAGATTGTCTCAGATAATGCATTTAGGTAATGCATTTTTTTTAAATGAGAAAAATATGAAGTGTAAAATTAGCAGCTTTCAATGGACAATACCTGAAGAATTTTTACATTCATAGAAAATAATATTTTCACAAAAGAACACTTAAAATATTCATAATATCAAAAATACAAAAAAAAAAAAAAACAGCTGTCTCAGAAGTTTAGAGAAAATTCAAATTTTCATGCCTTACATGCTTTTAATTTTGATAGACTTTCTAATCATGTCAAATGCACGATCCTCTGTGGATTTGATAAATTTTGCAGTAATCCTGCATCAATATTGTACCATGTTTCCTCGATAGATCACTTCAAGTTATCAACAGTTGAACGCTGTTTTCCATTTGCATATACAGTTCTTGTGAATACGCATCATATATTCTCAATGGGGTTCAAGTCAGGACTCATTGCTGGCCAATTTAAAACCGAGCCATTTTCATGATCAAGGAACTGTTTTGTTGCTGCTGGTTGGTGAATAGGCGCCTTATTGTGTTAAAATGTCCCGTTTGGTCTTTCTAAATCTTCTCCAATCGGTAGCAAATTGTTCTGGAGGGCAGGGCCGTCTTTAGAGCATCATGGGCCCCCGGGCCAAGTGGTTTTTCTGAGGCCCTACCAGGTAAATTCTAGAAAATTTCAACAAAATCTCATTTTTGTGAGGCCCCTCTTCTCTTGAGGCCCCCGGGCCGTGCCCGGGTGGGTCCATGCGTTAAGACGGCACTGCTGGAGGGTCTTCTTGATTTGCATCAAAATTTTGACGACCCTTCAAAAAAGCTAAGAAAGCCTGACCATTGAAAGAAAATACTGCCCATACCATTACTGAGGCTCTGCCATGCTGTTTGCTGAAAAAAGTTCTTGGGGTTCTTGACTTCAAGTTTTCTTTGAATGAAAACGAGTCAGATTTTCACTTTTATACTGTAACATTCCTGAAACGTCATATAAATGTAATCGCCGAAATTTTCATACAATCGGAAGTTTGTCTAAATTTTTGACAGCTATTTTTCAAATTTTTAAATTTAAAAATCCATAATTAATTTTCCTTGATCACAATAAAAAAAAATAAAAAAAATTGAAATTCGAAATATAAAGTGCATTAGTGCAGTTGAAAATTTATAGTATCTAAACTTTTGAGACAGACTGTAGATGGGTGTTTTTGATGAATATATAGGTTTTTCAAATTTTCTTGTTTTCAGCAATACAATTAAAATTATATAAAATAGATAAAGGGCTTACATCCCTCAAGGGACAGGGCCATGCCTGGTTCTTCAGATAAAGCTGTTAAGTTGATAATTAACTTTTGAATTAAAGGTTTTTTTTGTTATATATTAATAACTTATTATTTAAAATTTTTTTCTGACCATATCCAGATTCAACCTGGGTATCTAGCTTTAAATTTTTTTTTATGTTAACATAATTTTTTTTAATGACGTAAAGTTTGTCTTTTTAGTTAGTTTTTCCCTTCAAATTTTACCTCTACCCAGAATTATATTTTCTGAACAAGTACTTTTGAACATTTATAAATCTGAGCTTATACTTGTTATTATTTTCATAAGTTTTTGTCATTCCTTTTCAATGACATCAACATGGAAACAAATATATATTTGAATTTTGTTGGTTATTTTCATTGACCTATTTTGTATTTACTTAGATATGTACTGAATATTGTATTGTGCCATTCAGAGAAAAGTGAAATAAAAGTATGTTAAGAAGATGCAAATGCTCAAATACATTCATATGATAAATAATTAATTACATAAATTATATGTGCAATTGGAAGAAATTAAATGACACCCATGCATGAGATAATACATATCTTGATATGCTTATTCTTTGATTAAATTGCTACTATTGAAATAAATACCATGTATTAAATTATTAGCTACATCATAAAATTTTAAATGATTAGCTATTTCATAAATATACTGTGATTACTAAAAAAAATTGTCCTTTCATCTTTTGTTATAGCTAATGTATTTATTGTTGCATAAAGTGAGCTGTTGTAGATTGGCTAAGTATTCGTTGTCATCTAACTAAGTAATGATTGATGAAAAGTATTCTTTTTTCTGAAGCTTATACTGTAAGAAATTAAATTGTAACATTTGTTTTAAACTAACCAACTAACAACTAAATGTATTATACCTCTGTATTTAACTTTATTTTATATATATATTTTACTCAGTAAAATATTGCCCTTGTGATTATGAAAGCATTAAATCATTGGTTTAAATAAAGAGAAGTTTTGGTTGGATGAAATACAGTCATACCTCGACTTACGCTACCCCGATTTATGCAATTTTGGAGTTACACAATTTTTTGCAAAAATTTTTTGGATTATTATGGGCTTATAGCTGAGATGGAAACAATATTTTAGTTATGATGTTATAATCAAGTACAAATATATATTGTCCATTCAATCAGAATACCACATGTAGCCATGCTGTGGTGATTTTTGAGATGCTAACAGTAGAAAACAGGAAAGCAGCTTCAGATCGGCAAAACCTCTGGCACTTGCCAGAGATTTTGAAAATAAATTTTTGGTTCTTAGAACCATTTGCACAATCATAGCTTCCATTTTTAAAGAATGTTTTGGTCACCATTTAATACGTTGAGTCAAACGTTACTGGTCTTGAAAAAGTTCATTCAAAATGCTATTTATTATCCATTGAGAAATACACTGGGCTACTCACCTGCCACACTAATTAATATTGACGCTGTTTTAAGTTTGTTTATTTGACTTTATGCAAAGAAACATAACAAAATTACTCCGTTTCAACACAAGAAGCTCATCTCTTTCAATGGACCAAATATCGCACTACACATGACATTCGTTTGTACATATTATTTGAGAAATTTAAAAATTTTAATGATAATCTTTTGTAGAAAACCTGTAATTTTGTTGCAATTTTTTCAAAAAGACTAGTGTTTTTCATAAATATTGATTCCAATACACCAACACTTAATTAATTTGTATGTAAAATTGCACCCAGACTTATGCACATATTGCCAGTCCCACCTATCACGTAACTTCGGGGCACCACTGTAGTTTGTGTTGGGTATGATCTAGGTAGGATATGTGTTTTGACCTTCCAAATAACCATGTTATAGGTTTTATACCTTTTTAAAACTGCTGTTAGTTTTAAGTGATCAAAATCTTTCAACTAGCCATTTTAAAAATTCTAAAAAAATGAGAGAGCTCTTTTATTAGAAATTCATATCAAAATTGATTTTTGATAAATTTAATAATCATTTTGTTACTTCTAGCAACTCTTTGTCAGTAGTCAATTAATTATAAATACTATTAAAAAGACAGTACTTAATCAATGGATGTACTCACAATGAATCAGAATCTACTACATAAGATGTTTAACTAAATATGATTTGTATTTATAAAATTTTTTTTCTAAACATGGAAATTTCTCAATTTTCAATCATAAATAATTGTGTTATAAAATTGAGTGATGAACTCTTTTCACAAGCATGCTATTTTGAGATTATCGTATGTTTCAAAGTTTTGTTATTATTTATTATTTTTGAATATTCAATATTTAGCACAAAGTACTAAAAGCAACATTTATACTATTGAATTAACAATTGTTCAAGGAGTTCTGAAAACTAAAGATAAATTAGAGGTATTTGGAAATATCTTTTTCCAATGTAGATCTCCTAGTAGATAAGCTCTACATTCCGATAAATACTTCTGAATTTGAGAGGAAAAACATCCCAAAAATGAATAAACTGGCTTCATAACTAGCTGCCATGTTCTTGCAGGGGTAATACAGGGTGTTTTTCAAAAAGAATCATCCGATTTAAAATAATTATAACTATTCAGCTTTCAATCCGTTTTGATCAAATAATGTATAGGTAGAAAGAGGGAAATCTCGTGTTTCACGCAGTTGCCAACAGGTAGTGCTAACGCCCTTCCTTTGGCTGCCACTTCAGTGTTTGTCAAGATGGCGACTGCACAAGAGAAATCATTTTGTGTTCTAAGCTTCGCAAAGTGCAATGTGTGAGTCCGTAACAACTGTTCATCATGCTTTTTGTCAACAATACCCTGGTTTTGAACTTCCTACCACTCAAGAGCATTAGGTGATGCTATAAACAATTCTGAGACATAGGTTGTCTGTGTAAAGGAAAGTTCCCTGGCCGTCCCTGCATGTCGGACGAAAATGTGGAGCGCACCCGACAGAATTTCGCACGTAGTCCACAGAAATCCACTCACAGTGAATGCAAACATGCTCGCAAAAGTTTGGGATGAATTTGACTACCATATAGACATATGCTGTGCATCCCAAGGTGGACATATTAAGCACTTTCAATTCGGTTTGTAAAAAAAATTTATGATTAGCCATGTAATATATAAAATTAATCTTAAGTGTCTACGTTTAATATTTTTCGTAATATACGCATTTCAAATCGGGTGATTCTTTTTGAAACACTGTGTATTGAAACAAAAACGGCTTTTGTGGCCATCGTGTGAATTAGAATTTAGCTTAAAAATTTTCAGGTTTTTTGGCCGACGTGAAGTACAGTTTTCACGTTTCAACGTCTCATTCACATGAGTGGCGAACATTTTCAAGATATCGTTACGTAACAGCAGGCCTTCTCCCTGCTTCAAAATTGAGATTGAAACCCAAGCATTATCCAGAGCCCTTAGGAACAACTTTGGCCAATGGGAAAAACAGACTGGCTCAATAGACCAATCCCAACAAGGCAGTGCGACTCAAGCAGGGAGAAGGCGTAAGTAGTAGCCTTTTGCCTGCTGTTATGTAATGATTTCTTGAAAATGTTTGCCACTCGTGTGAACGAAATGTTAAAAGATGAAAACTGTACTTCACGTCGGCCAAAAACCCGAAAACTTTTAAGCTAAATTCCAATTAACCCTGTATATTGTTAATGCATGTCATAGAACATTTATTATTATTCTGCAGCTAATGTTGAATCACAGATTACTTAGCATCTAATAAAAATATTTTTACTGCATGAAAATAAAGTTTTTGTTTAATTTTATTAAGACTATGAAAAACATTTTTAAATTTCAGATTTTCAAATAAAAATGTAATAATTTTTTTTTGGATTCATGAAATTTTTAAATTTTCATTTCAAAATTTAACAGAGCATTTTTAGAATATGATGATCACTTGGTGAGGTTTTTACCCCAAAAACTGATGGAGGATTTTAACATTTATCACAGGTTAGTAGTAGAAGAAAAATTTCATTTCATGTTCAAGTTGAAGTGAGAAAAGAGTACTATTATTTAGGCACTGAAATATGAATCTGACAAGGTTATATGTGAAATTTAAATTTATATATCCCAAGGCTTTATAAAACATGTATCACTCAATTCAATTTTCAAAACATGTACAGTTTTTGATGAAGTTTTAAATTTTTAGGCTATTTTTCTAATAAATTTTTGTTAATTACAAGAAATTTAGCAATTTAAAAAATTTATATACTTCTCTTGTACTTTAAATTCAATTTTAAATTGGAAATATTTTAAAGGGAGTGCCAAAATATTTAAAAATTTCAGAATGACTGACTAAATTATTGTAAAATGTCTTTTTGAAACAACTTTTTTTTATAGTTATGCTATAAAGGTCTTTTTATAGCAGTTATATATCTTTTAAAACAACTTTAGGACATATGTTTAACAACTATTGGAACAAAACAGTTTGAGGAAATTAAGAAACAAGTTTGTAAAAAAATTTAAGAAAAAAAGTTCAAAATTTTAGATTACTTTTAGTTAAACGATCAAGTATCTTTTACACTTTCTTCAGCATGCCTTTAATTTAAAATATATTCTTCAGTTTGTTTTAATTATAACAATTGAATATGAAAGAAGATTGACCAGAGCTGTGAATAGGTGCATCACTGGGTGGTGTTGAAAAAAAGAAAAATCATTTGTTTTCATAGAAAATCAAACTACTGCTACCTTTCTCAAATCAACATCTTCTATCCTTACATTAGCCCTCTTACAAAAAGTATTATAGAAGATGTAAAATTTTTCACTAGTTTAGCTTTTTATTGCAAAACAAATATTTTTATTGCAAGACGCCCATTGAATAAATTGATACAATGATGATAAATATAATTTAAAAATGTACAGTTTGTTTAAACTCAAACTCGTTATGGATTTCATTGGTTTTGATTAATTGACCACCTCCCCCAAAAAAAGAAAAAAAAGGAGATGGGGTAAACAAAAAAAAATTGAATACTACTACCATAATCTTCAGGCAGTATTAATGATGCTGGATTGGGAGAAAAATATTAGAATTAGTATAGCAACTGCATGTTGTACTGCTCTATGATGCCCAATTCGTGTCAGTGAGAATAGGTTGGTAATGCTATTCTCATCAAGTGTAATTTTTAATGACTTGAAGTTTTTCATTTCACATTCTAAACTAACATGAGTATCTAATTCATCGTTCCCCCCACCCCTGCTAGAATTTTTTTGTATTATCTCCCTCCCCTTGAGCGATCTAATAGGATCTCCTATATTATGTCCCTAACTATTACTTCCTCTTAGTATATTCCATATCCTGATGATTAACCATGAACTAATGTATGTAAGTTATGAATGATTTGTAAAGTATACAAGTCTAAATACTTGATTATTAATGAATACTATATGATTAATGAATTAGCTTTATTTGGCATCAGATTAGTGTTTTCATATTAAATATATAACAAGTATTGAGTTGTGGTCAGTAGTTTTATTTGTTCTAAAATTTTCTGTTATTCATACATAAAAATATATGTAAGTGTTTTTAAGTTACCATAATAAGTATTAACAATAAAAGTAAGAGTATATATATATAATATCAGTTTATCTGGTTACACACACACACAAAACCTATATTTCATTCTTGCTGCAAAAAATAAATAAAATAAAAGGAATAAATAATATATAATGTAGTTTTTTTAGTGAAATAAAATCTATATTGTTCAGACATACAATGTATCTTTGTAGGGGTAATCAGTTTCATGTATATTCATATTTATATGGACAAGTTAAATGCCTGTTTTGACATCAAGAATATAGACAAGGATGACGTCACTCTCCGCTATCATATGAAGGTTTTAACAACTGGATGTTGCGAAGATATATTTTGGAAAGAGAGAAAATTCAACTGCCCCTGCGGGGAATCGAACCCACGTCCTTTCACTTTCCGGGTGAACGCCCTAGACCACTAGACTACAGTTCGATTCCCCGCAGGGGCAGTTGAATTTTCTCTCTTTCCAAAATATATCTTCGCAACATCCAGTTGTTAAAACCTTTGTATCAAGAATATAGTTTTTCAAGCATAATTTTTAGTTTGCAAATCACACGAAGCTATGATAATTTTATATTTCTAATTATTTTGAGCTCCCAAGTTGGTTTTTTATTTCCACTCTACTGGACAGTTTGGCTACCAGTGCTTTTATTTCTCATTTTAGTGTGTATCTTTTTATTCATAGTGCTTGTTTTCAGCACTTATCATTGTGATATATTTGTATAGATTTCAATGACTGAGATTATTGATTTTGAATATATGTAGTTTTAGTGTTTATATATACAAGTGATTACATGTGTATGCTGCTGTGATATAACTCGTATGCTTGTCTCTGGATTATATTAGAAAATGTATTTGTTACACATTATGCTGGTTCAAAAGTTATATAATCCTCTCTGAATCTAAGTGGAGCAATTTAAAAGATGTGCAAAATCAATTTAAAAAATAATAGGCAAATTTCTCGAAAATTGTTAATTTTTAATGTTTGGTTTAAAAAAAACCCCCATTGTTAAAACATGTCCTTAAAAAATTTTGATTACAAATATTTAATATTTTAATTTGAGGATTCACAAGCATTCACTTTAAATTATTTATCTCTTTATTCGTGATTGTGCTGTAAGAAAATATTTTAATAAATCAGAATATCTGTAATATATGTATATTATTTTCTTGTTTGTTAAATGCATATCAAATAGCTATCCGATATCATCCAGCATTGAATAACAATAAATAGCAAATCACATTAGTGATATATTGGGATGGTGTATGGTTTATGTATGTATGTATATCAAATAGCTATAAATACAGCAAAGCATTCATGTAAAAGCAGTATTGTTAATTAATAGAAACAATAAAAATATTGTTATTTATTAAATTGAAAGAATTTTTGTAGTTATAATGTTTTGTAACTATAATTATAATTTTTGTAGTCACAAAGGTACTACAATTTATTTATCTAGTAACCATTC